>NC_043974.1:19078820-19773070 GCF_902148855.1 Sphaeramia orbicularis | reverse complement strand
GAAGCTCCTCTTCTCCTCCTCTCAAAATAAAATAACACAAAGTTGCCGTCAACTTTTCGCGTTAGCATTAGCTTAGCAACGAACCTTCACACAGTGCACACAAGGGCCATTTACCACTGAAAACTAACCCCAACCATACCCTAACCCTAACCATAACCATTTAACGCCCATGCCTAACCTTGAGCAGACACTGGAACCGTATTTAATCATTTAACTGCTTTGCAAACTATATTAATGTAAATATCTATATTTTAAAATAACTTTATTTTTTAGCGCACGACCTCCACTTCCGGTGGGGTACTTCCTTAGCATTAGCCACATTAGCCGAAAGCCTTAAAATTTTTCAGCCTATCCTTTTATTTTTTGTGGTGGCCTTAATTTTAAAGCAAGGCACCTTTCGGGTAAACAGCGCCCCCGTAATTGAAAAGGTGGATGATGTTTTTTTTTTTTCTTATAGTGGATATTTTTTTGGGCTGCTCTCTTTTTTTCTCATAGTAGATACATTTTTTCACCTGTTCTTTTTTTTTTCTTATAGTGAATAATTTTTTGGGCTTGTAGATAATTTTTTTTTTTGCCTGTTCTCTTTTTTTTTCTTTTAGTGGATAATTTTTTTGGCTGGTCTCTTTTTTTTCTTATAGGGGATTTATTTTTTATCTAGTGGATAATTTATTTTAGGCTGTTCTCTTTTTTTTTCTTGTTGTAGATTTTTTTTTTCATGTAGTGGATAATTTTTTTTAGGCTGTTCTCTTTTTTTTCTTATAGTGGATAATTTTTTTAGGCTGTTCTCTTTTTTTTCTTGAAGTAGATAATTTTTTTCATCTAGTGGATAATTTTTTTAGGCTGTTCTCTTTTTTTTTCTTATACTGGATAATTTTTTTGGGCTGTTCTCTTTTTTTTCTTGTAGTAGATAATTTTTTTCATCTAGTGGATAATTTTTTTAGGCTGTTCTCTTTTTTTCTTATAGTGGATAATTTTTTTGGGCTGTTCTCTTTTTTTTCTTGTAGTAGATAATTTTTTCCATCTAGTGGATAATTTTTTTAGGCTGTTCTCTTTTTTTTTCTTATACTGGATAATTTTTTTGGGCTGTTCTCTTTTTTTTCTTGTAGTAGATAATTTTTTTCATCTCGTGGATAATTTTTTTAGGCTGTTCTCTTTTTTTTTCTTGTAGTAGATAATTTTTTTCATCTAGTGGATAATTTTTTTAGGCTGTTCTCTTTTTTTTTTCTTGTAGTAGATAATTTTTTTCGTCTAGTGGATAATTTTTTGGCCTGTTCCACCTCTGGGCCACCATAGAATAGAACCCCTGAGAAAATATTGAATATTAATATAGAGAAACAGACCACTAATTATTTTGTTATTCTAGCTGTAGAAGTGTCAGTGTCTTTGACTACTATAATATCCTGTATATCACTGGAAAATGCCAAATTGAATATTTCTGCAACAAATACAGTCATCGAAAGTGTGCATGTATCACTGATGACACATCCGGTTTAAAGAGTTTGTCCTGTGATAAACAATGAAAACTGAACAGTTTCACTAATTTATAAACGCTGCCTTGGACACTCGACAGGAAAAGAGGGCAAGCCTGGGCAAAAAAGGAAGTTTCGTCACATGAATTTCAAATTAGAATACTTCCTATTTATGTTGGACTGAAGAAACACCAGACACTCCGCCGCCATGTTGGGTTTTTAAACCCAGAAGTGAATATTTGGGCAAAACTGTGGCAGCCTGAGGGGTCAGAGGTGAGCTAATGCTAAATGCTAACATACTGATTCTGGAAAACACTGAATTTCACCAAGCATTGTGTAATAAAACTGTGTTTTATTTAAACAGTTTTAAACATTGTGTTTAAAACTGCAGTAAAACTGTCTGTTAGAAAAAAAAACAAACAAAAAAAAAAACAACTCATTAATGTAATATTTTTGTGTAACTCCTTGAATTAAAGTCCACACTTTAATCACATGTTCATGTCAAATCCACTGTGGAGAACAGTGGCAAAAAATGAATGTAATTGGGAATACTCACTTAAGATAAGATAAGATAAGATAAGATAAGATAAGATAAGATAAGATAAGATAAGATAGTCCTTTATTAGTCCCACAAGGGGAAATTCCAAATTTACAGCAGCAAGAGTGGAGCACAACAAAGCACGTGTAAAAATAGCATTCAGTCAGCACAATGAACAGATACACAATAGAAAATATAGAAAATATAGAAATGTAACCAACAAATAAAAAAAGTTATAAATGCTATATACAGCTGTTGTGCTCATGCTGAACATGCTAATGCTAAATGCTAACGTACTGATTCTGGAAAATATTGAATTTTACTAAGTATTGTGTAACAAAGTCGTTTAAAACTTCCAACTGTCTGTTAGGAAAAAAATCTGACTCATTAATGCAATATTTTTGTGTAACTCCTTTAATAAAAGTCCACACTTTAATTTCATGTTTATGTCAAATCCACTGTGGAGTTGAATAGTGGCAAAAATGAATGTAATTGTGAATACTCACTTAAGATAACTTTCCTGAGACCCAGGAAAATAAAAGTTTTTTTTGTTTTTTTTTTTGTTTGTTTTTTTTTTTACATGAAATAATAGCCTTGATTAAAAACAACACATTGCAAGAGTTTTTTTTTCTCCACATTTTATTTATTTATTTTTTTATGGAATGCCCTTGACAGCTTTTTTTTTTTTTTTTTTTCTTTTTTTTAAATTTTACTTGATTTTATTTTTCTTTTAAATAAAACTGTGAAATTTGTGTCCCCTATAAAGGACAAAGATACATTGCTGGGTCTCAGGAGGATAAGATAAGATAAGATAAGATAAGATAAGATAAGATATTCCTTTATTAGTCCCCCAAGGGGAAATTCCCAATTTACAGCAGCAAGAGTGGAGCACAACAAAACACACAAGTAAAAAAAGCACATTCAGTCAGCACAAACAGATACACAGTAGAAAATATAGAAAATATAGAAATGTAACCAACAAATCCATATAAGTTATACATACTATTTACAGTTGTTGTGCACATGCTGAACATGCCACAGGTTGGAAAGGGGAGATACTCATACGTACACCTAAATACACATATCTACATACATAATTACATATATATAGACATGTGTACAGATTATACATATGAGTACAGTTTATTGCACAGATTATATTTATTGTGGAGCCTAACAGCTGCAGGAAGGAAGTACTTGTGATATGTCTCCTTCACACACTTCAGGTGTGTGTATTATTCTGTCACTAATGGAGCTCCTTAGTGCAGAATTAGCATTAACATTAGGAAGGCTCTATGCTAATGTCCACTTCCAATAAATACAAGTCTATTGACTTTCTATTATTTGGTGAACTACTTTAATGCATTTTTTTAATCAAATAAAACAAAAGTGGAGGAAAGAACTTAGTGTGAATCTCAGCCTGTAGTGAAGTTTTGTCATAGGGGGGAAGAAAAAGACAGTGTGGTTTTCACACTTCTCTGCAAGAGCACAAAGGCACATAGAAGAAATGATGATGCCCATTACACCACTTTTCATGTTTGTACGTATGACTCGTGGGTGGGAGGACTTTAGAACAGCGATGAGCACGAGTCACTTGTCAGAAGCTCATCATTGACAGGATGAAGCTTCTACTAAGCAGCCTGCTCCTCGCCTCGCTCTGTGCCCTCTCATCATGGAGTAAGTAAAACAGAAAGTGTGTTTGTGTGTTGAATATGTTCACACAATCAACTCTTTAAGGACAGAACTGTGAATCCTTGTGGTTCTCAGAGAAGCTGTGTTTTATGACGGTGATACAGTGAATGTTACAGAGGGTTAGAACGGTTGATGTCCTGATGTTTCTGTTGATAAAGTTTATAGACAAGGAGGTCAGCTGATCTGATTCTTGCTTCTTTCCAGGTGTTTCATCAGGGACGCTTGTTGTGACCCAGAGTCCTGATACCACAGTCACAGAGGGAGAAACTGTGAACATCACCTGCTGCTGGAAGAACAAGACAGAAGTGTGGGTTAATTGGCTGAAAAATGAAATACGAATAAACAAGACCCAGAGAATCAACAAAATTGAGACATTTGATCAGAATGCAAATTGGACAAAATGTTCAACTCTGACACTTAAAAATGTCAAAAAAGAGGATTCAGCAAGATACACCTGCATTGTTACCATGGACATACCAGTATTACAAACAGCATCTGGAGAAGGGACAGTTATCACCATTGAAAGTGGACAGAACACAGATGAACACAGTGGTAAGTGTTGAAACTCTGCAGTAAGAGTCTGTTAGAAAATACAGAAATTTATATTTGTGGTAATTGTTTTTCTTAAAAGGTAACCCTAAAGACCCAGACAACCCCTTACAATCTGTCTACATCGCCCTGGGTGTAGTGGCTCCTCTCCTGCTCATCACACTCATCTGTTTCTGCCGTCTGCGGAGTAAAGAAGGTACAGAAATAATACATGAATACATTTCTGATCAGGAATAGATAGGTCAACTTGATTTATCCCATTCTGTTGCTCTGGATACATCTGCTACAGACAATAAAAAATAGGCTGTCCAACACACACACAAATACAAGATATATTTAATGTAATGTGGATCACAGGAAACTGGGGTTTGATATTTTCAGTTGCAGTGTGGTTGGTGTAGGCACCGAAACTACTTGGTTAGTAAAGGTTTGTCACAAAAAAAGCATTCCTTCACAATTTTAGGTAGGTAGGTTTTGACAGAGGGTTTTGCACTCGGGAGCAAGTATTATACAATAGTACAGTGTTTTTCAGTCGTGGGGTCGGGACCCCACGTAGGGTCACTTGGAATTCAAATGAGGTCGCCTGAAATTTCTAGTTATTTATAAAAATTAAAAATGTAATAATAAAAATATATGGTGAGTTTAGAGAGACAATCACAATGCATAAAAGACAAACTGAAGCTGAAACTGAAGCACTGTGGTACTGTTTATCTTTCAAATGTTCATTGTGGTCAGTTTCAGATGCTGTAGCTCTTTCATAATTTTGTTCAGTATTAATTGTCAGCCTTGTAAATCCAAGCTGGACTGACTGTACTGTTAGCGTGTTCTTTTGTTGGCAGCTCCAAGAATAAGTCCGGATTTTTTTACGTCTCATTTTTATAAATTTATTGTGGACTTGATCTGATCACCAAAAAATATAACTCAGCTGAGGATCTACACCCCAAGCGGGGAAAATGGATCCAGACATTCCAATACACTTCACTTTTATAATCCTTGTAAAGTGATCTTCAAACTCTGGGCTGAACCCTTATGCTAGGTGGGTTGGATCACAGAAAATGAACTGGTGTCATCTTACTCTAAAGTCAAGCAGATGTAATTCCTCGACTCAAAGCAAAACCCCCTATTTAGTGTTTACCTCTGAATCTGTAGTTGTTTACGATCATCTGTGGGCATGTGTATTAGTCCTATGATTATAAATCTGTCAGTTTAGTATGTGACCAAGATGTGACCTATCCTAAGAAATTTACGACTATAAAAATACTGACTAATACTAATACTGACTAATATGTGTTTAAACTTTAAGAGTACATATCCTGACCAAGGAAAATAAAATTCTCTCTTTGTGCAGCAATCTACACCTGGCTTTTCTGCCTGCGTCCATAATAATATACATTTTATAGCCTAAATATCATCTAAAATTAACATTTATTTGCAACATAGTATAGCAAACTATTACATGATCAAAAACAAATTAATTTTAGCCAGAAAAAAAAAGTCTTCATTTTGAATGTCTGGGGTCGCCAGAAATTTGTGATGTTAAAATGGGGTCATGAGCCAAAATCGGATAGGAACCACTGTACTCGTATGTAAAGCCTGAGCACAAATAACATCAGACTAAACAGACAGATGATATTCTATCATATACAGTACTGTGCAAAAGCCTTACACCGTCTTTAGGTGTGTTTTTTTTGTAGAGCTGAAATGAGCAGACATACAGTATATATTTGTTCTTCATTCTTTTTTCATCAGACACAACAAGAAAATACAGGAAATAAGCGCACATCCTTAAAAGACACACAAAATAACTGAACTGAGTGGGTTCTACAGGTTAAAGTCTGTTCAGTGTGACCTCTGACCATAAACAGAAACATCTGATACGCACGTGAATGAAACCTGGTGTAAAACATCAGAAAATAAATGTAATAAATCTCATATAGCCTGAACAAAAGGGTTAAAAGGAGGTCACACTAAATAAGACTACTGTAGTTTATAGAAGCTGTTTTTTCACTTAAACTGCTGTTTTTACTGCAGTACATACTTCACATATATCAGATTAGATCTTTTTTTTTTTAATTTAATTTTCACCCTTTCATGCATAGTGGTCATTACAGTGGACAGCTGTTCAAAGGTCTTCTCTTATATATTCATGGGTTTTGTTGTTTTAGTTCCATATCAGCCAACACAGTGGACGTTTATGCATCATCTCACACACTGTAATTCACACCATTACTGTAACGTTACTGTTCTAGATAAACCTGATCTGCAGTTACATGTTTGAGTATAAAAAAAATTGCTAATTGTTATTAGACGGTAATGAACAGGTTTATTTTTTTGGTTATCTAAACAAGAAGTTGGGTTTTTTTGCAAATTATCTCCATGAAGTAAATAATAACTAATATTAGAGTATGTTAAAATGTGAGAAAACATGAGATTAGCAGCATTAAAAATGTTTTTATTTCATAGTTTTCACACAGTATATCAGTAAATGCATACTTCTTTGCTTCTAAAATTAAATACATTGGTGTTCAGTTGAGTGGACATTTTTGTAACGTCATGAAAAATAGCTTCATGAAAAAAATTGAATTGAATTGTTTTTTTTTTGTTTTTTTTTTCATGCCTAAAGAGGAATAAAAAACATTCCAGAAAAAAATCTTAATTACGGTTCTACTAATTTATGCATGAAAGGGTTAATATAGAGACTGAGAAATACATATGTGTGGACATTAGAACTTTACTGAACCAACAAAACTAATGTTGGACAAGGAGTTTAGTGTGGCATAGCCTAATATATTTTTCAGTACTTATTAGTAGATCACTTTATAATATTTTTATATTTTTGTATATTAATACCCTTTATGTCTTTACTTTAACCCATAAAGACCCACAGCTACTTTTGTGGCAGTTCCCAAATCTATTTTTCTCTCTATTTAACCTTTCTTAAGTGATTTGTCATTATTTATCATAATATTATAGTCTCTATTTTTCATTTTTTTGTCGAAATCAGGTATTTTACTGTATTTAATTTACTGATCCTCTACTTTAATCATCATGCTGAAACTACATTTGAGGATTATTGCACCAAAAACAGAGGAAACTTCAGTAATAGTGACTTTTTCAGTCAAATCTATCATTAACTGAACATAAACCAAGCATTTCCATCCACTGACACGTATTAAACTCCATGGGTTTTACTGGTGAATCAATGCTGTAGAAGATGACGGTGTTTCCGTGTTCACTGCGGAGCCTCTGAACGTCCACATGGGTCATATCTGACGACCATGAAAAGATTAAAAACTGCATTTTACACCAATTATTCACACGTATTGAAAGGATTAATGGGTCTAAAGTTATTAAACCTTTTACATCAGCAGATGGTTTTGGTCGTCTGTGCATGTTTGGGTCTTTATGGGTTAATCCTTACTTTTAATATTACTCTTCCTTATGCTGTTGCAACACTGAAAATTTCCCTCTTGTGCAACTATGACACAATAACGTACAAAACCTGGGTGCAAAGAGTATGTCTAAATTAAAATATGTAACTAACTCAATATGTGCAAGTAAATATGTGCAGTAGTGGGTAGTTGTAGATGTTAATGGATGCTTTGAACCACAATATTTAGATTTCTTTTGTCCATGAATTTCTATGATTTTAAGTTTTATTTGCTGAACACCAAGTACATAAGAGGTGAATGGTTAAAACGAAGCTAAAAAGTAACACTGCAGCATGTCTTTAGAAACCTTACCCTGTTCACTGATTACTGTGTTAGTTTCTGAAGATTTAATATAATCTTTAACTCATAAATACCCAGCGCTACTTTTATGCCAGTTCCCAAATGACATTTTCTCTATATCTAACCTTTAAGTGATTTATCACCATTTATTTATAATCATATCTTCTGTATTTTGTATTTTATCGGTAAAAATCAGGTGTTTTCCTGGATTTAATTCACTGATCATGTAGATGTTCATAAAAGCTCAGATTAAAGTTGAAGGTTATTATATCAAAAAAGGTAGAAAACTGCAGATAAAGGGACTTCTATCATTAACTGAACACAAACTGCGTGTCTCCATCCACTGTCATTTATCAAAGTCTTCCTAAATTAAGTTTTCTCTCTATTTAACCTTTCTTAAGTGATTGATCACCATTTATTATAACATTATCCTCTGTATTTTGTGTTTCTTCAATAAAAATCAGATATTTTCCTATATTTAATTTAATGTTCATAAAAGTTCAGATTTAAGTTGAAGATTATTATATGAAATACAGAGAAAAATGAAGAAAACGTGACTTTTTCAACAAAATATATCATTAACTAAACATAAAACAAGCGTCTCCATCCACTGTCATTTATCAAATTCCATGGGTTTTACTGGTGAATCAGTGTTGTAGAAGATGACGGTGTTTCCACGTTCACTACGGAACCTCTGAATGTCCAAATGGGTCACATCTGATGACCATGAAAAAATGTCAATCTGTATTTTACCCAATTATTTACATGTATTGATAGGATTAGTGGATCAACATTTATTAAAAAGTTTAGATCAGTAGATGTTTTGGTCGGTGGTGGATGTTTGGGTCTTTATCGGTTAACGCTGTCTCTGAAAGTCATAATCATATTTCTTTCACCTCCAGTAGATGATAAGTGAAGTAAAACAGGGTGAGAAAATGAGGATTTTTAACCCACAAAGCCCTGAGCAGAAACAACTACTGATATAAAATGTGTAATAACTTCAGAACCACTAATCCTATCAATACATGTAAATAATTCATGTAAAATAAAGTTTCTGAGCTTTTCAGCGACATCAAATGTGTCTTTTTTTGGACGTTCAGATGCTCCATAGTGAATATGGAACATTGATTTACCATTCAAACTGATGTAGTTTGATAAATAGTAGTCATTGTAAACACTTGTTTTTATTTTATAGTTGAAAATGTAACTTGTGTTTGAATTTACTCGGAGCTGCTGTGGCCATCTGCACAGTCCGTAAATTAAATATTAAAAAAATACTAGTTCATCAGTGAAAAATACAGAGGATAGAATAATAAATGCTGATAAATCACTTTAGTTAAGATGTGAAAAATTCAGTTACCATAAAAGTACTTCTAGCTCTTTGAGGCTTAAATGAAGTACAATCCATAACCCAGCAAAATGTACATGTATGTGAAAAATTATACACATAGCCACATTAATTTTAATTAATTCATATAAACTTAAACAGATAGTAATTGATACAAATACATTTATACAAATATTAAATTATTTAAGTCATTGTTGTATTGTGGCCGGCTCCGCTACTACTGCCGCCACAATAATACTAGCAAATTAGACTACTGGTATTATTATTATTATAATATATTTTTATATTATTACAACAGTTATTATTTTCCCCCTCACTCCCCCCTCTCTCTTTCTCACTTTCATTCACACTCCCCTCTTCCCCTTTTCCCTATCACCCCTAACCAAGCTATATTGTTTAGTTGCTCTTTACATTTATGATCTTTTTCATTGTAATATGATGTTGTCGTTGTTGTTTGTCATTGCTATTTTTGGTTTGTTTATTTGTTTTATTTTTCCTTTGTTTATGTGTCGTTGTTTTTCTGTCCACAACGTCTTGAACTATCAGTAGTTGCTTTTCCATTGACCCTCAAATTGCAGAAATATAACTTGCGTATAAAAATTTACCTAATGGAAAAAAAACAATTTCGCCAAAAGTCTCATTTTTCAATTAAAAGTTTTTGCGTTGGCCATTAATTAAAAAAAAAAAAAAAAAATGACATACATTTTTCTTATAAAGGGTAAACAATTTTCCAAATGCAACTGGTGATAATACTCAGCAAGCTATTGCTGAATCAAAATGTTTTAGTGGGGACTGTTTTAGCTGGGATTAGTGTACACCAGTGATTTTTTTTACAGTGGCAGAGGAGTAATAGTGAAACATGTCGTCTAATGCAGTTTCATGTCTCACCGATGTTGTCAAATTACCGATGGACGTCTAATTTTGTGACATCTGACATATATGAAAACTAAGACTGTAATGATTCAGACTGTACAGGGGAACTCCTCAAAACATGTTGGTGTGTGTGATCAGAGAAAAAACACCATTGTCATCCTGTGTTAAAAAAAAAATTAAAAAAAATCAAAATAATAATAATTACAAGATAAATAAAGGTGTGCTGAAATTTTATTTGAGGCTTATCTTATGTATTAATTAATTATGGTTCATTTTTTAAAGTCAGATTCCACTTGGGAGCTGTGATGTCTAGAATTTAACACTAACTTTTCAACACTATTTCCTAAATTCTAATCACATACCGTATGGTCATATTGCTCCAGAAATTCGCCTTAAAAAAAATATAATGTTGCACCCATTGTGTTTAGTGAGACCATAAAACTAAAAAACACTTTAGGGCTATCTTAAACTCTGAATAAAAATTGATTTGAAATAGATCCTTCTGAGACCCAGCAATGCATTTTTGTCCTCTGTAGGGGACAATAATTTCACAGCTTTACTTAGAAAAAAAAAAATCCTGTCCACCTCAAAGGACATTCCATAAAAAAAATTAAATAAAAATGAAAATTGTGTCTGAAAAAGTGCTGCATTATGCTTTTTCCAATCAAGACAATTATTCAATGTAAAAAAGCCAAAAATCTACTTTCCTGGGTCTCAGAAGGATATGGCTATAATGTAAAATAACCACTGCATTTTATACACAAAAGAAATTCTGTGTGATTTATATTGGAACGTTTAGAGGAAAACAGAAGTTAAAGTTAAAACAGAATTAGTTAGACAGCAAATGTAATCAGTATCATTATAGATAAATGACATCATGCATATTTGAGTTATTATTTATTTTTATATTATTTTGTGTCATTTGTGGCCCTAAATTGAACACCATAATATTCCATGGGTAACATCTGCTCATAATTCTGCAAGATATGGGCAAAAAATTTAATTTTAGAGGGAGTCATCGTGCAGTATTTGTTAAAATAGAGAGACATAGAGAGATACTGACAATGAATATGTGAAAACAAACAGATTTCATGAGCTTCGGTTGAACAAGAAGGTGGTGATTTAACAGTTTTATCTGCATCATTCAGAAACAAATCCTTGTTTAACTGAATTATATTCTGAGTAAACTGGGGTTGTAGCGGCTTGGAGGTGGAAATATAAGACACAGATGATGTAGCAGTGATTGTGTGGTCGTTTCTGCCTAAAATGAACACCATAATATTCCATGGGTAACATCTGCTCATAATTCTGCAAGATATGACTAGAATAGAATAGAACAGAATAGAATAGAATGCCTTTATTGTCATTATACATATGGGCACAAAATGTAATTTTAAAGGGAGTCATCGTGTAGTATTTGTTAAAATATAACTTCAGTAAAATAAAACACTGATTGGGGAGACATATTGACAATTAATATGTGAAAAGAAACAGATTTCATGAGCTTCGGTTGAGCGAGAAGGTGGTGATTTAACAGTTTTATCTGCATCGTTCAGAAACAAATCCTTGTTTAACTGAATTATATTCTGATTAAACTGGGGTTGTAGCGGCTTGGAGGTGGAAATATAAGACACACACTGTAAAAAAAATCTTGTTGTTTTTATGGAAAAAAACTGGCAGCTGTGGTTTCCAGAACAATACTGTAAAAAACACATCCAACTGTAAAATTATTTAGATTTGATTTGATTTGATTTGGATTGATGTATTTATTTCGAACATGAATGTCAAACAGAAGAAAATAAATAAACAAAACACTTAAACATAAGACATTTAATACATATTTGAAAAGGAGTGAGAAGTACAACTTATAAACTCCCACCCCTTCTCCTTATATAATTAATAACAATAATAACCTTCCTCGTCTAATCATATCTATACACTATGCCATAATGTGTAGATTTAACATTTTAAACATGTAGATTTAACACTGGATTTAAATGGACTGCACTTATTTAGCACATTTTCTCCACCTTCATGGTGTCCAAAGCACTTTCCAAATCCACCAGGTCCAACTGGGAGCAGTTTAGGCTTCAGTGTCTTCCATGTAAACTTTGACATATGGACAGTCAGAGCCAGGATTCGAACCAACAACCCTTTGGTTATTGGACGAGCTGCTCTACCAACTCTACCAACCCATTCATTTACAAATTTAAAACGTTGAATTGCTAATGTTTACTTTTTTATATAACTTTTTTTATTAAAAGAAAAGAGAAAAAAAAGCAAATATGTCGTTATTTCAACATTATGGTTTTGCAGTTGAAACGGCACCACAATGTTTTTCAATTCACAATTTTATTTTCTAAAAACAATAGAAATACATCATTTCTACATACAAATCTGGTTTTGTTCACATATTCTTCCTGTAAAAACTACAGCTGTATTTGATTTAATCACTGACACAAAAATCTTTTCAGATAAACAACTTTGCATTGTATTGTCACTTGTAGTTTTTTTTATGTTGCAATTTTACAACTTTTTGGTGTTAATTCTACAGTGATTTTTTACAGTGCAGATGATGTAGCAGTGATTGTGTGGTCATTTCTGGTTGAAATTGATGTTTTCGTGTCATTTCTGATCTAAGTACACTGGTATCCTGCCACAGACTGTCCTCAGGTTTACAGTAATTAGCTAGAAAGATACAGAAATAAAAGGGAAGTAAATGTAGCTTGAACTAGTAGTAGCAATAGTATTATTCACAAATGTGTTTAGACAAAAGTTCATTGTAGCTGTGTTATTCTGCTGTTGTCGATCACTTATGTGTTTGTGTTTGGTTCAGCACAAGCGGCCAGGGTGATCTACGAGGTTCCACATGTCGACTCAGAGACCCAGGACGTGGACAAACACAGCGACAGTTCCTCCAGAGGCTCGTCTCAGTGGGTGAGTCCATTAGAACCAAGTCTGCAAAGAGGGTTTGTGGTCTCTGCATGCACGCATTAGCACAGCAGCCAAAAAAAAACAAAATACCAGAAGGGTGAAGTGACAGGTTATAAATACTTATTTATGTTTACTCTCCACTTTAACCTACAAAGACCTAGTACTATTTTTGTCAGTTCTTAAATGAATTTTTCTCTCTATTTAACCTTATTTAAGTGATTTATAACCATTTATTAGAACATTATCCTCTGTAATTCGCATTTCTTCAATAAAAATCAGATATTTTCCTATATTTAATTTAGTGATCATGTAGATGTTCATAAAAGCTCAGATAAAAGTTGAGGGTTATTATATGAGAAACAGAGAAAAATGAAGAAAACATGACGGTAACACTTTATTTGAAGGTCTAGTTTATAATGCATTAAGCGCACATTCATAAGACATTATAATGCATTTATAATGCATTATAAAAATCATTACAACAGTTTATGATCATGTACAACAACTTATACCAAGGTAAATAAAGTATTACAAGTGTATGTATTATAAATTCTGCTTTCATTATGTTTTATACATCCATGCCAAAGTGAAAGTGTAATAAGTTACAGGAGGACTCTAAGAGCTTTTAGTAAAGTGACAATTGTAGCAATTAGCAATTGTATGATATTATAACACAAGTATGATGACGTATGAGCAGTATCTGCTGGCTCTAAGTAAAGTGTAAGTCAAAAATTATACATCAAAGTGTTCTTAATAACTCTTATTTTGCAAAAACAAAAAATTAGAAGAATAGAGACAGTAAATAGAAGTGTTACATGTTGCTTTGTGCATAAATAAAAATAATGTGACAGCTCTAAATCTTTGTTAATTCAAACACATACTTTTTTTTTTTTTGTAATAAAAATTAAATCCCTAAAATAGATGGGTATAGGGACCAGTGACAAAACCTAATAAAAGTTCCCCACCTAAAAAACGAAATTCCTTCACACTGCTTCTGTGCCAGAATCCAAATCTCCCAATGTTTATCTGAGAACTTTAAACTTAAAACCAAGCATCTGAGGAACTAAACAATGCACTTTCAAGAACAAACCATAAGATTAATTTACATTTAATCTGCGATGGGTAATTGTTATGATGGTTAGAATGTGTTCTGTGACCCAGGACCTGAGATTCTTCCTACAAACACTGTTGTCACTTTGGTATGGATGTAGAAAACATAATGAAAGCAGAATTTATAATACATTAGGCCTACACTTATAATACTTTATTAACCTTGGTATAAATTGTTGTACACGATCATAAACTGTTATAATGACTTTTATAATGCATTATAAATGCATTATAATGTCTTATGAATGTGTGCTTAATGCATTATAAACTAGACCTTCAAATAAAGTGTTACCAACGTGACTTTTTCAACCAGTTTAGTGTGGTATAGCCTAATATGTTCTTCAGTACTTATTAGTCGATCACTTCACAATATTTTTATATTTTTGTATATTAATACTCTTTATGTTTTTACTTTAACCCATAAAGACCCACTGCTACTCTTGTGGCAGTTCCCAAAATAAATTTGTCTCTCTATTTAACCTTTCTTAAGTGATTTGCCATTATTTATCATAATATTATAGTCTCTATTTCGCATTTTTTTCAGTGAAAATCAGGTATTTTCCTTTTTCTGATTTACTGATCCTCTACTTTAATCATCATGCTGAAACTACATTTGAGGATTATTACACCAAAAACAGAGAAAACTTAAGTAATAGTGACTTTTTCAGTGAAATCTATCATTAACTGAACATAAAACATTTCTATCCACTGTCATTGATCCAACTCCATGGATTTTATTGGTGAATCAATGTTGTAGAAGTTGATGGTGTTTCCATGGTAACTACGGAGCCTCTGAAAGTCCAAATGGGTCATGTCTGATGACCATGAAAAGAAACAAACTGTATTTTACACCAAATATTTACATGTATTGATAGGATTAATAGATCAGACATTATTAAACATTTTATATCGGCAGCTGATTTTGGTTTCCAGTGGTTGTTTGGGTTTTTATGGGTTAAGAAAAATACCTTTACTACTGCTAATGTAACATCGAGTCTGTTTTCACCTCAAATAGATGGGACAGTAGCACATTCAAAGACAGACTCTTAGTGTTTTAGTGATTGGTGAATATCAATTACAGTGAATTATGACACGATGAAACATAAGAAAAGGAGGCAGAGAAAAGACGTGGTAATGTTTCCAGTTCTGTTTCTGTCTTTGGAAATAAACACATTATAATGAAAATCATGGTCATTCTTTTCATTTCAATGTACTGTTTTTATTTTATTGAAGTTATAATGGTTTAATAGTCTCTACATTCTGTAATATGACTGTACTGTGTGCACAGAAGCACACTGTACTGTAAAAACATCCATAAAGTAACTACTGTTTACTGGCAGTGTTTTATTTTTCACTTTTGTTTGATCAAAGTAGTTGAATTACTACTTTTGACCGAGGTTATTATCGTTGACGAAAACTAACGAAATGACGAAAACTAGAATTTTAAAAACATTTTCGTTAACTGAAATAAATATAAACTATAATTAAAAGAAAAAAAAAAACGATAACTAACTGAAACTGTATTGTGTGCTTACAAAACTAACTAAAACGTCTAAAAATTATGGATAAAATTCCCTTTGTTTTTGTCTTTGTCAATGTCGGATTGATACGAAATCGATTTATTTCCCTCAAGCAATTTTAGCTGCTGGCACCATATGATATTTAACGGTCCGTCACTTCTCGTCACTTATGGTTTAGAGTCGTCTTCTGGTCGCCACTCTACCTGGAAACATGGAGACTAAAGTTGGGAGAAAGCAGCAGAGTCCTGTCTGGGATTTATGTGAAAATGACAGTGAAGAAGAGAAAAGATATAAAGAAACTAAAGCTAAACTAAAACATTTAGAAAATAATTTATAGTCTCTTTTAAGCATTTAGAAAATAATGAAAACTAATAAAAACTAGTAAACCTGCTCTAAAAACGAATCAAAACTAACTGAATTAGAGAAAAAAAAAGTCAAAACTAAATAAAACTAAACTATAATGAAAAATCCACAACTATTATAACCTTGCTTTTGACACACTCTTCACACAAGGACCATGATTATAAAACTATTCTTCTCTTGGATGTTTTCCTCTTTTTCTGTCTTCATAATTGGAGTCATTGTCAACAGTAGTCGCTGGAACTATACAAGGCAATAAGGGCACAAGAGAAATCAACATATTTCTGCATATTTCTGTGCAGACTCTGTGCCGTGTTAGTCAGCTGATAATGTTTGGCTAAAATCCCTCCTGCATTTTAATATTTATTTTTCTTTTGTGGAAAAACAAAGTACAACCTGTATTATGTAGGTGATAACCTCACCATCTAACCTCTTGACCACAAAGCCAAGTGGTGTTTGATTTCATACTCTGAAGGTTCTGAGTCAAACACAGAAGGGGAGTCGACTAAACAGAGGTCTAATGAGATTAACAGGACGAAACGTTGTTACTTGTACCTTGTTGTTTTCATTTTGGAAGCATCTGTTTCTCATTTGATGATACTTGCAAACCTTGTGAAAATGATCAAATCACATAAAGTCAACAAAGTAAAATATTTGTGATTGGTGCCAGGGCGTAGAAATGAGTGACGCTGGGGTGAACCTTCAATCAGTTATGTTGTTATCTGCTTATTGATTAAATGATTGAGCAATTTTTGCAAAAATCTATTTACTAAATAGCTCTTCTTCTCCATTTAGTGGAGCTGTGACATGAGTTTTTTTTTTTTTGGGGGGGGGATTCTTGTCAAAAAATCATATTGACCATCTGTAGTTGCTTTTCCATTGGACATCTGCGCAAAACTTTACCGATATTTACTAAATGTCGAAAAAACACAAGTGCGTAATGTCGGTTTTTCCATTAAATCACAAATGCGATGATTTTTTTATTTATTATCGCGAGATAATAGACATAATAAACATGTTCCATAAACATGGTGATGAACGTAAATAGGGTGTTGATTTACAGATATATTCATTATTACCTCCACCAAGGAGGTTATGTTTTTGCCAGTGTTGGTTTGTCTGTTTGTCTGTCTGTCTGTTTGCAAGATAACTCAAAAAGTTATGGACGGATTTGGATGAAAATTTCAGGAAATGTTGACACTGTGGCACAAGGAACAAAAGATTAAATTTTGGTGGTGATCGGGGGGGCACTGATCTGCCTTGGCGGAGGTCTGTGCTCTCCAAGTGCTTCTAGTTATTATATATTATCCCTCTATCTCGTACTAAATTAAAAAATGATTGGGTTTCCTGGTGTGTCCACACATACCGTGACAAGTTTCTTCTTCTTCTTTGCTTGTTGTAATGTCTGTCAACATCCGTTTTTTTAATTCACCTGACTCTAGTTGCGAAAAAACTCCTTCCATTGCAGTTTTACGTGATATACCATTTGTGCTACGCCCGAAAAACCATCTCTTGCCACCTCTTGCTTGCTAGAAAAACTTTTAATTAAAAAATGAGACTTTTGACATTTTCAGTCTTTCATTATTGGACACACTGACTAATCCAGGTGTGTCTGCTACTTTTTGTTGTGACTACTGATTAATTAGGTACACCTGGATTGATGAGCGTGTCCAATAATGAAAGACAGGAAATAAAGGAGCCAGCTTAAGATTCAGGAAGTAGTGGGGCTGTGCATAGAGCCCATTCTGTGTGCGGACCAGCCACAAGTAGTCGCTTTTCCATTGACCCTCAAATTGCGCAAATGTAACTTGCACATAAATAATTTACCTAATGGGAAAACGACAATTTTGCCAAAAGTCTCATTTTTCTAGCAAGCAAGAGGTGGTTTTTGGGGCGTCGTGCAAATGGTATATCACACAAAACTGCAACGGAAAGACCTTTTATCGCAACTAGAGTCAGGTGAATTAAAAAAACAGATGTCGATGGACGTTACAACAAGCAAAGAAGACGAAGAAACATGTCGTGGAATGTGTGGACACACCAGGAAACCCAATCATTTTTTAACTTAGTACGAGATAGAGGGGTAATATATAATAATAATGAATATATCTGTCAGTCAACACCATATTTACATTCGTCACCATGTTTGTGGAATGAATTCTCGTGTCATCTTGTGATAATAAATATACAAATCATTGCATTTGTGATTTAATGGAAAATCCAACATCACGCACTTGTGTTTTTTTTGACATTTAGTAAATATTGGTAAAGTTTTGCACAGATGTCCAATGGAAAAGCGACTACAGATGGACAATATGATTAGTATTTTTTTGACAAGAACCCCCCCCCCCAAAAAAAAACCAACAACTCATGTAACAGCTAATGTCTAATCAGCTAATTATTATAAAGAAATGTCAGTTAACCTATGTTATAAAAGCCAAGTGGCCTCTGTGTGTGTGTGTGTGTCTCAGGATTCACACAAAATCCAGAAAGAGCTAACTGCTGCAGTTTGGCATACTTACGTATTTTTGGTCAAGGAAGACAGCTGCAAAAACAACAAGTTGACAGGACCAATATTTTGGGAGATATTAGTAATTTTGGAAAACAATTACCTTACAGTTACATTGCTATGCCCAGAATGCTTTGGCGGTGACTGCTGGACAAATGTGGTACAGCATGCACAAATACACAACAGCATAAAAACTACCACATCTAGAACCTGTGGATCCCCATGGGTCAATGCACTAGTTAAAATATAGAATGGAAAGTCATGTCAGTATCAGTAGATGCTCCTAGGTCTGTACTACTCTATTACTATTTTACTATTTTACTCTATCACTCTTTTACTCTTTTGTTCATTCCTCTTTGCACATTTGTTCATCCTCTGTCTGGTTGCATAGGGATCAGATATGATGCATGAGCGGTATTTTTCAAGTCCAGCCTCAAACTCTCTGTTGGATTTCATTTGGGTTTGTCTACTTGAGTAAATAATGTGTTAACACTGGAAAAAATCTAAATTTTACCAAGTGTATTTTTCTTATTTCTAGTCAAAATATCTCATCACACTTAAAATAAGACATAATCACCTAAAGAGTAACTTTTCAGTGAGATGTAAGAACTTATTTTTAGACAATAGATCTGGAAAATCTTATTTCAAGAAATCTTACCAAGATAAGTTTCACTTGTTCCATTGGCAGATTTTTTTTGCTTGAATTAAGTAAAAAAAAATGTTGAATTGAGCAAAAAAAAAATCTGCCAATGGAACAAGTGAAAATGATCGTGGTAAGATTTAGATTTTCCAGATCTATTGTCTAAAAATACGTTCTTATATCTCACTGAAAAGTTACTCTTTAGGTGATTATGTCTTATTTTTCTTTTTATTATGTCTGATTGTGTCTTATTTTAAGTGTGATGAGATATTTTGACTAGAAATGAGAAAAATACACTTGGTAAGATTTGGATTTTTGCAGTACCACAATAATACCACCCCAGTCCTGCAGGGACAGTGACCGAGGTTCACATAAACAGCTATAATATCTGTAGTTCAGTTAAAACATGACACCTGATAAGCAGTGAGATCTACTGTTGTACAGTTTGACAAAGACATCATTCATTAGCTTCCACATTTACAATAATAATAATAATAATAATAATAATAATAATAATAATAATAATGATAATAATAATAATAATAATAACTTTATTTGTATAGCACCTTTAAAAACAAAGTTTACAAAGTGCTTTGACAGAGGGCACAACAGCAGGATACACGAAGAAAGTAAAAACACTAAAACAGAAGCAACACAATTAGAGAGATCTATGAACAAGTTAATTATCAAACAAGATCAAATTTAAAAAATAAAATAAAAAATTAAGATTAAAAAGGGGACAGACATCACATAACATTTGTATTGTCTATCACAGATATAAAAAACAAAACAAAACTAAAAAAAACAGTAGTAGGCTGCAGAAGCACAAAAGACAACTGAAAATCTTTGTTCCTATTTGTTCACATCAGTGAAAGTGGAACCAAATATTTGTGTGAAAAGGAAATTACACTTTTTGTTTCATTCACATCTGTAGAGAATATGTGCAGAAGCACAGGGCATTTGTCATGAATTTATCAGTTATTTTCTAGAATAATGGTCGACTTGTTTTGTCAGAAAATGTTTCCCAAAGCTCATGGCGACGGAAAATGACGATAAATGTTAAGTTTTTCCTAAAGCTTAAAATTTCGTGGAATATTAAAATTAAAAATGTTTCCTAAGGTGGAGTTCAGAGGATGTTATTGTGAGCTGAGGCGTCAAAAGGCCAATGGGTGTGTGACAGTCAGTGGTAGAATGGTGTGAATCACCTCTGTACAGACTCTTTAAACAATGAGCCGATAAAGAAACACTGTGGGTTAAAGTGTGAAGTTCACGACATCTTTTTTTCTCACACCGCTGCTTGGTGAGTGTGCTGTCATTTACTTCACCACATACAGTAGACCAGCGGTTCCCAACCTGTTCTGGCCCATGACCCCATTTTAACATCACTAATTTTTGGCGACCCCAGACATTTAAAACAGAGACATTTTTCTCTTGGCAGGTGAAGAAATCTTTCCATTCTCTGTTCGGTCTGGTTATCCGACTGCAACTGTGTTCGGGCAGGTTGAAGTGTACACTGTAAAAAAAAATCCTGTTGTTTTTACAGAAAAAAACTGGCAGCTGTGGTTTCCAGAACAATACTGTAAAAAGCACATCCAACTGTAAATATATTTACAGAGTAACATGTAGATTTAACATTTTAAACATGCGGATTTAACATTTTAAACATGTAGATTTAACATTTTAAACATGTAGATTTAACATTTTAAACATGCGGATTTAACATTTTAAACATGCAGATTTAATATTTTAAACATTTATATATCTATTTATTTATTTATTTATTTTATTTTTATTTATTTATTTATTTTTATCTCATAAACAACTTCCCCCGTGCTCAAAACTACCAAACACTCAACCATTTTCAGGATTTTAACCCTTTAAATGTCAATTTAATCATTTGAATTCTGAGTGAATTATTGCAAAAAAAAAAAAAAAAAAAAATCACAAAAAATGGAATATTTTCCATAAAATAAATAGCAGGTGGATGAAACATTGGTGGTTATTAGAGCCTTGGATTGTCAAAGATTAGCACCAAAATTGATTTGACTGCATTAATATTTTTTCTGTAGTGTCAGATAGTCCCTCTGGTCACCCTCGTGGACAAAAATGTCCACGCACACACATGTCACCACCTGTATTTATCGTCTGCATTGCTTTGTATTGTGTTGTATTTATGCCACTGCAGCTTAAAAGTAGAACCAAATGACTCTCTGGTGACTAGAAAGAATATTTTATCTCCTCATAAACTGGTGAACAACAAAGAATAAACAGAAAATAAAATAATCTTCCATGTATAAAGAAAAATCAGTGAGTCAGAAGAGCATACTGGTTTCTTATAATATTAGTCATTTGACATAAAATGCCAAAATTTCACAACTGTCGTCAATGCGTCGACTTCAGGTTGAGAAATAACCGACATCCTGTTGTAGTGTCTGTCGCCGACGCCTACACTGATATGAAAGCTCATTAACAAAGGCCATCGAATCAAAATGATCTTCAAGAAGCACAGGTTCAGATGACACATGCTGACATTTAACAGAAAAAAACCTTCCTGACAATAATTTTTGTTTTTATCTCTGTTTTTCTTAGTGTCAGGTACTAGTGTATGAATCCTTCGACTACTTTGAGCGTGTGGAGACCCAAAAAAGTGGATGAGGAGCTGCTCGGAGGACTCTTCTCAACTCTGTATTTTCTATTCTTCATATATGTTCCTAATGTACATTCATTTATCCAGTTTGTAGTTTCTGTAAAAAGTGTAAATATTTTTCTATGAATAAACTCTTTTCAGTAAATGTGGTGTACATGCTTTCTACTAAAAGGAAGGAAGTTGGAAGTTATTTGTTTTTTAACCCTTGCATGCATGAATTATGAGAACCTTAGTTGAGATTTTTTTCCTTAGTGTTTTTATTCCTCTTTAGGCTTGACAAAAACAATGCAATTGAAAATTTTTTATGAAACTATTTACAAAAATGTCCACTCAGCTGGACACCATGCATTTAGTTTTTGAAGCAAAGAAACATGTATTGAAAACCCATCATCAGAAAGTTATATACCAGGGGTGTCAAACTCATTTTAGTTCAGGGGCCATATTCAGCTAAATTTGATCTGCAGTGGGCCGGACCAAAAAAAATAATAACATAATAACCTATAAATAATGACAACTCTAAATTTTTGTCTTTGTTTTAGTGTAAAAAAAAAACAAAACCCAATAAATTATGAAAATACTTACTTTTATAAACTAAAAAAAAAACAAAGAAAAAAGAAAAAACTGAAATTTGAATTAAAAAAATGTAAGAAAATTTAGTACAATTTTAACAATATTATCCCTCAACTTATCTTTTCTACATGTTCATTATGGATCGGATCTGCAAAGACACTAAACACTGAGGAACAGGCAGAAAAGAGTTCAAATTGTGCTTAATTTTCTTTTGACATTTCAGGTTGTTCATATTTGTTCAGGTTATTCACATTTTATTGTTACGGGATTTTTAAATGTAAATGTTTTTATAATTTAATGTTATTTTTTGCACTAAAACAAAGAAAAAAAAAATTAAGTTGTTGATTCTAGATTTTTTTTTTTGGCTTAGTTCAAGATTCTTTTACTTAAATGAAGATTATTATTATTATTTTTGCTTAATTTAAGATTTTCTTACTTGACTGAAGATTTTTTTTTTTTGGCTTAATTCAAGATTTTTTTTAACTTAATTGAAGATTTTTTTTTGGGCTTAATTCAAGTTTTTTTTTTACTTAATTGAAGATTTTTTTTGCGAAATTTGAGATTTTTTTTTTGGCTTAATTGAAGATTTTTTTTTTTTTACTTAATTGAAGATTTTTTTTTTTTACTTATTTGAAGATTTTTTTTGCTTAATTCAAGATTTTTTGCTAAATTTGAGATTTTTTTTTTTTTGGCTTAATTGAAGATTTTTTTTCTTTTTTTTTACTTAATTGAAGATTTTTTTTTTTGGCTTAATTCAAGATTTTTTCCTTAATTCAAGCTAATTTTTTTTTTTTTTTTTTTTTTGCTTAATTCAATTCAAGACTGTGGAATTGTTGTACTTGGCAAAAACACCCCAGGGGCTGAACTGGACCCTTTGGCGGGCCGGATTTGGCCCCCGGGCCGCATATTTGACACCCCTGTGTTATACTGTGTGAAAACCATGAAATAAAAACTTTTTTCATGCAGCTAATCTGATGTTTTCTCACATTTTAACATACTCAAATACTAGTTATTACTCACTTCATGGAGATAAGATGCAAAAAAAAAAAAACCTTTTTGATTAAGAAAACTGTTAATTACAGTCTAATAATAATGATTAGCAATCGATTTACACTGAAACATGTAACTGCAGATCAGTTTTATCAAGAACAGCAACGTTACAGTAATGGTATGAATTGCAGTGTATTATGGGATGGTGCATAAGCTTCCACTGTGTTGGCTGATATGGAACTAAAACAACAAAACCCATGAATATACAAGAGAACAGCTGTAGAAGAACTGCCCACTGGAGTGAACAGTATGCATGAAAAGGTTAAAATACATTAGAGATCTAGATTAATGAGTTGATTCTGCAGCAGCAGGTTTGTAGGTTTCACAATGACTTCAGAAGGTGAGGACGTTCAGTGGAAATTCTGGTGTCATGGGGTCACAGCGTAATAGATCAATGACAGGAAGTGGAAACGGTGTCTGTGGCGGGTTGGCGTTGTTTCTCAACTGTCGTCTTGCGTGAGAGTTCATCATCCAAACCAGCCTCTGAGACGGACCTCTGCCGTAAACTGTTTTCTGTGAGCGCTTCTGCATGCACCACTTTCACAAAACAGCAGCAGATTTCCTGAAGTCACACAAAAGTCACGCAAAACTCTAAAAAGAAAAAAAAAAATTAGATTACAGATTGTGGGCCGCCTCAAGGAAATGAGCAGGAGGATGTTGAAGGAGCTGTGGTCATGAAAGCACCTCGAGAACACCAAAGGTTCTGGATGATTTTAGTTTTTTCTTTTAATTCTGCTTTTAAAGGGGTCATATTCTGCTAAACCCACTTTTATTAGTCTGTGGTACATTTATTTGTGTATTTGGACCTTAATAGTTCATAAAGTTTGAATTTGAACCCTCCAGGTGCTGCAAAGCTATCTTTATATTCATTTGGGTAAAAATCAAGTGGATTTCTACAACCTGTTTTAATTCCTTCTCAATTTGTGACGTTTTAAAACTAGTAACATTTGCACATATAAGGTCAAGACTTCTGATGAACATTTCTTCGAGTACGACATAATTGTTTATAAGCAGCAGCGGTTGTAGTAAAAACTGAAAATATGTCCAAACTTTGAGCCGATTGCCTAAAATGTTCAGTTGTTGGTTGAACAGGACAGAGCAGCACAGCCAACAACCTGGAGGGGGCGGGGCATGTGCATTTAAAGGGCCAGCGCTCAAAACAACCTTTCTGGTGTCATTACTGAGAAATAGGGTTGAAGATGGACCTGTAGAGTTGAATTAATGAAGAATTCAGACCCAAGCATAGCATTTACAGTTTATGTAGACCACAAGGAAATGTTTTAAAATGCAGAATTCCATTAAAAAAAAAAGCAAAATATCACTCCTCTAAAGCAGTGGTTCAATATCTAATCCCCAGGCCCCCCTCAACCTCAACAACATTGCAACAGTGGTGCAATTATAACTTTTATTGAAAGAAACATCAATATCGTAACATTATTTTTTGCTTTTCCTTGAATACTTTTTTTTTTTTCAAATTAAAAATAACTTAGATTTTTGGTTTAACAATACAAATAAACTCAACAAGACTGCACCCTGAGACAATATTTTTCCATATATGCAATTATCTTACAACTATGACAATAAAGCTACTTTTTTTTTTTAGAACAACAAACAAATTTTGGTAACAAAGATGCACATTTTAACAATATCAGTGGCTGCAATGAGCCTTTTTACATTGCACATCTCAGAACATTAAAGTGCAAACTGTGCAAAAACAGGAAACATTGCACATTTTTCTTTTCCAGTCTAATCCTTGTCCATTCTTCAAACCTAAACTCTTTGTTTAGTCTAGTGACAGATCACCGTGGCAGTAGACTGGTCTGTCAGACATCCCTAAATTGAGTTCAGGGTGCTCCAACGCTAAAACATTAGTTCCACCTGCTACATGTTCTAAGCTAACTTAACTCCACAGTTTGAGAAACACTGTTTTAAAGGAACTTAGAGAGGTATGTTCATGTCATGGTGATATGACAGAGCTATTCTCATCCAACAAACCAGACACAACAGGTCAACACAAGGCTGTCAGAGACTAAGAACAGTTATATAGGAGTTCCTCAGGGATGTGTACTGAAACCTATCCTGTTTAGCTGTACTGTATACCAATGACTACATTACAGCACACTCTAAATATACAATATGATATATTTAATGGTCCCCTTAGTGACCGTGAGTACATTGTATTGTTATTTAACACACAAAAAATACCAGAAATGCCATTCAGTGGTACACAGATGGTCAATGCACATTCCCATTGTAAAAAAAAAACAATAAAACAAACAAAAAAACCCAACTAAAGATTCAATTACTTAAGTTACTTTTAATTTTTAAAATTACACATAGCACAAATCACATAATAAAAACATGTAACATTAGACATCTTCCTCCAGTGGTGTGATTTTGGACCAGAGGCAGAAAATGGAATCATAAGACGTTATCTATCAGGACTATATTTAGGTAATAATACTGATATATCTCCAATGATTGATGACATATGCAAATGATTGCAGAAGAATGGGTTATCCAGCATGCACAACACAGCTATAAAAGCATATGTTAGAAAAACTGTCATAAAACAAGCATCAGAAATCATGGCAGACATGCAAAATCCCTTGTATTTTTAATATGATAATCTGCTATGATAATATAACATTCTGCTCCCTTCAGCAGGAGGAATCAAGGTGCTGAAGTGCACATCATATTACCTGAAGTTGTAGTTTTTTCCAGCCTCCATTAAGCTGTTGAACTCAGTATGAGGATTTGTACATAAGCACTTTCATGAGTTTGTGAATGCACTGTACCGAAGACTAATTTCCCTTCTGGGAATATTTGACTTGGCTTTAATTTTACTACAGAATATGCTAGTAGCTCCTGGCTCCCTGTCGGCCTTTCTATGTGGAGTTTGCCTGACGATCCTGAGTTGGTCTGAGTGTCTTTAATGGCAGCTCACAATTCCGAATGTGCTAATTGCTAATGCTAATGTGTGTGTAGTATTAGAATTGGTAAACTGCAGAGACTGAATTTCCCTAATAATGCAAGTTAACCTTTGACCTTTATTCCACCATGGATTCTTCTTATCAGTCTTTAGTTTATTTGTTTATTTATTTGCACAGACAGATATAAACTAAAACAAATACATGTACATATCTCTCCTGGTAGAGAGTAGGGTATGAAAATGTGCAGGTGAGGTCGAACACCTGAAAGGTTTATAGAATGACCTCACCTTGACCTACTTTTTATTCATTCATTCATTTTCTGAACCCGCTTTATCCTCACTAGGGTCACGGGGGTCGCTTGGAGCCTATCTCAGCTACTTACGGGTGAAGGCGGGGTACACCCTGGACATGTCGCCAGTTCATCGCAGGGCTGAAAATACAGAGACAGTCACTCTCACATTCACACCTATGGGCGATTTAGATTAACCCATTAACCTATTAGTGCATGTCTTTGAAAGGTGGGAGCAAGCCGCAGTACCCGGAGAGAACCCACGCAGACACGGGGAGAACATGCAAACTCCACACAGAAAGGTCCCACCCCCCGTCGACTGGTGTTGGAATCAAACCCAGGACCTTCCTGCTGTGAGGCACGAGTGCTAACCACTGCACCACTGTGTTGTTTTTATTTTAAACAAAATAAAACCGTATCATTTGCATACCTTCATGTCATTTGCATGAGATGAGTCCCATTCCATCAAAGATCTACACAGGTTTTTAACATGCATGCAACTATATCTGAGTCTGAACCCAGTTTAGAAGCAGCTGAAAAAAGCATGCACAGCCCTCAGGACTACTAAAGCTCTTTATCCTCTATAATGAATAGTGCTGCTCAGTGAAATGAGCATTCCTAGGGTTTAAGCCCTTCTGGTGTCCTGGTGTTTCAGAATGATCATTTTGCCGTCAAGACACCAGTTCATTTAAGTTATTCACAAATAAGCTGTCCATAGCTCAACAAAACGCTGCTGTATAAAACAGGAACTAAAAACTGCAGACAAAATAGATTTTCTACTTTTTTGGCTTTTTACAGAGTTTTACTGGTGTTTTATTGAGGTAGAAGAAGCTTTTGGTAACAGTAAAACACCTCATGTACCTAACCTTAAATTTACTCACAGAGGCTTAAAGTACACCAGGAAAGAGACACATTAAGACATAGATTACCAGTATCCTAAGTGCCAGGGTCATGAAATTCCTGTTACATTTTAACCCATAAAGACCCAGTGCTACTTTTGTGTCACTTCCCAAATGAATTTTTCTTTTTATTTAACCTTTCCTAAGTGATTTATCACCATTTATTATAATATTATCCTCTGCATTTGCATTTTTCACTGTAAATCATGCATTTTCCTATATTTAATTTCCTAAACACATATATATGTTTTTAGATATTTATGAAAATTCATAGTAAATTGTAAGTTATATCAAAACAGAAAAAAATGAAGAATAAGTGACTTTTTCAATGAAGATATCAATAACAGAACATAAACCCAGTGTTTCCATCCACTGTCATTGGTCCAACTCCATGGGGTTTACTGGTGAATTAATGTTGTAGAAGATGACAGTGTTTCCACGTTCACTACGGAGCCTCTGAACGTCCAACTGGGTCATATCTGATGAACAGAAAAAGACGACAAACTGTATTTTACACCAATTATTTCCATGTATTAACAGGCTTAATGGATCAACGCATATTAATATTTCAAATCAGTAGATGCTGTTGGTTACCAGTGGATGTTTGGGTTTTTATGGGTTAAACCAGAATGGCTGCCTCTTCTTATCACCGTGGTTATTATTAAAAAACAACCCCCAAATTTTATTGTTTTGTCTGCATTAGCCCCCACCCTGTTGTATGAACCTGCTCTAAAGTCTCACAGGTTGGTTGTTGGCCAAATATCAAGTTTATGTGAAAACTAATTATACAGTTTTAATATCTGTGGCAAATACCTATTTTAACAGGTGACATTAAATGCCTCATCACAGACAAACCCCAACGCCAACATGGTTTGAGTTCCATTGTGATGCATTGTTCTGATGTGCCCAGAAACAGTAGATGCTGTAACAATGGGTTTAGATGGTAGTTTTATCTAATGAAAGCTCATCTTGTGTATTTTCTATAGTTCTTATATAATAGAACAGCTGCTCCTTAAATCAATAAGAGCACAAATGAAAGTGCAAATGGCTGATGATATAATATGTACACAGGGCGTTGTAGGACCGATGCTGTATTGACTCAACTGGGAGTAGACTGTTTATCAAACACTTCTGAAAGTATCACCTGACATTTTGAGGTCTGTTTTATCCGTGTTCCCGATAACCCACTTTTCAGAGGGTATAAAACAGTCTCTCTGTCCTCTGTCACATCCACTGCTTTGTTCACAGACCTTTCATTTCTATCTCCAACACCGAGTCCCTTCAAGCAGCAACCATGACCCAGCTAGAGACCGCCATGGCCATCCTCATGAAGACTTTTGATACGTATGCCGGTGCAGAGGGTAACAAAAACTCCCTGAGCAAAGCCGAGGTCAAGACTTTGCTGGAGAAGGAGTTGCCTGGACTGCTTAAGGTATTGTATACGACTGGAAGAGGAAACCTGTGCTGTTCAGGGTGGTTACACCATTTAATCATGAATAAGATTCTATGATCACAAAAAAATATTCCATGACTGACTTAGCTTTGGTGCAAAAGGCAGACTTCAACTTTGTTCTTTAAATGTGATGTTGTGAAGTGACTCAAGTATTTAAGTGTTTGTGCAAGATTTGATCTGCACTATAATTCATCTAGTTGGCTGTATCAATTAGACTGATACTTCATGGTTTTTGTATGGGAAAAGTAAATATGCAAACATAATAACCGCAAGTTACTTTACTGTAACATTTTTAAAAAAAATACATGTCTAATATAGATTGTAGTTGAAACTTTAATGACCAGTGGACCTTCGTGTTAGTGCAGGTACAGTCGTGGCCAAAAGTGCATAAATGTCTTTGCTTAAATGTGATTTATACATCATTAAATTTCTTTGGAATCTTTATAATACCTCAAATTGTTCTTCAGTGTACCTAAGAAACGCATATATATATATATATATATATATATATATATATACACACACACACACACACACACACACACACACACACTGTTACATACATATACATACTGTTAATGCTGTGTGTGCTGTTCATAGATATAGATACTGTTTTATAGACATATATGCTGTTACACAAATAATATACATATTGTTTTCATAGGTAATACAGACTGTTAATACTGTTAGTACTGTTCACAGATATACACACTGTTACATACATATACATACTGTTTCATATAAACATACTGTCACATGCATATACATGCTGTTACATACATATACATACTGCTACATATAAACATACTGTTACATACATATACATACTGTTACATACATATACATACTGTTACAAATATACATACTGTTACATACATATACATGCTGTTACATATAAACATACTGTTACATACATATACATACTGTTTTCATGATACATGCTGTTAATATTGTTAATATTGTACATACTGTCACATACTGTAAATTAGCATCTATTCATATTTTGTCCATTTTTATTTTTTTTTATTCAAATTAGCTCTATTCTTATGTGACTTTGTAAAATTGTAAAATTGATAATCTATTTTCTTACCTTATTATTAGTTTTTGTAATTTTGTATTCACTCTCTTCTTATTTCTGTAGTCCTGGTGTTTTGTTCATACTGTTGATGGGAGTAACACTCCTAATTTCATTGTACACACAATGACTGTAAAGGCTTTTCTATTCTATTGTTCCAGACACATGCACCTTATTATGGTATTTGATCCCTCAATCTGTGAATATACTCACATTTACAGCACAGATAAACATGCTAATGGCCTGGTGCACAGTTTATTGCTAATTTAACCCTTTGTAGTAACATTACAAGAAGTGATTTTTTAAAAAAAATAAACAACCTGTTTAATACACTGTAACCCATAAAGTTGGAGTCATTTTCTACATATTCCTCATTTTATTACCTCCGCCAAGGAGGTTATGTTTTTGCCAGGGTTTGTTTGTTTGTTTGTTTGTCTGTTTGTCTGTCCGTTAGTGTGCAACATAACTCAAAAAGTTACTGACAGATTTTGATTAAATTTTCAGGGTTTGTTGGAAATGGGATAAGGAAGAAATGATTAAATTTTGGGGGTGATCGGGGGTGGGGGGGCCCACGGGGGGGCCCACGGGGGGGCCCACGGGGGGGCCCATTTCCAACAAACCCTGAAAATTTCATCAAAATCTGTCCATAACTTTTTGAGTTATGTTGCACACTAATGGACAGACAAACAGACAGACAAACAGACAAACAAACCCTGGCAAAAACATAACCTCCTTGGCGTGGGGGGGCCCACGGGGGGCGCCACTGATCAGCCTTGGCGGAGGTCTGCGCTCTCCGAGTGCTTCTAGTTACATACTGAGCCCCAGTTACACTTAATCTATCAAGAATGAATCACATTGTCACAATGACAACCAAAAGTCCTTTTTTGTTGGTGTTTTTAGGCAGCGAAGAACCAAGCAGAGGTGGATAAGCTGCTGAAGAGTCTGGATGTCAACGGTGACGCTGAGGTGGACTTCAGTGAGTTCGTGGTGCTGGTAGCTTCTATAACCTGTGCCTGCCATGACCGCTGTCTCAAGAAGTAAATGGGATGACAGAAGAACGCCAACAATGACATGTAACCCTGTAACTGATGTTTAATGTAATGATTAAATAAAAAGGTTTACCAGACGGAACAGGTTTTGATCATTGTGTGTCAGAGGAAACATGTCCAACAGGTTCCACATGTAGGTGTGATGTAAGGTTATAATACGTGGCAATACAACAATAAACTAGAAAAGCACTCGGAGAGCGCAGATCTCCGCCAAGGCTGATCAGTGGCCCCCCCCGTGGGCCCCCCAATGCCAAGGAGGTTATGTTTTTGCCAGGGTTTGTATGTTTGTTTGTCTGTCTGTTTGTCTGTCTGTTAGTGTGCAACATAACTCAAAAAGTTATGGACAGATTTTGATGAAATTTTCAGGGTTTGTTGGAAATGGGCCCCCCCGTGGGCCCCCCCACCCCCAATCACCCCCAAAATTTAATCATTTCTTCCTTATCCCATTTCCAACAAACCCTGAAAATTTCATCAAAATCTGTCCATAACTTTTAGAGTTATGTTGCACACTAACAGATAGACAAACAGACAAACAAACAAACAAACAAACAAACAAACCCTGGCAAAAACATAACCTCCTTGGCGGAGGTAATAAGAAAACTAACGATATTATTAATGTTATACCAGCAACTACTGAATTAAGTAAATACATGGATGCACTTCCAAATGGCATTTGATGGAGACTTGATCTGTTGAAAACTTGTTTTTTTTTTTTAACAGTGATCCCAAACCACATATCAGATACTATATAAAGAGCCTCTGTCAGCCCAAGTTTGATTTCCATTTTTAACTTCACCACATCTGCTCAAGCAGCAACAACGACCAAGCAAGAGACCAAGCTCAAAGTTTTTTAAATTAATTTTCATCAATAAAGTTAAATATGAAGCTACAAGTATTGAAAGGGACTGTTTATATAAAAGTAACATGAAAATACTGACAGAGAAAAATAAAAATAAATGTTTGCAGTGACAGACTTTTTCATATCAGTTTTTTTTCCTCACATTTTTTTTTTATTCTGTTTCCTTCAAACTTATAAACCAATGCAATATATAAAATAGGAGTAGTACACTTTTTAATTTTATTGTATTTTATTGTATTTTATTTTATTGTAATAAACATATAAATGAACACATGAACAAAATAACACACAGGGCATTTCAAATGTCACAAATTAAAACACAAAAGTACTGATGAAAATGAAAATGCGCATACTTACATAGATCACCATAAACAAATAAGTAAATGAATAAAAGAAAAAAATTTAATAATATAAAAATAAATAAATAGCAAATTAAAAAATATAGATTTTAAAATAAATAAAATAAAACCTATTAAAGGTACAGAGGGTGTGGTACAAAAATAAAAAGATACATATATGTATTGCAATATAAATCAAATCACTACTGATAAGTTAGTTGTGAAGACATCAGAGAGAGAGAAAGAGAGAGAGAGAGAGAAAGAGAGAGATATCATTATCGTTTTATCACCTAGCCCTACATCTTAGTGACAGTAATGAATACTCCAGACTTGCTCCATGAACCGTCTACATATCAGTTCTCCAGGAAAGTGTGACATAGATAGATAGATAGATAGATAGATAGATAGATAGATAGATAGATAGATAGATAGATAGATAGATAGATAGATAGATAGATAGATAGATAGATAGATAGATAGATAGATAGATAGATAGATAGATAGATAGATAGATAGATAGATAGATAGATAGATAGATAGATAGATAGATCGTAGCTAAGAATAAAAGACAAAATGTGTTTTCTGTCTGTCACATAAAAACATAAAAGCATAAAAACATAAAAAAAACCCTGAGGACAGAAGTGTTCCTGAGCTTCTACCTCCTATACACCCCCACCCAGCTTCTCCTCCTCCCATCTCCTCCCACCTCCCCTCCCATACATTTTGTCCAATGTATAAAATCACTAATAAGCATTTGAAAAAATTAACTGAATACTGACTGCATTATACTGTAGTGAACCCTGCAGGAATACTTTAGGTTGAACAGAAAAAAAGTTTTAAGATGGTGCAGCAGCTGGTTACTTCCTGTTTGATACCAACAAGGTGCAAACATGTAGAAGAAACCTGTAAATTATCTAAGTCATATTTTTTTCCTGCTGTTGCACTTGACACTTAATGACCTCCAACCTTTAGAAATGAAAATATTCTTAGAAGCACATGAAAAATGGAAATAGCTGACATCTAAAACAGGGTTTCGTCCCTCAGTTGCGATAACTATCTTAAAGACTCTTGCAAAATCTCAAGCGAGTGGTCAGAGCAGTGGCTTTGTAACATATAAGGCCGCACGAGAAGTATGTCACCGCTTCGCAAACAGCGCTTTGTAAACATCTCAGTGGTCAAAAGTAGATCTATTTATAATGTGAGTGGGTGTTAAAGTCAATGGAAAAACAACCAGCAGACATTCACCACAACAGAGGTACAAACAGAAAGGACATGATGCCTCTGTTCTGGTGTTTAGTTCACTCTACCTTTTGATTAGCTCTTCTTTTAACAAACACTATTAGATTTCAACTTGATTATAAATGTCCCATAATTGGAGAATGAATGGACCAGATTTTTAACGCACTCTGATATTCCAGTTGAAGATGATGTGAATGATATTTGATTTGCATTTGTCTGAAATCAAACTTGCAAACAAAAGCTTTTTGTTCAGCAAAAAAAATATAGATGTAAAAAAAAATTACAAATAAAATAAAAATTATATATATATATATATATATATATATATATATATATATATATATATATATATATATATATATATATATATCATCATTAACTACAGTGTCCATAACAAGTATAGAAATGTGTACATTGTTCTGGGTTATTAACATTACATAACATACCATAACTTAACATAACATATTATAACATAACATAACATAGCATAGCATAGCATAGCATAACATAGCATAGCATAACATAGCATAGCATAGCATAGCATAGCATAACATAACATAGCATAGCATAAAATAACATGACATAGCATAGCATAACATAGCATAGCATAGCATAGCATAACATAACATAGCATAGCATAGCATAACATAGCATAACATAGCATGACATAACATAGCATAGTATAGCATAACATAGCATAACATAACATAGGATAACATGGCATAACATAACATAGCATAACATAACGTAGCATAACATAACATAGCATAACGCAACATAGCATAACATAACATAACATAGCATAGCATAGTGTAGCATAACATAGCATAGCATAGGATAGCATAACATAACATAACATAGCACAACATAGCATAGAATAACATAACATAGCAAGCATAGCATAACATAACATAGCATAGCATACATAGCATAGCATAGCATAACATAACATTAGCATAGCATTGCATAACATAACATAATATAGCATAGCATAGCATAGCATAGCACAACATAACATAACATATAATTTTATCCTTAAGTTAAATTTTTACATTTTTATTTATTCAGTGTTGGAAAACGAAATCTATACATATTAAGAATTTGGATTTTTCTCTGATGTGTTTAATGTGTGTATTTCTTTACTGTTTTTATAAGCAACTTTTTATTTCTCTTTTCACAAATAATACTCATATCTACGGAGCCCGGGAAGGGACATGAAGAGAAAAAAATTTATTGCGTTATAACGCAATAGTTCAAAAGTATTGCGTTATAATGCAATAGTTTTTGCGTTATAATGCAAAAGTATTGCGTTTAAACGCAAAAGTATTGCGTTATAACGCAATAGTTTTTGCATTGGGATCTGCATTCGGGATCGGACAGGTCGTCAGGTCAGACACACCTGTACCTGCAGTCCTGTGCCCTATGCATGTGTAGTTCAGATGACCATAACTCTGTCATTATTTGTCCGATCAGAAAAATTCCACCGGTTTCTGAAACCTGAGACTCTGTGCTTTATGGACAATCTCGGGTCAGTGCGAAAATTTCACGGGCACCTGTCCTAGAAGACGCAAAATAAGCCATTCGGTGACTGGGAACGCACACAGCAGAGCGGATTCATGGAGCGAAGAACCGGAGCGCATAACAGAGTGGATAACGGATTAGATCTAGTTTTGGAAAATGTAGGCAAGACGGATATCCCAAGTCCCATGACCCCCCTGGAGGTTTACGGATGGATTTGTGACCGAAGGAGCGACTGATGGAGCAACATCTGAAGAAGAAAGGTAAAGTTCACCCAGTTCCATTTAGTGGATTTTCTACATGACTGAAGCACTGTCTGCTTTTTTCTATGGAGTTTTTACTTGTTTCACTTTAGTATATGTGTAAACTGACGCTTATACTGCATCGTGGTTTTATAGAATAAAGTACGAACCGTGTAGAGTATGTGTTAGTTTGGAGTATGTAGGACTTTCTGTGCGTAAAAGTGCGCATGACGCTCTCCAAAATAAGAGCGCATACGCTGATGTTTGGTGACTTTTTTTCTTCAATAGTACAATTTGACCTTGTTTTGTTTGTCTAATACATTGTTCTATGTGTGTTATTTTTCCATGTGTCCACCGGTAGTTACATTCAAGGATGAAGAGAGAGAAGTCACGGTGATGCGCAAAGGCTCTGGTGATGAGAGCAGAGACTGAAGACAGTCCACACACAGATGAAGGACGGAGGAAGAGCCTGATGATGATCAGTCCAAATCCCACAGACATTCAACACATCCACAGGAGGACGGACTTTTGGTTTCAACAGACTATTTTCCATGTGCAGACTGTGCCATAGGAGCACTGCCTGGATCAGAGCTGTGAACTGACACAACTGTTTCTGCAGAACCACGAACATGAAGGCACTCTGCAGACACAGAACGGACAAATGCCCTGTGTGTGTGTGTGTGTGTGTGTGTGTGTATGTGTGTGTGTGTGGGGGACACACCTGTAGAGTTTGGATTTTTACCCTGTTTTTGCACAATAAAAGGCAAATACTCACACAGCTTGTTTTAAACAGTTTTTATACTTTTAAAGTTCATATTTAACTTTCAAATGTTGTATCCATGTCTAATTTCAGTGTTTTTCTGCTAAAACTAAAAAAAAAACAAAACAAAAAAAAAACTAATTCCGTTTTTGTGTTTTTTGTCATTTTAAATTGTTATTACAGTATTAAAACAAATAGTGATTGCAATATTGAACGTTCGAAGTGGTCTGCAAAAATTGACAAAACGACTCAAAGCATATTTTCCGACCTTTTTATGATCAAAATAAGAAAACCAGTCCAGGTGGACCATCTGAGGCTCAGGAGTATAAAGGATTTTAATACAATGCGCACATCCTCCTTCTCATGCGCAGATCATTCACACTTGGCGCACATACATCTGTATCCATGAAGCTGCACACAGACGTGAAGCTGGGCAAATAGGAATTTAATTCAAAAACCGTTGGAATTTTTCCGATCGGACTAATAATGAAAGAGTTATGGTCATACTACACAGGACAGGGGGGCGTGTCAGACCTGGCACGGTCGGACCCGAACTGGATTACAATGTATTATGTACGGACCTCAATCAAGAGAGAGCCAATATGATTGCGTTATAACGCAAAAGTATTGCGTTATATCGCAATAGTTTTTGCGTTATAACGCAATAGTTTTTGCGTTATAACGCAATACTTTTGCGTTATAACGCAATAATTTTTATTTTTTGCATGTCCCCTCCCGGGCTCCGTACATATCATTGCTGAACATCAGTAAAACTCCTCAGTTCACAATACATGTTAAAATCACTGATTCATGTGAGTATGATTAATTATGATTAAATTCAGAGAAAGAACACACTGAGAAAGTTTAATGATTGAAGCAACACAAAACTGATATTCTTCTCTCCTTATCTTCTCCTTCTGAAGAATTCTGAAAAAAAAAAAAAATGCTTCTAAATGTCAAATTTCTTTTAATTCACTCACTTTTTTTTTTGCAATTGAAATGCATACAGAACATATTGGTAGATTTAAAATGTTTAATAGAAACAGTAAAGATTTGTTTGATGCATTTAATGGATGTTTATCTTTACTTCTTTTATGATACTTGTAATCACCCATTTATTTCTCTGTCAACTAAAATACTCATATTATTACTGAACACAACAGTAAAACTCCTCATTTATACATGAGTTAAATTATTTTACAATAGCAGATTAAAAGAAAGGAGAGGCTGGGAAAGGGTTAAAGTGATTAAAACATTACACTCTCTCTCTCTCTCTTTTTGCGCTCTGTCTCCATCATATTCTCTGAGTTTTGTTGAGAAAAATGTCTGTTTTTCCATTTTGTTAAACTGCTCATCTGTAAAGCAGCATCACCCTCTGTTGGTCAATAAGAGGAATATAAATGCTCACTGTACTTAGTAGTTCCATCCAAGTACTTACCAGGCTAGACCCTGTTTTGTTTCTGAGCCCAGGCTGGATCAGAAGTGTTATGGTATGGCCATAAGTGACAAACCCTGGCCTGTCATATTCACCCTCTGTATAGCTTCTATCACACCGCCCTTCAGAAACAGAATATACACACAAACAGTGGCAACAAACTACTATTTACAGCTTAATTCCACTATTTTAAGAATTCATCTCCAGTTTATGTGGTCATCTTGACTGTTTTAAAAATTATTAATATCACCCTGTGTGTCTGTTTTTACTTCAATACTGTGTGATTTAAATATCATATATTCTCATGAATTTTTTTTTTTTTTTTTTTGGCAAAGATTCTGGAAAATATGGCTGAAGATGAAAAAAATTAAGTCCACAACCCAAACCAGTGTAAATGCCCCCAAAAGCACTGCATTTCAAAGGACTTTGTGTTTCATTTTGTTCTATTTTGTAGCTTCCTGTAAAGAACGGATGTTTAATTTTGAAAAGCCGCTTATGCATGTAGCTAATGTTTTTAGCTACATGCTAATTGACCCCAAAGTCGTGAAAAACAGTAAAAAATGGGTGGAAAATGTAGGGGGAGAGAAATTAAACAACAATAAATGTGGAGAGAAAGTGTAAATGAGTTAAGTATCAGTTTGATGAGAAAATTATTGTTTTTTGATACTTTTCTCATAATGATAATTTTAACACAATCAACCTATTCATTCTCCTTGATAAATTTCATATCTATCTATCTATCTATCTATCTATCTATCTATCTATCTATCTATCTATCTATCTATCTATCTATCTATCTATCTATCTATCTATCTATCTATCTATCTATCTATCTATCTATCTATCTATCTATCTATCTATCTATCTATCTATCTATCTATCTATCTATCTATCTATAAAGCTAAAATGTCCAAAACATCCTCATCATTTCAACTATTTTTAATAGACCTGAAAATTTATTTTGAGTCTCTAAAACATATTGAATAATAATAATACTAATACTAATACTAATAATAATAATAATAATAATAATAATAATAATAATAATAATAATAATAATAATAATAAAGTGTTTATCAGCTCTTCAGTTTTGGTATAATTACCTTGAGTAAATTTGTCTGCCACTTTACATTGTTATATTTTTCTCTCCTTTTTTTAAACCATATTTGTTTTTACTTATTATTAGATCTTCATCTTTATTCTTTTTAATTTATTAAATTATCTATATCTTGTCTTTTTTGTTTAATTAATCAATTTACTCCTGTAGTTTCTATGTATTCTTATTTATTAGATTACGATTATTGTGTCTTGAAATGTCTGATATTTTGTATATTCTTGTTGTATTCACATTTTTTGTATATTCTATTGTTGAATAATAAATGCATTCTTCAATTAAAAAAAACGAAGGCAGCGAATAAGGAGTCAACTTCAGCTGACAAATGGAAACAAAGTAAATTACAACGTGCATTAGCTGAGTTGCTAATTCCCCTCTAAAAGCGTTCAAAGTATTTTGTTTGTGTTTGTTTTGATTTTATTCAGCTCTTAGGTTAGTCTGTGATTGTCCATGATTAAACCTGTGAAATAAACAAGAGACGATCAGTTCAGGCTCATTTTTCTTCAGCTGGAAGCTACAACAAGACAATCAAAAAGGTAAAAAACAAACAAACAAACAAACAACTAAATACTGGAACTTCCAAACCTACACCTTTTCAAACCACATTGTTTTATTTATTTTTCTTTTTTGAGCAATGTAACAGTACATACAAAGAAGCGGAATTACAGTGCATACATTATATATTGCCTTTTATATTAACATTATTTTTTTTTAGTGAATATACAGTATTCATAAAGCAGGTTTTGTTTAAGTTTTGGGAGGAAAATTAACTAAAATATATCCAGCACACGAGGAATGTTATGAAACGCTGACAATGGTTTGATCAGAAGTATCAGGTTCCAGCTGATCCAGGTCCGTCGTACTTTGAGTCTGTACAGTAGGTCAGGTCAACAGTGTGTCTTCCAAGTAGCACACTTTCTCCAGCTGGGTCACTTGTGTAATTACACACTGCTTATGCTGCCCTCTGGTGGCACATTTATTTCCCTTAACATAAACCTGAAATTAAAATCTCTATTTACTCAACTCACAGTGCAGTATTAACATCCTTTTGTCTATCACAGTAGAATCGGTTTCCTTCTGCTGGGACTGCAGGTGGACTGGACGCTGCATCCCCGTCCCAGGCCTCTCACTGCGCTGTTTGTGAAATGTGGCCGGCCTCTAATCGGCTTGGAAGGTCATTAAGCTCAGACTCTCCTCTCTCCACTTCCTCTCACTCTCTGTCCAGGGCATTATAGAGGCTTATGTGGATTAGGTGTCCAGAATGGAGGAGGATGTGGCTCCGGAGTCAGGAGATACAGGTGGGAAGGAAAAATATGGTGTAAAGAGCCTATTAAAATATGGAGAACTTACATTTCCTTCAGTCATATTTTATTGCATTGTTTTTCAACCTTGGGGTCGGGACCCCACGTGTGGTCGCCTGGAATTCAAATGGGGTTGCCGGAAATTTCTAGCAATTCATAAACAATAAAAAAATGTGCTAATAAAAATATATGGTGAGTTGAGAGAGACAATCACAATACATAAAAGACAAACTCTGAAGCTGAAACTGAAGCACTGTAGTACTGTTTGAATGAATGAATGAATGAATTTATTTTTGGTTTTACATCAATCATTATACTCAGTACATCAATCATAATAAACATAAAAAACAAAAAAGGAATAGCAAAAGCTTATTTTTTTTGCCTATCCTTTTCAACTAAAACACTGCTTACATCAACTTAAATGTGTACAGCATCGAGCATTCACACCATAATAATAAAAAAAAACCCACATCTACCATCTCAATTCAATATTTCTGAATAATTTAAACTTAAAGTACTCTTTTTTTTTTTTTTTTTTAAACTTTGCCAAAGGAGTGGATAACTTAAGTGCATCATAAGGTCCACTCCATAATTTCACACCCACAATCCCAATTCATCTAGACTTCACATCTGCCCGACATCTTTCATATGTAGAGTCTGGTTTCGACCAACTCGATATGTAAAGTGTCATGAGATAACTTTTGTTATAATTTGGTGCTATATAAAGAAATTTGATTTGATGATTTTGATATGTAGTCAATTAAAAATTTTTTTTGCACGAACTTTCCATATTTAGCATAAAGCTTACACACTGATTGGTTTCTTGGTCAGTTTCAGCCCATGAAGGTGTCAGCTAACGCAAAAAAAAAACAAAGACTGAGTTTTTAACAAGACATGGACCCTTAACCCTTTCATGCATGAATTATGAGAACCTTAGTCAAGATTTTTTTTCCCCGAGTATTTTTATTCCTCTTTAGGCATGAAAAAAACAATGTGATTGAAATTTTTTAAATTAACCTATTTTTCATGGAGTTACAAAAATATCCACTCATTTGGACACCATGTGTTTAAGTTTTGAGGCAAAGAAACATGGATTTAAAACTCATCATCAGAAAGTGAAACTATGTGAAAACTATGAAATAAATACTTTTTTTCTTGCAGCTAATCTGATGTCTTCTCACATTTTAACACACTCTAATACTAGTTATTACTCACTTCATGGAGATAATATGCAAAAAAAAAACAACAACTTTTTGTGTAAGAAAACTGTTAATTACAGTCTAATAACAATTAGTCATTGATTTACACTCAAACATGTTACTGGGTCAAAACACAGTAAAGTCCCATCAGAGAACAGACTTTAATTGATTGCCATTCCAACATTAATTTCACTATAAAGTAGCTCCTTGTTTTGGATAATCCCTTATGGTTCAACTAAAGCAAAAATTAATTTAAAAGTAAAAATGTGGGTCATTTAGCAACACTAATCTGTCAAATTGTCTCTAAAATGTCCTGTCAGAGAGATTTCGAATACTGTGTTTTGACCCTAGTGCAGATCAGGTTTATCAAAAACAGGAAAGCCTCCACTGTGTTGGCTGATATACAAATAAAACAACAAAACCCATGAATATAGAAGAGAACAGCTGGAGAGTAGCTGTCCACTGTAGTGACCACTATGCATGAAAGGGTTAAATATTTCCTCACTGAAATCAGAGGTAAAGAAAAAAAAAAAAAAGAACTGAGTTATGCAAACAAAGCTGGATGCATTTACTGTTTTTCATGTAAAGTTAATGTGGAGCTGGTTTTGAACATCTTTGAAAATGTTTGTGAATATTCATTACATAGTTGTATTCTGTGCTCCACATTTTCATTGTATCATTACATTGTTTCATTTACTCTTTTTATAGGAATATATATTGAGCAGAGCTGCAAGTGTTTTGGTCCAGCCCTTAATAACTGTTGAAGTTTCTCATGTGGTCCCATAAGAAAATAAATTGCCCATCCCTGGTGTATAGCCAATAGGCACTTGTTTTTGTAAGTAACTTTAATCTTGCACTGTCACTAGAGTTTGGATCTGCTTCACTTTCACAAGGAATTCAATAAATGACAGTCAGAGCTGAAGTCCTGCTCTACGTGTTCTCCTCCAAATGTGTCTTAGGCCACTTTTACAACAAGTATTTTATTGAGCTTCCACTTAAAATGTATAGATTTTGTGTGTATCCAACATCAAAGAGGTAGAATACTTAACCCTATGACGGCAAATGTATCATATTTGATACATGAGTTTTGAAGCCCTCTACATAATCAGTGTGATTTTTTTTCTTGAAAAACCTAATGTATATAATTAGATACATGCAATACACAGATAATCCACCAGGGGGGAGGGATTCGTTCATCAGAGGCCTTTCCAGTGACACTACAAGACTGTCATTAATGAGGAAAGAGGCAGAACTTTGCCAGTTTTGAAAAGGAATTACCAATCTGTTATTATGTTTTGTTTGTTCAAAAATAATAATATTTGAGCATTGAGACCCGGTATATCAAATATGATACAAAGCTGAAACTCATACATGGAAATTAATATTTGGGAAAAAAAAAAAAAGGGTTGTTCAGAAGGACCAATAAAGACTCCAGCTTCAAAGAACTGGAAATTTTCTGTCAGATTTAATGGTTCAGACTTTACAGGGTTAAACAAGCCACATAGCATTGGGATTAGACTTAGCAAAATGATATACAGTAAAACCCAGGCTAAAGTTAAAATACCACTCTTGTGAATTGAGTTGCATTTGAGGCAGGAAGTTTACAACAAATCACAGTAATGAACCGGACAACAAACACACAGTTTACTGTTTTCCTCACAGATACGCTCTCTAAATAAGATTACGCTCAGATCAGATATTCAGATGTGACTCATATTAGTTTTAGTTTTGTTTTTACAACTATTAAAGGCCAAGAACACATGGAATCTAATCTTTTCAGTCCTTATCTGTGCTCCTTCTCTATTGCTCAGATCTGCTTTGTTGTTTGGTTGTTTACATTTTTCTAAAAATATGAAAAACATCGCATTCACCTTTGCATAGTTCACTATCACATGTACAAAAGCAGTGGAAGTTAAATCAAGTTATCATTGTGCACTGTGTTTCACTGTTATATGGGATATGTTTGGTTTCATATTACTGCTGCTTTGACAGAGCCATATGTTGTTTTCTACATTTAAATTTTCCTAAATGAACTAAAAATATCATTCGAGTGTTAAGAATAAAGAATTGTAAAAGGTTTTAGTGCTTTCTGTGTTACAGTATATATGAACTAAATTATTCACAGTTATGGGCCGATGTATCAGTGTAAATGTATGTGACCACTAGACGGAGTAGTGAGGCATTCTTCAGAGTGACTCACTACTCCCTCTAGTGGTCACAAAAATCCCTCAGACCGTCAGTATAAATATATTCAGTTCATATCTTTGCAATCCAATACATTGACATCTTTAGCAGAAGTTCAAAGCTCTTCATTTTAAACACTTTAATGATAATTTTAGGACATTTTTCAATATATAAAAGTAAAAATACTGCATAAAATATTTACATATATTTCTGAGAAAAAACATATATTTTTCCATAGAGATTGCATTATCTTTGAACAATGTTAAAATATCAAAAATTTATGGGAAGGAATGCTTCTAGGACCAAAAGAGAGTTCGTTTTTTAGGTGCTCTTTGGGAAAAGGGATTCATAAAGTAGATAACAAACTGGAAGAAAACTCCAAGGCACTCTCTTTAAACATTAAAATGCCTTTATTACCATGGCATACTCATATCTAGACCTTAAAACACACTTCTACGCATTTCGGCTTCAAGCCTTCATCAGGAAGTCAAAATGAGTCAAAATATTAAAATATCAGTCGGGAAATAGTATTAGGTTATTAGCCATGTTTTTGAGATCACATTTCATGACATTTTTGATTAACTTAAGCATAAATTTGATTCTATTTTCAGATAATGAAAATATTATTAGGCGCTACATGGAAATAAAATCATGTCGGAGGGGCAAAAGCCTCTCCGTCCTGTACTTTTCAGTCTTAAACCATGTGTCTGTGTATTTGTGGTCAGAGGTTTACACTAAGCACTAACACAGGTCCATGTGAAGACGTAGACTAGTTATGAATACCTCGATTTGTTTTAAAGCCACACATCTCTGGTCATATGAGCTGCCACAGTGTCCAGCTGGTCTCGTGGCCCGACTTCCAGCAGCAGAAGTAGAATAAACACACTACTGCTCTTTGTCTCTCAGCTTTAACCCGATGTCTTTCTACTCTTGCTCGGCATCATGGGATGTCACTGGGTTTAACGGTGGGATATGTATAAACTGCATGACTCCTAGGTTGTTTAAATATCGATCAAGCCAACTTTTATCTTGTGATGCTGTGTCACTTATGTAGTTGTACACAAAATGCTGAAATGGGACTTGTAGATTTTGATTAAGAGGAAAATGGGTGAAATAAATAATACTGGGGACATTAAAGTGAGTGTAGAGCTAGCATTTTTATTTGAATTTTAATGAGTATGATATATAGAGTTTAGAGCTGTACAATTTATTACCACCAGCAGTGGACATGGCATTTCTCGTGTGTATTTTATATAAAAACTGAAGTTAAATCAATTTCTCTATTGAAACGCCTCTATATTCATAACCAATATTTTTTTTGCACATCCACATCAGTTTACTGCTTTAAAGACCATTTTGAGATAATCTAAAAGAGCTATGTGTAGTATCTCTACTTTCAAATATTTAAAAAAATTATGGTAGAGATCCAGATATTCTTTAGGCCAGGGGTGGGGGGGCACAAGCACATGGGGGGGTCCCACATGGCTCCATACATTGACCAGTTTTATTCTCCCTTTACATAAACAACCTATTGAATACATGCAAAAATATTCACATACAAATGTACGCAGATGACACAGTAATATATACAAATGCAAAAAACATCCAAGAAACCAGACGAATTCCTACATCAGCAATGACCCATGTCCAGGATTGGCTCACATAATCTTATCTTCTTTTAAACACCCAAAAAAACTGTATTTATAATGTTCTCCAAACAGCCAGAAAAGATCACACCCTCCAATGTGTTTTTCAGAGGGGAGGAGCTTGAGTAAGAGACTTCAAGTACCTCAGGGTTAATCTTGACTTCCTCTCACTTTCAAAATTCATGTTAAAAAGATCTCTAAAAATAATCAAATACAGTACTCACAATTTCAGACAAATCAGGCCACCTCAGACAACAAAGGTGGCAAGAATGTTTTTACTAGTTTGATTTAATCATATATTGAAATACTGTTTTACCAGTTAGTCTTTCACTGGTGAAACCACACTCAAATGCATAGAATCATACAAAAGGGCATAAAACAATTTTCTACAGTTGTCTGCAAGCTTTGGCATATTTACACCTGTATTTTATATTGGTGTCACACAAATAAATAAAGATCTGCAGATGCTCTGACAGTGATTTGGCCATTACAGTTTCTTCCTTGTCATTCATTCATTCATTTTCTGAACGTGCTTTATCCTCACTAGGGTCACGGGGATCACTGGAGCCTAGCTACTTACAGGTGAAGGCAGAGTACACCCTGGACATGTCGCCAGTTCATCAAAGGGCTGACATATACAGGATGTATTAAAAAAAAAACAAAAAAAAAAACTATACATTTTGAAAAATTACCCCCAGCATTTGATAATTTTTGGAATTTTCTTTTATGGATGTCAGTAGGTAGGGGATTGGTGGATATTTGTCCAAATTTACAGACCCAGGTTTGATGGAACAACAATAACAGTAGGTTTAACAATAGACATCAGACATGAGGGCATGAACACAGTGAAAAAACAGCACAATAAACACAATTCATAATGTATAATACACAATAAAACAGAGACAAATGTAATATACAATGACGATATTGATGGTTTGTTGAATATATGGTTGAATCTGAATTTATTTCTATTTATAAAAACAGATATAAAAACAATTTGACCACTGACAGGCAAACTGGTATTAATTTGATTTCCTCGCTCCAGTGGTACACATCAGTTGTTGGGTATATTAGGTGGCAAGTGAACAATTAGCCCTGAAAGTTGATGGGTTGGAACAAGCAAAATTGGCAAAATGATGGATTTGAGAAACTTTGACAAGGAAGACATGCACTGACAGGTTAATAGGTTAATCTAAATTGTCCATAGGTGTGAATGTGAGTGTGATTGTTTGTCTCTACAGGGTGTATAAAAAAACCTATACATTTTGAAAAATTACCCCCAGTTCCGCATTTGAGAATTTTTGGAGTTTTCTTTTATGGACGTCGGTAGGTAGGGGATTGGTGGATATTTGTCCAAATTTACAGACCCAGGTTTTCATGCATGAGTGAGCAGGGGCAAATTGCACAATCCAAGTTAAAACTGATTTGCACAAAGTAGCGGTGGGATTTAAATCCAATCAAAGATCATGGGAGGGGACAATGGGCATCCATCTTGTTTTCCACCAAATTGCCAGGTTACAGTATTCACACTGTGACCACCATGACAATTTCATTTGTTTACCCATGGCAGCTGTTCCTGCCTTTCAAAGATAATTCAACTTGTTTAGGCCTGAAAATGTCACTGAGAACAGGCCAAGTGCGCTTGATGCTCTGATGACAGTTTTGTGGAAAACAAGATGGATGCCCATTGTCCCCTCCCATGACCTTTGATTGGATTTAAATCCCACCGCTACTTCGCGCAAACCAGTTTTAACTTGGATTGCGCAATTTGCCCCTGCTCACTCATGCATGAAAACCTGGGTCTGTAAATTTGGACAAATATCCACCAATCCCCTACCTACCGACGTCCATGAAAGAAAATTCCAAAAATTCTCAAATGCGGAACTGGGGCTAATTTTTCAAAATGTATAGTTTTTTTTTAATACACCCGTAGAGACAAACAATCACACTCACATTCACACCTATGGACAATTTAGATTAACCTATTAACCTATCAGTGCATGTCTTCCTTGTCAAAGTTTCTCAAATTCATCATTTTGCCAATTTTGCTTGTTCCAACCCATCAACTTTCAGGGCTAATTGTTCACTTGCCGCCTAATATACCCAACAACTGATGTGTACCACTGGAGCGAGGAAATCAAATTAATACCAGTTTGCCTGTCAGTGGTCAAATTGTTTTTATATCTGTTTTTATAAATAGAAATAAATTCAGATTCAACCATATATTCAACAAACCATCAATATCGTCACTGTATATTACATTTGTCTCTGTTTTATTGTGTATTATACATTATGAATTGTGTTTATTGTGCTGTTTTTTCACTGTGTTCATGCCCTCATGTCTGATGTCTATTGTTAAACCTACTGTTATTGTTGTTTCATCAAACCAAAGCAAATTCCTGGTATGTGAAACCCTACTTGGCAGTAAACCTGATGCTTATTCTAAGATCTCTGACTCAATGAACTTTGTTTAACCCCAAACAACAGTCTTACAAAGGTTTCCAGCACCACATAACATCATGTCACATCCTGCTGGTGTTTAGCAGTAAACAAACCAAGTGTGGTCCTTACAAACACGTCACAAACTGTGGTTTATCTGTACACAGTTAATACCGTTTGTCTGAGAAGAAGATGGCAAATAAGCAGCTGAACAAACTTTCTTATTGACTATTTTAACATTTATTACCTCCACCAGGAGGTATTGTGATCACTTTGCTTTGTGTGTTTGTTTGTTTACAACTTTACAGGAAAACTATTCCAACCATCTTTACCAAATTGTACCCACAGATAGGCCTCGGCCCTGGGATGAACCCATTAAATTTTGGGCCAAGTAGGCCAAAGTTCAAGGTCACAGCAAGGTCACAAAATCTCAAATTTTCCTATCTCTCATCATTGAGCAATTTTCGAAAATTCATAAAAAATTCAAAACGACTCCAATTAGCCTCCAATTTGATCCACCCATAGCTTATAACAATATCTTGTATCTTGCACAACATTATCCACATCCACTGTGGAATGTGGACTCTGTGGACATTTCAATTTAACATTAAAAATCCCATTTACGACACATTTTTCATTATAACTCAACAAATATTGATTGGAATTGAATATAATTTGACATTCACATGACTGGTACCAAGCTTCAACTTTTTCTGCTGTATGGAACAACCTTGAAACTGTTTCATTTAAAAAGAAAGAGTCGATCCACACATGCAGACCGTTCGGGGTGCTTGGCGGAGGTTTGCGTTCTCTGAACACTTACTTGTCTTATATCAAGTTACAAAGTTTAAGAATATGGCTGTATTCTCAAAGTAATATAAAGTTGCGGCAAAAATTATTAAACCAGCCTTGGTTTCTTCAATTTCTTGTTCATTTTAATGCCTGGTACAACTAAAGGTACATTTTTTTGGACAAATATAATAATAACAACAAAAATAGCTCATAAGAGTTGAATTTCAGAGCTGATATCTATACATTTTCCATGTTGTCTTGATAATAACCAAAATCACTTCAGTTCTTACATCAATATCTATGGTATTGTACTGACAAAAACAGTGCTTTTAGGCATTCCATGTTTTCTTTTCTGTCTGTTTTAGTCACATTATACACACAGGAGTAAGTACTTGATTACATAACTACTGTTTTTGATGACTTTTGACGGTTTAATAATTTTGTCCGCGACTGTAGCTTTTATACCAGATTGACAAATTGAATCAGTTAATAAATTTAATTCTGCTACACACCTAACAGAAATATCAGATTATGTTTTTATATGTATGTGCTGCAAAAACTAGAGTCTGAGAAATTAGTCTTATTTTTCTCTATAAAGAAGATAATCTTGTTAAGCAAGAAAGACAATTTGTTTTAAGGAAATACTGTATATCTAATTTTGTGTAAACATGATATCACATGAGTTCGATTTAACAGTAAGTATGAGCTAAAACATCCCAGCAGAGAAACAAAAATATTATTGTGTGTTTTAAATAATTTTGTTATTATTGTCATAAGTATGACCTGCTAAAATTTTGACATTTCTGTTTATGTTTCTAGTATGGTTCATGTTTAAACACTAACTATGAAGTCCATTGGTAGATTTTTTTTTACTTTAAATAACCTCCTGAGACCCAGGAAAGTGAAAAATTTAGCTTTTTTACGTTAAACAGTTGTTTTGATTGGAAACTGCATTATGCAACAGTTTTTTCAGATGCATTTTAAAATTTTTTATTTATTTATGCATTTAATAATGGAATGTCCTTTGTAATGGACAACATTTTTTAAGTAAAACGGTCAAACTTTTGTCCCCTACAGAAAACAAAAATGGATTGCTGGGTCTCAGGAAGATAAGACAAGTTGTGTTTTTCTGTTATTGCAGTGCAGTTGTTGTTTGTCCCTTTACATCAGTGACTTGATTCTCCATCCACACTCACCTTGGATTCAGTTTCCTGCCATGGATGTGATGGTGCAGAGAAGACCACCAGTTAAGTATATTTACTTATTTATTTAAAGGTGCTAAACCGGGATCCAAGTGTTATCTCTGTCAACAAACTCACAGCCAGTCTTTATCTGTGTTTACAAGAAAAGCGAACCCTTCAGGCGGACAACGGGCAGGACAAGTGGACGTCATAAAGACAGTGACGAAGATAAGAGGTCATTGTTTGTGTTTGTTGACATTAGACAAAGCAGAGACAGAGCGGTAACCTCCTCAGTCTGAGAGTTGTCTTCTGGCACATTTTCTTGCTGTTTTAACCCATAAAGACCCAAATATAGACCAGTGACCAAAAGCATCTACTGATCTAAAATGTTTAATAACTTTAGAACCACTAATCCTATTAATCCATGTAAACCACAGGTGTCAAACATGTGGCCTGGGGGCCAAATCTGGCCCGCCAAAGGGTCCAATCTGGACCTTAGGATGAATTTGTGAAATGCAAAAATAGATATTAAGAAAATTAACAATCATTTTAGTTCCGGTTCCACATGCAGACCAATTCAATCTCAAGTGGGTCGGACCAGTAAAATACTATCATAATAATTTATAAATACTCACAACTCCACATTTTTCTCTTTGTAAATGGAAATATTTTCATGTATTTACACTAAAACAAAGTATAATTTCACAAAATATGCGAATAATCTGAACAAATGTGAACAACCTGAAATGTCTTAAGAAAAATAAGTGCAATTTTAACAAGATTCTGCCTGATACTAAATGTTTTGTGTATTTGTAGATCCACTGTGATCTGTGAGTTATAATGAACATTTGGAAATGATAAACTGAGGCAAAATATTGTTAAAATTACACTTATTTTTTCAGTTTGTTCATGTTATTCACATTGTTTGAAAGGACAGTTTGTAGATGTAAACATTTTCATTGTTTAATTTGACTTTTTTCACTGTAAAATATAGAGGAAAGTTTGGAGTTGACATTATTTATATAATATTATGTTATTATTTTACTGGTCCGGCCCACTTCAGATCAAATTAAGCTGAATGTGGCCCCTGAACTAAAATGAGTTTGACACCCATGATGTAAATAATTGGTGTAAAATACAGTTTGTCATCTTTTCATGGTCATCAGATATGACCCATTTGGACGTTCAGAGGCTCCGTAGTGAACAATTAAAACACCGTCATCTTCTACAACATTGATTCACCAGTAAAACCCATGGAGTTGAATCAGTGACAATGGATGGAGACACTGGGTTTATGTTCAGTTAATGATAGATTTGACTGAAAAAGTCACTTTTTCTGCTGTTTTCTCAACTTCAGTCTGAGCTTTTATGAACATCTATATGATCAGTGAATTAAATACAGGAAAATACTTGATTTATACTGGTGAAATACAAAATACAGAGTTTTCTCTGTTTTTGGTATGATAACCCTCAAATGAAATCTCAGCATGATGATTAAAGTATATGATCAGTAAAATAAATTTAGAAAAATACCTGATTTTCTTTGGAAAAAAAAAAAGCAAAATGAAGAGGGTAGTATTATGATAAATGGTGATAAATCACTTAAGAAAGGTTAAATAGAGAGAAAAATTAATTTGGGAACTAACACAAAAGTTGCTCTGGGACTTTATGTTAGTTTTTAACACTTGTCCTTTTTATTTAGCATTTCATGTCATATTCTTATTGAATTAAGGTCATATAAATATTAGTAAATTAATTTAATTCATGCACACCCTCTTGCCATTGTATACTGTATATATGGATTTCCAGGTTACTGTGTTGATATACATAGATGTAGGCAAGTTTATAGACATTTCAGACATTTATAGACAAATCAGTGTGCTACATAAAGTGTTACAAGCAATTAAAACAAAATATCAAAAGAATATAATCATAAGAAAATACAGGATAGATAAAAGAAAGATACTGTCTATATCTACTATAGTATATATCACAGGTGTCAAACATACAACCCATGGGCCAAAACCGGCCCGCCACAGGATCCAATCCGGGTAGGATAAATATGTAAAATGCAAAAATTACACTCAAGATATGAACAGTCAATCCTTTTGCTTTAGGGCCCATATAAAGCCCTACTTTAGTCTCAAGTGGGTCAAATCAGAATAATACTATCAAAACAACCTTCAAATAATGACAATTCCAAATTTTTCCTCTGTTTTAGTTTAAAAATGTGAAATTACATGAAAATGTGTACATTTACAAACCAGCCTTTCACAAAAAACATGAAAAACTAGAAATGTCCTAAGAGAAGTAAATGCAATTTTACTAATATTCTGCCAGTTACTAGATATTTTGTGTATTTGTAGATCCATTGTGATCTGTAAGTTGTAATGCATGTTTTCAAATAATAAGCAGAGGCATAATATAGTTAAAATTGTGCTTATTTTTCTTAATAAATTTCAGTTTTTTCATGGTTGTTCATGTCATTCATATTTTTAAAAGGATAGTTTATAGATATAAATGTTTCCATAATGTAATTTTACTTTTTTCACTATAAAACACATTGAAATGTTTGGAGTTGCCATTATTTATATATTATTATGTTACTAATTTACTGTTCCGGCCCACTTCAGATCATCTTGGAAGGATATGGCCCCTGAAGTAAAATGAGTTTGACACCCCTGGTATATATAGTACATATTTAGTTAATCATCTATTATTAATCAGCTCACTCTTTCTATTCAAAGGTCCACCGTGCAACTTTAAGGCAGACTTAGGAGATGTACTTGCCAAAATGAAATATAATAATTCAGAATTATGTTTTCATTAATGTATGATCTTCTGAAAACTAAAAATTGTTGTGTTTTTTAGAGTGAGTTGTGTTTATCTACAGTGGGAGCAGGTCACCTCCATGTTACACCAGTGGATTCCCCCGCCTTCTCTTTCTGTTTACCAGTGGTTGGTAGAAGGGGTTGTATTACTGACACTTTAATTGAATTTCCACTTAAATAAAACTAGACAAATCAATCACTGACTAACAAGGGCTTCTTTGTTGAATGGGAGGGGCTCTCGGTTATCCATTTGTTTGAAACCTTCACCACCACTAAACATTACACACTGAGCCTTTAATGACCTTGAGTTTACAGTGTTTAAACCATCTTCACCAACTATTCTCATAATGGGGGGTCTGCAGCGCTTGTGCTGTAGTATTAAAATGCATACCAACAGATGGGGAGCACTTACACCGACAACAAAAGCATGTTTTGTTTTCATGAGTCTGATGTGACTGTGACACATCACGTCAGTCTGCCATGACTCACAAACTTCACTCTGGGTGAAACAAACTGTTCCTGCAGATTAGTTTGAGAGCGAGGAAATATTTTATGAATAGACCCCATTGATGTGTTCGGTATCTTATCTTTCAGCCCATGATATGATACTTTTCATTTTCTGAAAGATCATTTTACATGAAAAGTACAAGTGTTGTTGAGTCCAAACATGGATAAGATGCCTTTCTGTTTAACCTCCTAAGACCCAGCTATGGGTTTTCTGTCCACATTTATGGACAAGAGTTTTACAACTTTATACAAAAAAAGAAAAGAAAACTGTCCACCACAAAGGACATTCTGCAAAAATTTTAAAAACTGCATCTGAAAAAACTGTTGCATCAATTTCCAATATAGACACTTATTTAATAAAAAAAAAAAAAAAGAATGCTTGTACTTTGCTGACATTTCCTGGGTCTTAGGAGGTTAATCATGTAGAGGTGAACCATTAAAGAACTATAGCTATTTTCATGGTGACATCCAAATTAATTTCCTTAGTGATTTATCTCCATTTCTTCTAATATTACTCTTTGCATTTTGTAATTTTCAGTGAAAATCAGATATTTCGTCCTCTATTTAATTTCATGAATCATGTATATTTTCATACAATCTCAGGGTAAATTCAAAAGGTATTACAGCAAAACAGAAAAAACTGAAGAAAAAGTGAGTTTTCCAACAAAACTGATCATTAACTCAACTTAAAAAACTGTCATTTGTCAAAGTACTAGTTTATCAGTGTTGCAGAAGATCACAGTGTTTCTACCTTGACTATGGAGCCCCTGAATGTCCAAATGCACCTTATCTGATGTTATATCTGAATTATTAAACCATATTGATAGGATTACTGGTCTTTGAGTTTTAAATTGAAATATGCTCCTGTTTACAACTATGAAACAAGTTTGAGAAATAGTTTCTGAATGACTCAAACATGACTGCAATCAGCTGTCTCCTTTTTGCATTGCAAAAGAGGATAATCATTTGCTAAACAAAGGTGGCTTTAAAGGGTGTGTCACTGCCCTTCACCTTCAAACCTGCCCTCCAAGAATGACCTGTTGACTGGAGGTTTCTGAAACGAAGACAAACAAACAGCTGCCAAGAATTATACAGCATACCATTCCTTTCATACCGCACATTCTTTTCAACGTAGCGTCTCAGAGGCTGTCTCTGTCAAACAGGATGTTCATATACGTTTCTGGTGCTAAATACCGATTTACAAAACCAGATAGATGCTCCATCTCCTGCACGTTTCCAATGTTTGTATATGTGCGTCAGTGATAAGATTTGTTGTCTTTAACAACATGACCGAGAATCTCGTTAAGTAAAGAAAGTCACAACAAAGTCCTCATTTTATCTGACTTTAACACTGTCACCTTTGACCTACAGGGTGGGGAAGCAAAATTTACAATATTTCGAGGCAGGGATTGAAAGACAATGTATGACCAATTAGTTTATTGAAAGTCATGAGAATTTATTTGCCACAAAAAAATTTACACAATAGAAAATGTTTTTATTCTATGTGTCCTCCTTCTTTCTCAATAACTGCCTTCACACGCTTCCTGAAACTTGTGCAAGTGTTCCTCAAATATTCAGGTGACAACTTCTCCCATTCTTCTTTAATAGTATCTTCCAGACTTTCTCGTAATAGTTTTGCTCATAGTCATTCTCTTCTTTCCATTATAAACAGTCTTTATGGACACTCCAACTATTTTTGAAATGTCCTTTGGTGTGACGAGTGCATTCAGCAAATCACACACTCTTTGACGTTTGCTTTCCTGATTACTCATATGGGCAAAAGTTTCTGTAAAGGTATGGATAATAGTGTTAGGTATGATTATGACATCAATATATGTTTGGTTTCAAAACAATTGACGTAGTGCCTGCTGAGAAAAAACAACTAAATGTTCATTGTAAATTTTGCTTCCCCACCCTGTACATGTGATAAAAAGACTCATAGCACATAATATATACAACATATATATATACATGTCTGTAATATGTGTAACAGAATGACTACTCTTCATGTTAAATTTAGTTTTACATTGAATACAGACTTGTTTAATCAATGCTTTCCCTGAACTGTGACTGCATTATTCATTTCCTTGAAATGATGAGATGCGAGTAAGTCCAATAAAAGATAAGAATGAGGAAATGCACCCACTCTGCGCTCACTGCTTAATGTGCAGCTTTCGTTTGATGTTTATTGTGTCATGTTTTCACAGCTGGGTAAGTTTTCTGAAACAGATCTACTGTAAATAACTGACTTTATCGTTTTGAATATGTAACATCACCATTAGACATTAAACAGAGTTGGAAAACTAGCTCAAAGTTTTAGAAATGCTTGAGTATTTAATATTGGATTATTATAACCCCACCCCCTGAACAGGAGGCAAGGGGTATTGTTTTTGGTTCAGTTTGTTAACACTTTAGCAGCAAAACAGTCGTTTAAATTCATACCAAATTGGGTTTATAGATTGCCAATGACCCAGAATAGATCTGATTATATTTTGGGAAAAGTAGGTCAAAGTTCAAATTTTTTATGAATTTTTAAAATATTTTTTCCCCATTTATTTAGAATGGGTGGATTTTCAAATGTCTGTAACACCAAAACTATTGATTGAACTCATACCAAATTGGGTTTATAGATCGCCAGTGACCCAGAATAGATGTCAGGATGCCCTTTTCCCTCAAGGCTGACAGAAACTGGTCCATGGTGGTCTATAAAATTAAAAAAAAAAAAACAAAAAACGAGTTAATGTAGTCATACTTGTTAGCAGCTCCAAAAAAGTTGTTCACCTTTTAACTGCTGGTCCTTCATTAACTGTAAATACAAAAAGGTTGTTATAGTTCCAGTTTATTTAATAGCCACTTCTGCTTTTGAGTTGATGATTGTACCGTACTGTACTGCACCACTAAGCATAATGTACATACCACACATAGGACACAAAGCACTATTAGGGGAATAAATAAACATTTGATTAAACGTTACACAACACATCCTGCTAAATTAACGTTAGCCTACATAAGTCAGTGTAGAAAAGCCCGACTGGTGTCTGTCGGATTGATAACATTAACATGAAGTTAGGCTGCGATTCTGACAGTAAAGTGTCCATGAGCATTACTGGAGCAATAGCAAGTAGCTACACTACGTTAGGTGAAGCAACCGGAGAGATGTTAGTTGGTAACTTGGTCAAACTGTCATCTGTTCAGACTAACATATTGTCCCTTGAACCTTAAACATGCAGTAAACAAACTAATGGAACTTGTAGTTACTGTAACTTACTGGTAACTTGTTGTTGAATGTGTATTCTACTAAATACAGCACATTACAGCCCAGTGAATTCATGTTACTGACTTGACTTCTTCCCCGGAGTCTCTGTGCTTTATCACCTCACAGGTTTTCCCAGGATCATCACAGGTTTTCTCTGGATCATCACAGATTTTCCCTGGATCATCATAGGTTTTCCCAGGATCATCACAGGTTTTCCCTGGATCATCTCTGGACCTGCTGCTGTGGTCCTGCCTCTCTCCTGCCTTCATCGTCATCACTCACTCATCCATATAGTTATGATAGTGTTTATTACATAGTTCCATAGATGGTAGAGGCTCTATTATTTGTACTAACTATTGTAATAATAGTATATCCACTATTAGTACTTGTATTAGTAGTAGTAGTATTAACAGTCATGGACCTTTGTTGTGGTTTCTAGTACTTATACTAACACCGCTGATCTACTTCTGACAGTTCTAGTTCAGTTATCTGTGCATCAGCTGCATCCATGTGTCTCCCCCTACTTCCCCCCTTCTCCCCCTCTCCCCCAGTCTCTCTCTGTCTCTATTGCTCTCTCTTTTCTCCTCCTTTACTCTCTCTCTTTAACCCCAGCTGGTCCTGTCAGACGTCCATCCTCCTCAGTCTGGCTCTGCTCCAGGTTTCTGCTGTTAAAGGAAGTTTTTCCTCCCACTGTCACCAGTCACCAGTGTTTGCTTCTGGAGGATTCTGTTGGGTTTCTGTAAATTGGCTTAGAGTCTGGTTTCGACTGATTCGATATGTAAAGCGTCATGAGATAACTTTTGTTATGATTTGGCCCTATATAAATAAAATTTGATTGATTGATTGATTGATTGATTGATGTCAGTTACAGCTGTTGAAGGCAGGATGTGGAGGAAGTAGTACCTGTTAGCATCTTCTACTACAAAATAACGAAAAAAATGTATTCCATACCACGAGATAACAAACTTTGGTATCTCGAGATAACGACTTAATTCATTATCATGAGATAACGACCATAAAATAATATGTTAAACCATGGCTGTTCTCAGCTTCCGTAGTGAACAGAGCAATTTTTCTCATGTATATTACACCAATTCTTCTTCTTTTTTTTCTTATGACTTTTTCAAGCGTATTCATGATGGCTCTTTGTAATAGATCACATTAATGTTCCTTTAGATGTGTTTCAGAAATAAATTTGGCTTTTCTTGCTTGAAAATTCATTGCAGGACGATGTATATGACACTGACATTATTAACAATTTTTTTTTTTTTGTTAAGATAAGATTATGATTAGTATAAAATTGTGATTTTACTTTAATAACAGAGTACCCTTATAAAGGAATATATACAATTAGGGTGTCAACACTTTCACTGATACCTGTTTGCTTCCTCTGAGATTTAATAATAAGGTTGTAACATTTAACCACCATCATCAAGGTTAAGTTTAATGTCTAATTAACTGATTCACACTTTAAAGCTTTGACAATTCTGTGTTTTATACAATCAGAGATGATACTCACTCATTACTAAAAGTTTAATGTGTTTATATGTTTTTGTTTCACAGTTTTGAACGGTAGTAAATGGATCAACATTGAAAAACTTACAGCAGTGCGTTGATCTTGACAAACACTGTATTAAAACAGCTTTATAATAAGTAAAAATGACTTACAACAACTTAATTATAACCTACATCAAAACACCTAAAATATTTAGTATTTTAGACCCACTAATTCAATAAATACACAAAAATAATTCCGATGAAATGCAATTTCTCAGTTTTTCATCATCAGATATGAGTCATTTGGATGTTCAGAGGCTCCTTTGTGAATATGGAAACATAGATTCACCAGTAAAACACATGCTGTTTGACAAATCGTGGTGGTTGTAGATGCTTATTTTTATGTTCAATTACTGATATATTTAACTGAAAAATATTAACTTTGAGTGTCTTCGTGATCAGTAAATTAAATATAGAAAAATACTTGTTTTTCACCGAAAAATGCAGAGGATAAAATAATAAATTGTAATAAATCACTTTGAAAAGGTTAGATGTGTTAAAAAACTCATTTGGAAGTCACCATGAAATAATTCTAGGACTTTGAGGGTTAAATAAATTGCAGTCCATGATATTCAAAACATAAAGGCATAAAAAACATATACATATGCCCATTTTTTCTTATAATAACCAGATATAGGCAACAGTACAATTCAACAGTACAAACAAAATTTCACTGTGGGTATTGTTTACAGCTGAGGATTACTTATTTGCTTACATAAAAATATAAAATTCAAAGGATACTACTGCTACTACTACTACTACTACTACTACTACTACTACTACTACTACTAATAATAATAATAGTGATAGTAATAATAATGACTGTATTTATATAGTACCTTTAAAAACTGAGTTTGCAAAATTCTTTGGCAGACAAAGCAAAAGGGCACAACAGCAGGATGCCCAGGAGTCAAAATAACAACAGAGGACCAAACAGGAGGACAGAATTAAGCTGAAATTGAAATAAAACAAGATGCAAGAAAAGAAGCTAAAACATAGAAAAACAACACAACACAGTAAAAGAAATAAGAACAGCAAACTAGAAAAATATGACACTCCGAATACATTTAAATTTATTTTAATAGTACTATTAAATAGTAATATTAAATACTATAATAGTAAATTTTGATAAATCACTTAGGAAAAGTAAATGGTTAAATGTAGATGTAGATTAAGGGTTAACTCAATGTTTTTCAACCTTGGGGTCGGGACCCCACGTGGGGTTGCCTGGAATTCAAATGGGATCGCCTGAAATTTCTATTAATTGATAAAAAAAACAAAACAAAAATAACGAAAAAACTTACTAATAAAAAATATATGGTGAGTTGAGAGAGACAATCACAATCCATAAAAGACATGACAAACTCTGAGGCTGAAGCTGAAGCACTGTGGTACTGTTTATCTTTCAAATGTTCATTGTGGTCGGTTTCAGATGCTGCAGCTCTTTCATAATTCATAGTTTAAGTTATTGTTTGTTCAGTATTAATTGTCAGCCTTGTAAATCCAAGCTGGACTGACTGTACATATCCTGACCGAGGAAAATCAAATTCTCACTTTGTGCAGTAATCTACACCTGGCTTTTCTGCCTCCGTCCATAATAATATGCATTATATAGACTAAATGTCATCTAAAATTAACGTTTATTTGCAACATAGTATAGCAAACTATTATATGATCAAAAACAAATTAATTTTAGCAAAAAAAAGTCTCAGTTTTGAATGTCTGGAGTCATCAGAAATTTGTGATGTTAAAATGGGGTCACGAACCAAAAAAGGTTGGGAACCACTGGGTTTACCATTTATAAATCCTTTGTTTCCTGATCCTTTTTATGTTGTGATAACAATATTTTGCTCAACAATTTACCAAAGCTGTAAAACAAATGGTGTTTGACTGCGATCGCTTTTGCAAACCTGTTGAACCAACTCTGAGGTCTTTCACGGTGGGCAGACAGCTTAACAGCGATCTGCGAGGCCTTGCTATTTGCATGGACAGCACAGTCATGCCGGCTGCACCACGCTGATAACAGGTCCTCTGTGATAGACTCTGGCCTCATGACATAATCCACATTTTCCTGCTTTGACAGCCACTTGCCTGTGACGTAATTAAAACTTGCAATGTTTGTGCACTGTGCTGCTGCGAACAGACCCACCCTCTGTCTGCGCACATACATGCACAGTCGAACACATGACTGGGAGACTTTGTCCTTCTCTATCGTCAGCGGCGACACTAAAGTCCTTCGGTGCAGACACACTGACACATTGTCAGTGTTATCTTAGCCTTATGTGACTATCACTGAGCGTACGCAGGAGGGTATCTGACCCCTATCACTGGCACCAACAGGAATCCTTCAGCGCTCAAAATGCCTTCAGTTTTTCATCTGTGTGAGAGGTTTTCATCACATGAGATACAGACATACTTTGTAAACCTGCACACGGCTTAAGAATTCAGATCTGATAGATTAGGTTTTGTTTCGGCAACATTTTCAGAATTGCAACATACAGTCATGCACAAGAACCAGATCTACTGTGTTCAGTGTTTGTAGAAAATCCAAATTCAACTAAACTGGAGATAAAAGACAGGTAAAGAAACACAAGACGGTAAAAATACAAAAATACAATAAATGTGTCTTATTGAAATAATATAATAATATAGAAATCATTAACCCATAAAGACCCAGTACTACTTTTGATGATGATTTTTTTCTCTATATTTAACCTATCTTGAGTGTTTTATCACCATTTATTGTAATATTATCCTTTTGAGTTTGATTTTTTTTTTCTGTGTAAATCATGTATTTTCCTATATTTAATTCACTGATCTTGTAGATGTGCATAAAAGCTCACAGTAAATTCAAAGGCTATTATGTAAAAACAGAGAAAACCAAGAAAAGCACTCAGAGAGTGCAGACCTCCACCAAGAGAGACACCCCCACCCCCCACCCCCAGATCACCACCAAAATTTAATCATTTCTTCCTTGTGCCAGTATTAGCATTTCCTGAAAATTTCATGAAAATCCATCCGTAACTTTTTGAGTTATCTTGCTAACAAACAAACAAACAAACAAACAAACAAACAAACAAACAAACAAACAAACACACAAAGCAAAGTGATCACAATACCTCCTGGTGGAGGTAATGAAAAAAAAAGTGACTTTTTCAGTAAAATATAGTGTGTCCATCCACTGTCATTGATCCAACTCCATGGGTTTTACTGGTGAATCAATGTTGGAGAAGATGACAGTGTTTCCACGGTAACTACAGAGCCTCTGGACGTCCAAATGGGTCACATCTGATGAACATGAAAAAAATGAAAAAATGCATTTTACACCAGTTTTCTTTTTTACATGTATTGATAGGATTAGTGGATCAACAGGAATTAAACAGTTTAGATCAGTAGATGGTCTTGGTTGCTGTGACTGTTTGGGTCTTTATGGGTTAAAATAATAAATAACCAAGATTTAGAAAGACAAAACAAAATGCCATACAGTATTAAATGCATTTAAGAAAACTCTTAATTTTATTTTATTTACCTTTATTTACTTTGGAAGTCCCAGTGAGATTAGAAATCTCTTTGCAGCCATGTAAAATTGACATACAAGATACATAAATAACAATTACATAAAGCATAAATATATAAATACATAAATATATCAAACGATTAAACAGAACAACAGCTATTCAAGCACAAAGATAAACATTCCTCCCTCGCTGTGTTCTTTACGATACTCTTACCGTCATAATCAGATCATTTAAATGACCTTCGAAGGCCCTGCAGTTACATTTATTGGCTTTGTGTCCTTATAGGAAGTGCCTGAAGGCCATCAGACTGATTGATGGGTGTGGACTGACCTACTGACAGATCTCCATGTGACTGAGACCATGTCCTAATGAGACCTCACAATCAGACGTAAATTATTCACTGAAGCCTCTCCTCTCAGTTTGAGTGAAGTCAGTCAGGTTTGACACAGTAAAGCCTTTTCTGCTGCTTCTACCAGTAAAACCACCTGGAGGGCTGTTTCACATGTCAAATCAAAATGAAATATATATGTCGAAGAAGTGCAATTACCAAACGTGAAGGAATCAAATTCAACCAAGTCTTGTGGGACTGTTAGCGATCAGTGTAGGCCTTGGTAAAATATTATTTCTAATATTTTGAGACATTTTAAACGCTTTTACTCCAGTAGTTTGCAGATTTACCTACAGCTGTATCAGCAAAAATCCATGACAACAAAAACATGCAAACACAAAATCCACTATTCACACGCATTGCTTCAGGAAGTAACAGATAATTGCAGTAGTTAACTGGTTTAACCCATAAAGACCCAAACAGCCACTCGAAACCAAAACCATCTACTGATTTAAAATGTTTAAAAACTTCTGATCCACTAATCCTATTAATTCATGTAAATAATTGGTGTAAAATGCAGTTTGTCATCTTTTCATGGTCATCAGATATGACCCATTTGGACGTTCAGAGGCTCCGTAGTTACCATGGAAACACCGTCATCCTCTACAGCATTGATTCACCAGTAAAACCCATGGAGTTGGATCAATGACAGTGAATGGAAACACTTTTTTATTATTATTTTGTTATTGATATATTTTACAGAAAAAGTCCCTTTTTCTTCAGTTTTCTCTTTTATTGATATAATAACCTTCAACTTTAATCTGAGCTTTAATGAACATCTATATGATCATTGAATTAAATGATAGTAGTTGGAGAATCTTGTTTTATGATCAGTTAATGATATATTTTACTGAAAAAGTCACTTTTTCATCAGTTTTGCCTGTTTTTGATTTAATAAACCACAAGTTTAATCTAAGCTTTTATGAACATTTACATGATCAGCAAGTTAAATAATAGAAGGTATCAGATTTTGACTGAAAAATCAGAAAATACAGAGGATAATGTTATAATAAATAGTGATGAATTGCTTAAGAAACGTTAAAATAGAGAAAAATTAATTTGGGAACTGCCACAAAAGAAGCACTGGGTCTTTATGGGTTAATGTGGAAATCACATGTGCAATTTGTGCAAATTCAATGACAAACGAGTTATGTTCAAATGTTAAAATATGTGAATTTAATGCAGAAGACTATTTAGCATTACAGAAGAAATATTTTAACATAAAATGCCTCACATTTTATTATCTGGACATGGCATGCATATGATTTAAAGTGAATTGTTTAACTTTATATTAAATGTTTCTTGTCACATGAATGTTGTTGTATGAAATAGACAAATCGTTGATCTTAAAAGATGAAGGTTGATAATAAGTAAACAGGGAAACAGAAGTCAGTTGTGACTCAAAAACAACTGCAATAACTTTTACATTAACCTTTTCAAATATGCAAATGAAGTCATTATAAGTCGTAATGGGTTTCAAGTTTTCTTGAAATCTGTTTTGTTTCTTGGCATTAAGGTAGAATAATTTTTGTTTGCTTTGTTGTATATAATACATTTGAATATACTGAACTGAACTAACCTGGATTCAACTGAAGAACCCTTTCCCTTTAATGTGTTTTTTTTAAGTTTTGGCCACCGTTCATATTGCAAATATAATACTTAAAATGTAAATAATAAGACAGATGAATATTTGACTAGTACTGCAGGCCTGCTCGTCATGCTCCGAGTCTGAGGAGTCTGTAGATGTTTTCATTTTAATCTTTGATCTTTCTAAATGCCTTGAGGTTATATGTGGTAAACAGGCTGGGAGTCAGTAAATGTGTTGCGCAAGAATACGCACAGGAAAGAAAACATTACTCAACCGGGCGTCAGTGTTACAGCAGTGTGTTCACATATGAGAAAGTCCAATGCATGTACGTGGCAAAGACAGCAGTTAGAACGCAGGCAGCTATAGCAACAAGGAAGAGGAACCAAAGTCAGATGGCTTTGTTTTCAGGTGGGATTCACTTCTTTGCCGCGCATAGTGATTGGTCAGCTGGATAACAACTTAAGCCTGTGATTGGTCTGTTCATAGGCAAGCATTTAAATTCTGTAAAAGGATTAGCGTTGTGAGAAGTGTGTCAGCTAAACGGGAACTGGGAATCCCTCGCTGTTTGCTGTCCATATGATTCTGTCGTGAGCTATGATGAGTGTGACGGTGATGGAAAACATATGACAGCTACAACGTGGAGATTTTAGGAATTGTTTATTTTATTGTCCTGATATAAACACAAAAATACACAGAAAAATATACCTGATGAATGACCATAATACAATCCCCCATGCAGTGTAGAAATTATACAATATTTCACATTTGCCATCTATAATCGCTTTTCCATCAACCCTCAAATTGCATGAATATAACTTGTGCATAAAAATTTGCCTAATGGAAAAATGACAATTTCGCCAAACCTCTTGTCAAGAGGTGGTTTTTCGGGTGTAGTGCAAATGGTATATCATGCAAAACTGCAATGGAAAGAGCTTTTTCCGCATCTGTAAATCAACACGATAGTTATGTTTGTTGCCATGTTTATGGAACGACTTCTGGTGTCATCTCGCGATAATAAATAAACAAATAATCTCACTTGTGATTTAATGGAAAAACCGACATTTCTTCTTCGCACGTCTGTTTTTTCGACATTTAATAAATATCTGTAAAGTTTTGCGCATATGTCCATTGGGAAAGCCACTACTGACATCTAAGTCAATCAATCAATCAATTTTATTTATATAGCACCACATCATAACAACAGTGGTTCCAACTTTGTAGTCACTAGTTGCTTTTCCTTTGACCCTCACATTCTGTGAATATAACTTGCACATAGAAATTTGCCTACCATAAAAACAACAACTTCGCCAAAACTCTCGTTTTTGGATTAAAAGTTTTTGTGCCAGCAAGAGGTGGTTTTTTGAGCGTAGCACAAATGGAATCTCAAGCAAAACTGCAATGGAAAGACCTTTTTCTGCAACTAGTCATGTAAATTTAAAAAAAAAAAAGGATGTTAATGGACGTTACAACAAGCAAAGAAGAAGAGTTTTAAAAGAAACATGGTGGTATATATGGACACACCAGGAAAACCGAATAATTTTTTAAATTTAGTACGAGATAGATGGGCAATATATAATAATAATGAATATGTCTGTAAATCAACACGATATTTATGTTCGTCACCATGTTTATGGAATGACTTCTCGTGTCATCTCATGATAATAAATAAACAAATCATCACATTTGCGATTTAACGGAAAAACTAACTTTCTGCACTTGGGTTTTTTCGACATTTAGTAAATATCGGAAAAGTTTTGTGCAGATGTCCAATGGAAAAGCAACTACTGACATCTAAGTCAATCAATTAATTAATCAATCAATTAACCAATGAAATTTTATTTATATAGCACCACGTCATAAGAAAAGTGACCCCAACTTTGTAGTCAGTGATATTATCATTCATTCATTATCTGAACCACTTAGTCCTTAGGAAGGTCTTGGGAGAACTGGAGCCCATCCCAGTTACCAACATTTGAAGGTGGAGAATGAACTGGATGTTTTCCCAGTTTATCACAAACAACTATTCGCTCTAAAATTCTTACCCACTGGTGGTTTAGGTAAGGCATATCTTTGGACAGTGGGAGGAAGCTGGAGTACAAAGAGAGAACCCACACAGAAACGCCCACGCCACCCACTGCACCGCCACTCTGACATGAGAATGATCAGCAAAGTCATATGGTCTGGTAATATTTTTTATTTCATTTAGATTTTAATTTTTTTTAATTTTTGTTTATTTATTTCTTCTTTTTTCTTCTGATGTATAAAGATCCTCCCTGTGTTGTGTATCTGTAAGTTTATACATTTATATGTGTTCCTTCTGTAAAATGTGCCTTAACTGACTGTAAAAGTTTCTGTTAATTAATACAAATCTTCAAAAAAAAACAAAAAACAGCAAAGTCATATGGTTGAGTTTATTTTTAATTATATGGACCACACTCACATGACGGCAAATTTCCTCTGACATCACACTCAGGAAAGGAAGCTCAACCTAAAACGTTGTCATGGAAACATAGAAAATCTGGATATCAAAAATCTGGAGGGATATCAGACCATATTGTAACTTCAAATAATTTAACCTATTTTGTGCTCCATATTAGACAATTCACATTAGCATTTCATCCCTTCCTCTTCAGTGAAAAACACATCTTCAAATGTTCCTGTATAGAAAGACTCCACACTGACAGACTGATTTTGCAAAGTTGAAATTTCTTTCTATATTTGGGGCTCTCATCCAAATGTGAACAGTGTTTTTGGTTGCAAAAACAGAGATTTTTAAAAATGTGGGCATAGAAAATGTGGAGATTGAAAACAAGTGAAATGCAGAGAAATTTAGAGTGACCCAGTAATCTATTAAGATCTATGTCATTGGACATTAGAAGTGAACCCATGCAAACTCCACACAGAAGGAATTAACCCATAAGGACCCAGTGTTACTTTCGTAGCAGTTGAATTTTCCTCTATATTTCACTTTTCTTAAGTGAATTATCACCATTTATTGAATATCAGGTATTTCTTATGTTTAATTCACTGATCATGTAGATCACAGGTGTCACACATGTGGCCTGGGGGCCAAATCCGGCCCACCACAGGGTCCAATCCGGCCTGCGGGATGAATTTGAATTACACTGAAGATATGAACAATTGAGGATGTCAAAATCATTTTAATTCAGATTCCGCATACAGACCAATTAGATCTCAAGTGGGTCAGAACCAGTAAAATACTATCATATTAAACCTATAAATAATGAAAACAGCAAATTTGATCTTTGTTTTAGTGTAAAAAAGTAAAATTACATGAAAATATTTATATTAAAAACCGTTATTTTACAAAAAATGTGAAAAACCTGAAATGTCTTCAGATAAGTAAATGCAATTTTATCAATATGCTGCCTGTTATTAAATGTTTTGTGTATTTCTAATTGTAATGTAAGTTGTAATGCACATGTGTAAATGATAAACTGATAATCTGAGGCAGAATATTGTTAAAATTGCAATTGTTTTTCTCAAGATGTTTCCAGTTGTTCATGTTATTCAGATTTTTGTAGATGTTAACATTGTCATAATTGAATTTTGTTTTTTTTTCACTGTTATTGTTTTACTGGGCCGGCCCACTGGAGATGATATTGGACTGAATGTGGAACTGAACTAAAATGAGTTTGATACCCCTGCTCTAAAACATAGAGAAAAGTTTGGAGTTGACATAGTTTATATATTATTATGTTATTATTTTACTGGTTCAGCCCACTGCAGATCAAATTTAGCTGAAGCCCCTCTAGCCCCTGAACTAAAATGAGTTTGACACCCCTGATGTAGATGTTCATTAAAGCTCAGAATAAAGTTGAGGGTTATTATATCAAAAACAGAGAAAACTAAAGAAAAAGTGACTTTTTCAGCAAATCTCTCTATATATGTATGTATGTATGTATGTATGTATGTATGTATGTATGTATGTATGCATCTGTCCGTCTGTCCGTCCATCTGTCCGTCTATCTATCTATCTATCTATCTATCTATCTATCTATCTATCTATCTATCTATCTATCTATCTATCTATCTATCTATCTATCTATCTATCTATCTATCTATCTATCTATCTATCTATCTATCTATCTATCTATCTATCTATCTATCTATCTATCTATCTATCTAAGTGTCTCCATCCACTGTCACTGATCCAACTCCATGGGTTTTACTGATGAATCAATGTTATAGAAGATTACTGTGTTTCCACGGTAACTACGGAGCCTCTGAATGTCCAAATGGGTCTGATGACCATGAAAAGACAACAAACTGTATTTTACACCAATTATTTACATGTATTGATAGGATTAGTGGATCAGCAGGTATTCAACAGTTAAGACCAGCAGATGGTTTGGGTCAATGGTGGATGTTCAGGTCTTTATGGGTTAATTCCAACTCAGGACCTTCTTGTTTTAAGGTGACAGTGCTAACCATTGCACCACCCATGATTATATGAGTAAATCACTAAGGGCAAACTGCCGTCTACACAACAGTATAGTACGTTCACATGTACGTGGTAAAAACAGTCATGTGTCACTGAATGCACTGAGACTGATTTAGTCACACTTATTGTTTGTTTGTGATGTTTCCAATGACATCACTCACACAATGTGTAAACATGTCTGTATGTACAGATACCACGTGTCTATTGTAATCTAGGTTGTGACCTGTGTCTAATAGGATTTACCTCCGCGCCCCCCACAGTGGATGATAACCTGACAGCGCTGTGAGGTCAGATAGTTCCAGTGGAAAGGCAGAGCTCTGTGGGAAACACTGCACTATCACCATCATACAGTAAAGTGAACTCACCCTACGGCCTCAGAGCCTTCCCCACCCCCCATCTCCCTAACTCTGCTCCTACAAGAGGATTATGGGGCATCTTTTAACCGCACCATCTGCTCCAATTTGACTTCTGTCAATTAACACTGGCAGATGAGAAAGCTGTCTGCAAAGAGCAGTGCAGATGGTGATGTTGCATGTTTTATTGTTCACTGAGACAAGATTCCTATTTGTGACAAAAAAAGACAGAAACAGAGACAGAATGAATATTCACCTGAATAATTCAGTGTCAGATGTTCAAGACGTTATGATGAGAACACACACATTGTTGTGCAGAGGTTCTGTATGCATTTCACCTTAAATGACACTGCTGCAGCTTGAGTTAATGGTAAGAGTCTTACACATGGTCCAGAGCAGGGGTCTCAAACATGCGGCCCCGGGGGCAAATGCAGCCAGCCAAAGGTTCCAATTCTGCCCATGGGGTGAATTTGCAAAATGTAAAAAGTCCATAGTTAAGGCTGTCGAACTCATTTTAGTTCGTACAGACCAATATGATCTACAATAAAATAATAACAGCAGAATAACCTGCAAAAAATAATGACTCCATATTTTCTTCTCGGTTAAATGTGAAAGAAAATAATATTACACTATGCTTATAGTTAAATAATGACAACTTCAAATTTTTGTCTTTGTTTTAGTGCAAAAAATAACATTACATAATGAAAATATTTACATTTACAAACTATTCTGTAACAATAAAATGTGAATAACCTGAACAAATGTTAGCAACTTGAAATGTCTAAAGAAAATTAAGCACAATTTTAACAATTTTCTGCCAGTTACTAAGTGTTTAGTGTCTTTGTAGATCTGATCCATAATGCACATGTATAAATGATAAGTTGAGGCAGAATATTGTTAAAATTGTGCTTATTTTTCTTATGAAATTTCAGTTTTTTCAGGTTATTCACATCTTTTTTGTTTAGATAGTTTATAAAAGTAAGTATTTTCATAATTTAATGGGGGTTTTTTTGCACTAAAACAAAGACGAAAATTTGGAGTTGTCATTATTTATAGGTTATTATGTTATTATTTTACTGGTCGGGCCCACTGGAGAATGTGGCCCCTGAAAGAAAATGAGTTTGAGACCCCTGGTCCAGAGGGACAGAGTAGAAGTGAAAAACTGAACCTTAGGCAAGGAGAGACCTCCTGTGTTTGTTTGTTTGTTTGTTTGCCTGTCAACATCAGTTTTCATTGTACTTGGTGGAAGGTCAGGGTTTCACCTCCTCACCAGTTCAGAGCAGTTCAGCCCCAGGCTATGACCTTAGTTGACATGATAGTAGTCAGTTAAAGCTTCAGTCAGCAAGATGTTTGGCATCACTCTGCAAACACAGTATTTCTGTTACCTTACAGCATATTAGAAGTGAATGGACTTCCATTGTGGTCAGATTTAAAACACAAACACATACATTCACACTCCAGTGGTACAGGCCGTGGAGAAACATGGGGATCAGTGTTTTGTGCAAGGATGGTGGACATACTGTGGAACCTCTGAGAATGAGTGCACCGTACTATGAGAAAAAAAACCATCCAGATAAATTAAGTTCATGTCATGTAGCTGCTTTATTTAATGACGACAGTCTGGTGTATTTTTGGAACATTTTAAAAAGCAAAACAAACCAGATTTCTCTGGATAGGTTTGAAATGAAACAACCTGCAAATGCTGACACTGAAAAAAGTGAGGTCAGATAGAGAGAAAACATCACAAATTTTTCTACCTGATGTTTTATAGGAGGAGATTCCCCTTCCAGAGAATAACCCTCCTCCTCCTCCTCCTCCTCCTCCTCCTCCTCCTCCTCCTCCTCCTCCTCACTCCATTTTCCTTGTGTACAGATCAACTTTGCCACTTTTTACCACAATTTGTTTTTATAATGGTTATTTTCTTTCTAACTGCACTTTTTCTGTTTCAAAAAGCCTTAAAGGATTTTGGAGCTGGAATGGATTAATTATATTTCAATTCATTTAAATGGGGAAAATTGAATCATAAAATATGTAAAACGAGCATGGTCATGGAATGAATTAAATTCGCACTGCACGGTTCCACTGTATATGGAACAAGAACTGAACCACCAGCCTTCTGGTTTGAGGTAAACTTGTTCTACCACCTGACATGAGACTTCTGCTACTCCGCTTTATGCAAACTGTGTCTCATCACAAATGTTTTCAGAGAGGAAATGTGAATGATATGATTGTCAGTTGCTACTGCTCTTTTTGTTGCATGTTGTAGAAGCAACATGGCTGCTCTTATAACTGTAGCATCATTGGTCCTTATATTTAACGTTTTGAAATGAACTGACATCTAGATACGCATCGGGTTTATTAATCCTCAAGAGTAAATTCATATGTTCATCATATAAAGCAGGGGTGTCAAACTCATTTTAGTTCAGGGGCCACATTCACCTAAATTTGATCTGAAGTGGGCCAGTAAAATAATAACATAATAATTTATAAATAATGTCAACTCCAAACTTTTCTCTATGTTTTAGAGTGAAAAAAGTAAAATTACATTAGGAAAATGTTTACATCTACAAACTATCCTTTCAAGCAATGTGAATAACATGAACAAATTGGGGAAAAAAAGTGTATTTTTAACAATTTTATACTTAAGTTTATCATTTACACATGTACATTATAACTTACAGATCACAGTGGATCTACAAATACACCAAACATTTAGTAACAAGTAGAATATTGTTAAAATTGCATGTACTTCTCTTAAGACATTTCAGGTTGTTCATATTTGTTCAGGTTATTCAGATACTTTGCGAAAAATTATACTTTTTTTTAGTATAAATACATGAAAACATCGACATTTACAAAGAGAAACATTTGGAGTTATGAGTGTTTATAGGTTATTATGAGATTGAATTGGTCTGAATGTGGGACCTGAACTGAAATGATTGCACTGGTCAACAACAAATTTATTGTTTAAGTTTTTTGAGCTGATTTAGGATCATTTTGGTGTGCTGAATCCAAAAATCACATTAATTTTGCTCAATCAGGTCAACTTCCTGAACTATGCTACATATTGGCTTTTTAACATTTTTGCTTACATTTATGGGCATTTTCACATCATATGATACAAAATTCTTTCATATTTCTTGCAATAAACGAGTTCTGAGGATTTTACTTTTGCCAATTTATGATTAATGGTTTTTTTTTAATATTACAGGTGAATGAAATGGCTTTGACTAGAAGATCTTGCAAAAATAAGCCTGACGTATTCTGCTACATCTGCAGTGAATACACCATTGTACCTAACAGGAGACCTGTTAGAAAATGATTTTTTTCTCTTAAAACCTATTTTGGATGAGAACTATATAAAAAATCAACTGATAAAGTCACAAAAATGTAATCAATTTTGTGAGAAGATCAAATTTTTCAAAATCAAATTAGCAAAAAAACCTGACCTGATTGAGAAAAACAGATGTTATTTTTGGATTTAGCGGTGCAAAATGGTACTAATTCAGTTGAAAAAACCTAGACAACTTGCAAAAAACATTTTTTTGTAACCCATTGTTGTTAATATCTTAGTGTAATTTTTGCATTTCACAAATTCATCCCAGGGCCCGGACTGGACGCTTTGGCGGGCTGGATTTGGCCCCTGGGCCAAATGTTTGACACCTGTGATATAAAGAAAAGAACAGGAACCAAAATACAATTAAAAAGGTAATGAGGGACTACTTCCTGGTGTATTCTTGTAAACTTTGGTGTCTGATTACTGACTCCTGCAGCTTTAAACTAAAGCTGTGTCCAGGCCAATATATTTTTGTTCTTTAACGTATCATTTTTGACATCTAACATTCACATTACTCCAGTGTTTTAACATCCCATAACAGAAACTTTTGGAAACGCTGTTAACCTGGATTTGGTTTGGAAACTCTAGTAGGGTTGTGCTATAATGTGGACTGACAAAACCACAGACTTTTAGAAATGATGACGCCCACATTTACTGCCTGAATGTGTCTCATCAGTTGCTACACATCCCTGATTAATTCATCACACCTATTTCCCATGATCCATTCCGGAAGAGAGGAAGGTGTCTGCTTTGACTACAAGCTGTTAATTCATCATGGTTATTGAATTACAAGCGACTCTGTCCTTGTTGTCTCTGCTAATGGTTATTGTGTTACTGGACTGTGTGTTCATGCTGTTAGATTATTTCTGGTTGTGTGGACAGGATTTGTTTTATTTAATTTTAACCCTTTCATGCATAGTGGTCACTACAGTGGACAGCTGTTCAAAGGTATTCTCTTGTATATTTATAGATTTTGTTGTTTTAGGTCCATATCAGCAAACACAGAGGACACTTATGCATCATCCCGTACACTGTAATTCATCCATTACTGTAAGTTTGCTGTTCTAGATAAACCTGATCTGCAGTTACACATTTGACATTAAAAAAATAAATAAATAAAATTGCTAATTGTTATTAGACTGTAATTAAGTTTTGTTTTTGTTTTTTTTTAAACAAAAAGGCTGTTAAAATGTGAGAAAACATCAGAATAGCAGCATTAAACATGTTTTTATTTCATAATTTTCACACAGTATATCAGTAAATACATGTTTCTTTGCTTCTAAAATTGAACAAATGGTGTCCAGCTGAGCGGACATTTTTGTCACTCCATGAAAAATAGGTTCTTTTTTTTTTTTTTTTTTTTTCATGCGTAAAAAGGAATAAAAACAGTCAGGAAAAAAAAAAAAACTTCAATAATGTTCTCATAATTCATGCATGAAAGGGTTAAAATGCAGCTAAAGCATAGTGGTCTCAGTGGAGCCTAACCAGTGGTACCAACAGTCAGAAATAAGGAAAATATAGGTCAAATTTTACGGTTTGTTTGTAGTTTTGTAATATTGAGGAGCAAGAAGGCAAATGCACTCTTTGCTCTCTGAGTGACCTTCTAATCTTACACATGTAACCTCTGTAACATGTGAACTGTTCCACGTACACTGTCAAAACCATGTAAGAGCACACACTCCTTATAGTGCTTTTAAAAACCTCATTTTTGTCTCACATGGACATGCACACACTCCTGTTCTGGCCTCTTTTGCTTTCTCTCCACTCGTATGACACTACAAATGCACTTAAAGATAATTATCCTTGATGACCCAGCAGGGAGGTAGTGAAGCACAGGATTTTGTGAATGTGAGTGTGTAATGGTGACAGGAGTGGAAACAGCTGGTCAATAGGCCTTACTCATCGTAGCCCAGAGGTCATAACCCCTGTGGTCAGAGGCCAGCTGAAGTGTGCTACAATATGACGCCTTATTGTGAGGCAGGTGGTCAGTATAAAGCACCACCCCCTCTGTCCTGCACGTATGCTGCTAAAGAGTGTAGAACCCAGCAATACTTAGAGTAAAGGGCTGCTGGTTCACATTACATTATCTACTGTACAGCCACTGCTCTTGAGTAGTAGTGGTGCTAAAAATACACTCGTAGTAATGGTAACACCACAGTCCTAGTAACAGGAGCAGATAGAGGTACAGTAACCAGAGCAGTAGTAATAGTAGTGATATTATTGTGTCACCACAAAAAGGTACAGCCACCCAATAACCCGATCTTCTTTGCTTTAGGTGAACAAGACCGGACAGAGGATTTTATTAAAGCTCATGAGACCACAGTCATACTAAACGAATTAATCAATACAATAAAAATGATCAATACATGGGACTCTTGGCAACAGGGCAGGTGATTGTGTTTGTGAAAATGCTTGAATGGGTGCATTGTCCTGACTGCATGATGTATGGATGACGTGGATATGTAAGAGAGTGTAATTTTATGAAAAGAATATGTTGACAGAAAATCGTCAGTTGAAAATATTTGTGATAAAATAAATAAAAGTCATGTTATTCAGTTCGCATGAAAATTGTTGAAAATATAACTAACTGTGTTATGTCAGTGTGGAACCAACATTCTGTGTGTCTCTGGGTTTAACAATAAGTTTGTGAAGTACCTTTTATATAACACATTAAAACATATAAACTTTTCGTCATACAGCACAGTAGGTATGGAAATGTGTATTTAAATATGATGTTAGTGATTGTCATTCATAAAAACCAAACATGTAACATTGACATTCTAGGTCTTAATTTTAATTGAAAATTCCACCAGTTGTTTTAAACCAGGAGCAGGGCTTATTGGTTTATTTCTCACGTCAGAGCTGATTTTCATCTGCTTCGCCATTCTGATCATATTGATTTAGTTTCAGCACAAATAAGAGCACTAGTTGGGCTTCTGATGCAATACCCTAGCGGAGGGATCAAACATTTACGAACAAGCGGCGGAGGTTTGCCTTGTTGCCTAGTTACGAACGCGGAGGGTGGCGCGTTTTGTCGTCTTTCTCGGTATGAAACTGGCCTTCATAGCCGCCATATTGGCTCTTTCCAGACCGTGTCATGTTTGAATGACCTTCGTCCTGCTTGAGCCGGGATGTCGCCAGTTTCCTTGAAGTTATCACAGTGGCAGTAGATGTGAAAACAGCGCCATTTCTGTCGGTGTCCATGATACGCGATGCTACCGCAGCGGATTCCAGAGCTCGAGCTCGGAACGGCAGCGGGAGAGAAATAGCCGCTCCCCTTTCGCTGCTCCTCTTTACTTCAGCTCACCGCAGGTAAGTTTACCACCGAAACAGTGTACACTTCTGTGGAGATTGGGATGTTTTAGTCTCTGTTCAGTGTTTCACGTTTAGTCTGGCTACTCTTTCACTGTATGACGATATGGCGCACAATTTTGAAGGGAAAACGTCTGACAGTCCTCTGGCAGCCTACCGGGGCAGCCGCTCCTCCTCCCCTCGGTCACAACAACAAATGTACGTGATCGCTAACCTTAGCTAACGATTATGATAGATTAAATCTGAATAATACCATTTTGATACATCGCATTACCGTTTACAAATAGCTATGCGATGTTTCTGGCTGAAAGTTTGTGACTTGGCCTAACGTAGCTTATTGCTGTCCCTAGCTAACTACTAATGAAAAACAGTCGGGGCTGTAATGTCACCGTACTGAAGCAGCCTCCGTTCCCCTGCCCGAACAGACACCGAAGTGGCGTTACTCTCGCTAGGACATGAAGCCACCTCAATTCAAAACCTGCATTTTAAACTTCTAGTGGTTAATGCACTTGGTGCATATACAGTATTATGTCTTTAATGTAAATAGAAAACAAAGTGCCCGATGACAAGAGACGAGGTTCTCCGGGCAGCTAACTTGGCTAACTTAGCTTGGTAGCTAACGCTAAAGGTCGGCTGTGTGGCTAACCTTGCTTTTTGACTGCGAAGTGATGCTAGAAATCCGACTGCAAGTTAACATAAGGACGTTCAACCCGACATCGTATTGTGTGATACATGAATACGACGCCGACAAAATAACCAGAGTAGGCTATCTTATGTCTTGTAGTTGGAATGCCGCATTCGGGAGCTCAGAAATGTCACGTAAATGCAAGTAAATCATTAAACATTAGTTTAAAAGTTATGACACAAGTGTAATAAGGCACTGGACAACGATGGAAAACCCTGCAGATTTTGTGGTTCCATGACAGAGAAACTGCCTTTTAAAAATAGATCGTAGGAATAAGCTGGTATGTGGACAGTGCAGTCAGAGCTAGCAGCCGGGGCTAGTGGGTATACGACAAACAGCTGGGTTGTAGACATTGGTCAGCCATATTAAATTGTTGTCGGTGAAGCCTGCTAATATTTTAGATCTTGTTTTATTTAGATGTAAGTAAGTGATAGGGAATTAGTTACTGACATGTAAAATAGCACACTTGTACACTGCAAAGTCTGCCGTCTTGCCCTTTTAATGTCGCTAACGGGTAATATACCACTGTTGAGTGATGACCGGGATAGCCAATCAAATCGGTGCAGCCTCCATTTGCTCTTCGCGTTAATCCACTGCTGCCATATGAAACACATGCACTTGACAGCAAGTGTTAGTTTGCATAGCCAGTGCCCACACAGCCATACTCAACGGCTCTTTTATGCTCGTTCTGTCATGGGCACCAGTCTTGGACATATTTGGCTTTTTGCAACAAAGTGAAAATATACAGGTTTTATTTGTGACTTACTGGGGAACATAATTATGAAAATCGTGGTTCCTGTTTCATGAGCACTTCAAAACCATAGAATCATTCTCTTTCAGGATATTTCAATGAGATAAAATGCACCCATGTCCAATTCTATTGTCACTTATTTCTTGTTACATTAAATTTATATCAGTATGGTCACCACACATACTGTGAATAAGTTGGATGTTCGACAGTGTTTTACATTAATATCTAAGGTGACCTACTGGTGTTGTATTTTTAGTGATAATTGTGGCTCCGTACTTAAAGATATCATGTTCTCTGAGGAGCCTATTATCTGACAGCTAAATAGAACTATGAATGGGGGAATCACATACTTTTTTATTCTTGTTTCTTTATTTTTAGATGAAATAAAATCTACAATATAAAATTTAGTAAGGTGTTTTTGTGATGCAACTTTTTTTAAAAATTGAAATAACCTGAGTATTTCTTTGCTCTGTAATTGTGAATTCAGTCTGTGACTACATCTTTGTGCTATTATGTTTCTAATTGTCTACTTTTTTCCTACATTGGTTTTTGTTTCAGCCTGTGCCGGTGAAGTAGGACGTAGCCCCAAAATGGCCTGCTGTGACTAAGACGCAAACACTTAAGGTGTTTTGCCCAGCAGCTGAGATCTATCAGCAGCATAAGCCATGCCTGACGAGTAAAATTCCCTTTTTTGCTTAAAGCAATAAAAAAAAGAAAAAAAAATCATCCTACATGCCTCCCCATGTAGAGCCCCTTCAGTACGTCCTGCTGGAGTGACAACCCCCTCTTCCAGATAGGCCTCATCCTCTCTTGTCCACCGTACCCCTCTCCACGGAACACCATACAGTAACTACCCATCACAATGCTGCTCCACCTGAAAATGGCCAACACCTGAGGTCCCATGCGTCCAGTGAGCACCGATTCAGACGGTCCTGCTCCTCCTGAAAACATCTCTTGCCCCTTCCCCCTTGTGGGCCCCCTGCCTGCCTCAGAGATGTCTCTTCTCCAGTCACTGGGTCCAGTACAAAGCTGGCTTGGCCAGGAGCTTGAGAAGTGCGGGATTGATGCCATGATTTATACCCGCTATGTCCTTAGCCTTCTCCTGCATGACAGTTACGACTACGACCTGCAGGACCAGGTTGGTTATCAAAGCCTCAAAGAGCATTTTGTATTAAAGATGAACAACTTAAAATACATAATAGTTCATCCTATTTTCTGTTTTGCTTTGTTAAATGAGTGGGTAGTGCTCTTTCATTCAGGGAGGGAAGTTGGTGTGGGAATATAATGGCCTAGTTAGAGGAAGATATCAATTTGCCTGGAGAGGTTAACAATGGGCTTTTCTTCCATATTATGTCACTCGCACCACTGACTGATTCTACAATTTCCTCATTTCTTTTTACATTATTTGAATTGATTAACTTTTTTCTCTTTGAACTTACAGACACAACCCTACATAGAAATATTGAATATAAGCCTTTAATCAAGATGTGTATCTTGTTCTTATATGCTTTGTTATTGCCAGTCTTACTCTTTGACATGAGATTATTCTTTGTTAATGACTATTCTTGCCCTGTCCTTAAAAGGAAAATGACATCTTCTTGGGCTGGGAGAAGGGAACTGGGAAGAAATGGGGCAAGAGTAAGAAGAAAGGAGGGACTGACTTGAGTCTTGAGGAATTGAAAAAGCAAGCTGCTGTCCAATGCCTCCGCTCTGCATCTGATGAAGTAAGCACATTATGCCCCGCTGTTTTAATTCTCAGATTCTCACTCATTTCTAGTAGGAGTGTTGTTATTCAGAATTATCATGATATTCTTATCTTTAATGGATTGCAAACTGGACTGTACTCATGCATTCAGGGAGAAGCATCCTTCATTTTTTTTAGAAAGTTGTGAATGAAAAGTATAGAAAACATTGTAAATACAAAAGACAGGAGGGTATAAGTTGTCTAATCGTGTCTGGAATTTGTTGCTATAGTATTCTTTGTTGCTTGTTAAGATGCAGTCATGCACATATTAATTGCATAAATCGCAGTGAATGGACAGCGAATAAAGCTATGCCAGTGTGGGAAGCTTAAACATTCAACATGGATCTTCATTGTAAATGTTTCATCACCTTATATGGCCTTAAAGCCACACCTTTAATGTTCTGTGGAAATATGTTAACGTCAGATTTCCATTGATTAAAAATTTCACTTTGTTCCACTGAAAATGTAATTTCCGTTGAAGTGCACAGTAGAAATGCATGTATCATGCTTTTTTTTTTTTTTTTTTGTGAGTGACTAAGACCTAAGAAATCTGCCAACTTTCTTTCTGTAGTAGCACCAGTAGTAAGGCAGCTATGCTGCAAACACAATATTAAACTGGATGGGTGGGTAGGGGGAAGGGTCTTTAAGCCAAGAGGAGGAGTGGTGAGCTCCTCTGGGGACTGGACTCTGCAGTCTATTTTTTAACCAGCACACGCTGCATGGGATTGCAGCAGTGTCGGTCGGCTGTCAGCTGACCGGCATTAGCACAATGATGCAAGAGGAAACACTAGGCAGGAGAAAACTTTTCTTTGCTATTCATAAGGTGACATGGTAAGGAATATTATTTTGTACGAGTGACCCGAAGAGTCTAAGAAGAGTAGAATTATAATGGTTGTCTGTGCGGTTTGATGTTATATGATTCAACATTACCTCTTTGGTCTTGGTTGGTATTTGAACACATTTGTCTTGTTTACTTTAATGGTTTGTTTTTTTGTTTTTCACATATGTTGCTCAGATTGAGAAAGCAGTAAGTTGTACAGGATATGTAGTAAGTGTTCAGTGTTTTAGAACACTGTGAAGCAATCACTTGTGCTATTCTGTTTATTCTTTCTTTTTTTGAAAGCATTCCTGCACCGTGGCTATATATAGCACAGTCATGGCTGAGCATGCCTAAGCACTCACAAGTCAGCTGGCTTGACTTGTGTCAACCCCATGCCTTGTATTCTTTCTTTTGGTCACATTAGGGGTCACAGTACCTGTTGTGAACTCCTCATTCATTCCTTAGGCTAGAACTTTATGTCAGACCACTATATCTTGTTTTTGGTGAACAAAAATACATTTTTTGTTTCATTTATATTAAAAAATACATGAATGCATGAATTATAGGGCTACTATTCAGCGTTTTAAAAGTATTGTCATTGAGTCTCATTATTAAATCATGTATATGTTATTTACCTAAATTAGCATGTATCAGTGTTTTCCATCGTCACTGCTGGACAGACTCACCTTCACTACGTATGTTAGAATGATGACATATGAACAAATCAGTTCTCATTATTCTAAGTTTTATTCATCTTGCATAATAGGGGATGGGAATCGACAACCAGTTCCAGTTCAGACCCAGTTCCTAATTACCTGACCATTTGGAAATGTATTTCTCTGAAATTAAAATTCTTTTTATTAATGCTGACATGCATTTCATGAAAGATGACAACAGTGTTAGTTGCACTGTTTGTAAAATGATCATTTCAATCAAGGGTGACAACACCATATACCTAGTAACATGTTTCTGTGCACCACGTAAATTTCAGGAATACCCTTTATTTTTGTATTTTGTCTTTTCCCTATTTGCAAAAACTTGCAGCAGTTAATAAAGGAATTGATTTAAAAATTGGACAGATAAGGACAGTTAATAACAGCATTGCTATCAATACAGTTGTATCGATCCCCACATTTATGTGGACATATAGTGGCATTGTGAGTGACTGTTTTCTGTTGGCTTGATTGTTTATTGCAAAATGTGATTATTCTCTTCACAGAACTCTGGAATTGAGAGCCTAGTTGAGGAGCTTTGTTCTAAACTAAAGGACATCCAGAACAAACAGAAAGGTATGGACTCCACTTGATTATATTTAGCGGCATTGCAGATAGTGATAGAAAATGTGAAACTAACTTATAAAATAACTAAATGTCTTGCAGAGGAGAAGCAGATTCAGAAGAAATCTGATAGCTCTCAGTCTCCGGAGCGAACTGACTCCCCTTCTTCAAAGGACCAGGTGGAAATGTAAGCCACATTTTATATATACATATATATTCATGTTTGTGAATAGAATGCACCCACTTACTTCAAATTAGTTCAGTTGAACTGTACTGATTGACTTATGAATTTAAATCAGGCCTTTTAATTCCTATTGTGTCTTCAGGTACTATGAAGCCTTTCCTCCTCTGTCAGAGAAACCTGTTTGTCTCCAAGAGATTATGCCGGTGTGGAACAAGGCAAAGGCATGTGCATACTCAAGTTCATCATCCTCTGCAGCCCCACAAACCAGCACAGACACCTCCTCCCCAAAAGATTGCAACAGTGAAGGTGAGGCTGCAAAGGAGCGAAACCTGGAGGCGTGTGGTACCATTACAACTGTGATCAATGAAAGAGGCCAGCAGCGGCGATGCAAGAAGGAGAAAGAAAATAGATACCATGGTGGTGCAGCAGCGGAGGAGAAGTCTATCATCCACTCAAAGAGGCAGACCAGATATAGATCTGAGGGTAAATACCGGCCCCGGTCCTGGTCCTCTGGCTCTAGTGAGGCAAGCTCAAGCTCAAGTGGGAACCAGGGTGACTCAAAGTCATCTAGAAGCAAAGCAATTAGAATAAGGCACAAATCCAGGGAAGCGATCAAGAATAAGCGAACACGCAACAGTGGGCAAGTGAAGCTGCAGGTGAAGGTTATCGACAAAGAGGAGCGAAGAAACACAGGAGGGAGCAGTAGCAGTGGCACTACCAAACAACCACAGCTTTACAAAAAGGGGAAAAGACCGCTGAAGGAGATTCGTAAAGATCCGGGCTGGGTGGAAGTAAAAGAGTCAGGAGTTGAGGTCAGAAATAAAAAAGAGTACATGGAGGAGCCACTTTGGTACACAGAGCCCATCACAGACTATTTTATACCTTTCAGCAGCAGACAAAGCAAGCTGGAAACAAAGTATCGGAGCAAGGTAGACTCTCCAGATGGGTTTGCTGTGTCAGCCGATATAGACAGGCTGCCAGACAGAATCCAGGGAATCTGCATTGCCGATGAAAACTACCAGAGAGCATACTTAGCTGCAGGCTCATTTGTGGATGGGCACTTTGTGGAAGGGCCTGGCGAAGCAGAAGATGAAACTGCTGAACTCACTGGGACCTCAAGCTGCCCTCAGCCAGAGGATAGTGGAAATTTAGATGACAAGCATCTGTCTGAATTCACTCACTTCTATGAAGTTGATATTTATCAATCCATATTGGATACTAGTGCCTCAGACTCGATACAAGAGAGTCGGATCTTAAGCATGATTCGACAAAAAAGCAAAGAGCAAAGAGACGTTGAGGCAGAATGTTTAGTATTAGATGGCCTTGAGCAGCAAGGGAAAAGTGCAATAAGGGCAGACTCACAGGAAGCTTCGGGATCTGTTGGATTCTTTATGCAAGATCTTGAAAACATGGCTCAAGTCTGGGGATGTTATTCACCATCTACTTCAGAAGATATAGATGGAGAAAGCTTCATAGGAGACTCTCCCATTCGACTCTCCCCCCTTCTTGATAGTGTTTCATTTACCCTGAGCAAACTCTCTGGAAATCTGGAAGAGCCACCTGTTCCTGAAGCCCCCAGTGAACCATCTGGTTTAAACTCATCCTGCTTCTCTCTTTTTGAGCTGCAGTATGATAGCCCCACTTTTCCTTTTCCTCGCGACTCACTCACAGTTGGTCATGAAAACACAGATTCAAGTAGCTGTCTCGACCCACATTCTAATAAACAGTCTCGTTTGCTAATATGGACCAAAAATAGTGCCTTTGATGAAACTGAACACTGTTCAAACCTTTCAACGCGAACCTGTAGTCCATGGTCGCACTCGGAGGAAACTCGTTCAGACAATGAGCAAGGAAATGTTCTGACAGAAGATGCTGCTCAAATTGGCAATGAAGAGATTGATTGTATAATACCTCCTCTTTCTGGTACATATCTAGAGGATGAAATCTTGGATTTTTTGCAAGAAGACTCTGGCCATAAATGTGAGGAGGTGAGCGTTAGCACAGCATCTAATCAGACCTTCACCAAAAAGTCAAAATTGGAGTCCATTTGTGGTATAGCTTTGGAAGAGGATGAGAGTAAACAGTACAGCACTGGCATGTTTTCGGACAACACAAACCAACAGAGTGATGATTACAGCTCAGGGATCATAAAGGATATTTGGACTGCAATTGGAGATGGTGACTCTGTAATGTCAAGGCAAGGAACAGAAAAAACAAGTGAGGGGCTTTTTGCAGATGAGTCAAGCGGTTACTGTTGCAGTTGTCTGGAAGTGCAGGCAAAAGGAGTTCCAATTCAGGGACCTCAGAAAAAAGCAGTGCAGCGGTCAGAGTATCACCTTTGGGAAGGCAAGAAAGAAGAACAAGATTTAGCCAAAAACAAACTCTCAAAGGTAGATGGTGCTGGGGATTACATGACTCCGTCCAAGCCCTGGGACTTGAACTCTGACAAAGAGAGTACATCATTCATTCTAGGAGGAGTGTACGGAGAGTTGAAGACATTAAGTAGTGATAAGAATTGGGCTGTTGTGCCACCAAGTAAATCCCAAGATAGCCTGCTACAGTGTGCCGCTGCAGCTGCATCTGCTTCTGGCTCAGACATGCTTACCATCACTGGCACGGATGTCTTCATGAACACCGGCAGCTGCTTTGCTCCTGGGCACAGGCCCCTGTGGAGGCCTCTTGTGTCCTTTGGGCAGAGTGACCAGGCTATTAGAGGAGGTGGAGATGGACTGAATAAGGGATTCTCTTTCATCTTCCATGAAGATTTGCTCGGAACATATGGAGGGTTGCACAGTGAGCAGCAAGGTTTAGGATACCCGTTTGCATCCTTCAACCTGAACAATCCCTTCTCTCAAGTCCTCCACGTTGAGTGTTCTTTTGAGCCAGAGGACATGGCTTCATTCAGTCCTGGGTTTAAGCCCAAATCTATTCTCTGCTCAGACTCTGAGAATGAAGCCTTCCACCCACGAATATATGGCATCAACCGGACACAGTATAGGGCCATTCGCATTTCCCCCAGAACTCATTTCCGACCAATATCGGCATCAGAGCTGTCTCCCGGTGGAGTAAGTGATTCAGAGGCTGATACCGACAAAGAGGAGATGAGCTTTCCCGTCCTGGCGCCAGTGGACGTCTTTGATGATCCTCAGGCAGACCTCAAACCTCTGGAGGAGGATGCAGAATGTGAGGGCCCTTATTATGGGAAGTCAGAACTGGAATCTGGTAAATTCTTACCCAGATTAAAAAAGTCTGGCATGGAGAAGAGTGCCCAGACCTCTTTGGATTCACAGGAGGGCTCCAGTACCCTCCTGCCAATCGCTGAGCAAGAGATTTGCTTAGACTGCAAAACGGCAGCAGCTTCATCAACTGCAGGTGGACAGATGAACGCCTCAGTTGGCAAGATTCAAAAGGAGGAATCTTCAGGAGAAAAACAGTCCTGCTTATGTGCACCAGCAGGTCAGATCCCCAAGTATGGGATTGCTTATGACTTTGTTGAAGATGTGCCAGAGGTGAGAGTTTAATTCCCTATTACTGATATACTGTAATAAATGTGCAAGAGAAAAAGATATGCTTAAATGTTTTATAATGTGTCAACTGCTGTTACGTGGGTTCCACCGGTGATGTCTCGGCCAGGTGTTTGCTAAGATGCTAACCACTTCTCATTTGTCCTGTTTAGTTCCCTCTGTTAAATATAAGTGGACAGGGAGGAACTGGCAACCAGCAAGATGAGTGCTGGTGGCAAAATACACTCTGTTCCCCCATTTTCCCTGGATCTCAATGTACAGGTAAACGTATTTTCAAATGCACATTATTCCCCTCTTTTACTGTTACTCCATCAAAAAAAAGTAAATGTTCTTTCAGTAGGTTAATCATAAATTTAAATTGATTTAATTAATCCAAAAGTTGAAGTCAGTAGCTGGCACAAAACTTAAGTTTGTCAGCATCCAGTCAGAAGTTTAATGGACTTCAGAAGTGAGACATTTTTTCAATCCATCACTTGTTCATCAACCCCCTGATTTTCTCCTTGCATCATTTTAGTGATGTGAATGGAGCAGGAAAGTAAGTTGTTTGAACTACTTCCACTTTGATGTGTATAGCTCATCTACATCAGGAATTGTAGCAGAATTTATTTTTTAAAAATGGATAGAACTAGAGCAGAGTGCAAAACTTGCTTATATTTCACATATGCAGGTGGACCTAACTTCTTAAAGAAAATACTCATTGTTCTGTTCATTAAAAAACTATTTGTTTAATGTTATTTTATAAGTTTTTTTTTTTTTCAGAGCCACAACGAAACATTTACGATTAGGCATATTTTCATTTTCATTACTGCTCAGGTGTATAACAGCATGGGGATTAAGAGTGTACAGTTTTCATGAATTTCATCGTGTTAAACTTGTTTTTCAAACAGGACATAGTGAATTTCCTTTTTCATATAATGAGACAATATTCTCAGTCACATGTAAATCATAGCACTAAAAAGGTAAGTGTGACAGAAAGCCTAAGTCCCTAACCTAAAAGCACTGTAGAAAAGAAAGCCACTCATCTGTCCTTAAACTTGATCCACTTACTTGCTTGATGACTTCAATACAATGACCTATCCTTCACCAAGACTTAGCCACTCCCCAGTGTCCTTAAACTGACCAGATTCATCTGTTTATTTCTTTGTAAAGCAGCTGAGTTACAGCATACAGACATGTTGCACCAAACATTGCCAAGGATTCTACAGGTATCTCTATTGTGTAAAACTGGCTAAGGCTCATTATTTCAATAATACACTAGTAATAGTATTTTCTGAGTTTCCTTAATCACTACAGGAATCTACTGTAATCTAAACATTTACAGTGACAGTCAAATTATCTCTATTCATTTACAAAATCAGCAAAGTTTCTGATTAGTTTGCAAAATTCCAGTAAATAGGCACAGGAATGGATTGATGTTAGATGTAAGTGGTTCTAAAGCCTTTAAGTTGGATAAGACGAGCTTAACACAGGGTGTCCACGGGCCCTTAAAAAAGTTTAAATTCCAATTGTCTTTATTTAAGGGTTGTAAAATGTGAACTGAAAAGGATTTAAACAGGTCTGAAATGAAATGAATCCTCTTTATTGCCTGCAGAAAATAACAAAACCTTCCTGATCATGGGTACTATGCCATCAAACACTTCTCTAAGCTCAATGTATATGATAAATACAATGACAATTATCACATTAACGGAATGGTAATTATTACCGTTTCTCAAACAAAGCCTTCAAGTCAGCTAAAACATATAGGACACAGTTAGAGGCCAGCATGTATTGGCATCTTGAAAGTTTAAAATCTCCTATGTACACTTGTAAAATATTATTTCTCCTTGGTTGTTACCATTATCTAGACTACACTGGTTAGGTTTAGAGCTTAAGGTGGCTCAGACACACTTAAACATTGCAGCAAAATCCTGGCATCATCCACTATTGTTTTCCTTGGGAACAGCACTGAAGTCCAGTCCAAGTGCAATGAAATCTGAAAATGGGTCTTATATTACATTCTTAATGGTTTTAAAAAGTCTTAAATTTAACATGATTCTTGTAGAAAATCTGTGTTTTCTAAAAAGGCTGTTATTGAGCAAACAACTTGGGATCTAAGATTTTATATCTGTAGTTCTGTGTGCAACTGAGTGACCTTGACTCTTTCATGTGTTTTCAGGGAGCAGCAACATTTGAATACTCCAGTTTTGCAGAGGACACCTGTCGTCGAGAGGAAACTTCCTCTCCTTTTGTGACTGGACCTCTACCAGCAAAGATTCAGGGTCATCTCAGAGCTGGAAAACCTCATGTAGGCTAATGTTCTGAGGCACCCATTCAAAAACCTCACACATAACCGTGCTGGTTTTTCATTTACTAACGTAATCCTTGTGTAATCAACAATCAGATCGACAAAAAGTGAGTGAAAATAGGAAAACTCAAAAAATATGTTTTGTCTTTGAGTGATACCATGTGCGGACATACATTTTAGAATTTGTTTCAATTGATTCTTCAGTACACTGGTCCACATTCAAGTCTCACAGTTAGGTATTAGGGACAATCCTTTGTTCTATCCCTGTCAGTTTGGTTCCCACCACTTTTGCTTTTGAACTAGGATACTGGTAGTTGGTGTCTGAATGGTTGTGCATGTGTGTTTGTCCAGCCAGTCTCACTCCTCTTTTCGTAGTTAAATCTAATGTTGTGTGAAACAACTGCTATCGCATCCTCTACTTTCCATCTTGAGTTCAGAAAGACGATATAAGGATGTTGAGATTTTTTAGTTGTGTAAGAATTTGAGAGTTTATTTTAAATAGTTTGTTTAGAAGACTTTCTGAATGTGAAGTAGAGAATGTGTGCAGCTTTCTTCGAACCATCCGTAAATCCCCCATGCGTGAGAAGTGATCATAAATGAGTCTGATATTTTATTTTTTTGAATGGTGATAGTCTTTCAAAAACTAGTAGTAGACATAGTATGGTTTGTGAGGCTAAACACAAAAATTATTTTAAAAATTAAAAAAAACAAAAAACAGGAAATCAAAAGGAGTTTTGTTGGCAAAAAATACTAATCTACTTGAAATGCAATGCTGTTAAAGAATTGGGGAGAAAAAAGAAAAAAAGTGTTTTGGGGTAAAGACCCATCATCAAAAGATATGACTACAGCCATTTTTGCAGACACGTGTTGCAACTGAATGAAACTCTGTTTTCTTTTTTTGTAATTGCTATGGTACAGACTATTGGTGCTATGAATATGTTCAGAAATCTTTTGAAGTTGCAGTTCCATAATATGGCTGTGATGAGTAGATGGCATAGCCTAGTTTTGTTTGTAGTCTGACAGTCAGCATCCATTAATATCTTTTCGAAATTGTGAAAAGAAAAGGAAAAAAAAGTTTTGCCTAATCGCGGTTCTTGCTTAATGTGGCTTGGTTTTTATTTTAAGGTAACCTTTTAGTTGTCAGGCCTGTAACAGCTGAGGCAGAGTTACTTCAAATCTCATGTTTCTACACATCTTCTGAACTCGTAATCCACTGAAGAAAAGACAAAATCAGCATTGACTGAAGGTGAATTGTTCATGCTGCATTTAAATAAACGTATAACAAAACAACTGGTGGGAGGTGGTCAAAAACCAAAAATATGGCAGAATTACACTAAGGTACAAATGCTTTTTTTTCCCATATGAGGTGTGTTTTTAGTTTTTTGTTTTACAGTATATCGTGTTGGAATATTGAGTAATACGCCACTTTGTGTGTGTGAGTGTGTCGGAGTTGAACTTGTGAAGGCAGTGGTTCAGAATAAGTGTCGTAAAACTTTAACTCAGAGAAACGTGAATGTGTGCAGAGACGTACATTCACAAAAATGCAAATGCATTAACACCCCCTTAATTTGACCCTAGGAAAAATAGTGAGGGGTTACTGGCCCCTCACATGAACCTGTGCATACAATGATCTGCTGGTAAGTGCATTTTGCATTTCCCTCTTGCTTCTATTTACCCAACCAGGGACAAAATACTATTAATACCTGCTTTGTTTTTCGAAGGACAGCATTCTTTTTAAACAGGTTAGAAGGGCAGCACGGGGGTGAACTCGTATCATAAAACTGAAGCACAGATTATAAAAAAAAAAAAATCACCCCTCCATCATCGGGCAGTTTAAACATGTCAGGGGTTAGGATAGTAACTGTAATGCACTGTCGCAGGTACAGGTGTCTCTTTTGCGGGCGAGGCTTTTGCAGCGGCTTTCTTATTTGAAAATGAAATGATTGTTAATGGCCCAGTGTTTGTTTATTCGTTTGTTCGTCCACTTAAATTGCGAAACGACCCCACACAAACACACACAGGTATTAACTGAACAGAAGGTACTCCAACTTCAGGGTCTTGTCACCTTTCTTTGACAGTCATCAGACACTCAGGAATTTTTTAATACAAGCATACTGCATAATCTACGCTCAGACCTGTGACAGTGCATTGATTCTTTATTGTAAAATCTTTATTTGATTGTAGAGCAGATATTCTAGACAGGCGTTATTTCCAGGCGAACCACAGAGGTGGCGGTCGTTCATTTAGAGCTATAGTTTTAGGGACAAAAAGAAACTAAGCCATTGTAGGTTGCATAAGCAATGCGGAGGGGAATTCAAAAGCCCTGAGTCCTATGCAATACCTTGGCGCATGTAAACATTCAAGAGTCTATGGAGAAAAGTCATTCAGTTTTTTTTTTTTTTTTTTTTTTTTTTTAAAGCATGTTACTTATGTTTGAGTGAGGGACACCTGAGGGAAAAAAACTAACCATGGAATGTCTCTAAACATGCAGCATGTAAACATCACACTCCATCTTTTTATGTTAGGTTGAAGAAAAAAATATTTTGGTTAACAAAAAAAAAAATATTACAAGTGAGGTAAAATATGTGATTGAGAGAATGTTATGACTGTGTGTGTGATTCTGTCAGTGAAAGTGTGCAAAGAAGCTAAAGTTACAAAAAAAAAACAAAACACTTGTTGAAAGGAATGCATCACAACCTTTCTCCATTTTTATTCCTCCATCGATAGGCTGTGTTTGAAAATAAATAAACAACAGAATATAAAAAGGCGGTCAAACGTTTTCAGTGAGGGTATGTGACACTGACTTGCGACTGCGCAGTTGTCAGAGGAGCATATCCAACGCTGAAAACTTTTTCATTCCCATTTAGATGAGGCTCCTTCACCCTCCCCGTTCTCTATGTTCCTTAAACCCATCTGTTCCGAGTAGCAGCAGTGTTGTTCTAATTTCATGTACACCCAGAGTAAATTATTTTGTTTCATTGTGGATTTTCTTAACATCTAATAAAGGAATAAACCAAACCTCAGCCTGTGAAATGGTGTGTGTTCTGTGCTTCTTGCTGACAGTGACTGTGGAACCTCAGATGCACTCTAATGAACTCAGTGGGTGCATAACCTGACGCTGACAGTAGAGGGCGGGATTGGGATGCTGTGGCTGACTCAGACACTTTTTTTTTTTTTTTTTTCCTAATAGAACCTTTATTTAACCCTTTTATGTAGTGGTCACTACAGTGGACAGTTATTCTGCAGCTGTTCTCTTGTATATTCATGGGTTTTGTTGTTTTAGTGTCATATCATCCAACACGGCACCATCATATACTCTGCAATTCATACCATTATTGTAACTTTGCTGTTCTTGATAAACCTGATCTGCAGTAATGTGTTGTAGTGTAAATAAATTGTTAATTGTTATTAGACTGTAATTTAAAAGTTTTCTCAATCAAAACAAATTTTTTTGGCATATTATCTCCATGAAGTGAGTAATAACTAGTATTAGAGTAAGTAAAAATGTTAGAAAATGTCAGATTAGCTGCATGGAAAATATTTTCATTTCATAGTTTTTCACTCTCTGATGATGGGTTTTAAATACACGATTTTTTTTTTTTTGCTTCAAAAATTAAACGCATGATGTTCAGCTGAATTGACATTTTTGTAACTCCATGAAAAATAGGTTCATAAATAAAATTAAATCGCATTGTTTTCCTCATGCCTAAAGAGGAATATAAACAGGAAAAAAAAAATCTCAACTAAGGTTCTCAATTCTGCATGAAAGAGTTAATTGACAGAGATTTTACAAAGTTACAAAACACAAAAACATACCCATCTATACTTAACCATATACATATTTTCCCACCCATATATACACTTACTCATAAAAATATACACTTGCCCATGGTCACGATGAATAAAAATAAAATATCTGTATATACACTCGCACATATAAATATACACCACCTCATGCAGCACATTCTAAGCATTCTTTATGTTTTGGAGCTTGGTGGTTAAGCAGAGAAAGCTGTGAACATGTGATCTAGATCGGCTTAATGTGCACTGTCATTCAAAAATATATAAGTATGTAGGTTTTTACTTCCTACTCCTTTTCAAGCATGTTTAATTTTATTTTAATTTATTTTTTTCTCTTCTCTTTTGTTTACTTATCAACCTTTTATGTATCATTACTAATATTTTGTTGGTTTTGTTTTGATTTCACTGTCCACATGTTCAAAATAAAGACTTCAAAATAAATAAATAAAAATATAATGATTTCAAATCAAAAATCTTCAGTCAACAAACATTCTTAAAGCTCCACATACAATAGTGTCTGGAAGTATAAAACCACACTGAAAGGCTGATCTTTTCATTTAAAGGTGGAAAGATGTTGGAGATGATAAGCTGTGGCATGATTAAAGATTCAAAGATTTTTAATTAATTCACTGGATGCATAAGGCATACAGAGAATTGAGACACTGTTTTAAAAATATGTAAATAAGTGGTATAAAGAATAAACCATAGTAGAATATGTCATGTTAAACACTTTATAAAAGTGATCTAATTTTTTGATGTCCTTGAATTTTATTTCTTCCATTGAAGTGTCTAGTTAGAGCAGGGGTGTTAAACTCATTTTAATTCTAAGGCCGCATACAACTCAATATGATCTCAAATGGGCCGGAACCAGTTAGTAATAATAACCTATAAATAATGTCAACTCTAAACTTTTTTTGTGTTTTACAGTGAAAAAAGTAAAATGACATGGAATTGGTTACATTTACAAACTATCCTTCAAAAAATATGAATGTGAAAAAAATTTGAAATCTGAAACCTGAAATTTCTTCAGAAAAAAAGTGTGATTTAACCCATAAAGACCCAGTACTGCTTTTGTCACAGTTCCCAAGTGAATTTTTTCTCTGTATTTAACCTTTCTGAAGTGATTTATCACCATTTATTATAATATTATCTTCTGTATTTTGCTTTTTTTTTCAGTCAGAATTGGGTACCTTCCGTTATTTAATTTGGTGATCATGTAAATGTTCATAAAAGCATAGATTAAACTTGAGGTTTATTATATCAAAAACAGAGAAAACTGAAGAAAAAGTGACTTTTTCAGCAAAATATATCATTAACTGAATATAAACCAAGTTTCTCCATCTACTGTCATTGATCCAAACTCCATGGGTTTTACTGGTGAACCAATGTTGTAGAAGATGACGGTGTTTCCATGTTCACTATGAAGCCTCTGAACGTCCAAATAAGTCATATCTGATAAAGAAAAGATGACAAACTGTATTTTACACCAATTATTTACATGTATTGATAGGATTAATGGATCAACAGTCATTAAACAGTTTAGATCAGTAGATGGGTCTTTATGGATTAAAATATATTACGCCTCAGGTTCTTATTTACACATGTGCAATACAACTCACAGATCACAGTAGTAGTAGTAGTAGTAGTAGTAGTAGTAGTTTATTTTGAGCGCATGAAATCATCAGATAAAGAATCATACAATATGGTCAAAACAAATAAATACAATTTTTTTTTGCGCTCGAAAAGGAGTGGGAAGAAGTATAACTTATTGACTCCCACCCCCTTTTTACAAACTAATAATCAAACTAGATCCGCTTCCTTTGCTTTGTTAACACACATTTTCCTCTGTATATTTTTTTTTACAACAACACAAAACATCCATAAAAAAACATTCATATACACACAATCAGATTTGCAATAATTAGCCGTTTTTAATATAAACTATAATATATATATCCACTTTAAATATTACTCCAAATACAATGATCAATAAATATGATAGTATCTTCTTATCATGATAACCAACAGTGGATCTACAAAGGCACAAAACATTTAGTAATGAGCATAATATTAATATCAAATTGTGATTATTTTTCTTGGTAAATTTCAGGTTGTTCGTATTTGTTCAGGTTTCTCCCATTTTTTTCTGAAAGGATATTTTGTAAATGTAAACTTTTACTTTTTTACACAAGTTGTAAGCTACTATAATAATATTATATTGGTCTGACCCACTCGGTATCAGGTTGGTTTGTATGTGGCAGCTGAACTCAAATTATTTTGACCCTTGATTGCATTTTGCCATTTTGGACCCTTTGATGGGCTGGTTTTGGGCTGTGGGCCATGTGTTTGACATCTTTGACTTAGAATATGTGTTAAATCCTGTCAAAATAGTCCACTATAAGTCAAAGTTAAGCATTTAGAACCTCATGCAAATGTATCTAAGCATTATTTGCAAAATATAGCATGAAAAGTAGTGTTTTATCATTATATATGGTATTTGTGGATTTATATCATTAATGTGCATGTTGCATTTGTATGTTGTGTGATGCTTAAGTACGGCATTTGAGTAGAAGTACTTGCCTGAGGGAACGTAAATGGAACTTTGTGTGTAAAAATAGAATTGGTTGTAGCCTAAATGTGTTGTGAGTCAAGACAAAAGTGAACAATGAATGAAAGTTTATTCGACTCAACCCAAATACAGAATATTGTAAATAAAGACAACAAGACTCTAATCAATAAAAGTTTTGTGGAAAATAGTGCTAGCAGTTTTTTGTGGATGAGTAGAAATTTCTAACATACCATGAGAAACAAGGCTAAATACACACCAGAAAAAAAAAAAAAAAAAAAAAAATAATGTAACAAGTGGTTGTAAAAAGATGAGGTGGAGGTGGAGTATAAATCTAGTCTTTCATCAAATTAACTACAGCATTCCATTCTTGGAAGTCATGCATTCCACTTTCCACTTCACTATGTTTTATTATTATGTTTCCACCTCTTTTGAACGCCACTGATATTCATTTATTTCAGTCCAGGTAAATTCATCACATGAAAAAAACAACCTTAAAAAAGCTCTTATGTAAGTGTCAAACAAATTAAACATTCAGACACGCATTTATTTTATTTTTTGTGCATTGTCTACTTGATTTATTTAGTTTCTGACCTCCTGAATTAGGAAATGAGCTGTACAAGTCAAGGTTTGGGTTAGATTTTTTTTAAACATTAAATAAATGTTGAATGAATGGGTGAAAAAGTGAAATTGGGATCTTTTAAATTGTAAATTCTAAATATCAGGCAGGATATGGGAATGTTATTTTTAGTATAATATAAGACAAATAGTCAGGGGGAGAAAAGTGATGATTATTCTAAGAGCCAATGACTGACGGGGCCTAGAGTATTTGTCAGGTTTTTATGAAAATTATTAATCTCTCACCATAAAACAATGTTTGTCTCATGGCACTAATAAACATATTTGTTCTTTGCATTAGTTTTATTCTTGGCAAAAAAGAATAAAATCCAGTCGGCCTCCTGCCCCCTCCTCCCCCCTTTCCTTCCTCGCTGATTATAGTAAAAGTAAACAGTGGTGGAAAAAAGTTTTTGGACACCCCATACAATTGTGATGTATTATAATAAGACTCAGTCTAAAGTCATTGAACTCTGCCAAGTATTGTTCCATTATTCAAACCAACATGTTCCGTTCTGTCAAGATGAAAAGTGGATGTTTCAGCAGAATAATGAAACATATCAGTCAAGAATTTAGTTGTGGTGTTTTTTCATATATACAAATAATACAAAAAAAAAAAAAAAGTTTTCATTTGTTTGTGTCTGTCTGATTATATTACTTTAGATTAGATTAGATTAGATTAGATAGAACTTTATTGATCCCTCCGGAAATTGAGTTTCCAATAGCAGCACTACACCGAATACACACACAAGAAAATAGCAAAACAATAACTATAAAAAACAGTAGTGAAAAAAAAGGCAATTGCACCTTCAAGAACTAGTAGAGACAACAAGTTGTAGAGTAGTAATGATAAAGTTCTAGTAGTAGTAGTAGTAGTAGTAGTAGTACTAGTAGTAGTAGTGGTATTGATAACAAAAAATAATAAATAGCTAATTATGTTATAATATGCACAATATGCATATGTGTGTAATTTAATCATTACTAAACCACTCAATATAATAAAAGTTATAATAAAGTGATAACTAATATTAGTCATAACGATAATTAGTGTAATAATAAGAGTAATGACAATAATAATAATGATAATAGTAATAATGCAGCCACACCTTTTGAAACACAAAAAAGATGTTTCTTCAAATATTTTACAATAATATTTGAGATTGTGCAACATTTTAAGGGTGTCCAATAAGTTTTTTCTACTACTGTATTTCCATCCAGAAAGTAAACTGTATTTTATTGGTGTTTGTATATCAATCAATATATCAGTCTAATACTGTTATCTTAAAAAAAAACAAAAAAACAACAACATTATAATGTAAAAAATCCCTTTCACCTTTCTCATCATTCTCACCAGAAATCGTAAAATTATTTGTAAATAGAAGGCTGAGCCATACCTGCACAGTGGCATGTAATTTTTTTCAAATAATATATAATAACATGTCAAATTGGCATGGGAAACATGGAACCATGAGAAACAAATAATAAATAAGCAATTATTGTATAAAAAAATGTGTTTCACTCTGGTACACCATAAATGCAGATTTATTAGTATTTGTATATAATCTAATACTGTTGTCTTAAAAAAACCTGCTATAATGTAAAAAAAATGTCTTTCACCTTTCTCATCATTCTTGCCAGAAATCGTAAAATTATTTGTAAATAGAAAGTTGACCCATGCCTGCACAGTGGCATGTAATTTTTTCAAATAATATACAATCACATGTCATGATTTTTAAAATAAACTTTATTAAAAATGTGTATGTACACAAAACATTGTAATTTTGAAGAAACATCAAGATGTCAAAAGGAAAAATCGTCCAAACAAATAAAATAACATAATGCAAGGGCTCACAGACAAAAAAATAAATAAATAAATAAAAATAAAAATAAAAATATACATAAAAAAATACAGCAGTGTAAATTCATTCCATTTAATTTTTTTTTTTTTTTTGGTCAAAGAGTGAGTGGATTCTATTATAAAAACTTTAAAATTTGGGAATGTTTTGGCATATTTACTTTTACGTATGTGAAATTTACCAAATAAAATTATCAGACTATGACAAGTCACGATAAAAACAACAGAACAGAGGTTAGAAGTAACATTCTGAAGTTTAGCAGCTCACTTTGCGGGTTCGATTAGTAATGCCTTGCTTCAGGTCGACACAGGTGAATCCATCGATAATGCGCATTCTTGACTCGATTACACATCACTCTCGGTACAAGTTTGTTTTAAAATGGCGGCGGAAGAGTCGAGACAGGTATGAGATGTTAACGATACCGGATAAACTTCAGAAATGCACTCGTTCCGCCGACTAGAACCACAGCGGAGAACAACACCACATTTTCTACTCCGTGGTTGTGATGTGACAGCCTGAATTAAAAACACCTTTTGTGTTTTTTTGTGTTAACTTAAGTCTGTTAGACTTAAGGAAGCGCTGCTTTCATCTGAGTCGGCGTTAGGAGCAAGTGCACTCGGCGAGTCCCGTTCGACCGCATCCTCCGTCTCTGTTTTTTTTAACGTCAACGTGTGTGTTTTTCTCGACTAATGACCCCACGCTGGTGCTGTTTGTGTACACTAAGCTGCTCTGAGGCGGAGGGGAGGACATGGTGGTGCAGGAGTGGTAGTGACGGCTCATCATGGACCCCTCCGGACGGCGGATACCTGCCTCCCACCTGTAGCATCAACCGGCGGCATGGCGAACACGACCCACGGCACTGAGGACCGTAGGGACAACCGCTGTGGTAGGTCCCTCTGCTCCGGTTAAACACACATCCATTAATCCTGCTATAACACTAAAAACAGCTATACTCAATGAGCATCACAATAAAACTACATTTAGTTGAGTGTCATGTTAAAACTACAAAACAGTTAGCAAACTATTTATGCTAACAGTTAACGTCTGGAAGTCAGGCTGTTTTAGATTAGACACACATTTTATACAACACTTGAGAGGATTAACATGAAGCTTGATGTTTAAACCAAGCAATAAATAATTAAGAAGTCAAACTAAAAATGGTTTGCCTAAAAGCATTCATACACTAAAGACCTGTAGAAACAAAACTAACAGTATAATAGTAAATAAATCATGACTCTTAATAGACACAGTACTGAAGCACTGGAAATTAAACCTTTTTTAACCCATAAACCCCCAGTGTGACATTTGTCTCAGTTTCCAAATGAATTTTTCTCTTTATTTAACCATCCTTAAGTGATTTATCACCATTTATTGTCATATTATCTTCTGTATTTATTTATTTTTTTTGTGTAAATCGTGTTTTTTCTCGTGTTTTAGATTAGACACACATTTTATACAACACTTGAGAGGATTAAAATGAAGTTTGACGTTTAAACCAAGCAAGAAACAATTAAGAAGTCAAACTAAAATGGTTTGCCTAAAAGCATTCATACACTCAACACCTGCAGAAACAAAACCTTTTATTGTCATATTATCTTCTGTATTTATTTATTTTTTTGTGTAAATTGTGTTTTTTCTCGTGTTTTAGATTAGACACACATTTTATACAACACTTGAGAGGATGAAAATGAAGTTTGACGTTTAAACCAAGCAATAAACAATTAAGAAGTCAAACTAAAAATGGTTTGCCTAAAAGCATTCATACACTAAACACCTGCAGAAACAAAACCATTTATTGTCTTATTATCTTCTGTATTATTTATTTTTTTGTGTAAATCGTGTTTTAGATTGGACACATTTTATACAACACTTGAGAGGATTAAAATGAAGCTTGACGTTTAAACCAAGCAATAAATAATTAAGTCAAACTAAAAATGGTTTGCCCTAAAGGCATTCATACACTAAACACCTGCAGAAACAAAACTAAGAGTATAAAAAAAAAAATCATAACTCTTAATAGACACAGTACTGACGCACTGAAAATTAAACCTTTTTTTTTAACCGATAAGGACCCAGTGTGAGATTTGTCTTAGTTTCCAAATGAATTTTTCTCTTTATTTAACCATCCTTAAGTGATTTATCACCATTTATTGTCATATTATCTTCTGTATTTATTTATTTTTTGTTGTAAATCGTGATTTTTCTCGTGTTTTAGATTAGACACACATTTTATACAACACTTGAGAGAATTAAAATGAAGCTTGACGTTTAAACCAAGCAATAAACAATTAAGAAGTCAAACTAAAAATGGTTTGCCTATAAGCATTCATACACTAAACACCTGCAGAAACAAAACTAAGTCTATAATAATGAATAAATCATAACTCTTAATAGACACAGTACTGAAGCACTGAAAATTAAACTTTTTTTTTTTTTTTAACCCATAAGGACCCAGTGTGACATTTGTCTCAGTTTCTAAATGAATTTTTTTCTTTATTTAACCATTTTTAAGTGATTTGTCATGATTCATTATCATATTATCTTCTGTCTTTAATTTTTTTTGCGTGTAAATCATGTATTTTTGTATATTTAGCTTAATTTTGTAGTGAATGTAGATGTTCATAAAAGGTCAGAGTTAAGCTGAGCGTTATTATATCAAAAATGAGAAAAAACTGAAGAAAAAGGGACTTTTACAGTCCAGTTTCTCATTAACTGAACATAAACCCAGTGTGTCCATCCACTGTCATTGATCCAACTCCATGGGTTTTACTGCTGAATCAATGTTGTAGAAGATGAGTGTTTCCACAGTAACTACAGAGCCTCTGAACGTCCAAATGGGTTATATCCGATGACCTTGAACAGATGAATAACTGTATTTTATACCAATTATTTACATGGATTGATAGGTTTGGTTTATTAAACAGTTTAGATCTTTAGATGATTTTGGTCAATGGATGTTTGGGTCTTTATGGGTTCAAGTACAGATATAGTGTTTTTATAAATATATCCCATATCTTTTCCTGTTGCTTTAGTTTAACAAGAATAACCACCCAAATATTTGCATTGCATAATATAATCCACACAAAAGACCACATTCTTACTCTGACGTCTGTAATATTATTCATTTTAAAATAAAATTAAGTTTGGCTTCAGTGAAGTTTTATTCACCTCAGACAGTATGTAAAGTGTGGTATTATCATCATATTAAAGTGTTATGGAGCTGTGGCAATATTTCTAACAAATCTAAAATGAGTAAATATGACCCAACTCGTCCACAGTTTTTTTCATGCGAGTTTTGAAAGACTGGTTGGAATCAGTCCACACACCTAGATTCTTAAATTCAGGCACAGTATGTAAATTATCCCCCTGACACCATTAAATGAGGATGTGGAACTTTATACAGTCATTTAAGAAGGTAAATACACACAGTTTTTCATATGTTTTAGTCAGTCTGATGTCTGATTCACTGCCTTAGGAGGTCTCACAGTAACCTGTTGTTTTAATGAACCATTTGCATTATAATATTAGATTCCCACATCTCAGAATCACTAGCTAATATTATACAGCTTAGGATGAAAGTGATGTTGGCATTCCTTAAGCAACCTATTGATAAAAGCACACTGACTCACAGAACAAGATCAGTGTGCTTAAATGGGTGGTTCTGTTTAGCAGACAATAAAACCACAGCCAACCCTTAATCTCTCTTGCAATTCTTTGCAGAGGTATTGTAGTCTAATGTCACTTAAATACAACATAGCACGATCAGCTAGTGCCTGATAGCTCACTGTAGATTATTTCCACAGTGGCACAGGAACAACTTGTTGCTGTGTTTTGGGACAAAGTCTACCAGGCTCACATGACAACCTGCCAGTTAGGGTTTAGAGCTTAGGCAAGAATCTGGCCTTGTGTGTCAACCATTTGGAAAACTGGTCTCATGTTAGGGATTGCTGCCACAATTTTACGTCTTTGCGTCTTCTTATATATTTCTGGCCTCTTACCATATTCTCTTATGTTTATAGAGAATGAGTATGAGTGGGTCTGAGTCGCAGAAGGTCTTAAATGACTGAAAACAAAAACCTCCCTGAGCAGGATGTGTATATCTGTTGTCCTTCAGTAGGTTTTGTACTTGTCCAGGAGCTTGGTTCATACAGAAAACTCACTATCTTGAGCTTAGCCTCCCAGCTGGTGTTAAAGCATGATGTAGCCCTGCTGAGGCCCTGTTCACATTACAGTACAGACTCCAGTTACAGCCTGGTCAATGTGGGATTAGCTTTCGCCTCTCAAGGCCTCCCTTTGTTTTAACCTCCTTGATGATAAAAAGAAGCCTGTAAATGTATTATTATGATTATGAGATCAGTGAAGCTTATTTTTGGTTTGTTTCCACAGCATCCCCCCCCATAGAATAAATAATTCCACATACTCACAGGATGTCTGAGGCATCTTAGGGTAGTTTCACAAATTCCAGTAAAGCATTGAATCGAAACTAATACAACAAATCTCAATCGAGGTTAAAAAAGCTCTTTGGCGCGATGGCTTGACGACCCTTTACGTTGTCTGAATTGAAAATGAAGATCTACCTTTGTGCCTTCTGTGACCTTTGTAACTGTTCTGCTCCACCCATGTGCAATAAAAATCCGTACATACAACCAGTGATAACAAAATGTGAATGTAAATCATTTCAAGAACATAACTGTCTCTCATTTTCACGTAAACACGTAATAGATTTTTAGCTTTAGTCATATGCAAGTGTATATAAACTAAAAGACATCAAAAAGTAGAGCTCTTTAAGTGACCTTTACAACAATTACTCAGTGTTATTGGTGACTCATTTTTATAAGACAAATAAAGTTGGTATTTTATTTCACTTTTGTTGACTGACAATTTATTTAGCCCTCATATGTAATTTCTTACGCAGGTTCATAACACTAGAGAAGAGAAAAGATAGGAGACAGTTTGAAAATACAGAACGACTCAAAACAACATGTATTTATAAATGGAAAGTGAAACAATAAAGCAGCCTGTGAAGTAACTGGCACCATGGGTAATTGCCAAAGATGATTAATTGTTTAAAATATTAAGAGAGGTGTAAATTCATGAAATAAATACCCTAAAAACATGATTGGAATATGACAAGGTTGATCATCTTGGTCAATCCATAGTTAAGGCAACTTAAAGCAGCATTAGTTGAATTTATTTACTTCTTATTTCTTGGGGTTCCTGAACACTGTGTGAAGTTGAGTATGTGCAGTTTTATTTTTTGTTGTGGTCTGAAAGGAGCAAAACAAGGAGCTAAAGGAGGCTAAACAGTTCTGTTGTCCTGAGGGGGATCAAGCCTGATAGTAAATGTGTGTTTGGAAGACTATATTAGTAACTTCATTCACACTTTACCCTGTCATTTTGTTTGTTTTCATGATAATATTGATAAGTGCAGCTTTAAGTTATTATAACTGCAAAATATACCAATGAATAAAAAAGTGTCTTCTGTTTAAAATTTTGCTAATTGTGTCTCTCTTTTTTTTATTAAGGTGTGTCTGGAGGAGTCATAGTGGAGAATGGATCTGTAATAAAGGATCAAACTGTTGCTCCTGACCTCCATCATCACCACATCCATGAGCCCAGTAAGACCCCCTGCAGTGGGCCCACTCTGCTCAGTTACACACCCTCTTGCTCCTCCACTCACATCTACTACAGCAGCCCCCAGAAAAGCTTTTCAGAGCTGGACCAGGACAACCACAGTTTGACTTCCCAGGACTCTGGCATCCCGACTCTGGAGATCAACCCTCCGGAGCCCATCGTACACGGTCACCAGCGCCCAGGAGACGGAGGCCTCATCTTGGCTTCCAATCACGACTCTCCCGCCACTTTACCCTTGGATGATGATCCTTCTGACAGCAGCACCATCCGCAAATCCTCCACGTTCCCCCGCAGCGGCTATGACTCCATCCGCCTCTTCAGCCCTGTGCTCAGGTTGTCCACCACTACGCCGACGGGGGTTGGGGGCGGGCCTTTGAACCGCAGTGATGACATCTCAGTGTGCAGCGTCTCCAGCATGAGCACGGAGCTGTCGGTCTCCAATGAAGACATCTTGGATTTCACGGTCACTTCGGACTCGAGCGCCATAGTTACCTTGGAGACAGACGACAGCTGTGCATCTCACTTCTCAGACGTGACACTCTCGTCAACACCAGGAAACCCCAGGGACCTATGGAGCCCTGTATGGCCACATTCGTCATCAGGTGGCATGCAACAGGAGGAGGATGGCAGGCAACGGAAACTGGGACCTCTGGCCAGTTTATTCAGCAGGTGTGTCTTGTTCTCTCTGTTTGCTCTCTACTTTCTCCCATTTGTCTGTTGAAGAATGTACATTACAGAAGCAGTTGTTTTATAGACTTGGTCAAAACATCACAGATTTCTTTTTTCTGCAAAAACCCATTATGTTAAACATACAGTCGACTAATATCAACAAATAACTACCACAGCACATCTTCCAACACAAACCTTTGTGTCAGCCTTTTATGTTACTTGCATCTATTATTTAAGGAGAACTGGAATAGAATTTAGTATGCACTTAAAGCCTGCTACACCTTGTACAAGAACACTCAAATAAGGAACTTTAGCTATAAAGGCATTAGAGTTGAATGGGAAGTCAGAAAAAACTCAAAGGTGTTGCAAAAACTCACCAGCAAATGCCTGCTATCACTCACAGTTGTTCTGTTTTGACACAACAAAGTCTATGATTCACAGGGAGGGTCCTTAATACAAAGTCAGATTGCATTCATAATGAGCTTTAAGGGCCTTATTAAGTCTTAAACTTAGCTTGTTGAAACCTGAAGAAACTCTGATTAATTCAACATATTTCTACTGCAGTAACATGTTCATTCTGTGTAAGAATATTAGAGCTATTGCTTCAGTGTCACTGATTGGCCCATAGTCAGACTTATTCGGTGATCAAACTGCAGTTCTGTATTTCTTCAGAGTATTTTGTACTTCTCGATTTTGAATATAACTGGGGGTGTGGCGTTCCTTCCTCTTACTTTACAGGCAGGACATCTGTGGGACATTGAATCACATTTCGATATTTATTCTATTGCACTTCATTCTGTCTATAATTATCTTATAACAATCAAGTTTTTATAACTTTGCACCTGCAACATGAAGCAAAAAGGAAAATTTACTGAGTGGTGTTGGCAAATATTTGTATTTCAGTATTTTTCTTTAAGATTCCAGTAGTTTCATAGAATTAAAATAGTATTTTCCTCAATGTATATAAACAAGGACTTTTTTTTAATTAATATTGAGTTAGTTTGACCCTACAAAATAATACAGCATATGAAGTAATGAGTATGTGTGAAACAGTTGCATAGTAGTTAGCAATTTTATTTGTGTAATCTATAATGTAGTAACAGATCTTTGATAAAACAATGTGCAGAATAGTTAGACATTGCTTCTTTTTCGGTGAATATTTATGAACTAGCGCGTTCCCCCATGGGGAACCATGGGTCATATTAATACCGATATCTAAGGACTGAAGTTAACAAATGCCCTGTTCCTGTTTTTAACTTCATTTCCCGTCATGCAGTGTGGTACTGTGCTTCCTGTCAACCATCATAGCAACGTGATTGTAAGGCTATTGTATTCCAAAATTACTAATATCTCCCAAAATATTGGTCCTATCAACTTGCTGAGATATTTAATTTGGAGATGGAGCTATTCCTCAACTGTATGTACCAAATTGGCCAGGTAAAAACACCTCAATTTGTCAGAATCATGCAGACATGCACGCACGCATGCTCTGAGACCTTCCAGTATTATGATGTAGATATAGATGAACCTCATCTTGTTCATGCTGTTATGGAAACGTGAGGACACTTGTCTATGTTGATACAATGAACAGAGTGACAGTCACTTCAAGGTCCAATCTGACTGAATCTGATCATTGGTAATTACAGCAGTCGGTCACATATTTCATCCAGTAATTTTATGAAAACATGTGTATTAGCAGACAATAAGCTCAGCAAACATGGGTACATAACATAGTAACTCATGTCGAAATATTATCAACGTCAAATTTCATTCTTCTACTTTAGAGCTGTCTCCATTGGAGAAAAAACAACAGCAATGCCTCTATTTTTTATTTAATAACTTTGTCACTTTATTTGACTCTAAACATTATTGTGAAGTTCTCAACTTTAAAGGAGTGATATTTTGCTTTTTTAAATGGAATTATGCATCTTAAAACATTTTCCTGTGGTCTACATAAACTCTAAATGCTGTGCTTGGGTCTGAATTCTTCATTAATTCAACTCCACAGGTCCATCTTCAACCCTGTTTCAGAATAATGACACCGGAAAGGCGTTTTGAGCACTGACGCTTTAAATGCAAATGACCCCACCCGTTCCAGGTTGTTGACTGTGCTGCTCTGTCCCGTTCAGCCACTTGTGTTTGTTAATACAACCAACAATTTAACATTTTAGGAAACTGACCTGAAGTTTGGACATATTTTCAGTATGGACTACAACTGCTGCTGCTGATAAACAATTATGGGGTACTCGGAGAAATGTTTGTCGGAAGTCTTGACCTTATATGTGCAAATATCGTGACATAACTAGTTATAAAACATAACAAATTGATAGGGAATTGAAATGGGTTGTAGAAATCCACTTGATTTTTGCCAAAATGAATATAAAGATAGCTTTGCAGCACCTGGAGGGTTCAAATTCAAACTTTATGAACTGTTAGGGTCCCAAATACACAAATAAATGTACCACAGACTAATACAAGTGGGTTTAGTTTAGGCTGTGGTGTTAGTTTTGTGGTGTTAGTGCTTTGTCTGTGTTTGTGTAGAAGGTTTGACTTGTCCATAACTGCTGTGAGGAAATTGCTTCAACGGCTAGGCTATTACATGTCTTCTTATGGCACGTGTGTGTATTATTAAGCACAGATCAAAGTTCCCCCAAGGTTTTAAAACACTTGCAGAGCCTTGTCATTAAACCCTGTTATGTAAGCAGTGCTGAGCTGGTGCTGGTATTTACTCAGTCATTCACTACAGTCATAAAAGTGATTATCAGATCAATATCTATTAATGTAACACAAACAAAACTAAAAACAATGATGTAGTAAGCAGTATTCTTTATCTTTTTAACTTTGAGCTATAAGAACTAATACAAACAAGTCTCTATCTTTATCATTACGCTGCTCTCCTCATGTTTCTAGTCACACTTTATATTTGCACGGCCCTCATTACCAGAACTAATGTTGGCTGAAATTGTATTTACTTGGAAAAATATGAATGTGTAATTGTCTTCAAAAATGCCAAACAGCGCCCTCGTTCTTTAGTCGAGATTACTTTCCCCTTTCAGTAATAATGCGGCTGCTGCTGTTGTGGTTTTACAGTGGCAGAAAAAGCTAGTTTTTGGGCCACATTGACACTCTCATACATCACTGATTGTGTCTGCATTAAAGTGGTCACAGTGGATTTGTAGCTGTGACTCAGAGCTGGTTAGCGCTGTGGTTAAAGGGTCATGTGAGAAAACAACTTTCACTGCTTGATTCATTTCAGTTTTTTTCCCCTTTAACACTTAGAGAAAATTGTTAGCGTAACATTTAATGTAAAGATGAATTAGTTGATCAGTACTAGCCCCTCCTTCCTAATAACAAAACTAAGCTTTTTGAGAAGTGTATGTTTGGTTTATATATTATTTAATTGACTTGTTTGTAATGATATATGAACCATGTAAATATCAATAGCCAGAACCTGACTGAAGCATCCTCACACATACCTGAGAGGTGGAATGCAATAGCTTATATTTATTATTATTAATGTGTTGTATCAGAGTAAGTAGAAAAGTTCTCAACCACGTCATAGTTGTACCAAGAACCAATGTGTACAAGAACAAACAAGAAGAAAGGAGAATGATTAGATAAGCAGTCAATTGAGTCCTAGTCTTGTAAAAAAGAATCAAGTTATACAGTTACAGTTAGAATTTTTCCATATACAAGTTCTCTAACTACACTCAACCAGGCACGGTGAAGTTTCTGTCTCTCAGTCTTTCAGAATATGTTGATTGATTTGCACAGTGTATCATGAAGCTAAAGTGTACATCAGTAGAACGATGCTGATGCCTATGCTGAATAACAGGGAAAAATACAAAACTCATCACCAGAATGGATTAAAGGTTAATGGACAGTTTAGAAATAATTTACCAGTCAGTTCATCACAGAATGGAGACATAGACGGGTAACATTAATTTCTGTTAAATGTGTGAGAGGGCGTCGGGACCCTGTTCTCTGGACTTTGCCTGGAGTTTAAAGGGTCTCCAGTAACTCCACCCTCCTCACATGGAGAAGTTACTCATTCCTCTGTGCCCTTCAGACTCCCGTCGTCCCGTCCTCTCCTCCCATTTGTGAAGTCAACCCTCTGGTTGAGGAGGCGGAGACGCTGAGGAGAAGCCTGTTCCTTCAGTCTTTACTCAGCCTGAACCAGAGGCTGTATGTGACTTTCCTACTCTGTCAGAAATCAGATTATGGGACCGACAAGCCTGAGTGTTGACTGAAGCAGAGCGCTGACTACAGTTGGAGTCTTTTTGCTGTCATTCACTCTTCTCCGAAAGCTCACTCTCCAGGTGTCTGCTTGTCTTCCTCTGGAAAGGGGATTTTGAGTGACTGTTTCTGGTGACAGCAGGATGGCAGCCCCTTCACTTGTTCTGTACATCGACAGGTAGGACAGCACAAATTTACAGATGATATAAGTTGCGCTCAGTATATGTAGCTGTCATTGTTGACTTTCTGTAGTCGCTGTGGCCTGAAGTTGTATAGGACTTTCTTGTTTACTGTGGTTTAAAAAAGGAAAGAGATTTGATCAGCACATGAATGTGCTTTTGTTCTCTCCAGTCCATTTTCTGTTAAAGGAAATGCACAGTTTCTTGGAATCATTTCAAACTACAGCCTGGAGCAGTCTGTCCTGCTCGCACTTGTCTTTTATGATGCGTATAACTTCACGTACTGTGTCTCTGTTCTTGTCTTAGCTTGTTTTGAATTTCCATGCCAGATGTCTCCATTGTTTACTCAGGCATATGCATAACTCCCACACCTTATCACTGTATTTGCACAGGATTTGTTGCAAAATCCTTCAATTCTTGTCGTACCTCACCCACCACAAACCAGTGCAGTGCAAACCCAAGCAGTAGCGCCCATCCTTTTGGACTCTAGCTGTTCCACTTGAGCACTCAACCATAGCTGCAGCCATTCAGCTGTCACAGTGTGGCTCATTCGCCCTCAATGCAAATCATGCTCCTACTTTGTGAAAATTTGTTTTGTGGTACAGAGGAACTGCAAACATCACTTTGTGTTGACGTTCATAGAAACACCATAAAGTTATATCCATAGAGTGAAGAAAGGTTAATGTTCCATTGGAGGCTTTTAAGAAGAAGATGCCAATGAGCTGGCCTCTGCACTTTGATGTGTAATGCATTGTTTTACAGTGGCTCACAGGGTTACTAAAGTTCAACACTCTGTAAACCCTGTTTGAACTTTAGGCTGGGCGGTGTGTACACTTGTAAACAACATATAGGATGAGAAAATGCTATGTACACTAGAGTTGGTTGTTGCTTTACATTTTTATTATTTACACAGCAGTGTATTTTGCTTAGCAGAGGCTAAAAGCCTGTAATTGTACTCTGTTTGAACCAGTTTGTCATTGGTATTGGATAAAAGTAGCATTCTCAGACACATAATGAACAGAAACATCATACCATACCATTCAGCATCATTGAAATTGTTTTTGTGTGCAAAAGGTAGAAATTGATCTTTTTCTTGTGTGTGCAGAGATTTACATACCATAGTAAATTAGAAGAAGAGCCTATCCTATAGCAAAAAGTCAAACAGTCTACATAGAAGCACAATAAAAGTTACATAACATCTGGTTTAACCCTGTTTTCAGTATCAGTTTTCAATACCCTTGTGTTATCATCTCTGAAGACAAACTAAAGCCTTTGGTTTTCTATTGAAAAGCAATGTACAAAACTTAAAACAGATTGATCTAAGCATGGCTTTGCACTTGACTTTATGAGTTTTGTCAGAGAGGCTTCTGGACTTACCATTTGTGTTCTGTTTTTAGTCTTTACTTTGTCTCAGACTGTATACCAACACCAGGGTTGAAGTGAAAGAATAAGGCTACAATGGCCTTAAGAGCGATAAGAATACTGAGACAAATGCATTCATTTAGCTGAATGTGCTGTTGTGATTACAGCTGGAGGTACTTGTGCCTTCAGGATGTGATCTTGATCAGAACATGATCTCACACATTCATACAGTGATTTGTTTATCAACTTTCCCCCCTGCAGTAACTGTGTTGCTTTTAGTTTGTATTATAATCTTAAATTCCTCTGCTCTGTTCTTTTTATGTCTTCTTGTGTGGAATATTCGCCGCTGGACCAGTCTGTATTTCTGATTGGTCAGCTGTGCCAACAGCATCCTTTTTATGTCAATGTGCCCATAACTAGAGTCAGAAAACCTTGAGTGAGGTGATAACTACCTTTGTTATACCACTTATGTGATTGTGTGTTTGGTTTAAGTCAAAGTGGGTAATGGAAAGAGATCCTGTGGCTGTTGAACTTGTTTTGTTGCACTGGCCCATGGGGACTCTATGGTGAGGATAGAGTAACATAAAAATACTGAGAGGTGTTCTGTAACTTTTTTCATGTTAGGGGATTCCTGTTTTGGCAGTATTCTAACATGTTTTTTTTTTTAAATTTAATTCATATATTTTATTTGCTTTTATTGCATTCAAGTGTGCAATCAAGAACTAAATTTGAAATGAAGTAGATGTGGAATAAAATAAGTACATTCTTGATTCCATCGTTTCATCGTTTGTACCATGTCATGGAGATGCCATCACATTAAACACGTGTATGAACTTTGTCAGTGAAAGGCAGTATATTTAATAGCTCGCAACGGCTTTAAAACTGGAGGAAAATTTTAGTCTTGCCAATTCACTGGTTCTTTTTAGGTCAGATTTTGTGTGATCCTCTGTGTTTCTATCAGATTTCGGTCTTTCCCTGCGTCCCGTTGCTTCCTCGTGTGTTAAAGCTGATGTTTCCTTTTTTTTTGTTTTCTGTGGGTGGAGGTGGGCTACTTTGATTACAGTAGATATTGCTGTATTCATATAACAGCTTCAGTCTGTGGCACTACATGGAATTGTAATCTAATGCTCTTCTAATATCTTCCAGCATTTTTTTGTTCTCAGGAAAAGAAAATGGGTTTCAGAGCAAGTGGCTGCCTATTTTCCATCCAATGCCTTCCTCCTGCTGATCTGAATATAGCTGAATAAAATAGTCAGTCCGCATCATGGTGAAGACAGTTTAGATGTAATGGTCTTAACTATGTGTGTTGTCACTTCATTAACCTCTTGAGTCACTCGCAGAATGAGGAAATACCTTCGCTGCATGTTGATGTGTCTACATTGTGGCTTAGTAGAAAATATGCACGGCTGATGTGAGGCAGCCACTACACCTGAGAAGTAAGAGTAATTTGCAATTGCTCAAAAATAATTAGTGTTTGGGGAGATAAACTGTAGACGTCATCTGACTAGACAACATCTGAGGAATTCAATAGGGCATTTGAACCAGATTAAATATCAGAAATTTCCTAAAACTTGAAACCTGCTCCTATGTACTTATCACATTGTCATGAGAAAACGTGGCATAGATTAACTGATATGGCCACACGTGTTTAATCTTTACCCATGGTTCTAAAAGTCATCTGGGCAGGAGGTTTAACTTGGACCAATCAGTACAACAGTCTGTGCAGGTCATAAATGGTTTAAAGATGAAAAGGACCAAATAAAACCTGCTTCGGCCAGTCAGCTCAGTTGCACCTGAGTGTCCAGTGAGCAGCATTTCCTTGCTTTTGTAAACATTTTATATCTGAAAATGTCTTGTGCAACTCTGATCAGTGAGTATACAAAGATCTTTGCATGGCTTGACACTATTTACAGTATCGGTGCATATAATTGGTCCAGTGGTTGTATTTTATGTAGGGCTGCTCGATTATAGAAAAAAAAATCACTATTATTTTAGCAATAATTGAAATCACGATTATTAAAAACGATTATTTGTTAACCTTAAAGTTGTTTATTTTTTTCTTGCAAAACAATGTAAAATATACTCTTTAAACATAAATAAAGCTTTTAACCACTAAAACAAAGTATGTTCACTTTTGTACGAAACAAAAAAATCTTTGAATGCAAATAAGTGTACTGTAAATTCAAGTATGTTTCCTTTTGTAAATAAATAGTGTACTGTAATTCAACTGCTATAGACTTGCCATAGAATTGTAGCAATTAAAAAAAAAAAAAAAAAAAAAAAGCTCACGTAAAGTGCAAATTATAAATTCAAGTATGTGCAATGTAGTATGAAACATAGTAAATTCAGTGGCGTGCCGTGAGGTTTCAGTTCAGGCCTTCTGTATACATCAGCCATCTAGATTACGTACGTTAGGGTTATACGGGTTAGGGTTAGGTTAATACGGGAGTTGCAGCGTAAAGAGATTCAGAAACTGAAGATTGCATTGTGGACGAAGTTGTTTTTATGTGTTTTAGTTTTTCATAAGATTATGATAACGGTGGCGGTGGTTAAACTTTAGATGGTTAAAAAGGTTTGTTGTGTTACCGGTCGGTGCGGACACAACTACGAAACACTTTTTGCACGTGATGTGTTTTTGCTCTTTGTCTTCTTCATCAAACCCAAAGTGATTCCATACAATTGAATTTGACTTGCCTTTTTTGTTTACCAAGCACTTCTGCTGTGATTCTCCTGCCATTTTTCCAGACCGCTAGGTACAACTTTCCTCTTGGTGTGGACCTGTCGGCTAGCTGGCAGCAGTAGCTTAAGATGGGGGCGGGGCAGAGCAGCTCATGGTAGCTTGCGTGCGCGTGAATTAAAACAACTCAAAATTAATAATCGTTTTTTCTCGATTACATAATTTTTGTAATCGTTGCGTCTAATAATCGAAATCGTAATTGAATTTCGATTAATTGCACAGCCCTAATTTTATGTGTTTTTATATTGTTTTTATATGTGTCCCTTATGAAGTTATGAGTGAAATAAAGCGAGGTGATCGAGCCAAAAGATATCATAATGGTTTTTAGCACAATTCTAGTCCATGATCTGAGGTGTCTTCTTCATTTTCAATTTTAAAATTTATTGTAGAGTATAAATAGATGAGGGATAGCATATCTTTGCATCACGAAAACAGAATTTCTGGTGTTGAGAAATATTTTAAGATTAACCGATAAAGACCCAAACAGCCACCAGCGACCAAAAGCTTTTACTGATCTAAACTGTTTAAAACCTGTTGATCCACTAATCCTATCAATATGTGTAAATAATTGAGGTAAAATGCAGTTTCTCAGCTTTGAATCATAATCAAATATGACCCATTTGGACGTTCAGAGGTTCCATAGTGAACGTGAAAACCCATGGAGGTGGATCAATGGCAGTGGATGGACACACTTGTTTTTACATTCAGTTATTAATATCTTTGATGAACAAGTACATTTTTCTTTTTTTTTTTGTTTCTGATATGATAACCTTTGAATTTGCTCTTAAGTTTTCATGACCATGTACATGATCAGTACATTAAATATAGTAAAATACATGATTCACATTGAAAAATGAAAAATGCATAGGATAATATCATGAATCGTAATAAATCACTAGTTAACTATAGAGAAACATTTATGTGGGAACTGACACAAGTAGCACTGGGTCCTTATGGGTTAAAATTAGGATTAATGCCAGTTGTCTGTTAGATAATTAAAATAGAGTTAATAAACTTTAGTAATCAGCAGTGAAAACTAACTTGTACTGCAAAGAAAAATCCAGATATTCTTCTTTAAAAAGACGAAATTACATCCCATTTCTTCAGTGACATTGATACTTCTGTTGATAAACATCAGGTTCAGAAAAATGTATGCAGCTCGGCACGTGGTATCAAGAATCTGCAGTTGGGTATTTTAAAACCTGTATGTTGTATTGAATTTCTGTAAATATTACATTGTCTACAGTGACCTCCTCAGTCATTTCTCACCTGTATTTATTCAGCAACAGCAGTTTAGGGTTGCAACTCTAGTTGTATTGTTTGTATGTGTGTCAAAGAAAAAAGACACATGAGCTGTACATTTATTCTTCTTTTCAAGTGAAGTTATGTGGAATTTTGAAATGGGAGTAAGACAACGTACAGTGACATGATCACTGGAATGAGAAATAATGGAAAAAGATTAGATCATCACGTGGTCTACCATGAGATAGAACTTAAGCCACTTGAGCAGTTATTATTTTATTACCTTTAACTCTCACTATGTACTGAAACACACATTTCGAACCTGAAGTACAGTAAGCATGAGGTCCTTTTCTTTGTCATTTTTGCTATAAACTGCTTCATCTCCCACATTAGAATCTAAAGTTAGAATAGAAGGCTTTTGATTTCTGTCTCCGAGGACAGTGCAGCCTGCAGCTCAGATGATCAGATACCCGTGGAAGAGACAACATGTTTTCTGTCATCACTGCCCCAGAGGCACAACAACGAGGTCAGGTCAGGGTCTGCGCAGCATCAGTCAGCAGGTCAGAGGTCAAATTCAGCTGTGACTCCTGCTTGTATAACTCATCTAATGTCAAGTGGCATTGGACAAGTCATGTTAGTGCAGCTACTTTAATCCAAAGCCTTTTTTATTCTCACACAAAAACTCCAGTAAATGACACAATCAATTCCATGAGTTCCTAAATTCTTCCTTTTATATTATTTAAACTGTGTCTTTCTTATAGAGGTCTACATTAATATACTCACTAATTTTATTTTTGCATTTTTATCAGTGACTCAAATGACTAAATAACGTGGCTGAGGTGAATTGTTTCAGTGAGATTCAGCCCGACAGCGTGATCTTTGATATTCAGCACTTTACCCTGCTGGTAATGCCACCTTTTGTGGTCAGCGGGGGCTTTTTATTGAAACGTCTTTTTACAGCTCAGCTCTATTCAGCCTCTTAATTAAAAGCCCAGCAACAGCTCTGTGACAACACAGCACTGATAGGTGGATGAATGAAAGGAGCAGCCTGCTAAATGCCACTGTGAGCCCAGCTGAACAGAAGAAAATGCTTTTAATCTGGTGTTTTAACACCAGTTGAATCTTAGTTGAACTGCTCTGCATATTGTGTGTCATTCAAGCACAGTCTTCTGAATTTGAATACAGCTGCGCTATCTCATGCCTGTTGCTTTTTCAACTTTGAGATTATAATGTTTTGTAATTACCACTTTGAAATCATTTAGACAAGGGGTGTCAAACATACGGCCCGTGGGCCAAAACTGGCCCTCCAAATGGTCCAATTCGGCCCATGAGATGAATTTGTAAAAAGACATTGACAGTCAAATTGTATTGAGCATAAACACATGTATGCACATGTATAAATGATTAGCTGAGGCATAATAATTTAGAAATTCACTTATTTTTTTTTAAAGGTGTCATATTTTGCTAAACCCACTTTTATTAGTCTGTGGTACATTTATGTGTGTATTTGGACCCTAATAGTTCATGAAGATTGAATTTGAACCCTCCAGGTGCTGCAAAGCTATCTTTATATTAATTTCAGCAAAAATCGAGTTGATTTCTACAACCCATTTCAATTCCCTATTAATTTGTTACGTTTTATAACTAGTTATGTCATGACATTTGCACATATAAGGTCAAGACTTCCGACAAACATTTCTCCAAGTACGCCATAATTGTTTGTCAGCAGCAGCAGTTGTAGTCCATACTGAAAATATGTCCAAACTTCAAGCTGATTTCCTAAAATGTTAAGTTATTGGTCGTGTTAACGAACACAAGCGGCTGAACAGAACAGAGCAGCACAGTCAACAACCTGGAACGGGTGGGGTCATTTGCATTTAAAGGGTCAGCGCTCAAAATGACCTTTCAGGTGTCACTACTCAGAAATAGGGTTGAAGATGGACCTGTGGAGTTGAATTAATGAAGAATTCAGACCCAAACATAGCTTTTACAGTTTATGTAGACCACAGGGAAATGTTTTAAAATGCATAATTCCATTTACAAAAAGCAAAATATCACTCCTTCGAGAAATTTCAAGTTGTTCATGAAGTTTCAGGTTATTCACATTTTCTGTTTAAGGATAGTTTGTAAAGGTAAAAATTCTAATACTGTAATTTTACTTTTTGGACTAAAACACAGAGAAAATATTGTAGTTCTCATTATTTGTATGTTATTATGCTAAAATTGTGCTGGTCTGGCCTGTTTGAAGTCAAACTGGGCTAAATGTGGCCCCTGAAATAAGATGACTTTGACACCTTTGATTTAGACTCTCCTTGTTAAGTTATGGATGACATTTAAACAGAATTATGTCATATAAGTGTTTGGAGTAATTTCTTTTCTGAAATGGTGCACTAAATGAAAAGAGCATTTATATGGTGGGATACATCCTACCTGGTGATGTGTTAAATTGGTCTGTGTGATGTTATGTCTTTAGACCTGTTGGCTCATATTGATGTTTTATTGGTTGTAAACACACACTGTTTGCCCTGTATGCCGTTGTTCTTGAATTCCTTGATGAGGACTATCCCAGCAGTGCAGGACACACACATACATACACATACACATACACATACACATACACATACACATACACAGGGGTTCCCCTTGTGACTCAGTGTGTGAACAGCTTAATTTATTTACCCTGCATTCTAATTTCTCTCCACCTTTGTCCATCTTCTCTCTCAGGAGCTTGTTTGCCAGGAGGGTGAAGGATAATCGGTCAGTGGAGCAGAGAGATCCAGGATGGAAGCTGTTTGGGAAAGTCCCACCACGGGAAGGCCCCGTAAAAGACCCAAAAAGGATCCAAAAGGTAAACTCCTCATTTTAGGATCACAGCACATGCGGTGTTTGTCACCCATTCTGCATGTTGTTGATTTTAAAGCATATGAAGCTCTGGTCGCTGAGGTTTGTGTGTATCCTAGATTAGATATTATCCATACAAACACACAATTGCTGTGTTTTTGCAAGGAACGTGTGTTTGATTTCTTCATATTGTTCAGTGTATCAAAGCAGACACTGCCTTCCTGGCTTTGACAGAACAGATTGATCTACTTTTAGCAACTAAAAAGCTGGTTCTTTCGTACTGCATATGATGTGATATGTTTTTTTCCAGCCTAACCATGTACTGCAGTGGATATGAAATATAAGGCATGATAATTTTGTAATGGCCTTTTGGGGACAGAGAGGCATAAATAATATAATTTTAGACAATTTGTTATGCAACCAATCTTCTCAGTTTTCACTTACAGTATCTAATTGATTTGGGTCGGTATAAACCAGTCATCCTTGAGAACAAGTCTTCCATTTGTCAGATGTTTGATTTATGTGGCCTTGACATCAGCTGTGGTTTATGCTGGTGCAGTAAATCCTGTGACCTCCGGGTCGAATAAAGTGGACCACTACGTGACACTCAGATACATCTGCACTGTTTAGATTGATGTAGGATCTGATTGTGATTCATGTCTAAACTGCCAGGGGGGTTATTTTGCCAGCTGCTTCATTTTACTATAGATTTAAAATGCTTAATGTCATGTTTGATTCTATTTAAATGGAGCCATTGTTGCTTGTATTGCACTGCCCTGTAGAACAGCTGTTGTTAAAAATTAAAAAGATGAGCAGCAAATTTCTGATCTAATAATGCTTTTCAAGAAGAGCTTACAAAGGGACAAGAATAGGCCAACAGGTATAGCAGCATTGTGTTTAGGACAGATAATGTAACAACTGATGGCAGTGTTATGTAATGACTGTGTGAACCAGGACTTAAAAAGATCTCTAAATAATAAGGAACAGACTACACAACCCAGGTGTACAATACCCTCTGCCACTGTCCCATCAGTGACATCTTGCTATTTTTAGCATGTTATGTACTGAAAAGTAAACAACCACTTACTGTTTTTACAGTTTGTTGAAAGATAATTGGATAGTGATAGAATAGACCTGCATCAGTAACATACAGAGAACATATGGTCAAGTTTTTATTTCTGCTGGCGTTGTGCATGCACAAATAAATAATATGTTTTGTTTCGTAATAAATTACAAAACAATTTGTTGTGTTTTTGTGTACACATTTCTTGACATGATCATGCTATTTTCAATGAAATGCTGAAATTGGTTACTAAGGCTATCTGTTGTTTTGACAAGTTATCTGACAGTGTTGTCCTTAGGTTTGGGGGGGGGGGGGGGGGGGGGGGGGGGGGTTGGATGCTGTGGATGATGTGTCACATCATTTGGCATAATGTTACCATAAATGGGCATAAAACACCCAAAAAGCTTAAAAACTAAAATATCTAGTACTTGTATATATATTTTACACAACACGACACAGTGATTTGGCGACCTTGTCAGATAGCCATCTGGTGTCTATAAACCTTATATTTCCCACTGCCACTCAGAGCACAGACAGAGGAGTGTCTCAAGTCCAATTAAAGAGCACTACAGCTCTCTGCTGGTAAAATAAACCCCTCAACAAGATGGCAGCATGTAATCAGAGCTGCCACAAGCCTGTTATTGTACTATCATTTACTGAATGTGTGACATCAGGGGAAACGGTGCTCTCTGGTTTGTTCTTTGTTTTTGATGCCTCATTGGGAGATCTGCTAATTATGCATCCTGTAGTTTGCATCTAAACCCTATAACTTGTCACATGTTGCGTTAAACTGCTTGATGTTAACACTGTACTAAAGTGAGTGCATGTGTTCATACACAACCACACATCTACAGCACCCACATGAGGTTAGTTTCATCTTATCTGTGGTTGTAACCTTATATTGGACCTCAGGAATCAGTTAACAAGGCTAGGCTTTCAAGCCTTTGTCATGGCTCTGACGTTCCTCTTTAAAGGTGGGGTCATTTGACTGTGTAAACCTTTATTTGTCTGGGTTATTGTTCAGTTATAACAGGACACGCGGAGCTTTTTTTCCATCTGCGACCTCTCCCCTTTGAGAACAAAGCTGTGAATCAAGTTTTATCATCTAATTTACACCACTTTGACTTCTGTGAGTCTGGGGAGTTATGACTGGAGGTCTCAGCGTAATGTTTGGTCACTATGGAAGAGTGCTTGCTGAAGAACGTCATTGTTCTATCGCTTGCTGAGCCTTTAAATCATTGTGTGGTAGCCAAGACACATGTGGCCTTGAAACTGGATAAAATTCTGAACTATGTAGTAATATATGAAATAGAGCTGTCATTACCATGTGACCCTGCTCAATAGGCACATCAAGGGTGGTTTTTGCAATTCCATACAACAGAACATTTGCACAGTTCTTATTTATTTCTGTTAGAGAAAGGATGCTGTAGACTAAAACACTGGTACTTTAGATGACTGATGATTTCTGATGACTTAGACCATGTTTCCAAATCAGAGAAATATTTGACATGGATCTATTCAAGTCTTTTGGTGAAGATTCATGCTTTTTATTCATATTACAATACATACTGAAGAAAAATCACCTGCCTTTTTTTTCTTCTAATACTGTGCATCTGTAGTATGAAGTGATTCACTGTTAATGTAGATACTCGATAAAGCAGTCTATGATCAACACCCACTGCATTGACTTGCACACTGAGAATCAGTTTTGAAGCAGCTAGACAGACTTGGCTGCAGGAGCTCGTTCAGTCTTGACTGGATTAACAGAGCACAGGGCTGACTGGCGGAAACCTGATCCATTACTCTGGGGTTGATTAGAAAGGCTGCCAGGGCACAGCAGAGTGCAGAGCTCCTTTGAGCGCAGCGTCGGTGACTAATAACACACGGCGGTGCTGATTTGCTGACACACATACACACACAGAGTAGAGATAGACCTGATGCAGAGCGGCTCATTGTAGCGTCACTGACGGAGAGAGGGAGGAAAATAGAGGGGTATCATGCTGCTGCTGCATGGCTTCCAATGCGGGGTGTGTCCCTCTGTCAGCAGCTTGACTGTCCCTCCGCTGTCCTTCTTCACCTCCTCCTCCTCTTCCTCTCGCTCCTTGGTGTCCTGTTGCCAGGAGTGAGCCCTGAGGAGCAGCGATGACGCTAGGCTAGGGTTTTGGAAACAAACCCCCACCGGAGGACTGGCCGTCTGTAAGGAACCGCAGCGTTCATGGTGAGTGAGCATTCGCACCGTGGACACGGAGGACAAGTGGGTGAGCTCGGTGACCCACTGTGTCTCCTTGTCTAGCAGAAGCAGAGGGCATTTGTAGTCGGAGTGTGAAAGAGAGGCAGCAGAGGAAGAGGATGGCTCAGGTTTCACATAATAGCTTCTTTCAGCTTGTTGTAGGTCTGTGCTTCATGGAGATGATAGGCAGGATGTTTTCCGGCTCTACAAAGATGAGAATGTATAGATTTTCTCGATGTGCTGACAGTATTTGTGTCCACCCAGGAGATGACCCATCTTCACAGCATCAACCACAGCTAAAGCCTACAGCTCGGTTCAACAAAAGCACGTGCAGCAGTATGGCAGCTCTGTCTCTATTCGATCTTTTTCAAGCGTGTCAAGGGATTTCCTCCTGCTGTTTCCACCGATGCAGTTAAAGTGACACACAGCTCATTTGACAGCTGAATTACTAGCTCTGTTTATTTCCACTTTCCAGTAAAACATGTTGTGGATTGTTTCTGTGTTGGCTGCTAATACTCTACCATCCGGTTCCATCTGTTTGTCTGGAGGTTGTAGGCTACATTGTTGTCATTCTGCTTTACCAAATCTGCCAAATCAGTTCAGACTTATTAACAGGAATTGTGCTCCCTCTCAGCCCCGAGTTGTCGCCTGCTGTTTGCCAAAAATGAATATAGTGTAAATGAAGACCTTGCACTAGATTTCACTAGAGAACCTACTTAAATATGTACATGTTGGTATTATAGAGAATTCATGTGGAAAATGTCTAGAGTAATGCATCTAATTGTTACACCATAACATTTTTGCCACCATTACCTTACAGTCTCTATTTAATAATCTTACAAAATGCATACAAAAATGAGAGGAATGCAGCTAGAATCGACACACAATAATATTAAAAAGGTTTCTAAGGTCTTGTTGACTCTCTGATTTGTAGTGCTTGACAGTAAAGTTTGATTGCTTCCTTGAACTGGTAAATACATTCCTATGAATTCACTGTCCCGTAGTCAAGCCTGTGCATCACGATGACACTACTGTGGAATCATCAAGGTTGTAAAGTAATTTTTTTGACAAAGCTCCTCACAGTAGCAGCAGGACATATTTTACAGCTTGTCTGCAGTCTCACACCATGACTAGAAAACTTATTTTGTGTTCACAGTGTATCCTAAATGCTCATTATTCATGTAGTTACCATGAACTGAATGCACCCACATTCTATCTGTTGTAAACCACATCGCAGCCACAAGACTTATGAATACTTAGTTCTGTGTGTGAAGGCTTGGAAGGTTATCTGGGACTAACGTGAGTGGTTTGCAGAGTGGGATCAGTTTAGTAATGAGTGTAAGTGACCACCCCACTGTGGCCTTTCAGTGTATGGAAAAAGCCAGTGTTTTAATGAGGATGCACAGGCAGCAATCCTGGTTTTCCACTAATTAAATCAGCATTCATAACCCCTCTTCAGCATTACTAATACTAGAAAGTACAAAGTATTAGCCACACTGACAGGTTAATCTGATATGAAGAGAATTAAGTCATAAATATGAAACAATATGATCACGCATTTAGTAAATTCACTACTCCCGCTATTGTCAGTCTTGAATGATGATCCACTTTGTTTTTACAGCGCAACTAGTGGTACCAGAAAAAAAAACCTGCCATCATCTTCACACTGCGTTTATCTTTAGCTTTAAGCCATAAAAGCCATTAGTGTAACAGTCAGCCAGTGGACCAGTCAGTCAGTGGAGCCAGCCACCCAGAGAGCTCTTACATCATTACTAGGAAATGAGACAACTTTACTGAAAGCCAGCGTGACAAAGCAGGTTGCCGTGGAGGCAGGTTATCATGGGATATGGTTACTGTTTTAGCAGCTTAAGCGCTACTGCCCCAGCACAGCAACACTTTGAACTTGGAGTGTGGATATTTGGAAAAGAGAGACATATTTTAACACTTTCCTTTTACTCAAACTCAGACTAACGAAATATAGTTACCCAGGTCTTGGTTTTGTAGTATAGAAGATAAAATACAGGCTAAAGTATACAAAAGGTAATTAGGGTAGAATAAAAACTAAAATAATAAAATAACCTCTTAATATGTACAAACTAGGATAGAGCAGGTTGTTGAGGGCACACATGTTTATTAGTCTTCGTTTGCTCCCCTGGTTCTGCGCTGTAGCTTTTGCAACTTTGTTAATCAGTTTGGAAGTGTCTTCCATTTGTGATGCTCTTAATGAATCACTGGAAGTGCTGCAGATTTTCTTCTAACACAGCCATATGTTCATGCAGCGTGCTCAACCCACATTTCCCTTTCCTCTCAATGAAGCAGCCAAAATGTAGTTATCTTTCCTCTTTGTCCACTTTTACATCTTCCATCTATGAAATTCAATTCACCGGCCTTCCAGTTTAAAAAAGGAAACAAAAACAGATTATATTGATTGCAAGATACGTTTATGAACAAAGGTCCGGATGGGATGATGAAAATATGACGTACTATAAGATTCTTTGTGACGAGGGCTTGAGATAAAACAACTGTCTTTGCTACATATTGCAAATATGTAGCCTCAGGTGTGAATGGAAGGTGTGTGTAAATGACATGATTTTTCTTATTCATACTACATTTTCAGTCTTTTGAGCTACCTTTATCACACACATTTATATTGAGACCATGACAGAAATGAAATTTATTGGACACAGCAGCTGACTGGTACAACCGCAGTGTGACGTTATCTAATGGCAGAAACGTGTCTATAGATAGAGATTTGTTAATAATACTGCTTCTACTGCCGGATCTCACAAGGTGAAGTGATTTAAACTGCATGTTAAACTGTAAAACTGGTAAGCTCATTTATATTGAAGGTGCAACTTGGACGCACAGTTTAGAAATAATTACTGCCTTGTGAAGCCATCAAAAGACAAAAGACACATGAAATGTTTACAAATTTTATGAAGCAGTAAGCTGTATATAACGGCAACAAATTTTCTGAGTAACTACTAACATAAACTAGCATCTGAAATTAAAAACAATATGTATCATACATAAAGCGGGATATTATAATCATACTAATCCATTATTTTTAAATTCTCATGTTTTGAAGTTTAGAGACTTGGTTTATTATAGAACAATGCAAATCATGTTTAAAGCAAAAAACAAAACAGTACCAGATGGTGTGCAAAAGCTTTTTATAGTGTCTGAAAGGAAATATGAGTTGAGAGATGGATGCAAATTTATGTTATAAAAAGCTAAAAAAGAAGTTAAAGAAGTATTTCTTTTAAAGGGGTTCAGCTGTGGAATAGTGTTAATTTAAAACTTAAGCAATGTACTTCTTTTGTTATGTTCAAAAAAGCCTTATATGCATCTATATTTGAGAGTTATGGCTTTGTATGTTATGTTTTTTTTTTTTTTTTGTCTTTTGACTTGACACCATGTATTGTGTAGCTTAAGCTGTAAAGTAGGTGGGCTTTGCTTCTGCCTGAGCCTTTTTTCAGTCAAACTGTGTATTTCTCTCTTGTTGTGTTGTTTTGAAATGCATATATGACTGAAAGTAACTAACTATAGAAACAGTTAATGTTCCAATAACCTCGATGGGCTGTTCATATTGAATTTCTACCCAAAATCACCATTGGCTTAATGAATATTTCCATAAATACAGATGGTTCCATTTGAATACTGTCCTTTATTTTGCGTATTGTTTTGTTACACCAAAGTTCCATTTTGAAAGTTTTAGTTAGTCGTTATTTCATTTTGTGTGTTTTCCCATGAGCTACATTTCTCTTTGTATGGAAGTTCCAACTAAAAAGAACATAATTCAGTGTAAAGGTGAAGTATGGATACTGTACATTTCGTACTTTATAACATGATTATAGTTATAAGAACCTTTATAGAAGATATTGGACATAATACCCAAATCTCAGTCAGCACTGATGGTTTTCTTCTTGTATGTCCAGTTTTACATGTTTCTAGCTCTGAAATTCAATTCTCTGTGCTCCTGGTGTGAAAAAGTTTCCACCTCTCATTAAAACTCACACACCTCCCCTCCTCTTGTATTTCACCTTGTTGGTAGCACCTGCATTGCCGCTGGACAGACGCCAGACCCCCCACCCCCATCCCTCCTCTTTCCCTCTGCAGTGTTCAACCATTCCCAGCATGCAAAGCTCAGGCTAACCTTTTGTATCGACCTGCAGCTGCTCCCTTGGGTACACACAGCCTTTAATAAACCCAGGAGCAGTACATGCATGTTATCATCCATTTAAGCAGACACCCCCCCCCTCCTCACCTCTGCACAGAATAGGCTTAAGAAGGTACGGACACAACAAGCCAGGTGCACCTCTGTTTGGGTTTACCTCTAAATTCAGTGTGAAATCCAGTGTTTCATTAAACTGGATGTGACCTACATAACATGGATCGTGAGCGCCTTCCACTTTGATGCAGTTGTAGAGGAATGGAGATGACGGGTCAGCCAAAAAGCCCCTTTTTATTAGCCTCTAAATCCAGCCCTCTGCTCAGTGTGATGCCGCTTTGAACCGAACATGCAGCGACGCGTTAATCCTGCACAGAATGCAGTCGGACGAAGAGGCAGCAAGGGAACGATAAGAGGATGCAGAGCAGAGGAGAGTGAGAATATTGACAGTAAAGGACGAAGGGGAGAGGACACACATGAGATTTGTGACTCAGAAATTGGCTCCATTTCTAGCGGCGGAGGAATAGTTATTTAATTAGCGCTCTAACTTCCAGCCTCGCTCTTCTTTAATGCTCTCATTCTCTCACAGATTTCCCCTCTTCCTCTACCAACTCATTCACTCTGATCTTATGTCTTTACTCCTGATGCCTGTTAGGATTCATTAAACATAACCTTTTCTCCGTTTCTGGAGTGTTGTTTTTTTTTCAGCAAACTTGTAAAATTCTATCAGCTATGTCTCGGAGTGGTTCCTTTTTACATTCTTTGCCCGTCATTCGTCCCATTCTTGCTTTTTATCGTTTTGTTGCTGGAGCGGAGATAAAAAACCATTCAGTTTTTTTCTCAGTGAACTATTATTTGAACATCTATATGACTCCTCTGTTGAATCTCAATGAAATGAAGCTAAAGTCAGTAAATGTTGAATTCAGCTTGATTGTAGTTACAATAACAAGTCTGTGAAACTACTTTGCTATCAAAATGCTTGATCAGTTTTACAATGTCATTAAGCTACAGCATTTCTGACCCCTACGTTCCAGTAGCTTTACTATTCTGTCCAAACATGGTCATGTGTGGGTCCAAAACGCCAACATGGCAACAGTTAAAACCCATCTCCTGGCTTTGAAATGGCAGGCAAAACCAATGGGAGACCAAGGGGCGTCTGTCATATATGATCTGTGAGAGGGATCATTCTCTTTCCCATATACCCGTATCTATATTCTATTTTTAATCTAGTGTTTTAATTTATTTTTTTTATGACATTTTTATCCTTCTGCTTTTAGCATATAATGAAAAGTTATGGCTGTGATCATGAATTCATAGCTGCTTTCTTTCCACGTGTCTCTTCATCACACTTTTTGTACTGCTACGTGCCTCCCTTCACCTCCAAATTCAATCTCACGCAGTTAGATTTATTTTACCCCCAGGGCCCATGAAGAACAGGCTGTGATACAACCGACAGTAGCACAAAGACAGATTAATAAAGCCGAGTAGATCTTCCTGGCTGCACTGTGGCCTGTGCTGATCAATGTGAACGGCTCTGTCGCTGCAGCACAGCGTTAAGCTGATTGTTCGCAGCCCTCATCCTGCATTATTAACCAGCTCAATGTGCGCTGGAGGCCATTTTGGACACCATAGGGGTGTGAGTGCTCATATTGCACTTGCCCCGTTTACAGTGTCTCTCCAATTAACCATATAGATAATGTGGGTGTTCTCCCACAGGTTGTCCTGGAACTATTTGTGCTTCATCAGACCTTTAATGCTTAATGCTGGATTTAAAGGGGTCATAGTTTGCTAAACCCAGTTTTATTAGTCTTTGGTACATTCATTTATGTATTTGGACCATAATAGTTCAAAAAGTTTGAATTTGAACCCTCCAGGTGCTGCAAAGCTATCTTTATATTCATGTTGGCAAAAATCCAGTGGATTTCTACAACCTGTTTTAATTCCTGCTTAATTTGTTACATTTTATAACTTGTTATAAAATGTCATTTGCACATAAAAGGTCAAGACTTCCGACAAGCATTTCTCCAAATACGCCATAATTGTTTAGCAGCAGCAGCAGTTGTAGTCCATACTGAAAATATGTCCAAACTTCGAGCCGATTACGTAAAATGTTCAGTTGTTGGCTGAACGGGACAGAGCAGCACAGCCAACAACCTGGAGAGGGTGGGGCGTGAAGTGGCTCATGTGTATTTAAAGGGCTAGCCCTTAAAACGACCTTTCTGGTGTCATTAATGAAGAATTCAGACCCAAGCATAGCATTTACAGTTTATGTAGACCGCAGGGAAATGTTTTAAAATGCATAATTCCATTTAAAAAAAAAAAAAAAGCAGAAATATCACCCCTTTAAGCTCAGCACTACTACTACTACTACTACTACTACTACCACACACACACACACACACACTGTTTAAGTCATCTGATTGGCGGCCTTGTGTTAAACTTCTCTGTGGCCTTGGCAGTCACATGCCCTCTCTGTGGGGCTGCATCACACCACAGTCACTCATTAGACACCGAATGACAAATACTCCGAGGCCATAGAAGTGTTGTCACAAGGCTGTTCAGACATTTCACACTCTTACTGTGTGACTTTATGTATACGTACAAATTTCTCTGTTTATTGTATTCTTTACATAACTCTATTTCAGCTCTGGAAACATTAGTGTTCTTTTCTACGCTGTTTCTACACAAGAGTCACCCTTAACCATCTCATTGCAGTTTTCTCTGACTGTTGAACCACACCTGTGTCCTGTTTGCTGTCAGTACATATGACAAAGAATATAGAACAGCTAGCCTATTACACTAATTTTCCTCCACTTTACTGCGCTCTGGATGCTTCACTGCTGCCAGCAACGTGAAGCTAAATTTAGCCCAAATGAACCTGACCTCAAAAGCCTGTTGGTTTTTCCCTTAGTGTCTATATGTAATGCAGGGCTTCCGTTTGCCAGTAATTAACATTTTTCCCTCGTAAAGTGCATTAAGACGTCAATAAATTAAGAGCTTTCCAGACAAATTTACATTTGAATCACAAAATTGAGGTGTTGATCTTTCCTACACTTCCTTACTCTACCTGTCTTTAAACAATGATCACCTAATCATTATACCAGCACCAAGTGTTCAGCATCTCTCATGTTCAGTGGCGGCTACTTCTAAACAAAATAAACAGGGGGGGCACAGCTGCGTCATTAGTGTGTAGTGCATATTTATTTTGTCAGGTCACGTCACAGTTATTTTAAGATCTTTATCAGTACAGCACAGCAGCTTGAAATGATCTTAGAAAGGCTGGTTAACATGTAGTCTTTATAAGCTGCAATTAAATGACTGTTTTACTTGTTTCGTGTCTGATACAAAAGCACAAAAATGATAGAACAGCTTCATAATGAATTCAGTGGAACTAAAACATCACTCCCCCTTGCATAGTTTCTTTTCTTTTAATCTGTTGTAACAAACATAACAGTTCTGAGGATTTCATTGCCAAAAGTAAAGAAAAAGGACAAGGAAAAATCAATGTTCAGGAATGAAAATACTCAGTCTTTGTGGAAAATGTTTGAAAGGGTCAAAAGAAAACTAAGTGAGAAGCATTTTTATGATGCAGCAGTGCATTATTATGCTACATTTGGGTTTGTAATTGTTTGTGACTCACTTGACCTGTGAGTTTTAACTTTTTCCAGTAAGATAAATTCTTTCTGGACACTGGCCAGCAAAAAAAAAATCTATCCAGGCTTTTTTTTTTTTTTATTGATTTTTAAGATGGCTTAGATGCTCTTTAACCTCTAATATTTTGTACAAGACTTAAGTGGATAGTTGTGAAGTCTGGAGATCCTTCCACTAGAAATGCCTTTCAATAAAAAATATATATAATTCAGCATCATTTGGACAATTTTAGGTGTCACATGTACAAAAACTTGGGAAAGCACTCCTAAAATTAAAAAAACTTTCCATTTTAATTTTTAAATTGCTTGTTTGCTCCTATTAACCCCTGTACTAGAAGCTAAAACCTCACTGTCAGATACTGTGATGTAGTAGTAGTTTGTATTCTTGTGGTTCTTTTCTGATCCTTTCCTGTTTTTTTGTCATCAGGAATATGAAACAAAAAGTGGCAGAGCTGGACCAGGCAACCCAACGTCTCCCAGGCAGAGTGTGAGGAAAAACCTGGACTTTGAGCCCCTCTCCACCACTGCACTTATACTGGAGGACAGACCGGCGTATGTAAACACATACACACACACACAGTTATTTTACTATCCCACATTTTTCACTCCGATAAAGCGGCGTCTGTTGCCTTTCCAGCTACTCCTCATTCCTTCCTTATCAGTCCTCCATCCTCCATTACATTTCATTCAGTATTGTTCCAGCTCTCACTGTGTCCCTGCACGATTGTCGGTAAAAGAGAAGAGCTGCTGAAAGTTTAATGGCCCTGCTTCAGCCTGGCTCCATTACCCTGCTTTTTCAGCATTTTACATTGTGTTAACAAACAGATGGACCAACATATGCTCGGCTTGGTGTATGATTAAACGCTGCTCTGCCACATCAACGATGCTAGTGTTGTGGAAAATTGTGAATGAAAATGAAAGTACCACTTTGTAGATAGTGTGAGTTCAGCTCTTACACAGACCTTTGTGTGCTTACTGTCACCCTCTGCTGGTTAAAAAGATCCTTAAAGTGCAGGCTCGATGTCGTGCAATTGAATAGTGCTTTCAAACTTTTTTGAGGGGTCTTATTTCTTAATGAGGACGAGAGTGAATTTGACCATTTTTACTGCAATTTTATCAAATTGTGAACCTCATAAAATAGCATTTTGAATACATGAACCACCCAAGTATTTGATAAATCACAACTCATTTTTTCGTGCATGTTACTCAAATCATATAGATCTAAAATACTTTATGGGACCAAATAATGCATTAAGGCAGCGTTAATGGGCATCATATTTTTTTTGTCTCTCATCAGTAAAACAATATCCACTTAAAAAGAAACAAATAAATGTTATTAGGTGGATTTAGCAGGCTGTCAGTTCTTTCCTGTATTAGTATTTACCCAAACAAAATCTCCAATGTGAGTCCCGACTTTGGGAATGGATGAACCCATATACTTTATTATAAATTCTGTCTTTACATCGTAACTATTAGAATAAATTCTTTTTGCCATTACCAGTTACTGCACATTTAGCATTAGTTAGACAAAAACCAATTCAGAAATTTCATTGTTTGCCCTTGTTGTTGTTTCCTCACAACCGCTGAAATTCAAAACTATCTTTGTATTAGAATAAAATGGAAACAAATATCAACAAACACACATTTTGTAAGATGAATTTACATGTTTCATAATCATGTTAAGCATTTAATGTGAATTAACAACTATGAAATATTTGTTGGCATCACCCACCACTATTTGAGGGGAAAGAATCACCCTTGTTACTGATTATAAATGAGTCAGATTGACACATCAATCTGATTATTCTGCATGATATTCTGTGGAGAGGGCAGCACAGTATCAACATGAATCCCTTCGCTTACGATAACGGTTATTTTCATTATAGAAACATGTTTTTCTGTCACTCTGTGACATAATGTAACAACAGTCATCACATTTGAAAAACAAATTTTTGCCACCTTTCCTTGTTCCTTTACCTTTGCCGCATTTAACTTGATAAAATGATTAATCGAGTTCATACTGGACTAGCTGATTAGTTGTTGCAGCTCTCCTTTGGTAAGAAATCATTCATCTCTCACCCAGTATAGAGTTCCAGTTCTGTGAATAGTTCCCTATCTATAACTATAAAGCCTGCTCACCATGAATAATGGAGTGAACGCATGGAGAGCACATATTCGCTTGGTTGTGTGTATATTTAAGTGCTTCTATGTGTGTTACAGTAATTTACCTGCCAAGCCAGCTGAGGAGGCACAGAAGCACAGACAGCAGTATGAAGAAATGGTGGCCCAGGCCAAGAAAAGAGGTGAGTTCATTTCATAGAATAATCAACACTTTGGGAATTCCATTTGTATGTAGGTCTGAACCCTACGCTTGATCTGTTTTAAACTCACATTCCTCTTTTCTGTGAACCTTTGCTTTGAATTGAACCTGTTTCCGTGCAGAGCTGAAGGATGCTCAGAAGAAGAAGAAGCAGCTGGAGGATCGATGCAAACTGGAGGACAGCATTGGCTCAGCCGCTCAGACCTGGAACCAGGAGATTTTGCCGAACTGGAGTACAATGTGAGAGCAAACACTTATCTCTCTGAGCTTAAATCTGTTTCCATTGTTACGATATAAACTGCCCAGCCCCCCAAAAAAGTCGCACATGCAATATTTGACTGCACCACCTTTGGTTTTGATTACAGGAGACATTCACTGTGACATCTTTTTTGCCACATAATGCTTATGTAGTGTCACAATAAGGTTCAGAATATTTTTTCCATCCATAGTTGCATTAATTTTTGATTTTTGATGATGGAGAAAGAGACCGCTCCATCAAGTTGTCTTTACATCCCAACTTAGTGTCTGGACTTTAGGCTAATCCATCTGAGAAAATGATGTCTCCTTCTCCCTGAACCATTCTGTCACAAACCTGATGACCCTGATGAACCCTGGCATTGTCCAGTCTGTTTGATGTTAAAGACATGAAAGGCTACTTACTCTATCAGTTAGAGTAAAAATAAGATAAGATAAGATAAGATAAGATAAGATATGCCTTCATTAGTCCCACAAGGGGAAATTCCAGCTAGAGTTAAATAACTTGTTAGAGCTGAAATATTATTAACCACTGCAGTACTTACTAATGGAAGGATCTGAACTATTCACTTAGTTAAATCCAGTGAATGCTTTTTTTTGGCAGTGCACAAAATTATCCCAATATTGGAATAATATCAGTGAAGAATGTGGAAAAATATTGGTATATGAATTACCAAGGACATGTTCTGTGCTATATTTGGGTCATTTAACAGGAAAAAACCTACTAAGTAAGGATAAATATTTGATTAAAATCCCCTTGGTAGTGACTAAAAAAGCCATCACATTAAAATGGTGTAAAGAGGACCCCCTACCCTAAATAACTGGAGAGACATTGTGGAAGAAATTCACAATCATAAGACCACAGCAAGCAACATGTGAAGATTGATGGAAAAAGTGGACAATATACAGGACGACAACTGACAGTATGTTCTAAATGTTTGTCTTGTAAAATCTCAAAACTGAAACAACAAAATGGAAGTAAAAAAAAAAATCCAGTGAATGTCTCCTGTAATCAAAAGAAAAGGTTGTGCAGGGCAGTGTAGTTTAATATGTGAAAACTATACAATCGTGTCACTGAGTTTAATGAAGGTAACAGAACATCCCTGTCTAACTCCCATCTAAACCGACCAACTCACTTGTGCCATACTAGCATATGAGTTAAACACTATTAAAGTAACCACGTGTGACAGTGTATTTACTGCTCTCTTGATCATATATTTTTTGTCTTTATTGCATCTTGCACTTTGCAGATGTCAGTTTCCCCACTGTGGAACTAATGAAGGATTATCTTATCTTGCAAGGAACTGTAGTCATTTATATTCTTTACTTTTAATAATATAACCCCTCTGACTGATCAACACCATATTTCCTGAACAGCTGTTGCTGACGATCGCTCCAGATTCACAACACAAACAAATCATCCGCAGTCACGATGAGTCATTAGTAGAAAACCAACACAACCCGTCTGACAAGCCCGCCATATGTTCACTCCAGCGTACTGGTTTGAAGCAGAATGACTGTCAGGGCTACAAATATAGGTCCTGGTCATACAGAACATACTCATTAATCTGAAAATGATGTCCCTCCTGCAGGTGTTGAGCATAAATTGTTTGCTCTTTGTTTAAAACATGATCTAAATGTATCAAACACCACCAGAAGTGTGGCTTCTGTCAGTCCTGAAAAAATCTGAAATACATTTGTTCCTTAAAATGTATTAAGTATAAAGAGGAAAATGGTAGTGTGTGCTTCAAAGGGACAAAAAACACAAAATATAAATGTTAATAAATTATTCAGTTGCTCATCAATGAAAGGAGCAGAATGGATGAAAAACCTAAATACAAAAAAATAACTGATGCAAACAAGTTATGAGAAAGTAATGAAAATATATTAAAATAAATTCTACATGATTTGTGATGCCCTGATAAAGGCTGTATAGCCATTTATATATAATAAAGGACTTCTGTTCTTGTATCAGAGGTCCTCAGACTTGTTTCAGGTTTCTGGCTGCTGTTTTTTAACAATGATGATAAATTTGGTTTTTCCAGCCTTTTTCTTCAACTCTTAAAAATTCCTTGCAATTGGTGCTTGTTTGACACTTGTTGAAAATGTAAATTTGACTGCATTGTGTTAACAGGAATATGTAACACTGCCATAGATACTGACGAATGTCATCAGCTCATATTACTTTATATTGTTATGTTATTATATTTACTAATAGATTGATTAAAGATAAACTTAGATGGGTGATTTGGTGAAGGAAAGCAGTAATAATTATTTACTATTTTTAATGTATTAACTTTTTTAAAAGATATTTTTTCAGCTGATCAACTCTTAAAGTCAGTTGTATTATGTGTGTCATATGTTGTGTTTTATGTGTATATATGTATTGGTTTTAGGGTATCATTGTGGAGGTGCACTCAAATTTCGTTGTGTAGAAATACAATGACAAAGTCTGTTGAATCTTGAAATAAAATGAAACGTGTGACAGTGAAAAGAGATTATTCATAAGTGGTTCCAGACTGACCCACTTATAGTAGGTAATGGGCTTAAAACTATTTAAAGATTCATTAGATGGAACCATGAACTTTTCTTGCAAGGCTGAGAATGATGTACTGTATGTTGCAAGACGTATGAAATGGATCATGCATTTTTTTAATATATTGGAAGTATCTAAAAATATGATAGTTATTTTTGAATTGAAAGTCTGTTGTAAGAGCGATGACATCATAAAAGATGTTTTGATGTATGAAATCTCAAATGTGCTTAACTTCTTTCTTTTTCTTGACTCCAGGTGTACGTCTCGGCGGGTTAGAGACCTGTGGTGGCAGGGCATCCCCCCCAGCGTCAGAGGCAAAGTGTGGAGTCTGGCTGTCGGCAACGACCTCAACATCACCCACGGTACTGAGTTTAACATTTAGGCTTCATATTTATGGGGGAAAAGTGTTTATCTTTCATACTTTTATCAGTTTATCAGAATAGTGACATGTTGAACTTTTAGGAAAAATAAATATTGGTCAAGCACAGGGTCTTAAGAAAAGGTAACGATTAAGAGTTATACAATAGACAGCACAGAATGAAGGAAAGATGCAGTTCGAAAATGGTAGAGCTCAGTTTATTTATATGTGTTTGAATGATGGACAGTTTAATGACTGAACCTTAAACCGATAAACAGAACTCAGATAACAGCGTCAGATATGTTTTAAGTTTTGCTGGACAAACATTTGGATAAAATAGTTTTAAGAGGGTGAGATAATGGTGAAGAAGTTCGAATGACTGTTGAATTATTAGTTTGCAGCTGAAATCAGTAGGAGAAGCCTTTGTTTTTATTTTGGAGGTGATAAAATACATACCAAAAGGGTGAAATAAGAAATCTGTAACTGTAAAAAGTTAAACCTGAACATGAATGCATTTCATAAATGTGCGCTCGTGTGTTTTCACCTGTGTGTGTGCGTGTGTGTGTGTGTGTGAATGGTAATTCTAAATAATGTCCTATATGGCCCCTCATACAGATGAGTGTAGCAATTTGTCTCAGTGTTTGTAATAGAATCACTGGCAGTGAAATAGATAGAAGAGGAAGCACGAGTGTTCCCATTAAGAAGGAGCACGGTCCAGTGAGTCCACGGCATAAGAGGAAAGGAGCAGCATCTCAATGAGAGCGAACGCACACACACACACACGTACACGTACACGCGCACACACACACAGTAAATGCATTCTCTTGCAAAAAGAGGTCCAACTTTGAACCGACACTAACAAAAACCCTTTCTGTGTGTGTGCGTATGTATTTGTGTATGTGTGTGTGTTTGTGTGTAAAAGCTCCACAGCACCCTCAGGCCTACTTACAGATAAGCACTGCTCACTGACTGCTGAGCTAGCCCACAGTGCTTTGCACTTCTCAGCCTTTTAAATAGAACACAGTGCTATGTATTATCTCAACACATGCGCGCGTGCACACACACACACACACACACACACACAAAGCTGTCTTTTCATATATAGCTGCTAAATGACTCTATATAAGTACAGCAGTTTTGTTAGTGCCATGATCAGTAATGCAACTCTTTTCCCAGCTCTATGGCTCAGTTAGTGCTATAATAAAAGTCCCACTGAATGAAATATCATCGTCCAAGCTTGTTGAACATGGCCTGTAGTTGCACTTTCCTGCAGTTAATATTAATCTGCCGGTGCAGAGTACGAGGTCAATCGCCAGTGCAGAGATCCATGTCATGTGTTGCCAACCTCATTATTTACAACCAGCGTCTCATCACTAGAGGGCAGCCACGGTCAAAACACAAGCAGCAACAGAATGAATGAGCTCTGAAATGGAGAATGAGCTGATTCCTAGAATCTCCTGGGTCTTCTCATTTGTCACCTGTTCATAATCTCTGCTCCTTTGCCTTTTTACTTTCTACTCTTCTCCCATATTGACTGTATTTTGGGGCATTTATTTGTTTGTCTCTTCAGAGCTTTATAGCATCTGCCTGGCCCGGGCAAAAGAGAAGTGGAAAACCACACCAGCACCTTCCTCAGAGACTGAAACTGAAGGTAGAGACATGATGGAAACCTCTGTGCTTCATACCTTCTAACCATTTGTGGAAACAGTGTGCATTGTCTATTTCAATTTTCTACAACTTTGGTGCTCACTTGCTCCACAAGACTTAAGAAACTTTTTTTTTTAAAATCAGTTTTCATCCCTTTCCTTTCTAGTGAAAAACAAGCATTTCCAGATGTTTTGGTGTTGAGTATGCAGTTTGAGTGCCTAAAAAAGTATTATATAAATCCAAATTATTATCATTATTATTATTATTAGTAGTAGTAGTAGTAGTAGTAGTAGTAGTAGCAGTAGTAGTTGTAGTGGTCGTGAGTTCCCTTATGTCCTGACAGAACTGCTTCCTAAAGTTGCTTTAGAAATAGATCAGATCACAAAGTTGAAAACAGGCATATTTTTTACAGTTTATGATAAATTGACATTTACATGGTTCTCACATGACAGTCATGCTACAGTCATTTTGATACTATAGCATATGATAATATAAACGAACATACTCAGCAGTTTATAATGGAGTATTTTAAGTCAAGGGTCTGGATACTTCGTCTACTGCTGATCTGACTTAAACCCTATTTACACTGGAATAGTACTACCTATGAACATTTGGTAATTTGTTATAATTGTGGAGGTCATCTGTGATCTTAATTCCACAGGGATTTTTCATGTTTATAATTTATGAAGTAAAAATTCACTCATAAATGACTTGTTCGATTCATCAAACACAAACACAGGTCTTGTGATAATATTAGTCCCATATAAATGAGCATCTCTGTGATTTGGTCAGATCTGTAACATGTATTATTTCCTCTGTGTGTATTTCATGATCGAGGACTATGAAGGCTGCACTGATGATAGATTCAAGTTTTAATGTGTTTTGGATGTAAATTCAGGAGGTTCATGTCATGGAATAACACGGATTTTCACTAAAACACCAACTTTAGGCCCTGTCCACACAAAGATGGTTTCAGTCATATCCACAAAAGCTTTGTATCGGATAGGCCTTTCATCCACACGAAACCAGCGTTTTCAGTCATTGAAACGGCAACTTTTTGAAACCAGGTCCCAGAGTGGATAGATTTGTACAATGCTGGTTTTGCGTCTTTGTCTGTACAACCAAACCGCAACTTTTCTAAAACGATAATGTCATACCTCTCCAACCTTTCCCCCCAGAAGCAAGACACGACTTCACAACAGCAACAACAGCGGACTACAGAGTAGTGCTCATGCTACAACAGCTATTGAGCTTATTTGAAATATTGAATCAACATCTTCGGCTACTCTTTCATTACAATGAGTGACAAACGACCATAGCCAACAATATTCACTGCATGCTCTTGGATCTACCCCGGAGAGGGGCCACCAGGAGGAAATATTGGATCAGACCCGGTAGAACCAAGCAAGCTTTATGCACATGCTCCACGTCTTCTTCTCTGTTTTTTGTGAGAGCATTACAACACCACATACAGGCCTATCATTTGTACTACATTGTTTTCAGTGGTTTCATGTTGACAGAGATATTTCCTGAAACGACTCTTGTGTTTACAGAGCACTTTTTGAAAACGACAAAGAAAAAGATCGGATAGGAAAAAAAATGCAGTTTTGTGTGGACATGGCCTTAGATTCTTCAGAAAACTGATCTCTCAAACGATGATAAACTACAGCTACAATAATTAACTCAACAGTTATTATAATAATTTGTTGACAGTGAGCTTGGGGAAGTAATGTCAGTAAACCCAGATGTCAGTCAAAAACAGACTTCATTTATCCTGTGTGAATGTACTGCTTGAAACACACATTCGGAGTTCATTTCCAAATCTTCACAGATCCACAGGTCATACTAATCCAGTGTGAATAGAGCTTTAGAATATTTCCCTTCAAGGTTCAGATATGGTTAAAAGCATCATTCAGTATCCTTTGAATATATGTCCACAGAGTCCCATTGTTTTGCAGTTTTCCAATGTGATCTCACATGTTGCAGATGCTGGTTCATCAGACCGGGAGTCGAGCCTAGAGCTGATCAAGCTGGACATTTCCAGAACCTTCCCACAGCTGTGTATCTTCCAGCAGGTCAGTGAGAGAAGATGAACCACTACCACCAAAACTGTACAGACTTGGGTCAGAGCCAATAATCAATCAAACAATGTGTCGAACAACATCTAAGAGCTGAATTTCTGCATAAAAAATATATTTTCCACCTGTTTATTCTATTGTCTTCATTATTTCTTTGTTCATCATCAGGGCGGGCCCTATCATGATGTGTTGCACAGCATCCTGGGAGCGTATACTTGTTACCGGCCTGATGTTGGCTATGTAAGTCACTCACACACACACACACACACACACACACACACACACACACACACACACACACAGCAGTAGAAAATGTTTTAACACTAAGCCTCATGTTCATTTATAAATCATACAGATGCGTTATAAAGAAATTTGACTGAGACAAGAAATCAACTCCAGTATTGTACAGTAGTAACAAGTAGGTTGTGTGTTAAATGTTAAGACTAACAGCACACACAATGACGTCCCACATAACACCTCCGTATTCTATTTTAGTTATTTCTAATTACCAAAGTGTGAATGCGGTCGGTGTGACTAACAGCACCAGGTGTTAGGTGTATGTCAAGTCAGGAAAATATAAAGCCACCGCCATACACCTACCATACCCCTGAATATTCTGTCTGTATCTTTATATTCATAAGGCGTTCCCAGCTGTTGTTTCTGTGTATTTATTAGACTGTGTATATTTTAGTTTGTAGCATCAAATACCAGGCAAGTGTTTATGTGTGGAATGGACACAGTAGTTTTCATTTGACTGTACAGTTGCAGAAAAAAGGATTAGACCATCAAAAGTCATCAGGAACGATGGTTATGCAATGAAGTACTAACTCCTGTGTGTGTCATGTGACTAAAACAGACAGAAAAGAAAACATGGAACACCTTAAAGCATTGTTTTTGTCAATACAATGCCATAGCTATAGATGTAAGAACTTTTGTAATTTTGGTTATTATCAAGAAAACATGGAAGATTGCTAGGTATCAGCTCTTAAATTGAAATCTTATGAGCTATTTTTGTTTTTATCATTATATTTGTCCAAACAAATGTACCTTTAGTTGTACCAGGCATTAAAATGAACAAGAAATTGAAGAAAACAAGGGTGGTCTAATAATTTCTTCTGTGACTGTAGAGGCTGTTCTGTGTGTAAACATGGTTTTTACTGCAGACATCGGGGTTGTGATATCTGAACAGTCTGTAAATATCTAAAATGCACTGCCTGATTAATTATTCAAGGCATTTCTGTACCAAGTAGGGGTGATTTCCCAGAAAGAAAGCTCAAAATCTATGCTTTGCCCCCTTCGTAGAGCTACAAATTGCATTTATTCGTGGTCATAGGAACATTTTTAAGTCATAACATTTTTTCCCTCTATATTCGTTATATAAGTGGATTTAAAATGTGCTCTTTGAACCAGTGTGTGTTACTGTGCCTTAGACGCAGTGTGATCTCCACAACCACACATAGATGCTGTGGTTTGCCTCTGTTCTTCACTGCAGCCCCACGCTCTCTAAACTTGACTAGAAATGACTGTGACTTCCTGCATTGACCCCAACTCATCATCTCCTACACAATTTAAGCATTCTGTGTGTGCACGCTTTTTTTTTTTTTAATGTGGTTTCTTTGTATCTCTTTATCAGCGTTTCCATGAGACGGCAGGTTGCATGAAGCATGTCAGAGTGAACAAAAACAGTCCCAACTACAGCCAAACTAGCCATGTCTGACTTTTTGAAATTCCACTCTGTTGTAAATATGTATATTGTCTGTATAGTTTTTATTACTATTATTACCTTTTATTTTGTATTTGTTTTTTGCACTATTGCTTTTTGATACACTTTATTCTGTTGCTGCCTTGATTGTTGAATTTCCCTATTGTGGGATCAATGAAGTCTAATCGAATCAAATTTTGATCCTTAGAGCACATTAAACACCGAAGCTTGTGTTTAATAAAGTTGTGACCTTTGTTTTGTGCTTTTGTTTTCAGGTGCAGGGAATGTCGTTCATAGCAGCAGTGCTGATCCTGAACTTGGACACAGCTGATGCCTTTATTGCTTTTGCCAACTTGCTCAACAAACCCTGCCAGATGGCCTTCTTCAGAGTGGACCACAGCCTTGTCAGTTCACACACACACACACACACACACACACACACACACACACACTCACAAATATTAGTCGTGTTTGCATGACACTGCATTGTGCAAAATGCTGCAACTGGGTAGCTAGCTACTCCTGCTCTGAATCACCAAAACTACATAAAAAATAAGTGAATCCAGATTTAAAATCAAACAGATCTGTTGCAAAATGTAAAAAAATATATATACATCTATATATGTATTTGCTCAATATTCTTTTGAATGTTTCATGTCTTATGCTATTAGTCTTCTCATAGTGGTTCAACAGAGTCAATAATTTATCCTTGTTTGGGAGAATCAATGTGGCCAAATGATGAAACATGAAACATTCAGAAGCGTCTTAAAAATCAACTGGGTTGTGTTTGTCTCTTAACTTGATTATTTCTGCTCAATCCACCTCAAAAAGACATTGATTTTATAAATTAATCAGATTTATCAGATGGATTTAGATATTTTCATGCAGCTGAGTGGCTTTAAAAACATATGCAACATCATCTAAACAGTTAAATTTAGTTTATAGTAAATCACTGTTTTAACTCAAGCCTCTAAAATCTTTGACAGTTTATATTTCCCGCAGCCCGACACATGGTTCATTCGCAGTCGTCTATCTCTATAAATGACTCATTGCTCTCCAGACACTGGTTTTTGTGCAACTCTTTAAGACCACCTTCTCCTCTCTCTGCAGATGTTGACTTACTTTGCAGCGTTTGAAGTGTTCTTTGAAGAAAATCTACCAAAGCTTTTTGCACATTTCAAGAAAAACAACTTGACCCCAGATATTTATTTAATTGACTGGTGAGTTTAAAGCTTCTTTTCTTTTAATTTATTCCAACATTGTGTTTTTGTTCTTTTCAGAGTCTTCTCACATTTTGCTGTTTATATATATATTAATGCAACCCAATTTTTAAGGTCTCACAGTCACCTCATTGATCCACTCTCCGTTATGTCACATCACAGCCGGAAAAGTAACTGTAGTATAAAATGTCAGATCACATCATCATAATTTTTTCCACTCGTGCACAGAGAACTCGTAGTTTTTCTGTCCTGGTGAAGACTTGACACTTCTCGTTATTTCACAACATGACACAGTGAGCTCATGGTGGTTTCACATCAGGTGTTTTTTCTGAGAAAACAGGACAGGGTGTTTATGTGGGTGGGGGTCTTTGTGTGGTAAATTATTTTTATGTGCACTCTCACTTATATCAGACGTAGAGTAAACAGAGCACATGGAGTAATAAGTCAGCTGTATTTGACGGCTTTGTTTTGTAATTTCTTATGTTGTGAGGAGACTTTAGAACATAAACAGACTCAAGCAGGATACACACATAAAGATAATCGGACTGTTTTTGTCCTGATTTTCCCCCTTCCCAACCAAGGACAGTAAACGTTAGATTATTATATGTCTTATAAGAATATCCTGTGGTCTGAGGTGTGTTAAAACTAAATTTATCCTGACAATTGGTTCCCAAATGGGTCGGGGCCGACAATCCTAAATATTAAACTTGTTCAGTATTTACGACCAAAATCTTTGTGTGTGTGGGGAAAGCTGATGACTCCCGAGTCATGACTCAGTGAACTGTGACGTGAAATGGAATGTAGCCAATCAAGAAGCGAGCTGAACGAGGAACAAGGAAACAGGCGTAAATAAAAACAAACATGGCCGACCTGAAACGTAAAGCTCAGTGGACCTCAGAAATGGGGGACCAGCTTGTGGAACTGTGGGAAGCTTGAGAATGTCTATTTAATGTCTCAAGTCGTACCACAACCGAAACAACATGGTGCTTGTTGTGTTTTCCGGTTGTTGCTATGTTTCTTCTTCTTCATTTTATGTTTGATCACTTCAGATTTCTGTCTCAGAGGACTAGATTCTAGATCAGTGGTGGGACAAAATTATTATGTATGTGGTGGGCTGTGTTGAGTTTATCGGAGCACACCACACACAGTACGATCAAAACTGTTCAGTGCCTGATTTTTTATCTTCATAAACAGATAAAAAATCTCTTCAGATTTAGAAAATCCTTATGTGTGTTCCCCAGTTTAGTCATCATTACATCTGACAAAACAGGAAAACTAACCTTATACCTTCATCAGCCACTTTAGTCGGTAGGGTACACATGAATAGTACCATGTTTGACTCCCTTTGGTCTTAATTCTTCATGTCATATAGCCTGTTTACATGACCATAAAAGTCTGATAACTGGGAGTAATCAGATAATCATAATAATCAGATCCAACACATTTACATGCACTTAAAAAGGTTTTCGCAGGGTTTTAAAAAGTCTTAAATTTACACATCTGCATTTAATACCTTAAAAAGTCTTTAAAAGGCATTGACTTTAATATGGTAGGTCTTATGGTAGCTCTTGAATTTCCCTTGGGATTAAGAAAGTACCTGTCTGTCCGTATGTCCATCCATCCATATTTTTGAGACCAAAGATGATTAAAATGACTAAAGGAGACTTTTTTTATTTCTACTTTATAGTTCCTACTACATGAGCTCATTCAACGGAACCAATTAAACAGTAGCTACGTGACTTAACCTTAAAAACAACATGATTTATATGTTCTTATTTCTACCTGGCCTTTGTTCATCTGTTTTAACTTCTCATCTCCATCCTCTCACCCCTTCAGGATCTTCACCCTGTACAGTAAGTCTCTGCCGCTGGACCTGGCGTGTCGGGTTTGGGACGTGTTCTGCAGAGACGGCGAGGAGTTTCTGTTCCGCACAGCGCTGGGGCTGCTCCGCCTCTACCAGGACGTGCTCACGTGCATGGACTTCATCCACATGGCACAGTTCCTCACCCGCCTGCCCGACCTCATCCCGGCTGAGCAGCTCTTCCAGCACATTGCCGCCGTCCACATGACCAGTCGAAACAGGAAGTGGGGACAGGTACAGTCTGCTTCATATTACAGCTAATACCCACAGTCCAACGAAATACAAGTGACTTTGGTTAAGAACACATTTCTTTATTAGTCTGTTTTACATAATTTTAAATGTTATCTCGTCTTTTAGAACACTTTTGTCTTGTTGCAACTGTCTAGTTACTTTTCTTACCTCCTCTATTTAACAGATAGATAAATGTTTGTTAAGTCTTTCAGATTGCCATAAAACAGGCCCGCCAAAGGGTCTAATTCGGCCCGTGGGATGAATTTATAAAAACCAAAAATTACACTTAAGATATTAAATGTCAAAGGTGTCAAACTTACTTTAGTTTAGGGGCCACATACGAACCAATTTGATCTCTAGTGAAATAATAACCTATAAATAATGACAACTCCAAATTGCATCCTGGAAAACCTGGAAAATGATTGACCAAATTTTCTAGTCATGGAAAATGAAAAAAAATGTCCTGGAAAATTATTTATCCTCCCCCTGCCTTGTGACCTTGTGTGCCTAAACTGAGATGAAACAAAGGAAATAGTTTTTCAGTGATTTATTGAAAATATACAAATATTTTTAGAGGTAGAGCAGAAGAAAAAGTATGAGAGAAGAGAAAGTTGAGTTGGGAATTGCCCAGTTGAACATTGTAACTCCAGTTTGTCAGGCTAATGAAGTGCTAGGCTGTAACCTGTGGGTGTGTTTGCATTATTCTACGATACATTTGTCATAATTATTTTTCATAGATAAATTATAGCCATAGACTGCACATCAAATGTCTGAGTAATAAACATAGAAACGATCTGGGTAAATGCAAGTTACAACTGTAGAAACATCTGTTGTTCTTCATCCATGTGTTATAGGTGTGTGTGTGTCAAAGTTCTAATAGTTTTGGATTTTTCATTCTAGTTTAATTTTATTTAGTTTTGACTTTTTTTCTCTAATTCAGTTAATTTTAATTAGTTTTTAGAGCAGGTTGGCTAGTTTTTATTAGTTTTCATTTTTTTCTAAATGCTTAGTTTTAGTTTAGTTTTAGTTTTGTCGTATCTTTTCTCTTCTTCTCTGTTGTATTCAAACAAATCCCAGACAGGACTCTGCTGCTTTCTCCCAACTTTAGTCTCCATGTTTCCAGATAGAGTGGGGACCACTGGAAACCACACGTGACGGACTGTCAAGTGTCGTATTGTGCCACTAGCTAAAATTGCTAGAGCAAAATAAATCGATTTCGTATCAATCAGATGTTGACAAAGACAAAAACGAAGGGAATTTTATCCATAAATTTTATCTGTTTTAGTTAGTTTTGTAAGCACACAATACAGTTTCAGTTTATGTTTTTTTTCTTTTAATTATAGTTTTTATTTATTTCAGTTAACAAAAATGTTTTTTCAATTCTAGTTTTCGTCATTTCGTTGCTTTTCGTTAACAATAATAACCTTGGTGTGTGTGTCCTCAGGTCCTGCAGGCCTTACAGAAAGACCAGGAGCGAGGCAGCCCGGTGCTGAAGCGCTGAGCTGAGATCCCAGGAGGCACCGAGACCCTCACACACTAACTGACTCCACCAGCACCCCCCCTCCAGCCTCCAGGAACTCTGACCAGGCCTCATGGACCTGAAGGAGACCTTGGTCCACATACGGGACACACCCGTTCTTGGGGGGTTTTTGGTTCGAGTCCAGAAGATCCAGCTGCTGTGATAAACCTCCACTGTCTGAGACTGTTCTGACCAGAGCCAGGACCAGAACCAGAACCAGGAGGTGGTCTGCAGGTGAAGGGGCCGGGTTGTGAAGAGGAATACGAGGCCTTATTTAACTCCTCCTGCCACCCCCCCACCCCCCCTCTGTTCGGAGACCCAGTAGAGGACTGGACCCTGTAGCTGAAGAATGTATCCCACACTCCCACAGACCTGGACCCTGGACCTCCCAGGCCCGTTCAGGTCTGCACAGGCCGCGCTATGTAGTGGTTTGGCACATTTAACCTTAGATTTGGCTTTTCTGACAAAACAAGAAGGACTTTTTCTAAAATCTAGCTCGCCTGGCCAGTTTCTAAAAGTATCTAAATATCCAGTGAAGCCCCGCATTAGTGCACCTTTTATCACAACAGTCTTTTTTACATGACTGAGGTTCAGCTACAATGAAAATGAAGCAACAGAAGCAGAAGAAAACTCCATTTTTTTTCTCTCCCCCTTTAACCCCCCACCCCCACCCCCCCTCTTTAACTGTCTGTCTGTCTGTCTGTCTCCTGATCCCATGAAGCTAGTTCATCTAAAGAACCTCGAGAGCTTTTATGGTTATTGAAGAGAAATGCAAATAACATGAAGACCTGCTTTGTGTCTGTGGAAGCACCAGGATGTTACCGTTAAAGACGTGTGGATGAGCTGTGTGTAAAACTAGTCTCACTGTGGATTTACGGCACGTCCATGGAAGTGGACTGTGTGCTGCTTCGGGCTGGGTATCATTAATACTGTTGACACCAGTACTGATACTAACAGATTGGCTTTGATACTTTCTATGAAAAAAGGTGAACGACACACACATCCAAAATTAGAGGTGTGCAGGATCCCAAAAAGTAGAACGTGAAAAAATAAAGGAAGGTCTGCACAACCAGGTCTACACTTCAGTAAAAGTGTCGACCTGCTGTAGTGAAGTTTTATTTTTCAACTCATCTGCGTTCTTACTAAGCAGTTTCAAAGCATAAATATTAAACTATATACAACTTCCTAAATTTCCACAGAAAGGATAGAAAACAACCCAGTTTACCACACATCTGTTCATGTCGTATTAATAAATGAATGAATAAAAGCGGTGTGTATGTGCTGCGTGCACTGACACTGATGAAATTTACTTCTTAGGTGTGAAATTTGGTGTCCAAACAAGAAGATATTCAAAAGTAAGGCTGCACGATTCTGCCAAACAGTCATATTGTGTTTATTCTGAAAGACACTGTGGTTGGAATTTATTTGCTCTGTTCAGAATTATGTACACCTGTTTTTACTTTTTTAACCCATAAAGACCCAGCGCTACTTTTATGTCAGTTCCCAAATATTTTTCTCTATATCTAACCTTTCCTAAGTGATTTATCACCATTTATTTATAATATTATCATCTGTATTTTGTATAGATCAGGTATTGTCCAATATTGAATTCGCTGATCTTGTAGATGTTCATACAGGTCAGATTAAAGTTGAAGGTAATTATATCAAAAACAGAGAAAACTGCAGAAAAAGTGACTTATTCAGTCAAATATATCATTAATTGAACATAAACCTAGCATTTCCATCCACTGTCATTTATCAAAGTCCATGGGTTTTACTGGTTAATCAATATTGTAGAAGATGACGGTGTTTCTACGGTAACTACAGAGCCTCTGAACGTCCAAATGGGTCATATGTGATGACCGTGAAAAGATGACAAACTGTATTTTACAGCATTTATTTACTTGTATTGATAGGATCAGTGGATTAACAGGTATTCAACAGTTTAGATTAGTAGTGGTGGATGTTCGGGTCTTTATGGGTTAAACTTAGAAATACAAAGTTAATCTTGTACCTAAAGTATGAAACCATATAAAAAAAAAAGATGAATTTAGGATGTGTTGACCTTTGACCCTTAAACTGCAGCCTTTTGCAGTTCTACCGTATATTTGCACAGGCTGATGGCGTTGAGCTTCTTCATGCGTCTCAAATATCTATTCGGTCGGTTCTGTTAAAGTATCGTACTTCGGTACCCGGCCCTGACGCTGCGTTTGTGTCGTTTTTAGACAAACACGATCACATGTCGACTTCCCCGCCCTGAATCTGTGAGGTTCCATTGTGTCGTGGCTCCTGGTGTGAGTGCGACGTCACTTGTGGATTTTTATTTCATATTTGTCAGAAGGATGGTGGGTTTTGTCGCCCGGTCAGGTGAAGGTAATTAATTCTGCTGCTAATGTTTTGACCTCATGGCAACATGTGGGTCGACGGGTGTTCTTTTGAATCCAAATACCAAGAAATGAGGTGTGAGTGTTGTGGTCGTTTGGTGTTTGTGTGTCAGGCCCTTGCACTGCATTCGCTCTGTGGTTGAAGTGTGACTATCTGGACCAATATGGGTGGAGGGGGAAAGGTGACATTAGCAGCTTTGTTTTTTGTTTTTGTTTTTTTTTTTTTAATATGCTTTAGCACAGCAGGCTAAGGAGCACTAATTTAAAGGCATTGCTAATCAAAGAAAAAGTGAAGAAACATGATTTATGAATGCAGTTATTGTTTTTTTTTTATATTTATTCTTATGACAGGAGGAGTGGACCATTTTGCAGCAGAATCGTAGCTGTCGATTTGTAACGTTTCTCCGTGTGGCGTGTCCTGTTACAGTTGTAAAGCTGCTTCGTCCAATGTGTCGTGCTACTGATTTGATGGAGATACCTCTCACGTCTATGCTGGGGTTTTTTTGCATTTTCGTGACAACAGGATCAGAGGTAAAGTCTCGTCTTTTCTTCAAAGGCTACATCACTTTCTCAGCTACATATGAAGGCCGTGTACTCGATGCCCCTCCACCCCCCGGCGTTGAGACACACCGCAGGACTGCAATAAAGCGTTTTGCACATACAAGTCAGCCTTTGAGTTGTGCCTCACATCATCAGTTTCACTTGCAGATTCACTGTCCCCTCCTTTTTTTTTTTGTGTGTTTTTTGTTTTGTGTTGAAGTAGTGACCAGCAAATATCCAAACCGTGTGCGTTTGTTTTTCATGTGTATTTGTGGCTGCGCTACAGTAAATGACAACCGTTTGTTACACGGACGCCCTCGTGTGAACTGATACGACCTGTTGAGACGTGAACTCAGTGGTAATGAGTTGAATACAAGGGTGTATATGTGTTTTTGTTGTGGTTTCTTCCTTCTGCTGGATGTTTGTGTTTGCTTGGGTTTTTTTTTGTTTTGTTTTTTCTTTTTTCTCCATCGTTTTTATTTCTCCACTCAAGAGACCCACATACTGTAGAGGGCTCAGAGACAAACATGGAGACAGCAGAGGGTCACCATGCAACTGTATCTCACTTGAAATGTACATAATGATGATTTTATTAAAATAAACAGCTGTACATACCCAGTTTGTCTGTGCATATTTGACCTTTACGTGTGTCACTGAATTTTAATTTTTAATGCAAATCAAAGAAGTAATACAAGGTGTCCACAAAAGTTATTACAAAAGCAACTGATGAGATATGTTAATCAGATTTGTTCTATGCACTCAGTGGTTATCACACTTAGGGTTCCCACACGTCCTGGAAAACCTGGAAAATGATTGACCAGTTTTCCAGTCATGGAAAACTTTATTTATAAAGCACTTTAAAACAACCACGGTGGACCAACGTGCTGTACAGAAGCATAAAAGCAGAATAAAAAATTAATAAAAGCATTAAAAAAAACATTAGAATCAAATAAAAATAGATAAATAAAAGAAGTTCAAATATAAAAAGAGACAAAATGCCAACATTGCAGGAGTGTTAAAAGGCCAAGGAGAACAGGTGGGTTTTAAGATAGAATATGAGAAAAAAGGTCAAATGTTTTGGAAACTTAAGTTATCCAAGAAACTGATTCATCCTCCCCGTCACTTGAGACGTCGTGTGCCTAAACTGAGATGAAACAAAGGATTTATTGAAATGTACAAATATTGTTAGCAGGGCTGTCAAAGTGAACACATTAATGCAGATTAATCCATCATCATGATTAATGTGATTAAAAATTTTAATGCAACTAACCCATCTGTAGTGCAGAATGTTAGAATGTTGGCACATGTGCAAATGGACAGTTGATCCAGTAGTGACAGGCAGCAGAACCAACCAATAAAGATGGAAGACACTAAACAGTACGCTGGCCCTCTGGATGGAAATATGAGGACGGAAAAGCCAAGATGGAACAGTTGGTTGAAGTTGTTTTGATGAAACTGTTGAAGGTGTTTAACCCTCCGGTATCCTGTCCAGCAAGGCCCTTACTAAGCACCAAGTGTGCCTTTTTTGCACACTTGTGGAATAATGTCAAAAAAATTTTCATACAGTTTGTTTTTAATTCTTTTACGCTTTTTTTCTATTTCATCAACTTGAGCCGTAAATAAAAATACCAAATACTCAATGACTGTCACATTTTTTAACCCTTTAAATGCCGTGTTTGTAATGTAAACAAACCATTCTTTTGGATGGAAAAAAAAAAAAAAAAAAAAAAAATTTCAATATACAGTACTACATAAAAAGTGGATCACATATTATTTGATTTTTGCAGCCTGGCATATGTCAATAATTAACTCTATTGGTTAATTTGCATTGTTATTTTTGGCGCTAGGTCAAATGTTCAAAAATACTAGCATCTGTCACCAAGTGTGTGTAAAATGCACACCTATAAATCAAACTATTAAATATTATATATTGATTTATTTTTCCGCTCTACTTTGATTATATTTTAGTAAATCCAGGTCAGCCCTAATCATACATATCAAATGGAAGAAATAGTGCATTTTAGGCACACTTGGGAGACAGATGCTAGTCTTGTAATTTTCTTTTGTTTACAATGTGTAAATTTTAGTTGGTGGCCAGCATTCAAAAGATTATGCAAAAATGAACAACTTTTGAATTCTAACCTTATTTAAATTGTGAAAAATAATATGAAGTTTTTTAACATGAACTGCAAAGTGTGCCTAAAAGGCGCACCGGGATACCGAAGGGTTAAATGCTGTGTTTGTATTGTAAACAAACCATTCTTTTGGATGCAAAAAAACACAAAAAATTATTTTTTTTCAATATACTACATAAAAAGTGGATCACACATTATTAGATTTTTGCAGCCTGGCATATGTCAATGATTAACTCCAACACTGGTTAATCTCCATTATTATTTTTGGCGCAAGATCAAATGTTCAAAAATACTAGCATCTGTCACCAAGTGTGTGTAAAATGCACACCTATAAATCAAACTATTAAATATTAAACGTTGATTTATTTTTCCGCTCTACTTTGATTATATTTTAGTAAATCCAGGTCAGCCCTAATCATACACATCAAATAGAAGAAATAGTGCGTTTTAGGCACACTTGGGAGACAGATGCTAGTCTTGTAATTTTCTTTTGTTTACAATGTGCAAATTTTAGTTGGTGGCCAAAATTTTAAAGATCATGCAAAAATGAACAACTTTTGAATTCTAACCTTATTTAAATTGTGAAAAATAATATGAAGTTGTTTAACATGAAGTGCAAAGTGTGCCTAAATGGCGCAACTGGATACCGGAGGGTTAATTTTACGTTTTTCACTGTAAAATATAGAGAAAAGTTTGGAGTTGACGTTATTACCTCCGCCAAGGAGGTTATGTTTTTGCCAGGGTTTGTTTGTCTGTTTGTTTGTTTGTCTGTCCGTTAGTGTGCAACATAACTCAAAAAGTTATGGACAGATTTGGATGAAATTTTCAGGGTTTGTTGGAAATGGGATAAGGAAGAAATGATTAACTTTTGGGGGTGATCCGGAAGAAATCCTGGATTCTGGATCACTTTGAAATTTTCGTTAACATTGTGGTAAATGGGGCCAAAATTTTCGTTTCCCAATATCTCGCTTAATTATTGACCAAAACTCATGAAATCTAACTCAGGAATTGACAATGGGGTCCTCTATCACATTTCAAAGGCTGATCCGGATCTGATCCAGAAGGCGGATTTTATCTCAATTTATATAAAAAATGGGGGTGCCCTTACTTTTTGGCCTACTGTGCCTTTAATTTGGATAAAAATTTCAGGAAATGTTGATACTGGCACAAGGAAGAAATGATTACATTTTGGTGGTGATCGGGGGTGGGGGGGCCCACAGGGGGGCCCACTGATCAGCCTTGGCGGAGGTCTGCGCTCTCCGAGTGCTTCTAGTTTAAATATTATTATGTTATTATTTTACTGGTCCGGCCCACTTCAGATCAAATTTAGCTGAATGTGGCTCCTGAACTAAAATGAGTCGGACACCCCTGTGCTATACAAATAAACTTGCGTTGCTATACTGAAGCCAGCTGATTTTCTGTCAGGTCTAACCACACCTGCATTTCCTCTGCACTCGTCTCAGCATCTTAAAACCATGTATAAGCTCAACCCCACTCCCTCCTCCAACCCACTAACACCTTCTCTCTCTCTCTTTTTTTTTTTTTTTCAGTTTTGATCTTAATAAACCTAACGCCGCTGCACCTTGTGCATAGAAGCCTTCCACTGCAGCCTTCACTGTTGTGGTCTTCAGCCCCATCATCATCTTAATCATCTTCATCATCTCCATCAGATCCAGATCCATCCTGAGTCATGAGGGCTGCGTCCATCCTTCTGCTGTGCATCCTGGGAGCTGCTCTGCTGTCCTCAGTGAACTGCAGCAGTGAGATTCTGACATTTTCCTCATATTCTCTCTGATAATCACTATTGAAAGGTGATCATACAAATCCTCTTTTCTGTAGACGCCAACAGTCCGTCTGAATGCTGCTTCACCTGGTACCCAAGAAGAATAAACAAAAGACAAGTCGTCTCCTACTACCTGACCGGTGATCGGTGTACGAAGATCGGAGTCATGTAAGTACCTCCTTCAGTCTTAAAACAGTAAAGTGACACAGGTATAAGAACCATGCACTGCTGCGTTACATATATACACCCTGTTTTTAATCATTTAATGTGTTATCTCATTAAGTATACATGCATTGACTACTGTGTATTTGTTTATTTTCAGTTTTTTCTTTTACTATTTATTTGGGCTTTTGAAACCGTGTGAGATGTTTGAAGGTATTATTTTTATTCTATTGTTTTCATTTGGTAGTGGTTTATTGTTCTTATTTATCTATTTATTTGTTTTTGTTGTTTTTAATTGTATGGCTTTTTATGTTTTCTAATCTATTCTTGTATTTTATTCTTTTATTTTGGTTTTATTTATTCTTCTGTACAGCATTTTTGTCCTCTGTGGTTGTTTTCAAGTGCTTTACAAATGAAGTTGGATTGGATTGAATTTAGTCCAGTCTAAATCACTTCAGTTCAGGGGCTACATACAGCTAAATATGATCTGAAATGGGCCGGACCAGTCAAATAATAACATAAAAACCTAGATTATTTCTCGGTGTCTAAAGATTTTTTCTGGACAACTTCAAATTTTTCTCTTTTTATTAGTACAAAAAAGTAAAAGTGCAATTTTAACACTTTTAATTCTTTTATCACTACATATTTGATACATTTTTAGTGACTGTATTTATGATAACTGCTCTTTTTGCACATTTCTGATTTAATCTTTTTTTTTTTTTAACTAGTTTTATTGATCATCAAGGTCAAACATTGATCACATACAATCATGAACACTCCTTGACAACAAAGATCATTTAACAATGTTAGTTACTGTACCAGTTCATTTCAAGTAGGAATGGAAGAAAATGAATTGCACAAGTCAAAGATAAAGAGGGGCAGAAAACAAAACAAATACTAAACTAAAAAAAACCCCAAAAACATAGATACACCCCCCTCACAAAAAAACAAAACAAAAATCCTTTCTAGATATTCTGCTGTTTCAACAGATATCATGATACACATGTCCACTTACACACTGATTTAATACGTTTTAATATATTTTTATATATATGTATTTCATATTTAACACACTTGATTCAGTAGCTGCTACAGGAGATTGCTGCTAAACAAAGTTTTGTTGTATCGTGTACAATGACAATAAAACTTCTTTCTTTTAATTTGCCTCAACTTATCATTTCTACATGTGCATTACAACTTACAGAGGATCTACAAAGACACAAAACATTTAGTAACAGCCATAATATTGTTCAAATTCCATTTAATGTCTCTTAAGACATTTCCGGTTGTTCATGATTATCTACAATATTCACATTGTTTTTGTTTTAAAGTGAAAAAAGTAAAATGACTTTATGAAATTTGTTTCTGTACATGAACAACCTGAAATTCCTTAAGAAAAATAAGTGTAATTTAATAATATTATGGCTCAGTTTATCATTTACAACTTACAGATCGCAGTGGATCTACAAAGACACAAAACATCTAGTAACAGACAGAATATAATCCAAATTACACTTAAAAAAATAACTTTCAGGTTGTTCATGTTTTCCCTTTTTTTGTGAAAGTTGATAAACATTTAATCATGTAATATTACTTTTTCTCTCTAAAACAAAGACAAAAATGTGGAATTGTCAATATTTATAGGTTATATTATTGTTTTACTGGTCCAACCCACTAAAATTATTTTAACCCTTTATTATTATTATCTTCTGTGTAAATTTTGCATTTCACAAATTCATCCCATGGGCCGGATTGGACACTTTGCTGGACCGGTTTTGGCCCACGAGCCTTATATTTGACACCCCTGCTCTAGATTTTACCTTTGTATTTCCTTTTTTAAACTCTACATTTTCACTCTGTGTTTCAGTTTTGTGACAGCCAAGGCACGCCACATCTGCGTGAACCCAAACCTGTCCTGGGTGGAGGGCATCATGAAGAACCTGGACGAGAGCTCCTTTTAAAACTGCAAAAATCCAACATGCACTGCAGCTTTTTAGCACTTCTTTGAGTCATATACATGGTTCAAAATTTATATATATTAAAAAAGAAAGTGCTTTAGATGGAGTCCTTTTGAGCAGATCTTGTTTTGTTTTTTTTATCTTCTGTATTTTTTATGCTTTGTAATATCGAACAGTGTAAACCTCAGATGTATACAATAAATACAAACTTTGACTTGTCTGTTCTCATTTCTGCAAAACTAACAAAACTATATATAGTTTTACTTTCTGCAAACTCAACTTCAGCATGAAGCTTTATTTAACCCTTTCATGCACGAATTATGAGAACCTTAATCAAAATTTTTTCCTGAGTGTTTGTATTCCTCTTTAGGGATGGAAAAAATAATGCGATTAAAAAAATTTCTTCTGAAAAATAAATAAATAAATAAATAAAAATTATTTTAAAAATGTAAAAAAAAAAAAAAAAAAAAACATACAAAAAATAACAATGAAAAAAAAAATTCTTATGAACCTATTTTTCTTGAAGTTGCAAAAGTGTCCACTCAGCTGGACACCACACATTTAATTTGTGACGCAGAGAAACATGTATTTACTGATAAATTGTGTGAAAACTATGGAGAGGGCTTGTGATTCTGGGGGTTTATGCTCAGGAGAGATCTACATAATGTTACCTATTTATGTCAGAAAAGATATATAGTGTCTTAAAACTTTAATAAAGATATGTGTAAAAAAAACAAAACAAAACAAAAAAACAATGAAAAGAACAAGAAAATCCATGAATATACAAGAGAACAGCTGTAGAAGAGCTGTCCACTGGAGTGACTACTGTGCATGAAAGGGTTAACATATTAAAGAAATAAGTCTCAGAAGGAAATCTGGTTGAATTTACTTATTACACCACTGAATGTATTTGTAAAGCCCCTTTTATCCTAACACTAACAGTAAAATAACCACAATATCTGTATGATTTTTATCAATATCAAACAGGAACTTTACAATAACTGGACAAAATCAACTGAATTTTTATTAATTTATTAAAAAAAAAAAAAAACACCACAAACAGGACGTGAAAACAGGACACATCTGAGCAAAAGAGGGCGTTGGGTCGCCCTAATCATATGGTGTGGTTTTCATATGTTCGACACTAACATACATATAATTCAAATACCTTCAGAGACACTTTAAGGGTCTTGAGCGCCCCCTAGTGACCATGTGAAGCCTCTCCTCAGCCCATCACTGTGGTGACCTCTTGTATATTTGTGTATTTTTGTGTGTGGTCTCAGTCTGTTCCCTCTGGCTGCTGTTGGACTGATGCCTACCTGCCTCACAACATGTGCTTTGTTTTCTTACCCAGTCCATAGTCCAGTCCATAGAGCGAGTAAACTTAAAGGTTCCAGCTTTAAAGTTGACATCCAGTTTGTCACAAACATCACAGACGTTTTCTCATCAAGCTGGAAAATGCAGGCCAGAATTTGTGTCTGTTTTTTTCTCCTGAGTATAATGTTGTTTTCAGAGCTGCACTCTGTCCCAGGTGAGTTGAAGGGACTCTTTGAAGGCACAGTTATGGCTTCTGTAAGTGTTCTCTGTCTTGTCTTGTGTTATTCATGAAACATAAGATGGGTATAAGATCCTTCATTTCTAAGCTAACAACTGTGTGTGTTTTCCATTTCCATGATGGCAGGATTTTTATTCTTATCTTTGATCACTGATAATATTAAGGAGCACTTGTGTTGTAGTACTATCTACAGATGGAGATGGCAGAGGACAATGCTGCTTCACCTTTTTTGAAAAAAGGATACCCAGGAGGCACGTCACCTCCTACTATATGACTGATCCCGAGTGCCCAGTGGTCGCAGTGGTGTACGTACTTCCTGAAGTCTTCATGTGTTTAAAAGTTAAAATAAGTAAAACGTGACACTAAACTTAACTAAACTTAACTAAACTAAAAAAAACTAAACAAAAAACATATAGATACCCCCCCCCAAAAAAAAAAATCCTATCTAGTTATTCTGCTGTTTCAACAGATATCACGATACACATGTCCACTTACACACTGATTTAATACGTTTTAATATATTTTTATATATATGTATTTCATATTTAACACACTTGATTCAGTAGCTGCTACAGGAGATTGCTGCTAAACAAAGTTTCGTTGTATCGTGTACAATGACAATAAAACTTCTTTCTTTTAATTTGCCCCAACTTATCAATTCTACATGTGCATTACAACTTACAGAGGATCTACAAAGACACCAAACATTTAGTAACAGCCATAATATTGTTCAAATTCCACTTAACTTCTCTTAAGACATTTCAGGTTGTTCATGATTATCTACATTATTCACATTATTTTTGTTTTAAAGTGAAAAAAGTAAAATGACTTTATGAAAATTGTTTCTGTACATGAACAACCTGAAATTCCTTAAGAAAAATAAGTGTAATTTAATAATATTATGGCTCAGTTTATCATTTACAACTTACAGATCACAGTGGATCTACAAAGACACAAAACATTTAGTAACAGACAGAATATAATTCAAATTACACTTAAAAAAAATAACTTTCAGGTTGTTCATGTTTTCCCTTTTTTTGTGAAAGTTGATAAACATTTAATCACGTAATATTACTTTTTCTCTCTAAAACAAAGACAAAAATGTGGAATTGTCAATATTTATAGGTTATATTATTGTTTTACTGGTCCAACCCACTAAAATTATTTTAACCCTTTATTATTATTATCTTCTGTGTAAATTTTGCATTTCACAAATTCATCCCATGGGCCGGATTGGACCCTTTGTTGGACCGGTTTTGGCCCACGAGCCTTATATTTGACACCCCTGCTCTAGATTTTACCTTTGTATTTCCTTTTTTAAACTCTACATTTTCACTCTGTGTTTCAGTTTTGTGACAGCCAAGGCACGCCACATCTGCGTGAACCCAAACCTGCCCTGGGTGGAGGGCATCATGAAGAACCTGGACGAGAGCTCCTTTTAAAACTGCAAAAATCCAACATGCACTGCAGCTTTTTAGCACTTCTTTGAGTCATATACATGGTTCAAAATTTATATATATTAAAAAAGAAAAGTGCTTTAGATGGAGTCCTTTTGAGCAGATCTTGTTTTGTTTTTTTTATCTTCTGTATTTTTTATGCTTTGTAATATCGAACAGTGTAAACCTCAGATGTATACAATAAATACAAACTTTGACTTGTCTGTTCTCATTTCTGCAAAACTAACAAAACTATATATAGTTTTACTTTCTGCAAACTCAACCTCAGCATGAAGCTTTATTTAACCCTTTCATGCACGAATTATGAGAACCTTAATCAAAATTTTTTCCTGAGTGTTTGTATTCCTCTTTAGGGATGGAAAAAATAATGCGATTAAAAAATTTCTTCTGAAAAATAAATAAATAAATAAATAAAAATTATTTTAAAAATGTAAAAAAAAAAAAAAAAAAAAAAAAAAAAAAAAACATACAAAAAATAACAATGAAAAAAAAAATTCTTATGAACCTATTTTTCTTGAAGTTGCAAAAGTGTCCACTCAGCTGGACACCACACGTTTAATTTGTGACGCAGAGAAACATGTATTTACTGATAAATTGTGTGAAAACTATGGAGAGGGCTTGTGATTCTGGGGGTTTATGCTCAGGAGAGATCTACATAATGTTACCTATTCATGTCAGAAAAGATATATAGTGTCTTAAAACTTTAAAAAAGATATGTGTTAAAAAAAAAACAACAACGAAGAGAACAAGAAAATCCATGAATATACAAGAGAACAGCTGTAGAAGAGCTGTCCACTGGAGTGACCACTGTGCATGAAAGGGTTAACATATTAAAGAAATAAGTCTCAGAAGGAAATCTGGTTGAATTTACTTATTACACCACTGAATGTATTTGGAAAGCCCCTTTTATCCTAACACTAACTGTAAAATAACCACAATATCTGTATGATTTTTATCAATATCAAACAGAAACTTGACAGTAACTGGACAAAATCAGCTGAATTTTTATTAATTTATAAAAAAAACAAAACAAACAAACACCACAAACAGGACATGAAAACAGGACACATCTGGGCGTTGGGTCGCCCTAATCATATGGTGTGGTTTTCATATGTTCAACACTAACATATATACAGGGTGTCCCATAAGTCTCCATACATAGGAGACATAATACATATGGTTCTAACATGTATTTCTTTATATTTCTTCTTTATAGTTCTTCAGCAGTGGAGGACATGCATTGAAATGGCAGTCATATAGAGCATATTACATAAATAAAAATGGTTTATGTCAAGAAACGTTTATTTTTCCGATGTATGGAGATTTATGGGACACCCTGTATAATTCAAATACCTTCAGAGACACTTTAAGGGTCTTGAGCGCCCCCTAGTGACCATGTGAAGCCTCTCCTCACCTCATCACTGTGGTGATCTCTTGTATATTTGTGTATTTTTGTGTGTGGTCTCAGTCTGTTCCCTCTGGCTGCTGTTGGACTGATGCCTACCTGCCTCACAACATGTGCTTTGTTTTCTTACCCAGTCCATAGTCCAGTCCATAGAGCGAGTAAACTTAAAGGTTCCAGCTTTAAAGTTGACATCCAGTTTGCCACAAACATCACAGACGTTTTCTCATCAAGCTGGAAAATGCAGGCCAGAATTTGTGTCCGTTTTTTTCTCCTGAGTATAATGTTGTTTTCAGAGCTGCACTCTGTCCCAGGTGAGTTGAAGGGACTCTTTGAAGGCACACTTATGGCTTCTGTAAGTGTTCTCTGTCTTGTCTTACATTATCATGAAACATAAGATGGGTATAAGATCCTTCATTTCTAAGCTAACAACTGTGTGTGTTTTCCATTTCCATGATGGCAGAATTTTTATTCTTATCTTTGATCACTGATAATATTAAGGAGCACTTGTGTTGTCCGTTTTTTTCTCCTGAGTATAATGTTGTTTTCAGAGCTGCACTCTGTCCCAGGTGAGTTGAAGGGACTCTTTGAAGGCACACTTATGGCTTCTATAAGTGTTCTCTGTCTTGTCTTACATTATTCATGAAACTTTATTTGTGTTTTTAACCTAAAAACACAAAGTAGACAGAGGATAGGTATAAGATACTTCATTTCTAAGCTAACAACTGTGTGTATTTTCCATTTCCATGATGGCAGGATTTTTATTCTTATCTTTGATCACTGATAATATTAAGGAGCACTTGTGTTGTAGTACTTTCTACAGGTGGAGATGGCAGAGGATGCTGCTTCACCTTTACTAAACTAAGGATACCCATGAAGCACATCCCCTCCTACTATATAACTGGTCCTCCCGAGTGCCCGTTGGCTGCACTGGTGTACGTACTTCCTGAAATTTTCATGTGTTTAAAAGTTAAAATAAGTAAAATGTGACACTAATACCTGTGTTCAGTGAAGATACAGTATGTAATATTATCATTGCTTGTGTAGTATTAGGCTAAGCCCATTACCTTTGTATTGGTTATAGATGCAGGTCAGATCACATTTAACCCTTTCATGCATAGTGGTCACTACAGTGGACAGCTTTTCTCCAGCTGTTCTCTTATATATTCGTGTATTTTGTTGTTTTACTTCCATATCAGCCAAAACAGTGGACACTTATGCATCATCCTAAACACTGAAATTCATACCATTACAGTAAATTTGCTGTTCTAGATAAACTTGATCTGCAGTAACATGTTTGAGTGTAAATTAATTGCTTGTAATTGTTATTAAACTGCAATCAAAAGGTTTTTATTATTATTATTATTATTATTATTATTATTATTATTATTATTATTTTGCATAATATCTCCATGAAGTGAGTAATGACTTGTGTTAGAGTATGTTAAAATGTGAGAAAACAACAGATTAGCAGCATTAATAATGTTTTTATTTCATAGTTTTCACACAATATATCAGTAAATACATGTTTCTTTGCTTCCAAAATTAAACGCATCATGTCCAGCTGAGTGGACATTTTTGGAACTGCATGAAAAATAGGTTAATAAAAAAAAAAAAAAAAAAAAAAAAAAAAAAATCAATTGCATTCCTTTTTTTCATGTCTAAAGAAGAATAAAAACACTCAGGAAAAAAAATCTTGATTAAGGTTCTCATAATTCATGCATGAAAGGGTTAATGTCCAGTCCCTGTAGAAACTAGGACATTTCAAAAGGTTTTATATGCTTTTTCTTACCACTGTATATTGATCTTAACAGTTTTATTATATATTACATATTTTGGTTTCAGTATACATCTATTAGTTCACATCCTGCATATTTACTTTTTTGTCTCCTATTCCATTTTGAGACCATTCATTTTTCTCTCTTCTTCTTTTCATCTACTTTTTTGTTTCAGTTTTGTGACAGCCAAGGGCAGGCACATCTGTGTGGACCCAAAGCTTAATCCGCGTCCAATCTTCAGGGAGAGTCTGAATGAAACCAGTTCTAACTGAGATGACCTACGGTGTAAACCTCAGATGTATACAGTACATACAAGAAATGCAAACTTTGACTTGTCTGTTTTCATTTCTTCAAAACAAACAAAACTATATATAGTCTTACTTTCTGCAAACTCAACCTCAGTATAAAGCTTTATTTAACCCTTTCATGCATGAATTTTGAGAACCTTAATCAAGATTTTTTTTCCTGAGGGTTTTTAGTCCTCTTTAAGCATATAAAAACAGTGATTGAATTTTTTTTATGAAGCTATTTTTCATGAAATTACAAAAATGCCCACTCACCTGGACACCATGCGTTTAATATTTGAGGCAAAAATTAAAACCAATCATCAAAAAGTGATATGCTGTTTGAAAACTACAAAATAAAAACCTTTTTCATGCAACTCACATTTTAACATAATCTAATACTAGTTATTACTCACTTCATGGAGATAATATGCAAAAAAAGCCCAACTTTTTGATTAGGAAAATAGTTAATTACAGTCTAACAACAATTAGCAACTGATTTGCACTAAAACGTGTTGGTGCAGATCAGGTTTATCAAGAACAGCAAAGTTACAGTAATTGTATAAATGTCAGTGTATTATTATGGGATGGTGCATAAGCGTCCACTGTGTTGGCTGATATGCAACTAAAACAACATAAAACATAGATATACAAGAGAAAAGCTGGAGAATAGCTGTACACTGCAGTGACCAGTATGCATGAAAGGGTTAACATATCAAAGAAATAAGTCTCAGAAGGAAATGTTGATGAATTTACTTATTATGTCACTGTTTTGTTTTTTTTGTTTTTTAGCCCCTTTTAACCTAGCACTAACTTCAAAATAATCACAATATCTGTATGATTTTTATCAATATCAAACAGAAACTTCACCAGTGACTGCACAAAATCAACTATATTTTTATTCAGCAATACATTTTCGCTCATTTATAACCGTCCAGACACTCCAGACAGGATGTGAAAACAGGACACATCTGAGCAAAAGAGGGCGTTTGGTCACCCTAATCATATGGTTTGGTTTTCATATGTTCAACACTAACATAACAACTGGTCCCAGGCACAACAAACCCCGCCCCTCGCATGTATTGTAGCTTATTTTGACATCAATCCAGCTGATGTCATCATGTCTATGTGTGTTCTGATGTAAACATATCAGTTGTCTCTATATATGCGCCAAGTTTGAAGTAAATTGAAAGAAAACTGATGTTTTTGTAGACATTTGAAATTTCGCCCATTATAAGTAAATGGGAGAAAAAGAAGATATAAAAAAATTCATACAAAATTTAAACTTTGACCTACTTTTCCCAAAATGTAATGAGATCTATTTTGTATATACCCACTTCTCCAGGGACCTCTCCACCACTGGACATAGGACAGGTTGTAAGATACTTCATTTCTAAGCTAACAACTGTGTGTGTTTTCCATGTCCACTTAGACAAAACTGCACCAAAAAACACGTCTTATTCTTCAACTGGAAACTTTAAAACACATGAAAATAAAGCCAGTCTTCGTCTTCAGAGTTTCCTCCCTGTGTTGTTGATCAGATAATCATGAACCTCCTTTAAGCTGAAGTCCTGCACATGTTAACAAACACACAGAGGCTGAAGACCTGCTGGCTTCTGATCTAGATCCACCATGGACCCCCTTAGTGTCAGGAACCTGCTGCTGATCCTCCTGCTCCCACTTTCAGACCAAAGTAAGTTTATTGTTCATTTCTATAAGAGCATGCATACATTTTTTCATGAGAATACTTTCAGCTTGTTTTTTTTTTTGGTGTGGATGATGGTTATTCTTGTCCATTCATGTGTAGGGTTAGATTTAACATCTGTTAATGAGGTTAAAGTTAATGTTGGGAAAGAAGAAGCACAGGTGACTTAATAGTAGAGTTTTATAGTTACATTTTTTTAGTCTTCGCTATATAAATAATGTGTGTATTTTACCTGAGCACCTTACAAATGTAAAACCAAATTTAGTCTATTAGTTTATATATATATATATACACACACACACACACACATATATATGTATATATATATGTGTGTGTGTGTGTATATATATATATATATATATATATATATATATATATATATATACATACACACACACACACACACACATACATACATACATACATATACATAAACATTCACAAACCACATACTTGTACATCTCATGAAATTAAGTCTACTAATTTGTCTACTTTCACTCCTACTACTACTATTTTTTAATTCGTTGGGAGTGTAGTCTGTATTTTTACAATATTTTTGGTTTTGACAATAATTACTGAAACGTATTGTATGGAAGCGTATTGCATTCACACAAAAAAATAAAATTCGACTCTGTTTTTCCGAATCAACGAGATACTGTTTTCTGAAAAAATAAAGATTCGGTTCTGTTTCTATGAGATAATTATCTTGTTAATTAAGAAAAACAGAGCCGAATTCTTATTTTTTCAGAGATAATTATCTCGTTAATTCAGAAAAACAGAGCCGAATTTTTTCTTTGTGTGTGTGAATGCGATACACTTCCATAAATAATAGCAAATATGTAAAAAAAAAAAAAAAAAAAGTGTTATTCATCTCCATATGGTTTTTGACAAAGCCACATTTGAGCCACTGGAAAAGGGTCCAAGAACCATATGTGGCCCCAGAGCCATGGGTTGCCTACCCCTGAACTAGACCATTCATAATGTACTATTTTGTCTATGGCTCAGATATACTGTGGTCTTTCTCTATAGTCTATTACTGTTGCCATAGTGATATAACCATGCTGTGTGTCTTTATACCCTGACAGATTTGGAGACAAATACAACAGCTGAGCTCGATCACTCATCTCGTTCCATCGAGTTCTGTCTGCATGTTCCTGGTCAGTCCCATTGGAGCAGCTCTAAACCAGATAAACCAACGCCCACAAAGACGGTGCACCCACCTACCCAGCCCAAACCAGAACTGGAACCAGCCCAAGCCAGTTGGGGGTCGACCAAACCGGTAACTTCAACAGCTCCACCTGGACAGACAGAAGAAGAACATACAACCCAACAGCCAGAACCAATAACTGAACCACCACCGGTGATAGAGGACGACATAATACCCATGATACACCACAGGGCTCTATATTCTCCTGAAAGTGAGATTTTTAGATACAATAAAAGGCTTCAAAGACAATAAAATAAATCTTAAGTCTGTGGCAAAGTTTAGACTTGCTTTTTATGCTGTTTTTTTATCACAGGATGTCACTGTGACGGTAAAAACATGAAACTCCCAACAGAAACTTCTCCAGTCAGAAGCACAGAGGTCAGGCCTCCCACGGAAAACTGTCGCTCACCTGAATTCATGTAAGTCCAAACCGCTTTTTTGGGTAAATTATCTCGGCACCAGCATCTGTATCTGGGTCCTTTCCTCACCAGTAAACCTGACACTGATGCCACTTAAAGGTGGGGTACGAGATCTTCGAAAAATAGTTTGAGCAAGCTACATTTTGAAAATATTCAATTCAAAAGTCCAAACCCCTTTCTTCAGACATCCCCCCTGAAGCCACGCCTCCAGAGCACTGGCATGTGCAATACTTGTTCCTGAGGGTTCATGAGCGCTGCACAGCAACAATTTGCCAGTTCCAGCTCTGACCCCATACGGCTTTGGCCCCGTACAGCCCCGGCTTGGGCTCTGACCCCGGCTACAGTCCCCGTCCCCAGGTCCAGCTCCGACCCCAATCTATGCATACCTCATTCAGTCTCCTCCCACACCCCCACTCTTACAGAACAGCCCCAGTTCATATCAGTGGCGGCTGCTCGTCTTTCAGACAGGGGAAGCTCATTGTCGGCTTACATAAAAAAAAAAAATTAAGTTATTTAAACATAAATTCGGCCCTCCGTTCCTTTTTAAGAAAATGGTCGCATCGTACCAACTAAACAAGAAAATGTTGAAATTATGTTAAATTGAAACAAGGAAGTATAATGCATGTGTTTTATTTACAGTGCAAGAAATGAACGAATAATTTCGTAGTGGTTTCTCTCTCTCTTTCACAGCAGAATGTGCGACAGTATTAAACTGAACTGTGTCAGTGCAGGAGTAGATCTCAAACTAGCTGTCAATCAAACGGTAATCAGCCTTTCAACCGATCCTCCAATCAGCACATGGAAGCCTTGTGTCCAGCCCAGCTGAGCTCCGCCCACAGCTCCATTCACCCCCAGAGACGCCCGGCGTCCGGGGGCGGGGCAACATCGTGGCATTTATCCAATTACCGTCCAGTTTTGAGGCGATGAAAAAAACTGTTCCACTCAGTCCCATTGAAGTGCATGGACGCTGAGCGTCTACGGACAAATGCACTGAGCAGAGATCGTATGAAAAAACAGCGCAACGGGAATGTATGAGAAGTGAACAACATCGAGTCTGTAGATTTGTGATAAAGCTGATTCTGAACGAACTCGTCTGTGAGATGTTTATGTTTATGTTTATGTTTACGCATTTGGCAGACGCTTTTTTCCAAAGCGACTTACAGGGGAAAACCAATTAAATCACTCAATCAATCAAATTTTATTTATATAGCGCCAGATCACAAAAAAGTTATCTCTTGACATTTTATATATAGAGTTGGTCAAAACCAGACTCTAAGTCAATTCTACAGAAACCCAACAGAATCCTCCTGGAGCAAACACTTGTGACTGGTGACAGTGGCGAGGAAAAACTTCCCTTTAACAGGCAGAAACCTCGAGCAGACCCAGACTCCTGGAGGATGGCCGTCTGCCTTGACCAGTTGGGGTTAAAGAGAGAGAGTAGAGAAGGGGAAAAAGAGAGAGCGATAGAGATAGGGACTGGGGGAGAGGGGGAGAAGGGGGGAGTAGGGGGAGACACATGGAGGCGGTTGAGGATAAGTGAGTGGTGGTGATGAGGGCAGGGAAGAGGCCGGACCACCGCAGCAGGTCCAGAGATAATCGTGAAAGAATCTGTGGTTGTCCTGGGAAAAACCTTATTAGAATATTTAAAATGGAATGTTTGAAAGTGCTAGGACAGGAGGTGCTCTCGGAAGAGCTGGGTCTTCAGGAGCTTCTTGAAGATAGGCAGGGATGACTCTGTTCTTGTAGCACTTGGTAGAGCGTTCCACCAACGTGGAACGACCCATGAAAAGAGCCTGGATTGTCTTGTACAAGGTCTGGGGACCACCAGACTACGTTCCCCAGACGAGCGGAGTGGTCGTGGGGCGACATAAGCTTTTATTAGTGCACCTAAGTAGACAGGAGCAGACCCATGGAGAATTTTGTAGGCTAGGATTAAAGATTTGAATTTGATGCGGGCAGCTATGGGTAGCCAGTGTAACTCAATGAGTAAGGGGGTGACATGTGCCCTTTTAGGCTGATTGAAGACCAGACGCGCTGCTGCATTCTGGACCATCTGTAGTGGAGATGAACGTGTTCTAACACATTTGTAGTCAATGAAATGTCAACACAACCGTACATATTTAACCATTTAATTTTCGTAATTTTAGGGGAAGCCGGGCTTCCCTTGCAGTCTATGAGAAATCACCACTGGTTCATACCTATCTAGCTAACGTTATATTTCTTAGTGATATTTATATTTGTGATAAAACAGTTTGCCGGTGAACTTTCCATCCTAATACAACTAATATATCCAAGCTCTGGCTCTGGCTTCGCTTCCTGTACAGTTGCTCCAAACCTCGGAGAACGCACGATTTATGCATGAAGAGGAGTACGCACAGAGGGGTTTGATAGACATATCACCGTTCAATCATTTCGACTGGGCGCTTAAAATGATTGGATGGTGTTTTTTCAGTCCTGTCCGTTCCACAGGTGACTAAATATTTTTATTTTTGTGTTGGAGCATTTAATTAATTGGTTGTAATCAGAATGTGAAGGGGACTTTAAGCAATATAGTAAAAAATGCTCCAGGAAAACATCTTGCACCCCACCTTTAAATATTTCTAGGCTTAACCCGTAAAGACCCAGTGTTACTTTTGTGGCAGTTCCAATATATTTTTTTCTCTGTATTGAACTTTTCATAACTGATTTATCACAAATTATTGAGACCTAATCATCTGTATTTTGTGTTTTTTTTCATTGAACATCAGGTGTTTTCTTTTTACTTTAATTACAACTTCCCGTTTGCGACAGAAAAATATTGAGACAGAGACAACAGCTCAACAGTATCAGACCTGTAACATGAATACAGACAAGCTGGACAGCATGGCGTCACTAGATCTAAAGCCTTAGAAAATGCTTCTTTTCACACCCAAAAAATCTGTTTTTGTTTTTTTATTTTATTGTATTACAAAAGTTATAAAACAAAAAATACTGTACAATTCACAAGTCATATTATAGTTCCTTTTTTTCCTGATGTATGTTACAAAAGTATGTACATTTGGTGACGTAAAAGAATCAAAAATCACCCTTAAAAATCACCCCTAAATCACCAGTCAACTGGGAGGTCGTTTTTGTGAAAAAGTTGCAGATTTTGGCGCATTTGGCTGCGTTTGCTTCAAGAGCTTTCCTCTTTTTAATTCTTGCCTCCTCTGCACCACCCTTGCTCTTTCTATTATCCATGTTTCAAACAGTAAACACAGCTGAGCATCCACAGCCGACAGAGCACAGACGGTATATGCTCCACAGCTACAGTATAGAGCTACTAACCGTATGCAAGGACATGTTATGTCAGGTCACGGTGCGTCTGCCAGAAAGAGGAAAAAAACAGTTTGCTAGTAGAGGGGGTGGGGCCCAGGAACAGCGGTTACAGATTACGTGATCAACTCAGTGCTATGACTGACCCCCCCCCCCCCCAAAAAAAAAGATAAATAAAATATTAAATATATATTTAAAGTGAACTCCGGCCCTCGCGGCCTAAATATTGTACCGGCCCACCGGGAATTGTCCCGGTCCTCCCGAATACCCAGTCCGGGCCTGCTGCTAGAATTCTACTAAAAATACTGCTGTTTTTTCTTGTAATCGTACATTAAAGTATAAATGCATGTGAAGGAATTTTTTAAAAAACCCATAATGACTTCTGTTCCTGTTTTCCAGTGAAATACTGCAAGATGGCAGGCAAGTGTGTGTTACTGCACACAGCTTTCTAACATACTTCAGTGAACTTGTAAGGTAAGTCATTTGATGAAATATAATGTAAATGTGACCTGTAACAGCAAGATTATCGTTCATGAGATCAATGCACATCCACATGCACGGTAAACTCTACAAATAAAAGAAGTAAACTGATATAATGGGCTTAAATGATGACATTAATAACTGGAAATATTTTTGGTAAAATCACACAAAACCACAGCATGAAGGAGTCGTTTAAAGAGGAGGAGGTGAATGAAACAAAGGATACCAACGAAGAAGAAAAAAATGGTGGCAGGCACAACAAGCCCCGCCCCTCGCATGCATTGTAGCTTATTTTGGTATAGATCCAGCGGATGTCATCATGTCTATGCATGTGCTGATGTTAGTTTATCAATTGCCTCTATATATGTGCCAAGTTTGAAGTAAATTGAAACAAAATTGATGTTTTTATAGACATTTGACATTTTGCCCATTGTAAGTAAATGAGGAAAAAAAGATTTGAAAAATTCCTAAGAAATTTAACTTTGACTTACTTTTCCCAAAATGTAATGACATCTATTCTGGGTCACTGGCAATCTATAAACCCAATTTGGTGTGAATTCAACCAATAGTTTTGCTGCTACATTCATTTGAAATTTCGCCCATTATAAGTAAATAGGGAAAAAAAAAGATTTAAAAATTCCTAAAAAATGTGAAGTTTGATGTACTTTTCCCAAAATGTAATGACATCTATTCTGGGTCACTGGCAATTGATAAACCCAATTTGGTATGAATTCAACCAATAGTTTTGCTGATACATTTATTTGAAATTTTGCCTATTATATGCAAATGGGGGAAAAAAAGATCTTAAAAATTGCTAAAAAATTTGAAGTTTGACCTACTTTTCCCAAAATGTAATAACATCTATTTTGGATCACTAGCAATCTATAAATCCAATTTGGTATGAATTCAACCAATAGTTTTGCTGCTACAGACATTTGAAATTTCACCCATTATAAGTAAAGGGGAAAAAAAAGAAAAAGATTTGAAAAATTCCAAAAATTTTTTACTTTGACCTACTTTTCCCAAAATGCAATGACATCTATTCTGGGTCACTGGTAATCTATAAACCCAATTTGGTGTGAATTCAACCAATAGTTTTGCTGATACATTCATTTAAAAATTTGCCTATTATATGTAAATGGGGGAAAAAAAAAGATTTTAAAAATTGCTAAAAAATTTGAAGTTTGACCTACTTTTCCCAAAATGTAATGACATCTATTTTGGATCACTGGCAATCTATAAATCCAATTTGGTATGAATTCAACCAATAGTTTTGCTGCTACAGACATATGAAATTTCACCCATTATAAGTAAATGAGAAAAAAAAGAAAAAAATTTGAAAAATTCCAAAAATGTTTTACTTTGACCTACTTTTCCCAGAATGTAATGACATCTATTCTGGGTAACTGGTAATTGATAAACCCAATTTGGTATGAATTCAACCACTAGTTTTGCTGCTAGAGTGTTAACATACAAACATACAAACAAACAAACAAACAAACAAACAAACAAACAAACAGACAAACGGACAAACAAACCAAAAACAAAACTCCTTGCCTCCTCTTTGGGGGGACGGGGTAATAACGAGGGGTACTAGAGGTTACGGTAGTCAAGCCAAGTGTTTCTGAGCTGATTTTGTGTCATTATATTTACAGTAAAGTGACTTGTTAATCTTTTGGATCAGTGTGCTCTGTATATTACTGTTAACGCTGCATATTTACAATCTGATCAACCATTTCCTTATAGATAAGTGGATAAATTTATAGTCGATTCCTGTGCACGTTGATAAGAACTTATTACTCAACCAAATTTCCAGATCACAACAGAAGGAACCTACAACCACAGTTCCACCTCCTACTACAGAGTTACCCACAACCACTCAGCCGGCTCCCATAGACATCAAAGGCAATGGTAATGTTTTATTGAGGCCAGGTGAGTTTTACCATTAGAGCAAAACAGACATAGCATAAAATTTAGACAGAATTCTAAAAATGTGTAAGACATGGGACATTTAGGAGATGTTCAACGAGTTTTGTCATTAAATATTAGATTTTACGAGCAGAAACATAAAGATGTGTAGGAAGGGTTTGGTACAGATCCAAATCCAGATACAGATTTACTTCATTTATCTTTTTCCGTCTGTCACGATTAAATGAGGAATGAACCCAAATGTACGACTGCCAGACAGTAACTTAAAGTCAACAGTTTTTATTTTTAAAGTACAAATAAAAATCACTCAGTAGAGGGAAAAAAAAGTTTACAAAAATAAATAAATAAACAGAGGATAAAACACTCAGAATCACTCTTTCGAGGCAAAAGGTCAAAATTACATGATAAAAAACAAAATCACACAGTCAGGGAAAAATAGTAATTCACTTGGACAAAGTAACAAAAGAACATAAAGGTAAATGAATCAAAGAATATACAAGACAAGACAAGGAGATGAGATGCTGGTTCTTCTGGTGTGGAACGAGACAAACTGGTGTAAGACAAAGGAAGACAAGGATAATATACAGGGTGGGGAAGCAAAATTTACAATATTTTGAGGCAGGGATTGAAAGACAGTGTATGACCAATTAGTTTATTGAAAGTCATGAGAATTTATTTGCCACAAGAAAATTTACATAATAGAAAATGTTTTTATTCTATGTGTCCTCCTTCTTTCTCAATAACTGCCTTCACACACTTCCTGAAACTTGCGCAAGTGTTCCTTAAATATTCGGGTGACAACTTCTCCCATTCTTCTTTAATAGTATCTTCCAGACTTTCTCGTAATAGTTTTGCTCATAGTCATTCTCTTCTTTCCATTATAAACAGTCTTTATGGACACTCCAACTATTTTTGAAATCTCCTTTGGTGTGACGAGTGCATTCAGCAAATCACACACTCTTTGACGTTTGCTTTCCTGATTACTCATATGAGCAAAAGTTTCTGAAAAGGTATGGATAATAGTGTTAGGTATGATTATGACATCAATATATGTTTGGTTTCAAAACAGTTGACGTAGTGCCTGCTGAGAAAAAACAACTAAATGTTCATTGTAAATTTTGCTTCCCCACCCTGTATACACAGTAGGTAATGGGGAACAGGTGGAAACAGTCAGGGTGTGGGGAGAATGTCAGACAAACAGGAAAAGCAAGACCAACAGGAAGAACAAGTTGACAGAATCAGGGAAACAAACCATTACTATAACAAGTGGTCCCAGGCACAACAAACCCCGCCCCTTGCACATACTGTAGCTTATTTTGGCATCGACCCATCTGATGTCATCATGTCTATGCATGTGCTGATGTCAGCATATCAGTTGTCTCTATATATGTGCCAAGTTTGAAGTAAATTGAAATAAAGTTGATGTTTTTATAGACATTTGACATTTCGCCCATTATAAGTAAATAGGAGAAGAAAAAGATTTTAAAAATTCATAAGAAATTTGAACTTTGACCTACTGTTTCCAAAATGTAACGACATCTATTCTGCATTACTGGTGATCTATAAACCGAATTGGGTATGAATTCAACCAATAGTTTTGCTGCTACAGACATGTGAAATTTTGCCCATTATAAGTAAATGGGAGAAAAAAAAGATTTTAAAAATCCATAAAAAATTTGAACTTTGACCTACTGTTTCCAAAATATAACTGGATCTATTCTGTGTCACTCGCAATTGACACACCCCGTTTGGTATGAATTCAACCAATGGTTTTGCTGCTAGAATGTTAAACAAACAAAGAAACAAACCGAACCAAAAACAACACCCCATGCCTCCTGGGTAATAAAAGTCACAGGACAAAAACAGGACTAAAATCTCCTGGCGATGACACCGTCAGCTTAAGAATAGATCAGACTGAGGTACTGTAGAGTCTGATAGTAGAGAGGATGAATGCTATTGACCTTATGCATGTCTTTACAGTGCCTCAGTGTGAAGTTTGCACATCAGATTTGGAAAACATCACCCTAGAGGCTGTCCAGTCCCTCCTCGTGAGAATGAACCCATTCCCCTGCTCCACACTCATTTAGTAAGACTCCTAAAACGAATGTCTCTGATTAATAATATGTTTGTTGCAGTTAGTTCCACAATTCTTTTCACTTTCATTTGCAGTGTAAACCTTAAAGATGATAATAGGAGCATCTGTGTGGACTTAGACGACGTGGGGTTTGAGAGGCTGCTGGAGAACCTTGGAACACTCCCATCCTTTCCTCCTGACAAGACACCGAAAACCAGTCTGTACATTTGTTTCATTATCTAAATAAAATCAGTACAACCATAACCTGTATTACATCTGCAAAACCAACTGAAACCAGATCGGCTTAAATTAGTCTTTGCTGTTTATAAACCATGTTTTCTCTCTTTCAAGCTGTCAACAAATGTCGCTGCAGAGACACAGAAATAACACGTCTATCCTCATGTCAAAGTGCAATGATTTGGTTTCCCAATGATACTTGCAACTCTACTCAATATATGTAAGTACACTTTGTGTCGTCCGGTCAATGCAAAAACTAACCCAATCTACCAGAAATGACATTCATATGCAGGAAAATGCAGACTGAGGTTTAGACAGTAAAGCACTAGGGCAGTGCCTGGAATTCAAATGGGGTCACCTGAAATTTCTAGTAATTGATAAAAATTAAAATAAAAACAAAACTTACTAATAAAAATATACCATGATCTGACAGAGACAATCCCAATCCATAAAAGACATGACAAACTGTGAAGCTGAAACTGAAGCACTGTGGTACTGTTTATCTTTCAAAAGTTCATTGTGGTCAGTTTCAGATGCTGCAGCTCTTTCAGAATTCATAGTCTGAGTTCTTGTTTGTTCAGTATTAATTGTAAATCCAAGCTGGACTGACTGTACATATCCTGACCGAGGAAAATAAAATTCTCACTTTGTGCAGTAATCTACACCTGGCTTTTCTGCCTCCGTCCATAATAATATACATTATATAGACTAAATGTTGTCTAAAATCAACAATTATTCATTTATTCATTCATTTTCTGAACCCGCTTCATCCTCACTAGGGTCATGGGGGTCACTTGGAGCCTATCCCAGCTACATAGGGGTGAAGGCGGGGTACACCCTGAACATTTCTCCAATTAATTATAGCAAAAAAAAAAAAGTCTCTGTTTTGAATGTCTGGGGTCGCCACAAATTTGTGATGTTAAAATGGGGTCACAAGCCAGAAAATGTTGGGAACCACTGCACTAGGGTTATTAAAAGGATGTGGTTTGGGTTAAATACACAATTCAATCCTATACAAATTTCACTTTTGCTTTTTTGCATTTTAGTTTTGCTACTACAGACATTTGAAATTTTGCCCATTATAAGTAAATGGGGGGAAAAAAGATTTTAAAAATTCAGAAAAAGTTTTAACTTTGACCTACTGTTCCCAAAATGTAATCAGGTCTATTCTGGGTCGCTGGCAATCTATAAACCCAATTTGTTATGAATTCAACCAATAGTTTTGCTGTTAGAGTGTTAATAAACAAATGAACCAAACCAAAAACAGTACCCTTTGCCTCCCCTTTTGGGGGGCGGGGTAATAACTTCATTACTTCATTAAGCCTCATAATCAAACTGACCCATGTAAGAAAAACTCCTATGACTAATGCTACTACTGCCTCGTGTTGTTGTACACACTTGAATTTCTCCTTTGGGGGATGAATAAAGTACATCCCAGTGCTTCTACTTTTATCTCTTTGTCACTTTCTTTGTCTATAAAAGTTGTTTCTTTGTGGTTCTCATCCCATCTGGTCACTTTCTTACACTCTGGTCAAAGGCCTCATAGTGTTAGTTTTACTCTCTGTGGAAGACTCACTACTCCCTCTAGTGCTCACAAACCAGTCAGACTGTTGGTGTAAATATATTCAGTTCATATTTCTACAATATAATAATTTTAGGTAATTTTTTTCATATTTGAAAGTAGAACTATTATGTATATACAGCCCATTAACCTGTTTAACCCTGACCATATTTTCAGGGGAAAAACACCTAAAAAGACATACCCAAAGTAAATGAAGAATTACTTCACAATAATAAGGTTCACATGGATGTTCTTGGTGTCTATGGACATTTAGAGACCTCACAGAATCTATTCCCATTGTCTAAAATATTGTATCTATTACTATGCCTGAGTAAACTGTAACAAACTAAAAGAGAAATTGGAATTTTTTATCCTCGCCTGTTTTTTTTCAGCTGGATTGACGATGATATGCATAAATTAATTGTTCGTGTTGGAGATTTTTAATAGCGTATATTTCACCCCACAAAGATTAAAAATCATGTTTGAACATTAAAGTTTGCACTAAAATACATTTTTGATGTACTTTTATTAACATTAGGATCTAAACTTTGAGCAACTTTTTTTTTTCTATTGTTTGATTTTTTGTGTATTGTTTATCATTATTATTATTATTTTTCTATTGTTTGATTTTTTATTTGTGCATTGTTTATTATTTTTTATATTTGTTTCATATGTTTTGTATCATGTCTGTGTCTGAAATAAACGCACCTAAACCTAAACTAACCTGAAACAAAGTTGAAAAAAACATCCGTTGTCCTGATTTGTTATATTTTTATAGTAGATGAATATTAATATAATTTTTTCAGCCCGCGGGGGGCCGATAGGGCTAAAGGGGTTTTTAAAGCAGTTTATTAGGTTGCGTATGATTGTAATTTCACTGTAACAGACATTTTAGCTGTTTTTGCCATATTTTGTAATCAAAGACAAATATTGCCTTTTAACCCTTTCATACATGAATTATGAGAACCTTAATCAAGATTTTTTTCCTGAGTGTTTTTATTCCTCTTTAGGCATTAAAAAAACAATGTGATTGAATTTTTTTTTTTTTTTTTTTTTTTTTTTTAATGAACCTATTTTTCATGGAGTTACAAAAATATCCACTCAGCTGGACACCATGCGTTTAATTTTTGAAGCAAAGAAACATGTATTTACTGACATACTGTGTGAAAACTAGGAAATAAATGTTTTTTTTAATGTTGCTAATCTGATGTTTTCTCACATTTTAACATTCTATAATAGTAGTTATTACTCACTCAGATAATATGCAAAAAACAACAAAACACAACAACGTAAAAAAAAAAAAAAAAAGTTAATTACAGTCTAATAACAATTAGCAATTGATTTACACTCAAATATGTTGCTGCTGATCAGGTTTATCAAGAACAAGAATGTTACAATAATGGTATGAATTGCAGTGTATTATGGGATGGTGCATAAGTATCCACCGTGTTGGTTGATATGCAAGTAAAACAACAAAATCCATGAATGTACAAGAGAACAGCTGTAGAATAACTGTCCACTGGAGTGACCACTGTGCATGAAAGGGTTAAAGATGGTGAATCTAACTGAAATTTAACTGTTCTTTTCCAGAGAAACACTGATGGATGGCACAGAGGTGTGTGTGACTCCACCCAGTCTCTTGGATTATTTTGACTCTGTCAGAAGGTGAGTCAGCGCTATGTGACCTCCAGCAGTTTGGATTTTCTGTGTCATAAAATGTACATTTAAAGTGTATTCTTCAAAACAACACAGAAAGTAGAAAGCAAATTAGATGAACCATAAAGACCCAAACAGTGACTAGTGACAGACATCCTCCACTGATCTAAACTGTTTAATAACTTCGGATCCACTAATCCTATTAATCCATGTAAATAATTGGTGTAAAATACAGTTTGTAATCTTTTCATGGTCATCAGATATGACTCATTTGGACGTTCAGAGGCTCCGTAGTGAATGTGGAAACACTGTTATCCTCTACAACATTGATTCACCAGTAAAACCCATGGAGTTGGATCAACGACAGTGGTTATAGATACTAATTTTTGTTTTCAGTTATTGATATTTTTACTTAAAAAGTCACTTTTTTCCAGCTGTCTTCGTTTTTTAACATAAAAACCCTCAACTTTAATCTGAGCTTCCATGAACATCTACATGATCAGTAAATTAAATTGAGGAAAATACATGATTTTTGCTGAAAAAGCGCAAAATACAGAGGATAATGTTATAATAAATGGTGATAAATGATTTTAGAAACTTTTAGTGAACAGTCACAACATCTTTATGGGTTAAAAACACTACATTTTGTGTTGTAGTTAGTAAGCTCCAGTTGAAATCATTATTTACGCTGTTATTCTTTTCATTATTTTGTTTTACAGCAAAACACAAGACATACAGAGAGTTTTGTGCTTTCTCTGTAAATATACTGAATCAATCAACATGTATCTACTATGTACTACTACTTCTACTACTACTAGTACTACTGACGATGATGATGTAGTAGCTGGAAAAATGTCATGCTGTTTTAACCCAATGATATATATTAAAATTATAAAAATAATTGATTTAAAAAAAGTATATCCAGTGCTGTACAAAAGTTTGAAGCCACATCTAGGTTTGTTGTTTTTTTAGGATTGAAATGAACGTGCTTAATTATTTTTCATTCTCTTTTCTTTGTGTGCACCAAGAATATACAGGAAATATGTACACAGCCTAAAAATACACACAAAAAACTAGATGGGCTCTAAAGGCTAAAGTCAGTATTTAGTGTGACCTCTGACCCCATGATAAGAAACAGCACAAACAGTTAGAAACATCTGACATGTGTTGAGTGAAACATCAGAAAATAAATGCGTAAATCTTATATTGTCTGAACAAAAGGGTTACAGACATGTCAAATGCAGAGGGAATCAGTGTTTTTCAAACTTGGGGTCGCCTGAAATTTATAGTAATTGATAAAAAAAAAAATTTCTAATAAAGGGTCAAAACACAGTAATGTCCCGTCAGAGAGCGGATGTTAATTCATTGCCATTCCAACATTTATTTCAATATAAAGTAACTCCTTGTTTTGGATAATCCCTTATGGTCCAACTAAAGCAAAAATGAATTTAAAAGTAAAAATGTGGGTCATTTAGCAACAATAATCTGTCAAATTGTCTCTGAATGTCCCGTCCCGAGATTTCGAATTCCGTGTTTTGACCCTAAAATATATTTTTTAATGATTCATTATCTATTTTATTATAATTAAAACACCACACACTTTTCCTAATAAAAATCAAGTTCAGATAAAATGTGGGATATAATATCTGAGAGGGCATATCTTCATTGACCTGATCATGTGACTGCATGCATTACTACGCTTCAACATAGTCATAGTCAGAAAACCAGACTGAACAGAGAATGGAAAGATTTGTTCACCTGCCTGGTGCCGCTACGACATCTCCAAGAGACACTGAGAAACAGACACCAAAAAGGTGCATTATATACATTATATAGCCTAAATGTCATCTAAAGTTAACATTTAGTTAACATTTACATAGTAGAGCAAACTATTACATGATCAAAACCAAATTTATTTTAGCAAAAAAATGTCTCTGTTTTGAATGTCTGGGGTCGCCAGAAATTTGTGATGTTAAAATGGAGCCTAAAAGGGTTGGGATCCACTGCACTAAATACTACCACTTTGGTTTATAGAAGGTGTTTTTTTTGTACCTGAAACTTTGTTGTTACTGCTCTTTATACTTCACATATGTCCAGATTGGACTTTAATACACAGACTGACAAATGCATGTGTGTGGTTTAGAACTGAACTGAACCAACAAACCTAATGTTGGACTAGGAGGGTTAATATATAATTGTGGGGCTTTTTGAGTTCCCTTTACAGGGTAACATAGTTGACAGGTATAGTTGACATTTTTGCTGTTTTCAGGCCTAAAATCAACATAACCGTAACACCACATGGCATTTTTACAGAAAGATTCTTCTAATTATCATATATACAAATGAATTAAATTCAAATTGAAAGTTATTTATAAAGATATTGTAGTAACAGTGTTGACATAAGAGTGTGATAAATCCACATTTTATTCACACTACTTTATATTAAATAACTAAGAAAGAGGAGAAAGAAGATAGCTTGGAGTCTTGCCAGCGTTTTCTTGGAAATGACATCATGTGGAGCAGGTCATGTGATTTGGAATTAACACACTTCCTTCAGAGGTGTTTTTGTAATGGGTAACTTAGTTGAAAGTGATTTCTCAGATACAGATACAATTTGTTATTTTCCATATAAAATGTGATATATTGCCAAAAAAGAAATATCTGTCATGATTATCTCAACTGAATAAAAAGAACACAATCAAAACCAATTTTGAATAAACTCATTTTATCATTGTTTAGTTAATTAGAAGGTGGTTGTTTTTAAATTCGGACAGTTATTTAGTTGACATTTTAATATATCTAGTAATTTATTGATTAATTATTTATTAACCATTTATTAATAACTGATTGTTTCCGTAATTAAATAATTATGGAATTTTTAAAGACCTGGTCATAATGAACATAAAAACATTATTATTATTATTATTTTTGCTTTTAATAAAGATGTATGCAAAATATATCCCATGGACTTCAAACGTCCCTCAATTATATATTGACCCAGGACATTTGCACAGAACTGTAAATATATAGTACTCCAAACTTGCATAGCAGTGAGACTTATGGGTCAGTATGAATTAATAGTGTTACAGTGTGATAAGCTGCAACTGAACTCATTAAACTGGTCCAAACACACACCCTGGTTCAGGCTGGGAACCAAAACCTGGTTAAAGACAAAACATAACTGTTCTCATCTGTAAATATTGTGTGTATTGTGTGGGAGAGTGAGTGAATGAGTGAATGAATGCCTCATATCATATAAATGCAACACTGGGTTATTGAATTGTATGGTATGATTATTTTAAATGCTGTGTATTTTATATTTGTACTGCAATGTTGAAGAAGAGCCCAACTGGGGTCTGGAGTTGAGAATTAGCACTAGCTATAAACTCTATAAGCATCGCATCAGCTATGCAGATATGTTTGACTGCACTGTCTCTGTCAAAGAATAAATACATAAATAAAATACAAAATAAAAGAGTGTAAGTTATGGAGTTAATAACTGAGAGGCACATTTGAGATCAGTTTAACCTCTACTAGTAGTTTGGTCCATGTGTTTGAGGCTAAATGCTGCGTCTCCGTGCTTAGACTGGACTCTGGGCTCAACTAGACCTGAGTCCATGGATCTAAAAGTCCAGCTCTGGTTCTGTTTATTAAACATATCACAGATGCACTCTGGGCCTAAACCATTCACTGATCAGTGCCGTTACTAGTCTGTTCTAAAACTAACTGAAAACCAGTGGAAGGTTTTAGATGTGGTGACATGTGCTCTGTTCTTAGTCCTGGTTAAAACTCTGTCACAAAGCTGATCTTAATAATAATACTGTATTACCTGACTAACCCCCAGCCGTCAGACTACACTGAAGACTGTGGATTATGTGTCCTCCCAAAGGAGTTTGGAAGTGGTACATGTACTGCGTGAGTGTTCCATACACAGCATAATCTGCACACACCTATTATATCATGGAGCTCTTTTCATAAACAAACAATAATTTTCATGTAACAGGTTGGTTGTACTTCTGGAAGAACCTGAAGTCCATTAGTGTATAATCACATAAAAATAAGAACTGACGTCATCATCATCTTAGATTGAGGTGATTGTATTGCCACAGGTAGCATGTCACCATTTTTCATTGCTGTGTTTCTACAGTAGTTCCAAACAGACTTTTGAGTAGATAGCCAGTGTTCATACAATGTTCATTTTTATACATTGTGGACCAGTGGAGTAAATATCCTCATAACTTAAAGGCTCAGGACAGACAGAACAAACACAGGCTGTAAAAAAAAATAAATTAAAAAAAAAAAAAAAGAAGGGGGGGGGGGGTGTAATCACAAAAGATGACAGAATGAAACTGTATCTTTGCCACACCCCTAATATTAGCACATTAAATCAATATTTGGTGTATTCCTGCAACCAATTTACATTTTATGCCCTCAAATTGCAAGTGAATAATTTGCCGCTCCTATCCCTATATCCTCCTGAGTCCCAGGAAAGTGAAATTATGTGAAATAATCATTGCCATGATTGGAAACAAAATAATTCATCAGTTTTTTCGATAACTTTTTATGGAATTTCCTTTGCTGTTGACAGTTGTATTTTTTTTTGTGAAACAAAGTCCTTACATTTTTCAAGCAGATAGTAATTTACATTCCAAACATTAAAGTGGTTATATGTAGTATTGATATTCCTGACTCCCAACAACAGGGGGCAGTCACGTACCAGAACACACATAGGTTGACCAAAACCGCCAACGAATCAATGCTATGTAAAGTATCCACAGACTGTATCGCTCACTGAATAAAGTGTAAAGACCATTGCTTACACCCATCTGTATTATAATATCATCAAGTTTTCTTCCTTAATCAAAAACTCATTTTGTTATTTTGACATATGATCAAAATAACAGTATCTTGTAACCTTCAAACGTTGTCTGCTGATAGTTTACATTATAGCTCTGTTAGCTTAGCTCTGTTTTTAGCAGGCAAAGTAAAACCACAAATCCCCTCTGTTTTCTGTTTGCAATCGAACAAACACGGTAAGAACTATCACACTTTAGCTAGAACTGTGGATCAACAAAGGGTGAACTTAGCAAAAATAAGAACATCCCATAATAACTTTATATATTCATAAGCCTCATGATTAAACTCACCCGTGTAGAAGAAACGCTGATATTTCATCATCAAACTCAAAATCATTTACAGCTGTGTCCAGTGGTGAAAACAACAACTGCGCTTCTAGCATTCTCTAAAAGTTGTTTCTTTATGGTTCTCATCTCAACTGGTCACTTTTTGATGCTTTGGTCAAAAGTGGTGTTAGTTTTCGTCTGCATAATGGGTCATAGTAGAGTGCCTCACTACTCCCTCTAGTGGTCACATAAACAGACTGTCAGTGTAAATACAGTCACGGAAAAAAAATATTAGACCACCCCTTATTTTCTTCAATTTCCTGTTCATTTTAATGCCTGGTTTGGACAAATATAATGATAACAACAAAAATAGCTCGTAACAGTTTAATTTCAGAGCTGATATCTATCCATTTTTCCATGTTTTCTTAACAATAACCAAAATCACTTCAGTTCTTACATCAATATCTTCTGCCAAAAACAGTGCTTTTAGGCATTCCATGTTTTCTTTTCTGTCTGTTTTAGTCACATGATACACACAGGAGTTAGTACTTGATTGCATAACTATTGTTTTTGATGACTTTTGATGGTGTAATCGTTTTTTCAGCGACTGTATATTCAGTTCATATCTCTACATTGGCATCTTTGGCAGAACCGCATAACCTTTTATTCTCATCTCTGTATGATCATTTTAATTTTATGTAAGTTTTTTAGTGTTTGATAGTAGAAATACTACATATAGCCCCTTTAAAGTCACTTAAATCTGCAGTTTTCATTGAGAGTGCTTCATTTTGACCTTTAACCTTCTGTCGATCCAGGAGGCATGCAGATATTATTTGTTAAAGACAAACCAGTAGTTGTAGTTAGTGGCACTTAGAACATATGCAACTTCTCTAATAACAAACACTGTTGACAGTATGATGTGATAAATGCCATAACATGACTCTATTTTTAGATGTTTCAGAAAGAATTGACGTTATGTGTGCGCTTCTGTATTGCCCCCCGTTTGACTGGACAAGCATTGACTCAACGGATGTTGAATCGCTGCAGATGGAAGTAAATTCCTTCAAATGCCCCAGCTATCTTGAGTAAGTCTCTCTGATGACTTTTACGCCACCTCTACTCATATGAGACCTAGGGATGTAACGATATGAAAATTTCATATCACGGTTATTGTGACCAAAATTATCACGGTTATCATTATTATCGCAGTATTGTTGAAATTGTGCTCAAAATGTTCAAAAAATACTAATACACACACTGAAACAATTTAACCAGGTAGTATTTAAAATAAATAAATAAATAAAAATAAAATAAAATAATTGGCACAACGTACTTTTTCTTGGCAGAAACATTCAAGCATTAACCCTTGGGTGTCTGAGCCTATTTTTGCTGTTTTTCAGTACTTTTGATTTTGCCTTTATATAATATAAAAAGAAATGTTTACTATACCCATGTCCGGGATCTTTTTTTTTCAGCACAACTTCATCTATATCATCTGTCTATTATTTTTTTCACTTTAACCTACTATATCAACACAAAAGGACAAAAAACACACACACACAAAAAAATATAGAATCCGATTTGAAAAATGTATATAATTTATTGAATAAATAACACAAAGATGCTTAACGAACCTTTTCAAAGACTTTAAAAGTGAATATTGGTTCCAAATTTTAGGTATATAAAATCAAAATTGTAATAAATTAAAACTATACTCAAATATTTGACATAAAAGCAGATCTTTACATAGGGTTTTTTTTCCCCTAAAGGTGGGGTAATCAAACATTATTATGACAATTAGAATTTAAACGGTAATACTAACCGTCTGCAATTTTACCGTGGTTTATCATTATACCGGTAATCATTACATCCCTAATGAGACCTTTTAAGTAGAAAATCTCACACAGCAGGGAATAAATGTGTAACTTCCTCCACTTTTTAAAACTCTTAACACACTGAAGTTATTAACTGTACTGGCAGACATGAATGATATTTATTGCGTATTTCATTTTCACCCTGTTTATTTTCCGTTCACAGAGTCCACCTGAAACAGCTGGATGGTCGCCCTGATTACTTTTGTGTGTCCACCCAAGAACTGTGGTTCTCAGATGTGCTGAAGAAACTGGACATTAATTGAAAGTGATAGAAAAAAAAAAGCATCTATGCAGTTTGTTACACATAGGTCCGATCACGTGGTAACACGTGGACACATCTGATGTTCAACAGTGTCTGTCATGTAAGCAGAGTAACTTATCTGCATGTATTATACATATTTGAGTAGCCATTTATAAGCACTTTCACATTATGTATAACAAAATTTGGGGAGATAAACTATTTAGGTGAAAAATGTCAAATTACTGCTCAGTAACATGTGGATTTCAAATGAACATCAATTTTTTTTAAGCTTTACACTAAAATTCAAAACACGCGGTTCACGACAGAAAGTGATATCAAGTAGGAAAAAACCTTTTACATATTATGTTCAACTATTCTGAAAATAAATTTTGGACTACAATATTGAAAAGTCTCTGTTTTATTGACATGAGAATGTGGTAACACATGGACAGGTTGCCATAGTAACATGTGGATGACTCTTTACCATTGTATGCATCACCCAAAATGTTGACTTAATTTTTAAAACAGGTCAGATATAAACACAATGATTTATTTAATGTATTTAACCCAGAAAAAACCCAGTGCTACTTTTATGTCAGTTCCTCTATATGTAACTTTTCTTAACTGATTTATCACCATTAATTATAATATTATCATCTTTATTCAGCATTTTTTCAGTGAAAATCAGGTATTTTCCTATATTTAATTCACTGATCATGTAGATGTTCATAAAAGCTCAGATTAAAGTTGATGATTGTTATATCACAAACTGAGAAAATGGAAGAAAAAGTGACTTTTTCAGCAAAGATATCAATTACTGAATGTAAACCAAACATCTCCATCCACTGTCATTGATCCAACTCCATGGGTTTTACTGGTGAATCAATGTTGTAGAAGATGACAGTGTTTCCATGGTAACTACGGAGCCTCTGACCGTCCAAATGGGTCATGTCTGATGACCATGACAAGATGATAAACTGTATTTAACACCAGTTATTTACATATATATTGACAGGATTCATGGATCAACAGGTATTAAACAGATTTTATTAGTAGATAGTTTTAGTTGACGGTGGATATATTATTATTTTTGAACAAACAAAAACATGATATAGCACAAACATGTCTATCAAATTGGTAATTTCTTTTCAAAACTGACAAAGTTCTGCCTCCATCCTCATTAATGACAATCTTGTAGTGTCACTGGAAAGGCCTCTGGTGAACAAATTCCTTCCCCTGGTGGATTATCTGTGTATTGCATGTATCTAATTGTATACAACAGGTTTTTCAAGAAAAAAATAGCACACTGATCATGTAGAGGGCTTCAAAAATCATGTATCAAATATGATATGTTTGGTGTTATAGGGTAATAACTTCTGAACAACTAATCCTATCAATACATGTAACTAGATGTAAATGATTGATGTAAAATCCAGTTTTTCAGCTTATCATTAGTACCAGGTATGACCCATTTGAATGTAAAATGACTCCATAGTCAACGTGGAAACATCAGTTTCTGCAACACTGATTCATCAATAAAACTCACATAGTTTGACAAATGACAGTGGTTGTAGAAACTTTGTTTATATTCAGTTAATGGTATAGTTTACTGAAAAGGTCCCTTTTTCTTCAGTTTTCTGTCTTTGATATAATAACCTTTCAATACTCTGAGCTTCTAAGAAAATCTACATGATCAGAGAATTAAATAATTGAAAACATTCGATTTTCAGTTGTTGTGGGTTTTTTTCATGGATTTACAAACATGTCCATGCTACACCATGCATTATATTCTTGGAGCAAAGACACAAATATTTAAAACCCAATATCAGAAAATTATATCAAAACAATGAAATAAAAACATGTTTAATGCTGCTAATCTGATGTTTTCTCACATTGTAACATATTCTAATACTAGTTATTACTCACTTCATGGAGATAATATGCAAAAAAAACAAAACAAAACTGTTTAACACCCCCCCCCAAAAAAAACAAACAAACAAAAAAAAAAACCAAACAAACAGACAAACAACAAAAAAAGTTAATTACAGTCTAACAATTAACAATTGATTTACACTCAAACATGTCAGTGCAGATCAGGTTTATCAAGAACAGCAAAGCTACAGTAATGGTATGAATTTCAGTGTTAGGGATGATGCATAAGTGTCCACAGTGTTGGCTGATATGAAACTAAAACAACAAAATATAAAAATATAATATGCATATAAAATATACATAAAATAAAGTATACAAGAGAACAGCTGTAGAATAACTGTCCACTGGAGTAACCATTATGCATGAAAGGGTTAATGTGGACCCTGTGTAAAATAGTATTTAAATTCACATCCACAGCGGTCATTGAGTTTTTACATGGATATGAATGTTTTTCCAGCAACTGAGACAAAAGTCAAATTCAATCCCATGCCCCTTTATACTTCTACTGTACTACATTTGTCTGACAGCTTCAGTTAATAGTTTCATTTATGAAAAACTAAAGGATCAAGTCTTCCTTTATGAGATAAAACATTGTCCTACTTGTTCAGATAAACTCTATGGAAACCTCTTGGATTAGCTGGAGAATGTATAGTCATTTAGTTTCCTGAGCGTTCCGAGTGCTAAGAGTTCTCCTAAATCCTGATGTTACTGGTAAAATCAAAACATGAATCTGAAAAAATGGTCTTTGTACGGTGTGTAAAAAGGCAATTGTAATTGTAAAGTTAATTGTAACTTAATTTTAATGACATTTTTGTAATACCAGGTGATTTCATGTATAGAACGTGTTTGAACCACAAGAATGTCATTAATTCCTCAATATTTCTTCTACTTCTTTTTATTCCTCTTCTTCTTCTTGTTCTTCATGCATGTTTACAACTAATTTCTCTGATGTAACTGCAACCACACAATGTAAAAGTGAAACTGGGGGTGGGAGTAAATAGGTTTTACTTCTTCTCACTCCCTTTTGGGCTACTAGGGGTGTATATTAATAGTGAATTATTGTATATATTTATGTTTATCGTGTACACATAATGATGTGTATATAATACGTGGATGTATATTATTTGTCTTATTGTGAAACTGAAACAACACTGTGCATAGAGTGCACAAGCTCAAAAAATAAACCAATCAATTAATCAAACATTTGGGGGTGTAAGTGAAACAATTATCAGGAAATCTGAGAACAGCTAGTGTGACTCTGGTGGACTCTCTAACAGGAACTGGAAAATTTTATTATTAACTTCATGATAAAGATTTAAAGGAGATAAAACACCCTGCTGACGTCTGCCAAAAATATTTCATCATCGCTTACGGACATAATGTGGTTTTTATTTTTTCATTTCTGTAGATTACATGAATAAGAATCAATAACTATTGTAAAGTGTCTGTTTTCTGAACTTAAATAAACATAATAAATGTTGCATCTGCAAGAAAAGAAGACAAAAACAAAGCCTGGAATCCTAAGTTGTCATTTCTGAAAGCTTCTTTTATTTAACTGTGCCTTTACTTTTATGAGTTTAAACACATGAAATTCACTACAGATTCGTTTTCCTTTTGCCAAAGTTGAAGACAATCTGGGCTCTCCTGCATCTCAGCTTCTCCAGTTTTTCCTCCAGCTGATCGGAAGCGTCAGCCGTGTCCTCGAAGTCTCGAAGCAGGGCTGTGTTTCCCAGCAGGCCTCTGTGTTCCTTCAGCCTCAGGTTGGCCCTCTGCAGCCTGTTGCGTTCATTCTTGATGCCGGTCAGGACCTCCCTCTTTGCGGCCACCGTGGCCTCCACCTCCGCCAGCTGCTCTTGTTTGGTCCGGACCTCCACCCGGCTCCAGTACAGCTTCTCCTTTATGTTTGACAGGAGCTGAGAGAGAACAGACATCAGCCACGTCTATGGTACCCTGGGATGGGTGGAGTTTAAAAACCATCAATACTGGACCTCATACTGATCCTAAATTAGACTTTTTTTTGACCATTTTTCCATTTGGATGAAAGGGAAATTTTTTTTTTTACTTTTATTTTTCAGCTCTGGGACATTTTAACCCATAAAGACCCAAACATCCACTGTCAACCAAAACATCTACTGATATAAACTGTCTAATAACTGTTCAGCCATTAATCCTATCAATACATGTAAATAACTGGTGTAAAATACAGTTTGTCATCTTTTCATGGTCATCAGATCAGACCCATTTGGACGTTCAGAGACTCTGTAGTTACCATGGAAACAGTGTCATCTTCTACAACATTGATTCACCAGTAAAACCCATGAAGTTGGATCAATGACAGTGGTTGTAGATGCAAATTTTTGTGTTCAGTTATTGATATTTTTGCCTAAAAAGTCCCTTTTTTCAGCTTTCTTTGTTTTTTAACATAATAACCCCCAACTTTAATCTATAATTTGGCTTTTTGACAAGAATTTACAATAAAATACTCTTAACCCATAAAGACCCAAATAGCCACCAGCGACCAAAACCATCTACTGATTTAAATTGTTTAATAACTGTTGATCCACTAATCCTATCAATATATGTAAATAATTGGTGTAAAATGCAGTTATCATGCAGTCATCTTTTCATATTCACAAGATATGACCCATTTGGACGTACAGAGGCTCCGTAGTGAACATACAAATTCTATCATCTTCTACAACATTGATTCACCAGTAAAAACCATGGACTTTGATCAGTGACAGTGGATGGACACACTTGTTTTTATTTTCAGTTAATGATAGATTTTTACTGAAAAAGTCACTTTTTCTTCAGTTTTTTCTGTTTTGATATAATAACCTTTGAATTTACTCTGAGCTTTTATGAACATCTATATGATCAGTGAATTAAATATAGGAAAATAGATGATTTTGACTGACAAAAAATGCAAAATGCAGAGGATAATATTATAAAAAATGGTGATAAATCATTCAGGAAAGATTAAATAGAGAGAAAAATTTATTTGGGAACCGACATGAGAGAGATAGAAGTATTTTTCTCTACATTTAACCTTTCCACAAGTGATTTATCACCATTTATCTGTATATTATCCTCTGCATTATTCATTTTTCAGTGAAAATCTGGTACCTTCCTATATTTAATTTACTGATCATGTAGATGTTCATATGGAAAAAAAACCACAGAAAAATTTATCAGACCATCAAAAGTCATCAAAAACAATGGTTATGCAAACAAGTCCTAACTCCTGTGTGTATCATGTGACTAAAACAGACAGAAAAGAAAACATGGAACGCCTAAAAGCACTGTTTTTGTCAGTACAATGTCATAGATATTGATGTAAGAACTGAAGTGATTTTGGTTATTATCAAAAAAAAAAAACATGGAAAATGGCTAGATATCAGCGCTGAAATTAAACTCTTATGACCTATTTTTGTTGTTATCATTATATTTGTCCAAACAAATGTACCTTTAGTTGTACCAGGCATTCAAATGAACAAGAAACTGAAGAAAACAAGGGGTGGTGTACTAATTTTTTCAGCGACTGTAAAAGCTCAGAGTAAATTCAAAGGTTACTATATCAAAAAAGACTGGAGACACTGGAGGTTTTCTTGGTGTACATGAAGAAAAAGAGAATGAAAAATAAAAAAGAATGTTCATTTCAGTTCTGGAAAAACAACAAACCTAGACTTTTGTAGACTTCAAACTTTTGTACAGCACTGGATACACTTTTTTTTAATCAGTTATTTTTATCGTTTTAATATATATATCATTGGGTTAAAACAGCATGACATTTTTTTCAGCTACTACATCATCATCGTCAGTAGTACTAGTAGTAGTAGAAGTAGTAGTACATAGTAGACACATGTTGATTGGTTCAGTATATTTACAGAGAAAGCACAAAACTCTGTATGTCTTGTGTGTTGCTGTAAAACAAAGTAATGAAATGAATAACAGAGTAAATAATGATTTCAACTGGAGCTTACAAACTACATACAAAATGTAGTGTTTTTAACCTATAAAGATGTTGTGACTGTTCACTAAAAGTTTCTAAAATTATTTATCACCATTCATTATAATATTATCCTCTGTATTTTGTGCTTTTTCAGTGAAAATCATGCATTTTCCTATATTTAATTTACTGATCATGTAGATGTTCATGGAAGCTCAGATTAAAGTTGAGGGTTATTATGTTAAAAAACAAAGAAAGCTGGAAAAAAGTGACTTTTTAAGCAAACATAGCAATAACTGAACCCAAAAAAATAATACAGTATCTACAACCACTGTCATTGATCCAACTTCATGGGTTTTACATGTGAATCAACGTTGTAGAAGATGACGGTGTTTCCACGTTCACTACGGAGCCTCTGAACGTCCAAATGGGTCACATCTGATGACAATAAAAAGCTGAGAAACTGTATTTTACCTGAATTAGACAGGATTAGTGGTTCAGAAGTCATTAAAGTCATTATCTGTGTAGGTCCTCATCTGCCCGGGTCATCGTTCTTCTAAGTTCAACTGGACTGGTTTTGCTCTTTTGAAAACATTTCTTCTCATCCAAGAGACTTCTTCAGTTCTTATAACTAGTGGGGTAAAACTGGATGTATAACGCTGTGGGGGGGTGGTCTGTAGAGGTAGTAAACAATATGCTAATGAACTTAAGTGTTAGGGTCGTATAGAGAGTGTATCCTTGGGCGTCAGGGTCGTTGGTGGGTATTGTGTGTGAGTTTCAGGGTCGTGGATGAGGGGTGAGTCACTGTCCAAATCTAAGTCCAGGTGTGGAAGGGTGTTGGTTGAAAACTGTTTGGGAATGTTGTTTAAAGCGTTGTTATGGGTTTTTGATTAGTACTGTCTCAGACCACCACCTCTGTTCACACTGTAAGCCAGGATAAGTAGAGTTTACTCAAAAAATTTGAGGCAAGTGATTGCACTTAACTCTTTCAATGCCACGGGCCGATCAGATCGGCTTTGGAGAACACGCCATATTTGTGTACAAACAAACCATCCACCCCCATTTCTTTCTCACATTTCGATGACGTTCTTTCAAATCTTCTTGCAAATTACGATCAATAATGAATCGGCTGCGTCCGGTGCGTTTTGAATCTAAGTAGCAATCAGTCGGATGTTACCGAGCGGTTTTTGACCAAGGAAAAGCTCGCGTTTCGTTTTCTGCTTGGGAAATTTTATGAATGAATTTATGAATGAAATCATATGCAAATTAGATGGCCATTTTGTAGTAATATCGTAAACACAGCGATCTGTCAAAACAGTCCCATCTGCTAGAAAATGAGTTCTGATGACGATTCAGACTTCGATTATAAAAACGACGCGAAATACTGAAAAACGGCCAGATTCTGTGGCACTTTTAAGGCTTATTCGCCCCTTAACTGTCTGGCACCGAAAGAGTTAAATGATTTGAGTAATGATCAACTAATCAGTTGGTTTAAGTAGGTTCATCTTTAATGCTAAAAGTATTTAACTTAAACTATTAAGTAGAAAACACTGAAAGACAAGTTATTTGTGCTTTAAATCTGTTGTAAAATCAACCCCACTATCCAACCATTCAACTCAGCATTTTAGGTTACACTGACTAATTTTTTCAAATGCAGCCAGATTCATTTATCATTGATTAAACAACTTTTTTTTTAAGTTAATCAAACTCAAAATCCTATTCCTGACTAAAATTGTTGTGAAATTATTCATCTTAATATATTGTAGCATGAATAGAAGTTAGCTCAATGTCATTTGCCAGTACAGGAAGTGCTTTTAATTTAACAAGATATTAAAAGCCATTGTTCTTCCTATGGCTCTGACTCATGGTGCAGCTCTACAAAAATACAAAAACAAACACAAAAAGGCCAATAAACACTGCCATACACACATTAAATCCAAATTAACACTAACACCACAACCCCGCTGAACCCCTGCACATAAAAATAACACATTTTCAACAATATGCCCAATACCCACAATGCAATACGAAGATAAAAAGGTGTGGTCATGACTAAAACTTAGTGATTTAATTCCATTCAACTTAAACTTTTTCGTACTTTCAACTATGTCTACAAATTAGTAGAATATACTTAACATTTTATAGTAACATCATAAAACTTAAATCATTTAAGTGCACTGTAATTAAAGCATTTTAGTAAATACAAATTCCGGGCTTACAGTGCAGGGAAGGATTTTCCACTTTGAAGGAAGCACCGAGAACATGTGATTACCCAAACTGGGCCTGTTGGACTTCTTTTTTTTGCATCCATGTTCTCTTTGCTTGATCTCCTAAATACATGAGGGACGATAAAGGTCTGACCTGAGCTGAGGTGAATGGAGTATCTGAGTATTTTTGTGTATTATTTATTTAACCCTTTCATGCATGAATTATAAAAGCCTTAATCAAAAATTTTATTCACGAGTGTTTTTATTCCTTGAGGCATTAAAAAAAAAAAACAATGCAATTGAAATAGTTTTTATGAACCCATTTTTCATGGAGTTGCAAACATGTCCACTCAGCTGGACACCATGCATTAAATTTTTGAAGCACAGAAATGTATTTACTGATAAACTGTGTGAAAACTATGAAATGAAAACATTTTTAATGCTGCTAATCTGATGTTTTCTCACATTTTAACATACACTAATACTAGTCATTACTCACTTCATGGATATAATATGCAAATCCCCCCCCCCACAAAAACCTGTTAATTATAGTTTAATAACAATAACAAGCATTTGATTTACTCTCAAACATGTTAGTGCAGATCGGGTTTATCAAGAACAGCAAAGTTACAGTAACAGTATGAACTGCAGTGTATGGGATGGTGCATGCACTGCAAAAATCTAAATCTTACCAAGTGTATTTTTCTCATTTCTAGTCAAAATATCTCATCACACTTAAAATAAGACATAATCACCTATAGAGTAACTTTTTTTTTTTTTTGCTTAATTCAAGCAAAAAAAATCTGTCAGTGGAACAAGTGAGAGTTATCTTGGTAAGATTTCTTGAAATCACATTTTGCAGATCTATTGTCTAAAAATCAGTTCTCATATCTCACTGAAAAGTTCCTCTTTAGGTGATTATGTCTTATTTTAAGTGTGATGAGATATTTGGATTAGAAATGAGAAAAATACACTTGGTCAGAGTTAGATTTTTGCAGTGAGAGCGTCCACTGTGTTGGCTGATATAGAACTAAAACAACAAAATCCATGAATATACAAGAGAACAGCTGTCCACTGTAATGACCACTATGCATGAAAGGGTTAATTTTCACATAGTTATAAAACATACACATAATACATGTTGGTGAAAAATTGTGATGGATGGTTATCAAAAACCTTAAAGGGGCTTAACAAGTGGCAACCTCCAGATTTCAAAGATTACTTACAACGGCAATTAAAAATATAAAAAAAATATTTGCAGCTGCACAAAAGTACATTTTTACACATTTTGAGTAGTTTGGTCTGGACCTGCTGGGTGTTTACCTCACCTCCAAGCTGCTGCTGATCTTCTTCTGCAGTTTCATCGATTCCTGGCTTTGCTTCTCGATGTGTTTTTTGAGCTCCAGCCTCTGAGCCTGCAGCTGCTCGTACTGGAGCTGCAGAGGGTCACTGGATCGTTCGTCCCCCTCTCGGAGCTCCGTTTCCAACCTGTGGACCTTTCTCTTCAGCTTTAGGTGCTTGAGGCGCAGTTTGATCAGCTCATCCTGCTGCAGTTGTTCTGCTGACAGGGCTGAGTCCACCTTGGCCTGCGCTGACGCTTTACCCAAGAGGCGGCTGAGCACCGTCACAGCCACGTCCTGCTTTAACGCCATGAACGCACGCCATTTATCGTCAGCCTGAGGAAAGAGAAAAAAATGACCTAATCCAGGGGTAGTATTATTATTTAGGACACAAGACTGTCAGATAATAGGCTGAAAAAGCATGTACATCCAAAAACATTTCTCACAATATCATGTCAGTTTTTTTTTTTAAATCTAATTAGTGTATGTCATATATTTCAGTTTTCTGAGCTCTTCAAGCAGAAACCATCATTTTCCTACACCACCCAGTCTTTTAAACTGAGCAGTGCTTACAGTGTTTAGTATTCATGTTGCATCAGCTTAAGTCACAGTGTGGCAGGATGTGAAGACCCCTTGTACTGTTTTATCATTACATCCTGAAGAACAAACCTTTTCTTCAGAAATTTCCTTTCTTTTCTAAAACAACATAGTTGGTTATGTGATTCTGAGCAGTTTCGTTAGTTGCTCAGCTGCAGATGGCGACAGTTTTGTTTCTTGATTTAATGTAGTCTGGGTTATCTATTAAACAAAACATGTTCATGTTTATCTGTAAAACATCTCACTCATCCAGGTCATGGCAAATCTAGGTCAGGGGTATCAGGCCAAAACCGGCCCCCGAAGGTTCCAGTGCAACACAGGATGAATTTACAAAATGCAATAATGACACTGGAGATATTAACAGTCAAGGGTCTCTTGCTTCAGTTCAGAGGCCAAAGCCCATTTGTGATCTCAAGTAAAATAATACCATAATAACTGATAAATACTGACTATTCTAAATTTTCCTCTTGCTTTAATGTAAAAAAAATATTACATTATGAAAATATTTATATTTACAAACTATCCTTTAAAGATAAAATGTGAATAACTTGAACCAATATGAACAACTTTAACCCTTTCATGCATAGTGGTCACAACAGTGGACAGCTATTCTACAATGTAATTTAACTTGAACTTCTATAACAGTACCTGCATAATATCTGCATGAGGGAAAGGCAAGGAAATAAAATGTTATTAATATTTAACCCATAAAGACCCAGTGCTTCTTTGATGGCAGTTCCCAATTTTTTTTTTTTCTCTCAATTTAACCTTTCTTAAGTATTTATTACCATTTATTATTATATTATCCTCTGTATTTAGCATTTTTTCAGCGTAAAGTAGGTATTTTATTATATTTAATCTGTTGATCATGTTGATGTTTATTAAAACTCAGAGTGAATTCAAAGGTTATTAAATCAGAAACATGGAAAACAGAAAAAAGTGACTTTTTCAGCAAATCTATCATTAATTAAGTGTCTCCATCCACTGTCATTCATCCAACTTCATGGGTTTTACTGGTGAATCAATGTTGTAGAAGATGGAGGTGTTTCCACGGTAACTACGGAGCCTCTGAACATCCAAAAATGGGTCATATCTGATGACCATGAAAAGATGACAAACTGTTTTTTACACTAATTATTTACATTTTCATGGAGTTAAGAAATGTCCAGCTGAGTGGAAATTTTTTTAACTCCATGAAAAATAGGTTCATCAAATAAAATTTCAATAGCAGTTTTTTTCATACCTAAAGAGGAATAAAATCACTCAAGAAAAAAAAAAAATATTGACTTAGGTTCTCATAATTCATGCATGAAAGGGTTAAATGTCTAAAAATAAAATTAAGTGCAACTTTAACACTAGAATTAATAATATTGTGCCTGTTATTGAATGTTTTGTGCATTTGTAGACCCACTGTGATCTGTAAGCTGTGTTAATAATAAGCCGAGACATAATATTGTTTAAATTGTTCTCATTTCAGTTCCATACTCCAAAATTTTAACAATATCATGCCTATTACCAAATGTTTTGTGCATTTGTAGATCCGATCCGTAATGCACATGTATAAATGATAAGTTGAGGCATAATATTGTTAAAATTGCACTTATTTTTCTTAAGAAATTTGATTTTTTTTTAGGTTATTCACATCTGTTTTGAGGAAGGATACTTTATAAATGTAAATACTTTCATAATTTAATTGGTTTTTTGCACTGATACAGAGAGAAAAATTCAGAGTTGTCATTATTTACCGATTATTATGCTATTATGTTACTGGTCCGGCCTGCTTGAGATCAAATTGGGCTGAATGTGGCCCTTGAAAGAAAATGAGTTTGACACTCCTGATTTAGGTACTCTTTAATGAGACGTTTCATCTCTCATCTGACACACTTTCTGTTCTGTTCTACACTGACTCGCAGGATGTACTCTGATGGAATAAGTGTCACTGGACTGGGATTCTATCTGTGTCAGCCATACCTTGTCCAGTTTCTCTTGACTCTGTAACCTCAGTTCTTCTGCCTGCTGCTCAGCTCTCTCAGACTCAATGGTGAGCTGCTGCTTCAGATCACTCAGGATGTTAAGATAATTCACATACTCCTCCATCTGCTCTGATACCAACCCATCCCGCTCCAGCTGAGCATCATCCACAGCCTTCATCCGGAGGTACTCTGCCAGCTTCATCTGCAGCTGACTGCTGCGTTGGCTGGCTTTATCTGTCTCCTCATTAAGCTGCTGGAGGAGCTGCATGTGTTCTTCATAGTTGGCATCTTGTTCATCTGGAGAAGGAGTAGCAGCAGCAGCAGTGACTTCCTTTATTTCAGCCTCTTTTGCAGGACTGTCTGGAGTCTCTAGATCCAGCATGTGGGGCCCATCCCCATCGCTGCTGTTAACTTCAAATATTACACTGGCATCATGGGACAGGAGCTGATCATAATTCATGAGATCATCCATGATTCCACTTGCAGTGATGATGTCCACATCTTCAGTAGCTGGAGCCTCCTCTTTGGCTTGTTCATCATGAAATGATACCACATTTTCATCTTCTTTATCAACTTCTGCAAAGTTCAGAAGAGATTTGTCATTTTCTTTGGAGGAATCTGCTGAAACCACCCTCACTGTGTCATCTTTCACCTCAATCTCTTCCTGCTCTGACTCTTTGTTCATTTTATCATACAAAATAATGCTTAAAATTATAATGATTGTGTCTAAAGCGCCATTTGCACTTCTACTTGCGCGTCTATTCGTTTTGTTTGGGTTGTCCTGGAAACTAGAGGAGGCAGCCAATCAGAGACGTCCCCGCCCCCCTCATGAATATTGACGAGCAGGATGTGAGTAGCGGGCGCTGCTGCGACGCCCTCAGTACGCAGGCGCGAAGATCTGCCTCCAACAACAAGAAGCAGGAGCCAGACAACATGGCCGACCTGGGGAAAAAGTACTGCGTTAACTGCCTTTCGGATGTTACTAACCTACGGCTTCGGTGCACCGACTGCCCAGACATCGAGCTGTGTCCGGAGTGTTTCTCGGCGGGTGCAGAAATTAGCAACCACCGGAGATGGCACGGTTACCAGCTGGTCGACGGCGGTCGGTTCTCTCTCTGGGGTCCCGAGGCGGAGGGAGGATGGACCAGCAGGGAAGAGCAGTCGCTGCTCGATGCCATCGAACAGTATGGGTTTGGAAACTGGGTAACTACACCAGTTTTATTAAATATGTTGTCAATGAATTACATTTATGCGCTTACAGATTCTTTGTTTTAATCATGCAGTACAGAACAATGATACATTTAACCTAGGGAGTAGCTAATGCTAATTCATTTACCTGTCGTTGAAAGTTGGATATCTGAGCTTTAACTGACATCCAAACTCTTCTTTCTGACTTTCAGAGAGTCCCCAAAATCCTCATATAATACCTACAGTGTTGATATATTTAGTATAAACCACGTAGTGTCGTATTTATGGCATTTACATTACTATACAGAAGCTTATATTTACCCCTATTACCAGAAAGTAATGCTTTTACAAAATTACACCGTACAACAGATGTAGACAGAGTATTCAGATTCTGTACTAGTACCCCAAAATACTCCATTACAAGTAAAAATTCTGCATTCAACTTACTTAAACGTACATATTTTCCAGCTGCTAGATCAGGGGTCGGCAACCTTTACAGCCCAAAGAGCCAATTTTGTCTTGGAAAAAAAGAAAAAAATCTGACCAGAGCCATGAAAATAAATGTAAACCCATCCATATTTTACCATGAGGTGACTGCTCTGCTGTAGCCTATTTGGGATTAGTTTGCTATTTAACTTTGTATTTCCATTATAATAATGCAATGTCTGGTGCATTTATGAAATTATACCACTACAAGAAAGAAAACATTCAAGATTTGTACATTTTTTTAAATGATGGACACTTTTTCTAAAACATAATTACGTTGTGCAATGGAGAAAAAGTGTAACTTTCATGTATAGTGGCTTACCTACAAACTACAGCCAAATGCAAATTGAGCATCTTGTATTGAATTTGGGAAGAAAATAATCCACTTTGGTTTTTATGCTGTGGAAAAAATGATTTTATTCCATGTAAAGCCTGTGCATTTCTGCTGATGGACAAAGTTAGAATAGATTTAGGCCGATAACAGTGTTAAAAAGTAATGACTCTTTCAGATCATTTCAAAATGTTCCTTAGGTTTTTGACCAAAGGAGCCATAGACAGATGCCAAGAGCCATATGTGGCCCTGGAGCCACAGGTTGCCTACCCCTGTGCTCGATCAGAACAAGAGCAGACCATGTTGGTTTCGGTACATTTCATAATAAAAGCCCTTAACCCAGACTTCATCCCTGAGTGGATTGAACAGAGTTGAGATTTTCAAGTGTGACATCACATTAAAGTACATAAAAATTTCCCAGACTTCTTTTACGGACCAGATTTGTCCACATTTTCTCAAGGACCAACCATAATACTTTCCATGACCTTAATCACATGATCAGAAGTGGATTTTCTTTCATTCTTTACTTTCTTCATCATTTTTATTTCACTCGAAATACCTACAAAACTCTTTAAAATGGCTGCCTGTTTTCCAAGGTTTATGATAAACCTTGGAAAACAGGCTATTTCACTCAGAGGTAACTGAATAAAGGAGCTCACAGCTTCATTCACATCAGGTTAAATGACTTTACTCACATTATGTACTGTACATTCATTCTATTGAAGTAGATGCAGGTAATGTCAAAAACTAATGTGTGCCTAACAAAGGTAGTAGGACACTAATGATTTAATGTTCACTGTGTACACGAGTTGCACTAAATCTGAACAGAGGTGTATTTGATATAATATAAACTCACGAGTCAGTTAACTATATCCTCTTGAGACACAGCATTGCATTTTTGGAGGGAACAAGAGTTTCACAGCTTTAAAAAAAAGAAGAACACTGCCTGCTGCAAATGACTTTCCATAAAGAATTTAAAAATTATATCTGGAAAAAACAGTTGTGTTATGCTGTTTCCACTCAAGGCAATTATTTAATGTAGAATAGCCAAAACTTTTTACTTTCCTCGGTCTCAATAGGATACAGTAGGCCTTGTGAATTTCTCGTTGAGACTCTATTCTGTCACATGCTATGGATTTTAGTAAAATACAGCTGTTATCAGCAAAATACTGACATTTTTGAAAAATAAAAGTAGTTACTGTGCAGCAAAGTAATCAATGCGATCTGTATACTGTTATGTGTTGGGTGGAGTATGGAGTTGAAGTCATCAGAAGCTCTTTTTATGATTTATTGGAAATGTGTGCATTTTGTAACCCTGTGTGTGTTGCCTTTTTCTTCAGGAGGACATGGCTGCTCATGTCGGAGCATCCCGAACGCCACAGGAAGTCATGGAGCACTATGTCACCATGTACATTCACGGAAACCTGGGTAAGGCCTGCATTCCAGACAGTATTCCCAATCGGGTCACTGACCACACCTGCCCCAGCGGAGGTCCTCTGTCGCCCAGCCTCACCACCCCACTACCCCCACTTGATATCAGCCTGGCCGAGCAGCAGCAGCTGGGCTACATGCCACTGCGTGATGACTATGAGATCGAATATGACCAGGATGCTGAGAAGCTCATCAGCGGACTGTCTGTGAACTACGATGATGAGGATGTGGAAATTGAGATGAAACGTGCCCACGTGGACATGTATGTGCGTAAGCTTCGTGAGCGCCAGCGACGTAAGAATATTGCCCGAGACTACAACCTGGTGCCTGCATTCCTAGGCCGAGACAAGAAAGACAAGGATAAGGAAAAACCAGGGGCACTTGGAGTCATAGGTACTGCTGGTGGTTTGGGTGGGGCAGGGGCTGGCAGTGGTGCAATCGGGTCAGGCTCCACAACAGCAGGAGGATCGGGTCCTGTTCCAAGTACACCTAAAAGGAAGATCACCAAGGAAGAAAAAGAGCAACGTGTCAGGTTGCGGGGGCTCTGCCAGTTCATGGCCCACAGGGAGTTTGAAGACTTCTTTGAGAACATGCATAAGGAGCGTTTGCTGAGGGCGAAGGTACGAGAGCTGCAGCGCTACCGCCGTAACGGCATCACCCGCCTGGAAGAGTCAGCTGAGTACGAAGCTGCGCGCCACAAAAGAGAAAAACGTAAAGAAAACAAAAGTGTGGTCACCTCTAAACGTGGCAGCGGAGGAGGTGGAAGCATTGGCTCTGGGATCGGACTGGGTGGTGGAGCTGGAGGCGGGGGTACGGCTGGAGGATTGGGGGTTGGAGGCGGGATCAAAGAAGAAGGTAAAGATGGTGAGTTTGCTGCTATCGAGAATCTGACCGGCTTTGAGCTGCTGTCCGACAGGGAGAAGGTGCTGTGCAACTCTCTGAACCTCAGCCCGGCTCGTTACCTGACTGTCAAAACCATCATCATCAAAGATCACCTGCAGAAAAGGCAGGGAATCCCAGCCAAGAGCCGCCTGCCCAGCTACCTGGACAAGGTCCTGAAGAAGCGCATTCTCACTTTCCTCACAGAAAGTGGATGGATATCCAGAGACGCCTCTTAGCTAAACGTAACACCATGAGTTGGCTGATTTGCTGTGAGTTCTGGTGACCGGAAAAAACTACTACTTTTCACCATTTTTTTGAAGGTGACCTTGTGAATATGTACACTTTAAAAAAAATTCCAGTTTAGAAAAAAATATTTTCTTACCAGGGTTTGAAACGCAAACCTATATTTTTGCATTTGGAAAAGGATGGGGGTGAGATACAGCTCTGTGGGTTCATAGTACATGTCTATATTATAACTAATAATAAATGCAGTACTAACATGTATTACTTAATGGTAGAGGTATTGTAAAGGTACAATGAAGGTTCAATGAACATGAATGAAAACCAACAAATACACCTACATGTGTGTCACCTAGAAAGTGTTAAAAGCAGTCCAAAACAGATCACATCTATTATCAGATTTATTAGTATTGGTGTGTATTTCAGCCACATTAGCTGTATTAAGAAATTGCAGGAATATGAGAAATGAAAGATAATTTAAAGATTATCACATAAATCACGGAGTTAGATGTCAGTGAGTAACTCTGGTGTTCTCAAGGTAAAGTTGTTATTTTTGTCAAAGGACTCTGGTTGCATTGAAATAAATGCTTCAGTTCCATATTGGAAAAGTTAAAGTAGTGAAAATATTCCATTATTCCATATTGTATAGATGATTGGTTGCTTAAGTACAAAAATGTGGCTAAAATATAAATTCATGTTATATTTTGACATGAAAAATGAACAGTAAGTGTCTTTTCTTCTTTGAACCCTCAAATATCAATATTTGTATTGATCCCAGAGTTCCAGTGTTGGTTGGCCTGTTCAGTGGGTACAGTACGGGTGAGGAATGTCAGTGTGTAACGGCATTAATGAACCGCTGAAATGCAATTCCACGCTTTATCTTTGCTGTGCGTTTCCTGTTTTTCCTGAGTGAGTAAGCTGAGTTCATGTTGCAGCTCCTGCTCGTTTCTTTTACTTGATATTCAGTGTTTTCTTGGTCAGTGTCTAAGCTGCGTTGTCTGAATACCTTAGTAAACAATAAGTTCACTGTGTTGGTGCTTACGGGGCCTGATATTTTCCACATAGATTTAAAGGAGTTGACAATGTGAAGTCAAACAGCACAAAGTGGAAGGCGTCTACAGACTCTCTTTAATAATCAGTATTCTTCATCAGTGCAGACGTTCATTATTAAATATTATCCACACATAACCACATGACCTGCAGGCAGACATCGGCATCCTCACTGCAAAAATCCAAATCTTACCAAGTGTATTTTTGTCATTTCTAGTCAAAATATCTCATCACACTTAAAATAAGACATAATCACCTAAAGAGTAACTTTTCAGTGAGATATAAGAACTTATTTTTAGACGATAGATCTTGAAAATCTTATTTCAAGAAATCCTACTAAGATAATTTTCCCTTGTTCCATTGGCAGATTTTTTTTTTTGCTTAATTCAAGCAAAATATCTGCCAATCTAACAAGTATGGAGTAAGATTTTCAACATCTCTTGTCTAAAAATAAGCTCTGAATATCTCACTGAAAAGTTACTCTTTAGGTGATTGTCTTTTTTTAAGTGTGATGAGATATTTTGACTAGAAATGAGAAAAATACACTTGATAAGATTTTCATTTTTTTTCCAGTGCTGTCATTATCTTCTCAAACGCAACTTCGTTTGGTCTCAGATGCAGACGTACAACAGTAGAATTTGTAACTCCCCTCCCTTTTTCTACCTTTTTCTGCAAGAGGAGCAGAACGGTGGCCATTGTTCTATTTAAATGCAAATTAAGTCATTGAAATAGCTGTAATTTCATGGCAGGAGCAGTAGAAATTTACTAGAAGAAAGTTGCTGTGCGTGTGTGGATGTTATCGAAGCTGGAATATGTGTAGATTTATGTTGTTTAGTTTGTTTTTTTTTTCCCTTGCATTTTCTGTGCATTTATGTCCTGCCGTGAGTGTAGTGATCAGATGATTGTATGTGAAGTGCTGGTGGTTTAAAGTCGAGGTTTTTATAATTTAGTACTGGGAATATTTATAAAAGAATCAGACAAAATGATGAGCCTCCTGCATTTCCACCCAAAAAAACCGTTTGGATTTATCTTCACAGATTCACAATCAGGCAATAAAATAATAAAATAAATGTGGAGGAAACAAAATGTTGCATATCCCACAAAGTTACAGAGACGTTGATTTGCACAAGACTAATATTGTCACATGATGTCTGTTTGAAATAGGGTTATTTGCGATTTTTATGTTTCAAATATTCACGTGGGATTAAGACCACAGAAGTCCTGGAATTATTTCAAACCACCTGAGGGTGACAGATAATGGTAGCTCTGTGTAATTCAGGCTGAAGTGGACACAGTGATCATCTTATTTATCATGTGGTTTAAATCAGACGCAAAAACAGCCAAATGTTTCAGTTGCCATTTGGTCAAAATCTATGCTTCCCCCCCCCTGGAAACCCTAAAATCTGATCAGGAGTCCAAGGTGCTGATTAGGAATGTTGTAATAATATATTTTTGTCACATAAGCTCTCTTTTTTTATACTCTTCTGTCTGTTATAAAAATATACAACTAAGTGCAAAACCACAGAGACTGTCCATTTGAGCGATTTATCATAACCAGTGATGGATTAATTAAAGTTTTCTCTGATTAGTAACCAAGGAGAATGCTAAATTTCTAACAGATTAACTGTACATTTGCAGTAAAAAAAAAAAAAATTGGCATTAAATATTAGAATAACATCATTGCAAAATTTGTTGCGTGCCTTTAAACCGAATCAAATCGGATGAAAAAAAAAGTGCAATAGAATAATGACTAAATCATTCTCAATTCAAGTAATAGTTAATACATGTCCTTTTCTTTGTGATGTTTAAGAGTTAATTTTAATGATTTAATGCACTAGTGTCAAAACTGGGTTGCAGAAGGGTCCAAATTTGCGAAATACAAAAATTACACCAAAGATATTAACAATAAAGGGTCAAAATCATTTTATTTCAGGGTCCACATTCAGCCCAATTCAATCTGAGGTGGATCAAACCAGTCAAATACTATCATAATAAACAACTGCAATTATTTCCTCTTTGCTTTAGTGTAAAAAAGTGAAATTGCATGAAGATGTTTACAAACTGTCCTTAATACAAAAAAATGTGAATAACCTGAAGAAATATGAACATGAAATTTTAACAATAAATGCCTGTTACTAAGAGTTTTGTGTATTTGTTGATCCACTGTGATCTGTAAGTTTTAATGCACAAACTGAAGCATATTGTTGAAGTTGCACTTATTTTTTGTAAGAAATTTCATGTTCACATTTTTTAAAAGGTAACTTACTTTGTAAACGGAAATATTTTTTGTAATTATATCGGTCCTTTTTTTTTTTTTTTATACTCTAAAACAGGAAAAAGTTTGGAGTTGATATTATTTATAGTTTATTATGTTGTTATTTTACTCACATTGGGCTGAATGTGGCACTAGATTTAATGTATTTTGGATAATAATTATAAAAAAAAAAAAACAAAAAAAAAAAACTCCACAGATACAGATTAACCCATTAAGACCCAAACAGCTACCATCCATCAAAATCACTGCTCTACACATTTAAAACCTGTTGATCCACTAATTTTATCCATCCATGTAAATAATCGGTGTAAAAAAACAGTTTGTCGTCTTTTCATGGTCATCAGATATGACCCATTTGGACGTTCAGAGGCTCCGTAGTTACCATGGAAACACCGTCATCTTCTACAACATTGATTCACAGCGGATGGAGAGGGTCGAGTTATGCTCAGTTAATGATAGATTTTACTGAAAAATCTCTCTTTTTCGTCAGTTTTCTCTGTTTTTAATCTGAGTTTTAATGAACATCTACATGATTGGTAAATTAAACAAAGAGGAACACCTGATTTTGACTGAAAAAAATGAAAAATACAGAGGATAATATTATAATAAATGGTGATAAATCAATTAAGAAAGGTGAAATAGAGAGAAAAATTTATTTGGGAACTACCAGAAAAGTAGCAGTGGGTCTTTCTGGGTTAAAAATGTGAGTGAACCCTGGTGGACTGGTCTACGTGCTCATACTTTCTCGTGTGTGTTTTCCTGGTGGTCGGTCTTTCAGGTTTGTGCCGCTGTAGTTCACATGTGACTTAGTGATGAGACGTCAAGCTGTTCCATAGTGTCTGAATGTCACCGTTTTTCCTTTTTTATTTAGATAAGCTGTACAGATTATGATTTTTTTCCTTTTTTTTTTAAAGAATGTTTTGAGATCTTTTCCACGTGTGCAACCAAATGTTTCAAATTGTTTCTGAGTTCAAAGAAAATTTATCTGGAATATTTTTTTGTAAGGGTGATTTTTGATTCTTTTACGTCACCAAATTGTACATACTTTTGTAACATACATCAGAAAAAAAAGAAACTATAATATGACTTGTGAATTGTACAGTATTTTTTGTTTTATAGCTTTTGTAATAAAATAAAATAAAAAACAAACAAATCCAGATTTTTTTTTTTTGGTGTGAACAGAAGCATTTTCTAAGGCTTTAGATCTAGTGACGCCATGCTGTCCAGCTTGTCTGTATTCATGTTACAGGTCTGATACTGTTAAGCTGTTGTCGCTGTCTCAATATTTTTCTGTCGCAAATGGGAAGTTGTAATTAAAGTGCAAATACTTTATACTTCTATATAGCTGTGTTTCTTTTTGAATGATGAACAGACTGAAGGAAGGATCAACAATCTAACGTCCATGACCTTAATCACATGAACAAATGGACTTTTTCATTCTCTACTATTAAAAATAGTGAGCTGTTTTCCAAGGACTGTCATAATATAGATCCAAAATGATGCAAAAATGCTTCATTTTAAGTCAAGCAATGTCAAAAAAAAGCCATCCTAGCACCTGCACAAACTTGAGCTCCGCTGTAGTTTTAATTTGTCTTAATCTGACAGGTTTACTCTTGTTTTGTGAATGTTATTACAGAGTAAACTTAAGGATACAAACTTGTGGTGAAAAATTATTTATTTTTTAAAATATCAGTTTTAAAGTGTGGGCACAACATCAGTGTTTGTATCACAATAAAAAATATATATTTTACTGCTCTAGAAATATAACTTATTTTACTTTGGTTATTTTAGTTAAGTCAGTGATTCTCAAACTTTTTGCAGTGGAGTACCCCTTGAAATATATATTTTTAGCCAAGTATCCCCAACTCTCACTTCAGCATTTTTAAATCAAAAAAATGAGGCAAAATTTATTCCTGTGTCAAAGGTGTCTGTTTTTGTTTTCAAAACTTTGACAACATATATTTAGCTTTAATATATTAAAAATAACATTGTGAAAAGCAAATTTTGTGCACAATATAAACTGAAAAGTACCATCTTTTATTGCTAAGAAAAATAAATGATAATGAATAAATGAACCTTTCATCAACAAAATATAATTACTTAATTACTCAAATAAACTCATCATGAATAATATTAAATAGAAATGTTCTTAAAATGTTACCAAAGCTTAAATAAGATGACAGACAAAAATACAAATATTGACATGAAATGAGGTCACAAGTTTCAATGTTATGATAGGAATGTATTTATTGTGTTTTATATTTCAGCATTAATTCTCATTATTTGATTTGTATTCAGAACATACAGGGGTTGGACAAAATAATGGAAACACCTTCACCTCAAGATGATAATGCCCCAATCCATACAGCTAGAATTGTTAAAGAATGGCATGAGGAACATTCTAATGAAGTTGAGCATCTCGTATGGCCGGTACAGTCCCCAGACCTCAACATTATTGAGCATTTATGGTCAGTTTTAGAGATTCAAGTAAGACGTCGATTTCCACCGCCATCGTCTCTAAAAGAGTTGGAGGGTATTAAAACTGAAGAATGGCTTAAAATTCCTTTGGAAACAATTCACAAGTTGTATGAATCAATACCTCGGAGAACTGAGGCTGTAATTGCTGCAAAAGGTGGACCTACACCATATTAAATTATATTTTGTTGATTTTTTTAAGGTGTTTCCATTATTTTGTCCAACCCCTGTAATGACTTATTTAATGTATTTTTCCTGAAAAATTTGAAGTACCCCCTGGGTGTCTTCCAAGTACCCCTGGTGGTACATGTACCCCTGAGTTAAGTTATTCTGTATCTGAAAGGTGAGGAATTGCATCCATACGAATAAATTTCATGAACTTTCCAAAACATTTTACATTTGATATCAGTTCTTTTCCAGGTTTTTTGTGACGGTGGGATCCCAGTCCGATGTAATGAATGAAACTTTAAGATACTACAAAATAAACTAGGTAAAACAAAAAAAATCTGGAATCTAAGTTCCATTTATGTAGATGTGAACACAAGTTCTCCTTGTACGTAGCAGTGGGATTTTTTCTTACTGAAAAACTATGGCATTAACCTGTAGCATTAATAATAGTTCGGTTCAAGTCTTTAGTAAAACATGAGGAAAATAAGCATCTAAATAGAATTCATCCTCCTTTATTTAATTATTCAGACCTGTACTCTGTTATCCACTACTGAAATGTTTGAAGAAATGACTTTAGTGATATTTCAGTAGTGGTTATTATTTTACTGGTTTATTGAATGAATGAATATTTATTTCAGTTTTGTACAAAAACACATACAGGGTGGGGAAGCAAAATTTACAATATTTTGAGGCAGGCATTGAAAGACAGTGTATGACCAGTTAGTTTATTGAAAGTCATGAGAATTTATTTGCCACAAGAAAATTGACATAATAGAAAATGTTTTTATTCTATGTGTCCTCCTTTCTCAATAACTGCCTTCACACGCTTCCTGAAACTTGCGCAAGTGTTCCTCAAATATTCGGGTGACAACTTCTCCCATTCTTCTTTAATAGTATCTTCCAGACTTTCTCGTAATAGTTTTGCTCATAGTCATTCTCTTCTTTCTATTATAAACAGTCTTTATGGACACTCCAACTATTTTTGAAATCTCCTTTGGTGTGACGAGTGCATTCAGCAAATCACACACTCTTTGACGTTTGCTTTCCTGATTACTCATATGGGCAAAAGTTTCTGAAAAGGTATGGATAATAGTGTTAGGTATGATTATGACATCAATATATGTTTGGTTTCAAAACAATTGACGAAGTGCCTGCTGAGAAAAAACAACTAAATGTTCATTGTAAATTTTGCTTCCCCACCCTGTACATATAAAAAAAGAACCAAACAAACATAAAATTAACACAACTGGTAAGTGAAAAAGGAAGAAGCTGAGGCCAAAGGCTTATTTCTGCTTCTCCTATTCCCATCCTTTCTCCAACTCCACACCTGAAGTTGCAGCAGATAAAACATGAACACAAATTAGTCTACATTCAGTTTCTTAAGTCACTTTGAAATCATATTACTTTCATTGCCCTCGAGAATTTGACAACTTAAAGCTTTTTTGACTCGACAGCGAACTACACAATTTCACTTCATCCTTCAGTTGGTTCCATAATTTGACACCAATAACTGAAACACAGTGATATTTAACGTTCGTTCTTACTTTACATGTTTCATACACAAACATCCCTCTTAAATTATAATTCCCTTATCTTAAAAATTTTTTCTGAATACAAACAGGAAGACTTTTACTTCTAGCACAAAACATAATTTCCATTGTTTTTAAATATACAATATCAAAAAATTTTAATAAACCAGATTCTACAAAAAATGGATTACTTGATTGAAGATAACCATCTTTATTTATTACTCTAATAGCTTTTTTTTTTTTAGTTTAATTATCGGGTCTATATTAGTTTTATACACATTGCCCCATATTTCCACACAGTATGACATATATGGCATTATAAGTGAACAATACAATATATGCAGACATGTTATTATGTTAACGATGTAAACTTAACACTGTTCTGTTCATTTGTTTCCTACTGTCTCACTGTAAAATGTAAAGATCATTAACATGTAGACCACAGGTGTCAAACATGTGGCCCGGGGTCCAATCTGGCTCCTGGGATGAATTTGTGAAATGTAAAAATTACACTAAGATGTTAACAGTCATTTTACTTCAGGTTCCACATTCAGACCAGTTCAATCTCAGATGGGTCATAATAACCTATAAATACTCACAACTCCAAATTTTTCTCTTTGTTTTAGAGTAAATACATAAAAACGTTTACAAAGTATAATATTGCAAAAATATCAGCATAACCTGAACAAACATGAACCTGAAATGTCTTAAGAGAAGTTAAGTGTAATTTTAACAATATTCCACCTGTTGCTAAATGTTTTGTGTATTTGTAGATCTACTGTGATCTGTAAGTTATAACGTACATGTATGAATGATAAACTGAAGCAGAATATTGTTAAAATTACACATTTTTTCAGTTTGTTCATGTTATTCACGTTGTTTGAGAGGATAGTTTGTTGATGCAAACATCTTCATAATGTAATTTTACTTTTCTCACTAAAACATAGAGAAAAGTTTGGAGTTGACATTATTTATATAGTATTATATTATAATTTTACTGGTTCGGCTCACTTCAGATGGATGCAAAATTTAGTGGAATGTGGCCCCTGAACTAAAATGAGTTTGACACCCCTGATATAGACAATTCGAGTAATGAGTTTTGGGTCAAATAAAAATGATTTAATCGATGGTATCTGTAACTCTGCTGCATATGTGATAGATTATATTAGATTGGTTATATTAGATAGGATTAGATTAGATTAGATTAGATTAGATTAGATTAGATTAGATTAGATTAGACTTTACTGACCCGACACCGGGGAAATTCAATGGTCAAGGCAGCAACAGAATAAAGTGCAAGAAAAAGTGTGAATGAATAAAGATGGTGTAAAAAAAACAAACAATATAAAATTAAAAAAGTAATAATAGTAGAAAAACCATACAGACTATAAATATATCGGCTAAAATTTGCTTAGACGTCTTATTTATGTCTTTGTGCATAAGAAATCAATATAAGTGAATCCCCAAAGGAACTTTGTGTTGGTAAATGCAAGTTATGCACATTTACAGGATTTTAGTTCTGTTGCAACATGTTGATGGTCATATGAACTATGTTTTCAGCTCAAAAATGTCCAATTTCATCACAATTAATGCTATATTTTCATGTCACAAATGGCCAAGTTATATTTTAACTGAATTTACTTGAAAAACAAATATTCTATTCTTTTAGATTCTCCAGTTTTTCTTACCAGATTCTATCCTACATATCACATGTTTTATTTTTACAGGTTGCAGTATGGAGTATGGTGCTGATCCATCCTGCTTATGTTACGCCAATACATACATTAAGAATGTCACACGTCACTTTTTAAATCAACAGTTTTCTAATAATAAGCATTTTTATAAAGAAATAACAATTCTATATTGTTATTTACTCTTTAGTATGATGATAAACTATACAATAAATAATTCTGATCCTAGTTTTTGCACAGGGATCATTTGTGGAAACGGTGACATGGCTGCCGAGCATCAGTATGATGGGATCTGTAACAACCATGTCACATCCGTCCACTGCCACATTTTGTTTTTGTGTCAGCTGTTATAGTTTTAGATCCACAATACTAACATTTATGAATAAGAGGATAATTAGCAATAGTAAGTATATAAGTTTATTACTAATAAAGTACTGGTACTGACCAGATCATCATGGGTAATGTCACGTCCGTCCACCAGCAAAAGTTTTCACACACGTGCTATTCCAAATCCAATATTTCTGAAAAAATATATCTTCCACTGTCAAATAATATCAGTAGTCTGTGCACAAATGTATTAGCATTATTTCAACACAGTTTTATGCATTTCTTACAACTTTTTTTTTTTTTTTTTTGACAAAAATGGCCACTCATTTGACCCCCTAAGTAAATTTTAGCCGATATTTACAACAGAATGAACTACAGAATTAAATGCTTTCAGATTTGAGTGCACCAAAGCAGATCTACCAATCAGATGAATTGTGTTGACAGTCCAAAAGGAGGCGCTGCACTCACAAGAAACTCTTCATTCAACTCCACTGCAGAAACACTTCACTGTCTCCATGGTAACACGGAAGAAGAGTTTCAGTGATGATGATACAGCAGATCAGAGAAAAGAGGATGGGCTCACAGACAGTTTTAAAGCCACTGCAGGATCAAATAAACCCTTTTTATTTTTTTTTAAGACTAAAATATAATGAGACTGTCATAATGCTTCATTGTATAGTTTTAAAAATGCATTGTTATCAGGGAGATTTTTTCATTCAGCCCAGTTTGATCTCAGTTAAAACAATAGCATAAGAACCTATAAATAATGACTACTCCATGTTTTTATCTTTGTTTCAGTGCAAAGAAAACTGCATTATCCCATGCGGACCCAGTGTGACATTTGTGGCAGTTCCCAAATGAATTTTTTTCTTATATTTAACCATCCTTAAGTGATTTATCACCATTTATTGTGATATCTTCTGTATTTTGTGTTTTTTTCAGTGAAAATCAGGTATTTTCCCACATTTAATTTACTAATCATGTAGATGTTCATAAGTAAAGAGTAAAGTTGAGGGTTTGTACATAAAAAAATAGAGAAAACTGGAGAAAAAGTGTCTTTTTCAGTCCAATCTTTCAATAACTGGACCTAAACCAAGTGTTTCCATCCACTGTCGTTGATCCAACAACAACATTTTACACCCATTTTCTACATGGGTTAATAGGATTAGTGGATTAACAGGTATTAAACAGTTTAGATCAGTAGATGCTTTTGGTTGGTGATGGGTGTTTGGGTCTTTAGGGGTTTAAAGGCAAAAAAAAGATGGGACTTTAAGGACTCATAGAAATGCTTCACTACTGATAGTGATGGAGAAACCGAAGCTTTTTGAACCACTGAATCAATCTGAAGCAGTTGTGTTGAAATGGTTCAGTGTTGCAAAGCATTTGACACAATTAAATGTGGTGACATCTGCTGGATAAAATTATACATTGCATTCACATTAAACAAAGGGCAAATGGTTGTGAAACAGTAAAGCACTGTTGTGTTTGTTTAACAATAAAGGATCTACAGCACAGGTGTCAAACATGCGGCACGGGGGCCAAATCTGGCCCGCCAAAGGGTCCAATCCGGCCCGTGGGATGAATTTGAGAAATGCAAAAATTACACTGAAGATTTTAACAATCAATGGTGTCAAAATCATTTTAATTCAGGTTCCACATACAGACACATACAGTCCAATTAGATTTCAAATGGGTCAGACCAGTAAAATATTATCATAATAACCTATAAATAATGACAACCCCAAAGTTTCTCTTAGTTTTTTTGGTGTAAAAAAGTAAAATTACATGAAAATGTTTACATTACCAAACTATACTTTTACAAAAAATGTGAATAACCTGAACAAATGGAAATGTCTTAAGAGAAGTAAATGCAATTTTACCAATATTCTGCCCGTTACATGTTTTGTGTGATTGTAATGCACATGTGTAAATGATAACCTGATAAACCGAGGCAGAATATTGTTAAAATTACACTTGTTTTTCTTAAGACAATTCAAGTTGTTCGTGTTATTCAGATTTTTAAGGAAACTTTGCAGATGTAAACCTGATCATAATATAATTTTACTTTTTTCACTATTATTATTTTATTGGTCCAGCCCACTTGTGATTAAATTGGGCTGAATGTGGCCCCTGAACTAAAATGAGGTTGACACCCCTGATCTACAATATGTGGTGCATCTCGAAATGCTTGATTTTTTTCTTTTATAAAAAATAATAATATACTTGTGTAATTGTGCCATTATATAATACCATATGTTTTAGACATAGGTTTTTGTAAGAGTGATAGAAATACAAAAAACAATAAGACTGTCACACAAACACTTAATGCTCTCACACTTGCTTTACACATTCACAAACTAAGTAATGTTTGTATGTTTCCCTAGTATGTATGTATGTGTATATATGTATATACATCAATGTACAGTGTGTGAATGCCTATGTGCCAATACAAGTTAATCTAATGTTATACTAATCTGACTTTAAAGCTCACTCTCCCTTATTCTAAATCAGTGAAACTATGTAATGCAAGCAAAACTCTCCTCTCAAAAACCCACAACCTTTAGAGGGATGGTGTCCATTTATAAGCATTTAGAGTTTGACAACCCCACCCTTCATTCAAAGCTGGAGTGACACGTCGCTGGTGATGGCCGATACACATGACATAGGGGTTGTAAGAAAACATCGGTTCTGCAATATTTCATTTCACAATACTGTATCGATATCAAAAAGTACTGTATCGATGTTTTTAGGTATTTATTCAGATGCAGATTTTGTGGAGGTTCACTTTTCTTTTTTGTTTACAATTTTTACCTCCGCCAAGGAGGTTATGTTTTTGCCAGGGTTTGTTTGTCTGTCTGTCTGTCTGTTTGTCTGTCCATTAGTGTGCAACATAACTCAAAAAGTTATGGACAGATTTGGATGAAATTTTCAGGGTTTGTTGGAAATGGGATGAGGAAGAAATGATTAAATTTTGGTGGTGATCGGGGGTGGGGGGGCCCACGGGGGTGGGCCACTGATCGTTAGTGTGCAACATAACTCAAAAAGTTATGGACAGATTTGGATGAAATTTTCAGGGTTTGTTGGAAATGGGATAAGGAAGAAATTACATTTTGGTGGTGATCGGGGGTGGGGGGGCCCACGGGGGGGGGGCCACTGATCAGCCTTGGCGGAGGTCTGCGCTCTCCGAGTGCTTCTAGTTTATTATTATTTTACACTCTTATTAAATAATGTTAGTTACTTTGTTGGGATTGCACAAAAATAATGTTCTGAACTAATAGAATATGGACATTTGAACAGGATCTTAAACTGTGCTGTTTGTAAAACAGAATTTAAGTTTGAACACAGGAAAATTTTGTGATATAACATTAGATCTTGTTTTGATCAAATAATGTGTTAAGTATTTGTAGATATTTCTGGTGTAATTAAATTTTTCAAGGAAATAATCATTTTAAAAAAAGAAACAAACAAAAAGTTGCCTTTTTAACAGTATCATGATATATCGTATCATGATCCTAGTATTGGGATTTGTATCGTATCGCCTGATTCTTGCCAATACACAGCCCTAGTGACATAATGAAGCTTCATTTGGGGAGTCACGTAATATTTTGCCTGATGAAGCGAGGCACCAAAACATCTTGTTGCGATACTTCTGCTGTGTGAAAGCTCGACATGGACTCGAGCGTCTGCTTCTAGTGTAACATCACTAACTACTGAAGTTTACTCTGTTATTTTTAATGTGAAAATAATACATAACAGCCCAACAAACCTGTGAAAGTGACTCAGTTTATTCTGACACTGTCAGTTGGGACAAAGGTCCACATAATAATGTTTAACAGATAAACTTGTTACTCTTCGGTGCCACTGAGTCAAACTGTGGCTCGACTCCACGCTGTCAAGAAGCAGCCTCCTGAGGAAAGGTGTTTCAGAATAGAACAACATATGAACTGTTGGATGTTTCTGCTGCACTCTTCTTTCTTCACACGATGAATTAAACTCACAAAAAGAAAACAGACAAATTCAAGATTCTTATTTAAACTTCTTCCGGAATGATATCAGCAGCTGAACGTGAACATCTCAAACATTACTGTAGAAACAAACTAAGCCTGTTCTGGTGCTTTTTACTGACTGTTTTACGTCACAGCTCACCCAAAAGACGTGTTATATTACAGTTTGACCACTTGTTTTCTCTTCCAGTTCAGATGCAGGTTTCAGGTGGAGCCTCTGCCTGTGATCGGCTGAGTTTCTTAATCATAATCAATTCCTGAATGAAATGACACGACAGATGACAAACTGTTATTTTACTGTGTCCTCTGCTAAAAACAGTTTGGATATTGTCTGGATACAAAGTTCAGTTTGGTTCCTTCTTTCTGAAGTACCTTAGGGTAGGGTGGTGTGAGGACAGGCCTGTGGGTAAAGGGTGACAGGGTGCCATGACCAGTCCGCTGTACCTGAGGTCATCCACTGGTCGCCCAGGCCACACAACAGTCCCACCTGGTCACAGACACACCCTGGTACTACTAGGGGGCTTTGGCCACACCTACCAAAGCTGGCCTGAGGGTGCGGCCGTGAAGCTTGTAGCCCACTTTGGTTACTACGGCGACAGTGCCCGCTTCCTTGCCCTCTACGGGGGCGTGGAAGAGCGCCTCGTGCTCGTAGGGGTCGAACTTCTGGCCGTCGGGGTTGAGCTTGACCAGGCCATGCTTGGTGAACACCTTCTGGATCTGGACCTCGGTCATCACCAGGCCATCATACAGGTTCTTCAGGTGAGGGTTCTGGCTCGTCACTTCCTCCTTGGGCACGCTTTCCGTGGCTTTCTCCAAGATGTCCGCCACCTCCAGCAGGTCCTTACAGAAGCCCTGGATCCCTGGAGAACACAGTTAAGTTCCATTATAGATTATTCAGAACACAGTTATCTGGTTTTTATATTGAAACTGGACATTTTTTATTCTGTCCTCCGGGTTTTTACAAGTAAAACCATTCATTCATACCTGTCACTAAAATACGATCATGGATATTCTCATAATAAAACAGCAACATGACAATTGAATGCCTTCAAACAACACTCAAGTGGACCTTCAGTGACACCTGGTGGTAGAAAAATGTGACTGCAGAGGACTAATACCATTCTGCAGTGAACAACCTGAAAAATGGAGAATTACTAAACATAACATGAACAGAGGAATTTACCATATAGTTTAGCATCTTCAATCATCTTCTGACTCCTTGTCCTGAGGTTCTCTGTGTCTGCTAAGGCCCGCTTGTACTTTTCCTGGAAATGAAGACACTTTAACTCACTTATTTCTCATTGATGTGTGTGTGTGTTTTATAAATAAAAATGACTTGACAATATTACCTGACAAACATTACAAATGTAAATATCAGTATCAAGTAGCACTCCAGTACTAAATAACCCAACTAACACAGGCATCTTTACTGAACAGACACTTTGAAATTTCCCAGTTTACAGATTAATAAAGTATTAAAAACATAAAAAGAAACATAACTTTTCATAACCTTTAATCATATTGGTGTAACAGTCAAATGTACCAGTGTCAGACTTACTGTCATGCCCTTGAGTTGCTCCTCCAGCTGGGTCTTCTCCTCTATCAGGGTTTTCTCTGCTGCACTCTGTTCCGGCCTTTCAGCCTCCTCCTCTGACCCATGGCCATTCTTCTGCTGAGTTGCCGTACATAACAACCGAGGTGATGCTCTGCGTGGGAAGAACAGAAATAATAAGGGACTTGTAGAGCGTTGGCAGCTGCCTTTCTGTCTGGATTATGTTGGCAACCAAGGTGAAATATGCACATGCACACCACTACAAGATCTTAAAGGTCTCTACAAAATGACATAATTACTGGGTTTGTGACATTTATCAGACAGGAGACAAATTATAAGTATGTGTGAAAACTCTACAAAGTATTTAGTTCAAGCTTCACCCCAAACACTAATTTAGTTATGATTTCAAAGTCTGGGCCACTGAAACACATTTCACCGTAGCGTGTCTATACTTGGCACCATTTAAAAAAAATAAGATATCTGGTTGAAATTTGTGCTGAATATCAAGAAACAACATGTCATTTAAAATATCTCCACCTGTTTTCACATTTTGCACACGTTTGATCGTTTATAGCAGTGTTTCCCTTTCTGATCCACGGCACATATTTTACATTAGTTGTTCCTGTCAGCAGCAAAAGAGATCAGCAGTGAATTGGTGTGGTCTGTCTTTCCTCTTTACTTTCTGGGTGCTGAGAGTTCAACTTTAGTGGCTGTGAAAGCCAGGGGGTGGAGATGATTATAATACTAGAAAATGTCGCTTTTTATGCTGTCAAAAGTGACACGGAGAGGCGTAAAATACGCCGTTCTGAAGAACCAGAAGACAGCGCTTTTAATGCTGCTCTTGAAACAGTACATTATGCTGTAAAAAATGGCGCTTTGTGTGAATTTACGCTGCATTTTACGCCATTTTGGTCATTTGGACGCTGTTTTTTTATGGTGTTTTTAAGACCAGACATGTTCTGGAAGTGGTGAATTGTAATAGACTTGGCCTGCCATAGAGGGGGGCTTTATCAACAGAACACACGCATCGGGGTCAGTTCACTTTCACTTTTATTTTGCAAAGGCAAACAGGAGATTGTTGTTGTAGAGTGGATCATTGGCGCATGCAGTCGCATACATACATACATCATGTGCATCGCTTAGAGTGCCAATCAGCTGAAATTTGATAATTTTCCATGGCACAACTGATGATTTCTCATGGCACAGTTATGTGCCGCGGCACACCGGTTGGGAAACACTGGTTTATAGGATTTACAATAAAATATAATTCCATCATATCACAGCATTTGCCCTCATGGTGAAACTCAAACTTTTAGCTTGATTCATTTCAAGAAAATCCATGACGAACTGGTTTATCCACTGTGAGTTTGTATGGAGTGATCCATATGCTATGACCTGTCAAACTCCTAGACATTGGTTTCTTTTTTTTTTTCTTTTTTTTTTAAACTGCAAACATCATTACTCCTTAAGACAATTTATGTTGTCTTTTTCCTGGCATTTGTAAGCTGGCTAAACTGCCTGACAGCAGTGTATTTTGGTTTTCTGTCCAGACCTCCTAATTGGTTTCAGACAGCTTAATTAAGAATACTGCCAAATGTACAACTGCCAGTACTTCTGAAAAAGTAGTGCAACCACTACAGCATTGAATCAGGTGTAACACTTGCTGTAAAGCTGAGACACAAGTGTCTGATTTCTAGTCCTAGAATGCATTTAAGTAAGCTAACCCTGTGTTTGTACAAATCTTATATAGTTCAGGTTTTCCATTTTGCGCAACTTTATACTTAAGTATAAAAAAGTATTGTTGTTAGTATTCCACTGCATTTAACAGCTTTAGTAACATTACAAATTAAAGTTTTTCTATCCTTGTCCTGTCCAGTGAAAACCACCTATCTCTACATGTGTTGATGCTGTTTGTGATAAAATGAAGAATGTTCCTTAAATTGAGAAAATTGTCCATCTTAACCTGAATAAACTGTTTAGAACTTGGATTTACTGGAGAATGTACTGTATATACACCTATGATAAATTATGGTTCAAACTGAACAGCAAAGCAGCAAACAGGATGATCTTATAGACCATACTGTATTGTTTAGATTTAAATACCCTAAAGTTCATAAAACAGCTAACATGAGCTCAACCTTCAACATCCACAGTGGTAATATGGGACCAAAAACATCATAAGTAATAAAACAGTAGGGACCATTTTACTGCACTTCAAATACGTTTAATACCACAGACTTTGGACACAAAACAAATACCTGGGGTGGGATATTCCTACTGTGTGGTACTAGTACTTGTAATGTTGTGTTATGTTGAAATGACTCAAGGCTGCGTGGGTCTCCTTGCCACTGTATGTCACGTAATTTCATCATCCCTCTCTGACCATCAGACTGGTAAAAAGACATGATCCTAACCACTTTTAACCGAGTAGATAGTTACAAACTGTATATAGAGGTTTGAGATGGAGGTAAAATAAGATGTTACTGAATGAAGTTTGGTATGACAACACTCCGATCCCTGAATATAAGACAATATACTGAAAACAGCTGAAACACAACAAAGCCCTGCTCATAAGATATGCAAGAACTGACAAATTGTTTAGTCAAACTACATATTTTAATCACTATTATGAGCTAGCTTAGCATGAACATCCTTATCTTCATATACATGATGAGTTATGTCATCATCTCAGTTTATACAATGACGTGCTAACAGTTACATGTGCTACCAGACTACCTAGACTATTATGTACCAAATTATATTGTCCTCACATTAAACATCATTTATCGTTACTTTATGCCCGTGTTTTCCCAGCAAAGGTCAACATTGAGGACCATTTAACGTGGCTAACGCTGCTAGCCGGTCAAGCTATAAGACAGAAGCTCCCACCATTCAACCTGACAGAAAAACGGCATCTCCGTAAAGAACCCTTATGACATAAGTAAAACCTGATTACCTTATTATCGCCGGTGAGGCTACGAGAGAGTAGCTCTGTCTAACTGCACGAACACACCAACTCGCCATTTTCCAAATAACTGCAGGTGAAAACCTCCTTCTATCACACGCTGACAAAACGTACTAACTTGACAGCGGCGAAGTGCGATTTCGACCAATGACAAATCAGAGAGGGAAACGCCTCTCCCGTTTGACCAATCAGATTAAAGTAAGACTTCGACGTCATATTGTAGGTTGGTTGAGGTAAAGTTAAAGGTGAAAATCAAGCATGTGATTGACCAAGGACAACTATACAACTGTTATCAAAGAGCACGGCTCATCCCATCTCATCTAATATTTAAACCTTGGCCCTATTTAGTTTTTATTTACAGTTCATTGCCTTTCTCTCGGTGAAGACTGTTCAAGATAATTGACAATTCAGTGCTGAAAAACAGTAGTGTATAATATAGAATCCATCCCCAAAAACACAGAAATGAGTTTTTGTCAAATAGTTCATAACTTACCAACAAATGTAAGTGTAATGGCATTCATACTCATTTATTTGTTTTACTTAAATTATATAAAACTTTATTTGATGTCTAATTCAGTGTCTGAGTGAGAAACAGCTTTTGTTGAGCTGAACCCTTTCATGCATACTGGTCACTACAGTGGACAGCTATTCTAGAGTTGTTCTCCTGTATATTCATGCGTTTTGTTGTTCTTTTCGTTTTTTATTTATTTATTTATTTTTGTTTTTTTACACATATCTTTATTAAAGTTTTAAGACACTACATATCTTTTCTGACATGAATTGGTAACATTATGTAGATCTCTCCTGAGCATAAACCCCCAGAATCACAAGCCCTCCCCATAGTTTTCACACAGTTTATCGGTAAATACATGTTTCTGTGCGTCAAAAATTAAACGTGTGGTGTCCAGCAGAGTGGACATTTTTGCAACTTCATGAAAAATAGGTTCATAAGAATTTTTTTTTTCATTATTTTTTTTTTTTTTAATTTTAAAATTATTTTTATTTTATTTATTTTTTTTTATTTTTCAGAAGAAAATTTTCAATCGCATTGTTTGTTCAATCGCACGCCTAAAGAGGAATAAAAACACTCAGGAAAAAATTTGGATTAAGGTTCTCATAATTTGTGCATGAAAGGGTTAAACACTTGGAAAATGTTTAGAATAACTTAAGCTGCAAAGGTGGCTGAATGCCAGTTTGATCCAGCATCTAAAAACTCTCAGAGTCTGAGTTGTATTCAAAGTATTTCCACATCCATATTGAGGTTATTCCACAATGAAAATACAACACTGAAGGTAAAAGCAGCAAGACTCCCAACACAGCAGGTAACAATGACAACAAATGACATGAAGGCAGATGCAGAACAGGTGGAGGTGGGTGGTTAAAGACAAGCAGGCAGAAGCATCAATGATTACTGGGTATATTTAAATATGGCAACCTGCAAGAGATTAGCCAATAGGATCTGCAGAATAGAATCAGCTGATGTGGCCTGGCATTGAGATCAGCCGCTGTCAATCACTTACTAATATATGGACTAAACTTGACTTTGTGGCTTTCCTGAACTCGTGCTGTATAAATACAATCTGTCTTCAGAGTTTAGATATTCTTTGCCTCCTTGAACTGTGCTTCCACATGAAACAGAGTTTGGTCAAAGGTAAGCAGCAGCATATTAAGTACTTGTAACTGGAATTCACCCCCTTAGATGTTTTCTCCTTTTCCTGCTTTCATAAATGCTATCATATTCAATATAATGTGGCTTTTTGACAAGAATTTACAATAAAATACTTTTAACCCATAAAGACCAAAACAGCCACCAGCGACCAAAACCATCTACTGATCTAAACTGTTTAATACCTGTTGATCCACTAATCCTATCAATACATGTAAATATTTGGTGTAAAATACAGTTTGTCATCTTTTCATGGTCATCAGATATGACCCATTTGGACGTTCAGAGGCTCCGTAGTGAACATGGAAACACCGTCATCTTCTACAACATTGATTCACCAGTAAAACCCATGGAGCTGGATCAATGACAGTGGATGGAGATGCTTGGCTTATGTTCAGTTAATGATATATTTTACTGAAATAATCTCTTTTTCTTCGGTTTTCTTTGTTTTTTTTATATAATAAACCTCAACTTTAATCGGAGCTTTTATGAGCATTTACTTGATCAGCAAATTAAATAATGAAAAATAGGCAAGGCAGGTTTACTTATATATATATATATATATATATATATATATATATATATATATATATATATATATATATATATATATATATATAGCATGTTTCATGTACAAGACAATTCAAAGTGCTTTACATAAAACATTAAAAACATTACAGCAGAAGCAATAAAAAGTATATAGGCATGAGAAAAACAAACAAACAAACAAAACAAAATCAGATAAACAGATAAATCAGATAAGCAGATAAAACAGATAAAAACTTTAAGCTTAAAGGAATACAAACTCTATTCAAATGCAGCTGAGAACAGGTGGGTCTTTAACCTGGATTTAAATCAACTGAGTGTTTCAGCTGATCTGAGCTTTTCTGGGAGTTTGTTCCAGACATGTGGAGCAGAGAAGCTGAACGAAGCTTCTCCATGTCTGGTTCTGACTCTGGGAACTGACATCAGACCGGATCCAGATGACCTGAGGGGTCTGGTGGGTTCATACCGAGTCAGGAGGTCACAGATGTATTTTGGTCCTAAACCATTCAGAGCTTTATAGACCAGCAACAGAACTTTAAAGTCTATCCTCTAACAGACAGGCAGCCAGTGGAAGGACCTCAGAGTTGGACTACTGTGGTCCGCTTTTCTGGTCTTAGTGATACCTGATTTTGACTGAAAAAAGGCCAAACGCAGAGGATAATATTGTAATAAATGGTGATAAATCACTTAAAAAAGATTAAATAGAGAGAAAAATTAATTTGGGAACTGATACAGAAGTAGCATTGGGTCTTCATGGGTTAAAGTGAAAATGAATTTTTACAATGTCAACTAATTAAAGATATTTGTAAAAACAAAAGGAGAAAACATCCTGCACTGTAGGTTCCTATATTGCCTATACATTTTATAGGCACAAAGCATGGAAATAAAGATTATTTAGGCGCAGATACCTATTGATGAACTTTATGTTTTGGAAATGCACCAGAATCTAGAAACTTTTGGAAGGAAGACTCATAAGAATCAGTGACAATAATTATTCAGTTTTGATTGAGTTTTGTTTAAAAAAAAAAAAAAAAAAAGGCTTGAAACAAGTGATTCTCCTCATGATATGAAGATATAAAACTGGGTCATTTCATGCTAATTATTATCCAAGAATTCAGAACTTTTCCAACTTAATGGGACTTTGCTTGAAGTTCTACTCTAGTTGAGTTCTGAATTTTTACAGTTCATTCCTCTGAGTTAAATCTTATCCTTCATGAATCTACACGAGGCCTCACCAGATGTTGATTTTTCTGTAGATCAGACTGAAATGTACATAGAACATCCAATAAAACCTAACAAGCATTCACAAACATGTCTGAATGTTAGTTTTTGCAGTGTGTAGGAGGGACAGGAACATTCAAGTAACTTTTAAAGCGTTGTTGGTTAACTATTGTCTTGATTACATTAACAACCATTGTGAGTTGATGACACCAGAAGTATAGCACTGATAGTGTCTGTGTAAAGTGACTTGATAGCTGGTCACAAAACATCTGAATAGATTAGTGCAGATAAAATGACAACCCAACTAAAGCAACTCCGAAACTTATTTTGGGTTTCAATTCCAAGTTGTGGAAGGGAAGGTAGAGTTGAATTGTGCACCACATGATCCATGCATCTTATTTATTGCACCAAACTACACGTGAAACTATACATTGGAGCACATGTGTCCAATCCGGCCTGTAGGATGAATTTGTGAAATGCAAAAATTACACTGAAGATGTTTGTTTATTTGTTTATTTTGAGCATTTACAGAATACATGCAATCTAAGAATTCCAAAATCATTAATTTACGCTCGAAAAGGAGTGGGAAGAAGAAAAACTTATTTAATCCCACCCCCATTCTTATCAATAAATAACTTAATAACATTTTAAATACTCACTCCTGTCACTCCTTAGACTTCAAGCCAGAACAATGAACAAAATAGGGCTGTACCAACTTAGAATAAACTCATTCGACAGTATTAACATAATATAACCAAAATGTGTGTGGAAAAATAGAAACAAAGTACATATTATATACATATTAACAATCAATGATAAAATCTTTTTTAATTCAGGTTCGACATTCAGACCAATATGATCTAAAGTACGTCAGACCAGGAATATACCATCATAATAACCGATAAATTATGACAACTACAAACTTTTCTTTTTTGGAGTAAAAGTAAATCTACATAAAAATGTTGACATTTACAAACTGTCCTTTCACAAAAAATGTGAATATCCTGAACAAATGATGACCCTGAAATGTCTTAAGAGGAATAAGTGCAATTTTATCAATATTCTGCCTGTTATTAAATGTTTGTGTATTTGTAGATCAGTGCTTTTCAACCATGGGGTTGGGACCCCATGTGGGGTCACCTGAAATTTCTAGTAATTGATAAAATGAAGAAAAACTCACTAATAAAAATATGTGGTGAGCTGAGAGAGATAATCCCAATACATAAAAGACATGACAAACTGTGAAGCTGAAACTGAAGCACTATGGTACTGTTTATCTTTCAAATGTTCATTGTGGTCGGTTTCAGATGCTGCAGCTCTTTCATAATTCACAGTTTGAGTTACTGTTTGTTCAGTATTAATTGTCAGCCTTGTAAATCCAAGCTGGACTGACTGTACATATCCTGACCAAGGAAAATCAAATTCTCACTTTGTGCAGTAATCTACACCTGGCTTTTCTGCCTCCGTCCATAATAATATACATTATATAAACTAAATGTTGTCTACAATTAATGTTTATTTGCAATGTAGTATAGCAAACTATTACATGATCAAAAACATTAATTTTAGCCCCAAAAAAAAAGTCTCCATTCTGGGGTTGCCAGAAATCTGTTAAAGTGTTAAAATGGGGTCACGAGCCAAAAAAAGTTGAGAACCACTTTGATCTGTAAGTTGTAATACATGTGTAAATGATAAACTGAGGCATAATGTTGTAAAAAATACACTTTTCTTAAAACAGGTCAGGTTCTTCATTTTGTTCACATTTTTAACGAAACTTTGTAGCTGTAAACACTTTCATAATGTAATTTTGCTTACTTTATATTACTGAACCTGCCAACTCCAAAACATATTCTGCTGAATGTGGCCCCTGAACTAAAATGAGTTTGACACCCCTGCATTACAGGATATAATTTAAAGGGGTCATATTTTGCTAAACCCACCTTTATTATTAGTCTTTGGTTCATTTATTTGTGTATTTGGACTCTAATAGTTCATAAAGTTTGAACTGAACCCTCCAGGTGCTGCAAAGCTAACTTTATATTCATTTTGGCAAAAATCAGGTGGATTTCTACAACCCGTTTTAATTCCTGCTTAATTTGTTATGTTTATAACTAGTTACATCACGACATTTCGATGGCCAAAATACAAAACCTCCTATCCAAAAAAATCCCTTTTTTCAGGAAACAAAAAAAACGTGGATCCTGGAGGATTCTGTTGTGTTTCTGTAAATTGGCTTAGAGTCTGGTTTTGATTAACTCTATATGTAAAGTGTCATGAGATAACTTTTGTTATGATTTGGTGCTATATAAACAAAATTTGATTGATTGATTGATGGTTTAGTTTTATTATAGTATGGTCTTTGTTGCTGTTGTCAGGTGCCCTTCATGTCATAAGAAAGGGCAGGATTATCTTGCAGATAGACTGAAAATATGGAGTCATCCTTGTTCTCACCATTTAATGTGAAAACACAAAATCTAAAAATTTGCAGATACGAGGTTTTGTTTTTTGGCCATCGATTTGCACATATAAGGTCAAGACGTCTGATGAATATTTCTCTGAGTATGACGTAATGTTTTGTCAGCAGCAGCGGTTGTAGTCCATACTGAAAATATGTCCAAACTTTGAGACAATTACCTAAAATGTTCAGTTGTTGGTTGTATTAACAAACCCAAGAAACTGAACTGGACAGAGCAGCACAATCAACAACCTGGAGGGGGTGTGGCATGAAGTGGCTCATTTGCATTTAAAGGGCCAGCGCTGAAAACGCCCTTTCTGGTGTCATTCCTCAGAAATGGTGTTGAAGATGGACCTGTGGAGTTGAATTAATGAAGAATTCAGACCTAAGCATAGCATTTACAGTTTATGTAGACCACAGGGAAATGTTTTAAAATGCATAATTCCATTTTTAAAAAGCTAAATATCACTCCTTTAAGTCGCTGTTGAAGATTGGGAATTTCCTTTGATTCCATCTATACGTACATATGCAAACTTTGACAGCCAAATTGGATGAATCTGCACTTTACGCCTTTTAAGTGACACTGACACTTAATTCAGAGACGTGTTGTCGCTGTCTGCTTCTTGTCGACTAATCAGCTTCAGCGTGGATGAAAAGAAACCTTGCATCACCGCTCGGTCTTTTCATGTCACACACACACTCTCACACTTGATCTATTTTCAATTTCCTCTCCCCTCCTTCGTTTTCTTTTTCAATGCACATTTGACAAGGTGGAGCTAATAGATATCTGTGGGTCCCTTCCATAACCTGTGGCTCCACCTGTTCACATGTCTCAGTTGTTGCCTCAATAGGGGAAAAAAAGTAGAAAAATATTCCTTCATTTAGCAAGAAATGGAGCAGACAGGTTGGGAACCCAGCCTGCACTTCCTCATTAGGAGGAGGTTTGTTTCATGGGATTCGGCGCAAATCTCTCTTGTTTTTGCTTTGATGGAAGCCTCGCAAAGTCGGACTTTGATGTCTGTCATTAGCGATGCTCCTAAAAGAGTTTGATACAGGCTTTGTAGGAAACTGACTTGGGCATCAGGGTAGTTATGGAAACTTACAGACAGCTTCTAATTCACACAGGAATCTTTTCATTTACTGTAATATTTAACTGTGTTCACAATACAGTTAGAACTACAAAGATGAAACATTTTTAAAATGATTCATAGCCAAGGTTAGAGAGGAAGTCAGGGATTAAACAGGACTCATCATGATGTGATTTACTAAACTAATGAAATAATATTTTCATGCAGGATATTCTCAAACAGAAACATCTATCTTTTATTAGCTGGTGTCTTAGACCTTGTGATAATAACAAGACAAATGCACTTAAACTCAGGTTTTCAATTTATTCACAAAATCAGAGGGTTAAATCCCTTTATTATCTCCGTAGGGAAATTCAGTCTTTTATTTTTCTCATTCTAATACACCCACAGTAGCTAGCTTTAGCATTAGCATTAGCGCTTGACACATTAGGAGCATTGAGCTGTCATTGAAGGCACTTTGGGCTTTGACAGGAAAATGAACCTGTATGGTACCATGGAATATTATGTCATAATGACCACACATCTGCATTTGTCAGTTTCTGTATTAACCCACAAAGACCCAAACAGCCACTGGTGACCAGAATCATCTACCATTCTAAAATGTTCAACCATTTCTGATCCATTAATCCTATCAATCCATGTAAATAATTCATGTAAAATACAGTTTGTCATATTTTCATGGTCATCAGATAAGACCCATTTGGATGTTCAGAGGCTCTGTGGTTACCGTGGAAACACGGTCATCTTCTACAACACTGATTCACCAGTAAAACGCATGGAGTTGGGTCACTGACAGTGGATGGAGACATTTGTTTTGTTTGTTACTTGTTTGTTGTTGTTACTTTTTCTTAAATCTTGTCCATTCCTGATATAATAACCCTCCATTTTAATCTGAGTGTTAATGAACATTTACATGATCAGTGAATTAAATACAGGAAAAAACCTTTTTTTTTTTTTTTTTTTTTTTTTTTTTTTTTTTTTTACTGAACCCCCCCCCCCCCCCCCTTCCCAGAGGATAATATTACAATAAATGGTAAGAAATCACTTAAGAAAGGTTCAATACAGAGAAAAATTCATTTGGAAATCAATCAATCAATCAATCAGTCAGTCAATCAAACTTTATTTCTATAGCACTTTACATACATGGTACAAGTAGCTCAAAGTGCTTCACAACAAAACCCCCCACTGTCCCGCAGTTGCAAATAAAAATACAAGCAACAAAGTAAAGTTTACAGTAAGAGTTTAATTAAAAGCTAGACTAAAAAGATAAGTTTTGAGTTTACTTTTAAAAATATGAACACTCGCAGCGGACCTCAGATCCTCAGGTAGGCTGTTCCATTGTTTGGGGCCATAAAAGCTGAATGAGGCCTCACCATGAGTTTTAGTGTGGACTCTAGGAACAGTTAAGAGATTACTACCTGAGGGTCCGAGAGGGCTCATATGTTAAAAGCAAATCAGATAAATAAATAGGGCTAAGACCATTAAGAATTTTAAAAACCAATAAAAGCACTTTAAAATCAGTCCTGAAGCTCACAGGGAGCCAGTGCAGAGACCTGAGCACTGGTGTCACATGTTCTCTCTTTCTGGTCCTCGTCAGCAGTTGGGCTGCAGAGTTCTGGAGCAGCTGCAGCGGTGCAGTGGTCTTCTTAGGAAGACCAGAAAGGAGAACGTTACAATAATCAATTCGACTTGTGACAAATGCATGTATCAAAGTCTCTGCACTGGCTCGAGAGAGAAATGGTCGTACTCTGGCAATATTTTTTAAATGATAAAAACCAGTTTTGGTAACAGACCTTATGTGGACCTTATGTGGAAATGGCCACAAAAGTAGCACTGGGTCTTTATGGGTTTAAGTAGAGCCCATCAAATGCTCATATAGCACTGTTTTTGGTTTGCTGAGCTGATCTTGTATCATTCATGTCTTCAGGGGGACATCCCTTTACCTCACTGCTCATCTGGGACAGTGATTTGTCTGAAGTCACATGATGTGCTCATCCCATCCTTGCAGATAGCTCACTGGCCAAGAGGTGAGTGGATGCACTGTATGTTGCTGACTGTTTATCTCCTGTTTTGAGTGTATTTTTGGGGTACTTCATGTATACCCTACTTCAATGCAGCCGTAATGTCTCTTTTTGATGATCCTATCACATTTATCTAACATAATGAAGTTGTTCTACATACAACCAACCTTTTTAGCATTGAAATAGTTAATATTTCATAATAACAGTAGAATATCAGTATAATATGTGGTGCGCTTCAGTAGCTGAATGGTTAAAGGATGTTTCATATTAATAATTACTGGCTGGGGACACTCGTACTCATGGGCTGTTATTTAATAAAGGCAAAAATGCTATAAAAATGAAGCTTTTTATCAGGGAGAGAGAAAAAGAGTGAAGCTTGGACATTTTCCCATAAAATTAAATTCATTTTAATGGCTTTACTGCAGCTTAGACCACTTGCATTAAAGCGTGTAGCTCATTCAGCATATGTTAGCATGGGACATTTACTTAGCTTTTACAGTGTTGACACTTAAAACACAATACTTGCTAAGGATCAGCTATTTTTGTCAGTGCAATCATGGTGATGTTAACCCTTGAGCACTTAGAATGCTAATGTTTTTTGGCTTTTAATCAATGAGTGACATGTTTCTTTAGATTCCCTATATTGTTTTTACCGGATTTGAATTTGTCTTTTTTTATGATAGGTGTATTTTGTTGTACTTAGCCTACTTTGCATCTTATGATATCACCGTTTTTACTTATTTTTTCCTTGTTTTATAATTCGTGTACGGCATTTTGGCTAACTGTAAAGTTTCTGAAGTGCTTTATAAATAAAGTTGGTAATAGCCAGTGGCTGTGTTAATAAGTAGAACCTCTTAAATCTGTTAAAACACCTTTACAGATGAACTGGTAACCTCGACTAATAACCTCATATGTGCAAATTGACGTAGTTCATTTCCCGTGTTGTACTTGGCAAGAAGTCTTAACTTTTCCAGGACCTTGAAAGCAGCATTAAAACAAGGCATGTGTCTTTGTGTAGGCTTGACCAGACATTGGCTCGTTTTCTAACCATCCTTCTATTGAGCTTTGTTCTTGCGTGAAACACTAATATTGCATTCAAAGGCTGATTCAAAATAAGTGCCTCTGAACTCTGATATTAGCTTGACACTGCAGACGCTCATGCATAATAGTGTAATGTGAGGGTTCATTGGTGGTTAATGGTTCATTCTTTGTAAAATGAGGTGGCAGGATGGAGACAGATTTCTTCTTAAACAGTTCTTTATTTTTTACATACCAGAACTGCTACCACAACACTTCCTCAAACATCATCTCACATGACCGAACAAACCATTCAGGAGCTAACAGTACTTAGATCTGTAAATGTAAGTGATTTAGAAAGGCACATTCAACAGATTAGTTTAGCTACTTGTATACAACAAATGAAAGTAATTAAATGTGTAAATAATAATTCTGCAAACATAAATGTAAATAGTTTTTTGGGTAAACACTGTCAATATGTTTTTAACAAATACATGAATTAACTTATTCCCTGTAATTCATTCCACTGTTAAAACTTACATTTCTTCAACATAAATTATTTTAACATCTGAGCCTTACAATTGCATCTGTTGATTGAATAAGTCTGTGAATCAAGTAGTTGTGCCACTGGTTGATATCAGATGTAGTGACTGACTCAGGGCTGCTACAAACCCATTGCACTTAATGTATTTATTGCATTTTAACTGTATTTTAAATTGTCTTTTAACTGTCTTGCACTGTAGAGCACTTTGTGACTTCCTGTCTGTGAAAACTGCTTTATAAATAACATTTACTTACTTACTTATTTACTTACTCAGTGCTGTTCGCTACCAGTCCAGGGTGTGGAGGCACTGGTATGGCTGTTTTGTTAAAGGGACTCTTTAATTGCTTCTCTCCCCCCCCCCCCCTGTTTTTATTGTGTTTCTCTGTCTATATTGAACCTTGAGTCTGTAATATAATTGACTTGTGATTTTGTGATTGTGATTTAGTGATTTATTCCGAACATCCAATGAAATTTAACATATATGCACTTGCAAAACATACAAAATAATACAAATATCAAGAATCCTAACAATCTTAGTCAGAAGAAAAGCACAGTAATTCCATTTACATGCCCGAAAAGGGGTGGGAAGAAGTATAACTTAAATTGAATTAAGTTGAATTGAATCGATATCCCCCTGAAAGAGCGGATTTTCTTCAAAAACACTGGTTTGAGAGGTTTAATTTTTTTTTTTTCCCGTTAACCCTTAACTTCCCATCTTCTGCTCCTTTCCAAAGTTTCAGTGTGGACATATGATGAGTGTGTTTGTTTGGCTTATCTGGGTTAAAGATTTAGTCCTTATGAATAGTCATTGTGAGTGCTTAGCCTTGGGGATGGAGCAGCCGACAGAGCCGTCTGTTTGTTTACCAGAGACGTCAGAACATCTTGCCTCTAAACCTAGCGTTGTATAAAAGCAGTGAGGAGGAGGATGAGGAGGCGGAGGAGGATGATGATGGAAGTCAGAGAGAAATGAATGAGGGACCCAGACGGTGAGATAACACAAGGGCAGGGAGGAAAGCAAACCCGCCATCAAAGCCTGCTCATAATTGAAGAACGGCTGAGAGACGGTGGGTGGATATAGATTGTTTGAAAGTTTTTTTTTTTTTTGTTATTATTTATTTATTTATTTCAACTAGAAGACAACACATTCAAGGTTGTTCAATTATTCATGTTCGGGGATCTTCTCCGCGCCCTTTGCCTGCTCATCCAACAAGACTAACAAGGCCTTCACAGTATCACCAAGGGGATGTTTGTTTACACGGATCAGATTCTGAGCAGGAAAAGTGGCTCACTTGGGTCAGATGATCGCTAGTGTTTTATTATTATTATTTTTTTTTTTTTAGAGGCAGCAGGTGCAAACCGCCAGCAGGGGGCATTCAAACACAAGTGTGATGATGAACCACCATGGGGCACTTAAGATGATCTGAGACACAGCAGAGGAATTACATGCAACAGAGCCCAGAGGGAGAAGCACAGGGCAGCACAAAGGATGACTTTCATTACTCGTTTTCTTCTTTCTGTGAGATTCCCGCTGCACTTACAGTCATGCCATGTGCACATACAGACTCAAAGGACATAAAGGGAAAGGGAGCAGAGCAGAAAGAGCTCCTGTCACCAACACTGTCTGTGCAGCCCATCACTCTATAATGAAGAGAGAGGGGGATCTGGTATAGATGCTGCTACATTAAAGGGGTTTCTTCACTGGAACATGTTTTTAACGCTAGAGCTGCTAGAAGTTGCTATATATAAAATCAAAAGAGCAAAGTGGGTCAGTTTACCCATACCCTCCTAGTCCATAATTCATTGTCTTCATTAAATATAGTTCAATCACTTCGCATAGATGTCGGTACAAATCGGTCTAAAATGACAGTAGTCGCTTTTCCAGTGGACATCTGTGCAAAACTTTACTGATATTTACTAAATGTCAAAAAAACTAAAAGATGATGTAAAGTTATTTTATTCGATTTGGCAGCCCTTTATAGATTACTTTAATATTAAGTAAGTAGGCAGACACCCCCCCCCCCCCCCCCCTTTCAGATTCAGAAAACTTTATTTATCCCATACGGGCAATTCATTTGCAGCTTACAACAGACATCAGCCCACATCCAAAGTGCATTGTGACAAACATGAATAAATCAGTGCACAAATACAGGACTATTGAAAGTAACTACGAATAAATACATTTAAATAATCAACAATAAATAATCAATAATACAAATGCAGACTAAAAGACCCTATTCGTTCTGTTAATATTTAAAATAAGAAAAAAAACAAAACAACAACAACAACAAATCATATAAAATGACTAAAATGACTTCCCTTTTGTTTGTGTGTGTGTATGTGTGTGTATATATGAGTGCAGGTGAAGTGTTTTTGTTCTGACACACATATATTGGATACTATATATGACTTTTTTATATTGTCATTAATTGCTTTTCCATTGGACATCTGCGCAAAACTTTACCGATATTTACTAAATGTCAAAAAAACTAAAAGATAATGTAAAGTTATTTTATTCAATTTGGCAGCCCTTTATAGATTACTTTAATATTAAGTAAGTAGGCAGACACCCCCCCCTTTCAGATTCAGAAAACTTTATTTATCCCATACGGGCAATTCATTTGCAGCTTGCAACAGACATCAGCCCACACCCAAAGTCCAATGTGACAAACATAAATAAATCAGTGCACAAATACAGGACTATTTACTTAAATAATCAATAATACCAATGCAGACTAAAAGACCCTATTGGTTCTGCTAATATTTAAACAAAGAAAAGGGAAAAAAACAACAACAAATCATATAAAATGACTAAAATGGCTCCCCTTTTTTTGTGTGTGTGTACATGTGAGTGCAGGTGTAGTGTTCTTGTTCTGACACAAATATATTGGATACTATATATGACTTTTTTATATTGTCATTAGTCGCTTTTCCATTGGACATCTGCGCAAAACTTCACCGATATTTTCTAAATTTTTGAAAAAACAGAAGTGCGTAATGTCAGTTTTTCCATTAAGTCACAAATGCGATGATTTGTTTACTTATTATCGCAAGATGACACAAGAAGTCATTCCAGAAACATGGCAACGATCGTAAATATGATGTTGATTTACAGATATATTCAATATTATTATATATTACCCCTCTATCTCGTACTAAATTAAAAAATGATTGGGTTTCCTGGTGCGTCCACACATACCACAACATGTTTCTTCTTCTTCTTCGCTTGTTGTAACATCCGTCAACATCCGGTTTTTTAATTCACCTGACTCCAGTTGCGAAAAAAGGTCTTTCCATTGCAGTTTTGCGTGATATACCATTTGCGCTACGCCTGAAAACCCATCTCTTGCCAGCACAAAAACTTTTAATCGGAAAATGAGACTTATGGCGAAATTGTCGTTTTTCCATTAGGTAAATTTTTATGGGCAAGTAATATTTGGGCAATTTGAGGGTCAATGGAAAAGCGACTACTGTCACTAACAAAATGATGCACCATCTGTAGCCTATCTGATAAATAGTGTCCCTATTGACATTTCACATTGACAACTATTATTCATGTTCTTATCATGGTGACAAAGAAAATATGATTTACTGGAAAGCCAGCAGGAAATAACAATAATAGACAATCAATGGGTCGGTGGAAAAGCGACTAGTGAAACATGGTTTTAAGCTCTGTTTGGATGAGGGTAGTATAACAAGTAGACTTCTGGTGCTTTGGAATTGACTTATAATTAATTCCCAATCTGTGTTTTATGCAGTATATTCTCACTGGATAAGCAAACCCTGTTTTTTGCTCTAATTTACTGACATTTTTCCTCAGTTTGTACCAAGGGCAGGTTCACTATTTACAGATAACTGTTGAAAAGATGGGAAAATGTTGTTTACTGTAGCTGTCATGCTTGGCTTCCATCCATGTTTTCAGATGTTCTTCTTAAAGGTAGAAATACTATATTGCAATTTCAGCACCTTGGATTTCCACCGAAAAACAATTAAACCTTTAATTTATCATCACTAGCACAGTTTCCATCACCCTAGACTAAGAAACGGGCTGAAAAAATGCACAGAGGAAACAAAAAATGTTCCATATTCCACCAAATAATAGATGTCAATTCACACGGGACTAATATTATCACAAGACGTCTGTGTTTGCTGAAATAGGGTCGATAATTAGATAATTAGGGAAGGAATTGTTTTTCTTAATAAATTCCAGACATGGCAGATTCACATGGGATTAAGATCATAGACCACTTTCACAGTCATTATAGTGTAGAATAAGAGAGGATCACAGGTAATGATGATCTTATAATAAAAATAAGGCTTTAGATGAAAATATCTGCATGTTTTTCATCGGTTTATAAATGTATCTCTTTTCTATGTTAACTGTCATAAGTGACTTCACATACCTTTCAGATCATGCAGAAATGCTGCTGCTGCTAAAAAAAAAAAAAAAAAAAATAGGATATGTGAATATAAATGGTGCATAAATCAACACATCTCTGCAGAGGTAAATTTGAGCTGATATCTGTTTTATGTATTAATGCGCATATTTTTAATCTCAAGGTTCAAAGTATCTTCATTATCCCCAGGGAGCGATTTAATTTACAGCAGCAATAACAAACAATATTTCACCAGCAATATTGAATATCAACAGATACATATATATATTTATTTATTTATTTATTTATTTATTTATTAACTAAGGCTGCTCGATTTTGGCCAAAAATAAAATCCTGATTTTGTCGTGTTTTTTTTTTTTTCCTATAAAAACTCAATTTTTGATTAACATTTTTGGATGAAACTACAAAAGACAACAGAAGTCGGTATGTTGTTTTCATGTGCAGTCCACAATGAAATGCACTCACTGGAAAAATTCCAAATCGAACCAAGTGTATTTTTCTCATTTCTAGTCAAAATATTTCATCACACTTAAAATAAGACATAATCACCTAAAGAGTAACTTTTCAGTGATCTTGAAAATCTTATTTCAAGAAATCTTACCAAGATAATTTTCCTTTGTTCTATTGGCAATTTTTTTTTTTGCTTGAATTAAGCGACAAAATCTTGAATTAAGCACAAAAATCTGCCAATGGAACAAGTGAAATTTTTGTGCATACGTGCATTAGTCGCTCTGTTGTCCTTAACTGTCTGAACATAATTTTGTATGATGAGAAGTGAACTCAGTCTTGTTGCAATCTGTTCTCACAAGCTCTTTGTAATGAATATTTCCTACATACTACACCTGCTTTCAGAAAAATGTCCGATCGGCTATGACACAATTAAATGTACAAGGAGCGAAACGTCATCTGTACACATTGGCTTCCAATACTGCTTGTAAGGTGGTTAGTTTGACCAACAGAAGATGAATGAATCGGTGTCTTTTGTTTATAATATCCAGAAGTTGATCCTATCACTGCTATAGATATAAACAATGAAGGTACGCTAATCAGTGCAATGCAACAAAAGTAATATTTATATATATTAAATAAAACCACCAAAGTCAAGGAGGATGAGAAGTACAAGAACCTGGTTGTGTCTCAAGAAAACACATGTGAGAGGATGGTTTTACAGAGATGGCAAGTGTTTTTAGCCCCATAAACATACAGTCACGGAAAAAGTTATTAGACGACCCCTTGTTTTCTTCAGTTTCTTGTTCATTTTCATGCCTGGTACAACTAAAGGTACATTTGTTTGGACAAATATAATGATAACAACAAAAATAGCTCCTAAGAGTTGAATTTCAGAGCTTATATCTAGACATTTTCCATGTTTTCTTGATAATAACCAAAATCACTTCAGTTCTTACATCAATATCTATGGCATTGTACTGACAAAAACAGTGCTTTTAGGCATTCCATGTTTTCTTTTCTGTCTGTTTTAGTCACATGATACACACAGGAGTTAGTACTTGATTGCATAACCATTGTTTTTGATGACTTTTGATTGTCCAATCATTTTTTTTGACTGTATGTCTGAGCCTGTAACTTTGTAGCACATTATGCTAGGCTATGCTATAATGTTTTTGTCATCTTTTTAGTTGCTATAATAGGTTAAATTTACCATGTACATTTTCAGAAATTTCCTCTTTCATAATTTTCTTAATATTTGGTACATCGCTGCAACTACAACAAGTTCTTTGAGTGTTGACTTTGAGTTAGTACTTCACTGCATAATTGCTTTTGATGGTCTAATATTTTTTTCCACAACTGTATGTGATGCATTGGTCAGCGCTTCATGTGATGCTGACTTCCTATTGGCTGTTAATTGCAATAGAGCACAGGTGTCACACATGTGGCCCGGGGGGCAAAACCGGCCTGCCAACGGTTCCAATCCAACCCGTGGGATGAATTTGCAAAGTGCAAGTTAGGGCATCAAACTCAAAAATAATATCAGAATAACCTATAAATTATGACAACACCCATTTTTTTTCTCTTTGTTTTAGTGCAAAAACATTAAATTATGAAAATGTTTACATGAACAAACTATCCTTTAACAATAAAATGTGAATAACCTGAAATGTCTGGAGTAAATTAAGTGCAATTTTAACAACATTCTGCCTGTTACTGAATGTTTTGTGCCTTTGTAGATCAGATCTGTAATGCATACGTATAAATGATAAGTTGAGGCAGAACATTGATAAAATTGTAATCACATTTCTCAACAAATTTCTTTTTTTTTTTTTCAGGTTATTCACATCCTTTTTGTTTGAATAGTTTGTAAATGTAAATATTGGAGTTGTCATTATTTACTGGCTGTCATGCTATTATTTGACTGGTCCGGCCCACTGCAGATTAAACTGGGTTGAATGTGGCCCCCAGAAGAAAATGAGTTTGACACCCCTGCAATAGAGAATGTGCAATAGTGACCCCTCCATAGTGCAATATTTTTACCTTTATTAGCTTATTTATTTATTTTAGTGCAGTTTTTAATATTTTATCATATACATGGGTTGTCTTTAGTTGATGTTTTTAAAATCTTTTCTGTGTTTTATTTTGTGCTGTGCATTTTGCAATTTCATTCTGTAACAGCATCTGGGATGTTTTTATTGAAAGACAATTAATAAATCTGAATCTAATGAGACGTAGGTCGTAACTGCTTCACGCTGTGGGACGGTTGAAGTAAAGTTCTGATCCGGTCATGCAACATGGTTTTGTCCACGACAAGGTTATTATCATTAACAAAATGACGAAAAAGGAAAACCAAGCCTGTGACCATCAGTAGATCATCCTCACTGTGTTGTTCTGTGTGTTTTTAGGATGTTTTGCATTTCTGTCTGTCTTTTTATGATGTCTTTTATAATATTTTGCCTTTTTGTCAACTGTCTTTATCACTTGCCTAGGGACTACAGATGGAAATTAGCACTGCTGCTACAATCTGGTATATTTACAGCTGCAATTGTTGTAGATGTTCATTAATATGCACTGTCCCTATAAAATAAATAAATAAATAAGTTAGAATTGTAAAAACATTTTCGTTAACTGAAATAAATAAAAACTAATTAAAAGAAAAAAACGATAACTAACTGACACTGTATTGTGTGTTTACAAAACTAACTAAAACGTATAAAAATTATGGATAAAATTCCCTTTGTTTTCGTCTCTCAGTGTCAGATTGATACGAAAGCGATTTATTTGGCTCTATCAATTTTAGCTAGCAGCACCATATGATATTTAACGGTCCGTCACTTCTCGTCACTTGTGGTTTAGAGTCGTCTTCTGGTCCCCACTCTACCTGGAAACATGGAGACTAAAGTTGGGAGAAAACAGCAGAGTCCTGTCTGGGATTTATTTGAGTATGACGGTGAAGAAGAGAAAAGATATTAAAAAAAAAAAAAAAGCTAAAACTAAGCATTTAGAAAATAACGAAAACTAATAAAAACTAGCAAACCTGCTCTAAAAACAAATTAAAACTAACTGAATTAGAGAAAAGACAGTCAAAACTAAATAAAACTGAACTATACTGAAAAATCCAAAACTACTATAACCTTGGTCCACGACTCACAAAACCAGGACAAATATGGTCTGAATGTTTCATTTGTGCGATAAAGGACCACTTTATTTATCCACAACTTAAGATATGGCTATGTTTTGTTATCTTTTGTATAGGATGGTCCAAAGATTTATGTATCATACTGTTATTTATAATAATAAAAATAATAATACATCTGTTTTATATAGCGCTTTTCTAAGTACTCAAAGACGCTTTACAATAAACAGCCAAGGGACAAACATACATCAAACGGGTAAACAGATACGAAGTTAATACTAAATGGTAATCGAAGAACAAATACAGAGACAAATACTGAAAAAAAAAAAAACACACACACACAAAAGAAGGTAGATGAGAGTGGCTATGGCTGCTTAAAAGAGATTATTAATTAAGAAAACCCATGATTAGCACCAGGTTATGTCAGGACGTGTGTGTGTATAGAAATGTATAATGCATACAGACACTGGCAGCTCCCTTGTGTTTTTTTCTCCATTCTTCTTCTTCTCTTGCCGAAGACCCTTGCTTAACCTTCAGCACCGAATACCCTCTGGGAGTTCTAATCCACTGCTACATTTCTTGATGTGACAGTGCATCATTTCCCTTCGTCCCTGTAGACAGGCTTACCAGCTGCCAACAACACACCCACTCCCTCATCCATCCTCTTTCCTTTCCAATCCTCCCCTGATGTCAATTAAGACGTTTGCCTTGCGCCGTAAACAAATCGGTCACAATTAGGGTTGTTACATCACGCCGCATTTCAGTAGCCCACCTTGGGTCCAGCGGTGGCGGCGGGAGGGTGTAGGCGCCATGAGACTCTTGTGCCCACGGAGAAAGAGAAAACCCCGGGGGAGGACTTGTTTGATTGAGTGGGAGTTGTGGGCGGGAAGAAGGATGCTGGAAAGTGGCCTACCTCTCTGGGGAAATCTGACAAATGGAAACGTATTGTGAGAATTCCCAAAGCAAAAATTTACATGAAGTGCTGGCAGAATAAAAGTGCTCTGATGTGTTTATTGCTGCAGTGAAGTGGCTTTAAAGATGTGAAAGTTAATGGAGCCGCTGCGTGGGAGTACACTTTTATTGTCATGAGGCAACAGAACTCGTACTCAGGTTTCACTGCACAGTTATATCACCCTTTCACCATCTAAATGTTGTGTGGAACACTGTAACCTCCAGCTAAAACAAATATATCACAGTAACAAAATAGCAAAATTACATAATGAGCCTTTAACCCACAGGTGTCAAACATGTGGCCCGGGGGCCAAATCCAGCCCGCCAAAGGGTCCAATCCAGCCTGTGGGATGAATTTGTGAAATGCAAAAATTTCACTGAGGATATTAACAATCAAGGATGTCAAAATAATTTTAGGTCAATTCCATCTAAAGTGGGTCAGACCAGTAAAATACTATCATAATAAACTATAAATAACGAAAACCTCAAGTTTTTCTCTTTGTTTTAGTGTAAAAAAAAAAAAAAAGTTAAATTACACAAAAAAGTTAACATTTACATACTAGCCTTTTACAACAAGTGTGAAAAACCTGAACAAATATGAACAACCTGAAATGTCTTAAGAGAATTAAGTGTAATCGTACCAATATTCTGTCTGTTATTAAATGTTTTGTGTATTTGTAGATCCACTGTGATCTGTACGTTGTAATGAACATGTGAAAATGAGAAGCTGAGGCCAAATAATGGCATAAATTGTTAAAATTGTACTTTTTTTTGGTAATTTTCATTTTGGTCATGGTTGTTCATGTTTTTCCACATTTTTTTTAAAGGATGTAAAAATTTTGATAATATAATTGTACTTTTTTCACTCTAAAACATAGATATTATACAGACAAATTTTGGAAGTGATATTATTTTTGTATTATTGTTATTATTTTAATCATCCGGGCCACTACAGGTCATATTGGGTTGTATGTGGCCCCTGAACTAACATGAGTTTGACACCCCTGTGTTAGAGGGTCCAATCCGGCCCCTGGCAGGAATTAGTGAAACACAAAAATTACCCTGAAGATATTAACAATCAAGGATGTCAAAATAATTTTAGGTCAATTCCATCTAAAGTGGGTCAGACCAGTAAAATACTATCATAATAAACTATAAATAACGAAAACCACAAATTTTTCTCTTTGTTTTAGTGTAAAAAAAAAAAAAGTAAAACTACACAAAAATGTTAACATTTACATACTAGCCTTTTACAACAAATGTGAAAAACCTGAACAAATATGAACAACCTGAAATGTCTTAAGAGAATTAAGTGTAATCGTACCAATATTCTGTCTGTTATTAAATGTTTTGTGTATTTGTAGATCCACTGTGATCTGTACGTTGTAATGAACATGTGAAAATGAGAAGCTGAGGCCAAATAATGACATAAATTGTTAAAATTGTACTTTTTTTTGGTAATTTTCATTTTGGTCATGGTTGTTCATGTTTTTCCACATTTTTTTAAAGGATGTAAAAATTTTGATAATATAATTGTACTTTTTTCACTCTAAAACAGATATTATACAGACAAATTTTGGAACTGATATTATTTTTGTATTATTGTTATTATTTTAATCATCCGGCCCACTGCAGGTCATATTGGGTTGTATGTGGCCCCTGAACTAACATGAGTTTGACACCCCTGTGTTAGAGGGTCCAATCTGGTAGGAATTTGTGAAATGCAAAAATTTCACTGAAGTTATTAACAATCAAGGATGTCAAAATAATTTTAGGTCAATTCCATCTAAAGTGGGTCAGACCAGTAAAATACTATCATAATAAACTATAAATAACGAAAACCTCAAGTTTTTCTCTTTGTTTTAGTGTAAAAAAAAAAAAGTTAAATTACACAAAAATGTTAACATTTACATACTAGCCTTTTACAACAAATGTGAAAAACCTGAACAAATATGAACAACCTGAAATGTCTTAAGAGAATTAAGTGTAATCGTACCAATATTCTGTCTGTTATTAAATGTTTTGTGTATTTGTAGATCCACTGTGATCTGTACGTTGTAATGAACATGTGAAAATGAGAAGCTGAGGCCAAATAATGGCATAAATTGTTAAAATTGTACTTTTTTTTGTAATTTTCATTTTGGTCATGGTTGTTCATGTTTTTCCACATTTTTTTAAAGGATGTAAAAATTTTGATAATATAATTGTACTTTTTTCACTCTAAAACAGATATTATACAGACAAGTTTTGGAACTGATATTATTTTTGTATTATTGTGTTATTATTTTAATCATCCGGCCCACTGCAGGTCATATTGGGTTGTATGTGGCCCCTGAACTAACATGAGTTTGACACCCCTGCACTAGAGGGTCCAATCTGGTAGGAATTTGTGAAATGCAAAAATTTCACTGAAGTTATTAACATTCAAGGATGTTAAAATCATTTTATTTCAGGCTCCACATACAGACCAATTAGATCTCAATTGGGTCAGATCAGTAAAATATTATCATAATAACCTATAAATAATGACAAGTGCAGAGTTCATCTTTGTTTTAGTGTAAAAAAGTAAAATTACATTAAAATGTTTATATTAACAAACTATCCTTTTACAAAAAATGTGAATAACCTGAACAAATATGAACAACCTGAAATGTCTGAAGAGAAGTAAATGCAGTTTTACCAATATTCTGCCTGTCATTAAATGTTTTGTGTATTTGTAATTGTAATATAAGTTGTAATGCACATGTGTAAATGATAAACTGAGGCTGAATATTGTTAAAACTGCACTTATTTTCTTAACACATTTCAAGTTGTTCATGTTATTCAGATTTTTAAGGAAACATTAGATGTAGATGTAAACATTATCATAATGTCATTTCTCTTTTTTTCTCTGTTATTCTTTTACTGGTCCAGCCCACCTGAGATCATATTGGGATGAATTTGACCCCTGAACTAAAATGAGTTTGGCACCCCCACTTTAACCCATAAAGACTCAAACATCCACCACTGACCAAAGTAATCTACTGATGTAAATGTTTAACACATAAAGACCCAGTGCTACTTTTATGTCACTTCCCAAATGAATTTTTCTCTGTTAGACCTTTCTTAAGTGGTTTATTACCATTTATTGTGATATTATCCTCAGTATTTCACATTTTTTCAATGTAAATCCTGTATTTTCCAATATGTAATTCATTAATCATGTAGATGTTCATTAAAGCTAAGCGTAAATTCATAGGTTGTTATATCAGAAACAGAGAAAACTGAAGTAAAAGGACTTTTTCAGCAAAGACATCATTAAATGAACACAAACCGAGTGTGACCATCCACTGTCATTGATCCAACTCCATGGGTTTCACTGGTAAATCAATGTTGCATGCACTGACACTGATGAAATTTACTCGTTAGGTGTGAAATTTGGTGTCTAAACAAGAAGATATTCAAAAGTGAGGCTGCACGATTCTGCGAAACAATCATACTGGGTTTATTGTGGACGACACTGCAACTGAAGTCTACTTGCTCTGTTCAGAAATATGTACACCTGTTTGTACTTTCTTAACCCAAAAACACCCAGCGCTACTTTTATGTCAGTTGTCAAATGATATTTTTCTCTATATCTAACCTTTCCTAAGTGATTTATCACCATATATTTATAATATTATGCTCTGTATTTTCTATAGATCAGATATTTTCCAATATTTAATTCACTGATCTTGTAGATGTTCGTACAGGTCAGATTAAAGTTGAAGGTAATTATATCAAAAACAGAGAAAACTGCAGAAAAAGTGACTTTTTCAGTCAAAATATATCCTTAACTGAAAATAAACCAAGCATTTCCATCCACTGTCATTTATCCAAGTCCATGGGTTTTACTGGTGAATCAATGTTATACAGGGTGGGGAAGCAAAATTTACAATGAACATTTAGTTGTTTTTTCTCAGCAGGCACTACGTCAATTGTTTTGAAACCAAACATATATTGATGTCATAATCATGCCTAACACTATTATCCATACCTTTTCAGAAACTTTTGCCCATATGAGTAATCAGGAAAGCAAACGTCAAAGAGTGTGTGATTTGCTGAATGCACTCGTCACACCAAAGGAGATTTCAAAAATAGTTGGAGTGTCCATAAAGACTGTTTATAATGTAAAGAAGAGAATGACTATGAGCAAAACTATTACGAGAAAGTCTGGAAGATATTATTAAAGAAGAATGGGAGAAGTTGTCACCCGAATATTTGAGGAACACTTGCGCAAGTTTCAGGAAGTGTGTGAAGGCAGTTATTGAGAAAGAAGGAGGACACATAGAATAAAAACATTTTCTATTATGTACATTTTCTTGTGGCAAATAAATTCTCATGACTTTCAATAAACTAATTGGTCATACACTGTCTTTCAATCCCTACCTCAAAATATTGTAAATTTTGCTTCCCCACCCTGTAGAAGAGTGTTTCCATGGTAACTAAGGAGCACCTGTACGTCCAAATGGGTCATATCTGATGACCATAAAAGGATGACAAACTGTATTTTATACCAATTATTTACATGTATTGATAAGATTAGTGGATGAACAGGTATTAAACAGAAAATACAAAGATATGATTAAACTAGTAAAAATATACTGACTGATAAAATGAATACACAATAATAGGATGAGCAGTATCTAAAAACACAACCAGAAGATTAAACAAGGCAAAGCAAATTTATTTGTATATCACAATTCATACACAGGGCAATTCACAGTACTTTACAAAAATGGAACCAAGACAGGTTAAAAACACATAATTACAATTAAAGCATAATCAATAAAACATAAATAATAATCAATTCAAATAAAGTAAAAGAGAAGAGTGCAGATAGAATCCTTTCAGTTGTTAGTGTTCACAAATGTGTATTAAAAGCCAGTGTAAATAGGTGCATCTTTAAAACAGATTTGACAACAGATTTGTAGAGCCTTCGTAAACATGTTTTATTGAAGTTTGGTCTGTAAATTTTCTGCATATTTGCAGCGGTGGAAAATCTCTCAGCTTTGATGCTTTGGCTTGTTTTGCTTGTGATATTAGAACTCCAGTGGATCGATGAGGCTGGCTTGGAAGTTTGAACAAATTGTTTGGTCATAGGTTTTTTCAGCTCTTCTGACTCCTCTCAAGGTGCACGGAGAAAGAAGAGAGATAATGGAACAGACTTAAATGAATAAAAATGAAAACTTTAGTGTACCACACGTTATCATCAGTCCAACGCCTGCTGATTCCAGCTGTAACTGCATGGAACCGTCTCAGCTTGTTTTTTGGCAAAGGGAAGCACAGCAAAGTTCCCAAATAATCACAAAGCAAAGCCAAAACACTAAATCAGTCATTTCACTCTTTTGGAAGTGTTTTCATTATCTTTACTCACACTTGAAACAATAGTTACTTATAATTCTGGGCACTGTAACATTTGATTTCTCTTGTACTTTACTCACACATTTCATCTTCTGATAGTGACCTCCTCTGACACCCACTGGTTTGTGTTCTGCTGTTTTGGATCCTCTAAGATCAGGGGTCACTAACGCTGGTCCTCCAGAGCCACTATCCTGTATGTTTTAGATGTTTCCCTCTTCCAACACACCTGATGGTCGTTATCAGACTTCTGCAGAGCTTGATGATAGGCTTATCACTTGAATCAGGTGTGTTGGAAGAGGGATGCTTCTAAAACATACAGGGTAGTAGATCTGGAGGACCAGGGTAGGCGGCCCCTGCTCTAGATGCTTAAAGGAGTGATATTTTGCTTTTTTAAATGGAATTATGCATTTTCAAACATTTCCCTGTGGTCTACATAAACTGTAAATGCTATACTTGGGTCTGAATTCTTCATTAATTCAACTCCACAGGTCCATCTTCAACCCTATTTCTGAGTAATGACACCAGAAAGGGCGTTTTGAGCACTGGCCCTTTAAATGCAAATGAGCCACTTCACGCCCCACCCCCGCCAAGTTGTTGGCTGTGCTGCTCTGTCCCGTTCAACCAACAACTGAACATTTTAGGTAATCGGCTCAAAGTTTGGACATATTTTCAGTATGAACTACAACCACTGCTGCTGACAAACAATTATGACATACTCGGGTCAAAACACAGTATTCGAAATCTCTCTGACAGGACATTTTAGAAACAATTTGACAGATTAGTGTTGCTAAATGACCCACATTTTTACTTTTAAAGTTATTTTTGCTTTAGTTGGACCATAACGGATTATACAAAACAATGAGCTACTTTATATTGAAATAAATGTTGGAATGGAAATTAATTAAAATTCGCTCTCTGACAGGACATTACTGTGTTTTGACCCACTCTGAGAAATGTTTGTCAGAAGTCTTGACCTTATATGTGCAAATGTTGTGACGTAACTAGTTGTAAAATGTAACAAATTAAGCAGGAATTAAAACAGGTTGTAGAAATCCACTCAATTTTTGCCTGAATGTATATAAAGATAGCTTTGCAGCACCTGGAGGGTTCAAATTCAAACTTTTTGAACTGTTAGGGTCCGCAAATATACAAATAAATGTACCAAAGACTAATAAAAGTGGGTTTAGCAAAATATAACCCCTTTAATACTGACATTTTCACTTCCATATTGTTTTTTGGAAACAAGTGCCCATATTTGGTTGAAGTGGGTGGAGTTAGAGGACCAACCTCATACTAACAGTACAATACTGAACATCTTCATGAAAGAATAACCTTATGGCCTTTTTAGACAGTCAGAGCACAGTGAGGAAAAATAAGCTTTGTTGAAAAAAAAAAAGAAAAAAAGTTGAATGTTAACAAAGCTGCAGAACTAATATTAGCTCAAATAAATATAGCAGACACTGGTGGCACCCTACTGTCAATCACAGTGGGCAATCCTTTTGATTATTGAATATTAACTTTTAATTTATTAATAAAATGTAGCGTTTTTAAGTTGATAATTTAATTATACTCATTTTAATAATTCACTTTTGACTTTTATATACTTTTTTTTATTGAACAGATGTGTTATGCGTACTTGTAGTTGTCACCAAAAGGGAAATTTACTGTAGAAACCAAAACTGTTGTTTATGTTGTTTAACATGGGATCTATGGGGATTGAGACATTTCCCCACCGTGGAAATTGAAACCACTTCAGTGTTTTGTTTTTGTTTGTTTTTTTTCCCTCACTGACTTTCCATTTCATCCCTGGTTGGTGATTGATTGATACTTTAAATCAAATTTCATACATAGGCGGTTGGTACTGAAAGGGGTCAGATTTTGCTAAACCCACTTTTATTAGTCTTTGGTACATTTATTTGTGTATTTGGACCCAAATAGTCCCAAAAGTTTGAATTTGAACCCTCCAGGTGCTGCAAAGTTATATTTATATTCATTCCAGCAAAACTCGAGGGGATTTCTACAACCCGTTTTAATTCCCACTTAATTTGTTACGTTTTATAACTAGTTACATCACGACATTTGCACATATGAAGTCAAGACTTCAGACGAACATTTCTCTGAGTATGCCATAATAGTTTGGCAGCAGCAGCGGTTGTAGTTCATACTGAAAATATGTCCAAACTTCGAGTCAATTATGTAAAATGTTCAGTTGTTTGAACGGGACAGAGCAGCACAGCCAACAACTTGGAGGGGGTGGGGTCATTTGCATTTAAAGGGCCAGCGCTCAAAATGACCTTTCTGGTGTCATTACTCAGAAATAGGGTTGAAGATAGACCTGTGGAGTTGAATTAATGAAGAATTCAGACCCAAGCATAGTATTTAGTTTATGTAGACCACAGGGAAAAGTTTTAAAATGCATAATTTCATTTTAAAAAAGCAAAATATCACTGTTTTTAAAATGGAATGCATGTAAAGATTTTTTTTTTTTTTAAATTGTGTGTGTGAATGCATACATGTCCTCAAATTAAATGTCAGGTCAATATGTTTGGAATTCTACCAGAACTTCAGGGTTAAAATGAAGCGTCCTCCTTCCAGCGTCTGCCCGGTTTAACAGGTCTGTCTTCACAGACTGATGAATGCAACACAACTGAATGTCCGCGGTTCTGATTAGCCCATCATCCTTGAAGGTTTATTGGAGGTCATTGCGATTACTCTGTGAATTAAACCTGCCGATGATGCAGCTCTGCACATCACTCACCCCAGCTCTTTGCCCGCTTCATAAACACCACACGAGCTGCTCAAATGGGTCAGCGCAGGAGAAAAAGGAGGAAAGACTTGTTAATGCAATCGGATCTGCCTCCTGCACAAAAACATGAAAACAGCCTCCACAGCAGAGGCTCATTCTGAAGTGGAGAGATCTTTTCTGGCCCTAATAATAAACACAAATTAGAGCTCAAAATAACAGATATTCCAAACGTTCCTGGCCCAGCGGTTAATCTTGTTGGGGTGGAAACATTTGGACTATAAACTAGAGTTGCAATAAAATTCTATGTGCCTTGTCTTGTATGCTTCATTATTTCAAAAAAACCCAATCAGATTAAAATATTACATCTGAATGTCTCTAAACTATTAATACAGATGATGCCTAATTTGCTACACCCACCACAAATGTTTTTCCATTCTTCAGTTAGCCTAGAGGTGGTCACATACCTGAACAGTAGAATTCTCAACCTATTTTTTTTTTTTTTACCTTATCTTTATGGACTTTTTCTATAAGAAACCATAAACCAAGGCATAAATATTATCATATACACCACACGTATATGTATAAACATCTATGTATTTCATGTCCTGTTTGAAAATGTCAAACCACTGTTTGTCTTGCCTCATCGATAAAATAAAATTTAAACTCAATGGATAGTCCTACACAATGTAGATGTGCTGTGTCTTGGTATATTTGTTCATATAACGTATGCTAATAATTAGTATATTGTAGGGCAGAGGTTCCCGAAGTGGGGTACGTGTACCCCTGGGGGGTACTTGGAATTTTTTGGGCAAAATACATTAAGTACAATAATAATACAATAAGTCATCATGTACCAAATATAAAATAATGAGAATTAATGCTGAAATATAAAATACAATAAATAGATTCATCTAATAGTTTTATTGTCAGTCATCTTGTTTAAGCTTTGGTAACATTTTCGGAACATTTCTTTTTTTTTTTTTCTTCCCTTTTTTTTATGGAACATTTCTATTTTATATTATTCATAATGAGTTTATTTGAGTAGCTAAGTAATTATTATTTTGTTAATGAAAGGTTCATTTATTAATTGACCAATTTATTTATTTATTTATTTTTCATATCAGTGAAAGAGGGCACTTTTCAGTTTATATTTTGGACACAAAATTTACTTTAAAAAATGTGTTATTTAACTGTAATATATAAAAAAAATGTGTTTTGTTAAAGTTCCAGATATGGTGGTGAGACGGGTGGAGGGAGCAGTGAGGTGGATGGAGGAGGAAGATCTGAGGGTGCGAGAGGGAGTGGTAACATGAAGGAGGTCAGACAGATATGGAGGGGTGAGGTTATGGATGGCCTTGAATGTTAATAGAAGGATTTTGAATTCAATGTGGAACTTTAGCAGGAGCCAGTGGAGCTGTTGCAGGACAGGAGTGATACGGTGAATGGAGGGGGTCCTGGTGATGATACGAGCAGCTGAATTCTGAACCATTTGAAGTTTATGGAGGGATTTGTGTGTAAGACCAAAGAGGAGAGAATTGCAATAGTCCAGGCGAGAAGTGATAAGGCTGTGAACGAGGATAGCAGTGGTATGGTGGAAGTATTTAGACCGAGTGATGTTATGGATGTGGGATTGAAAAGACAGAGTGCTGTTCAGCTTTATGCAATAATTCTGCATACATACACTGAGTAGATAATTAGTGTGTAGGAAACTGTAAAAGGAAATTTTCCTAGAATGTCGTGATATTAAACTTAAGATGCATGCTATCAAATCTTGATTTTAAGAATGTTAGTGTGTTTTTATTTTTTTCCTTTTTAGCTTGTCTTGTCCAGTATCATAACAGCAGAATGTTAGTCTGGCTGCCTTTTGGTGCTGAACAAATTTGCATATGAGGCTCCCCTTGATATTCTACTGTCTTTATTAGGAGTTTTGTTGAACCACATTTCAGGGGGGGGCAAGAACAAGAAAGAAGTTAGGCGAAGACCCTTACAAGAAAATATCAACAATACAAACAATAACAACCATGGTGATAATTATAATGGTAACAATTACTACAACCAGAACTGGGTAAACTGGGCAGAAGAGAAAGAAAGAAACAAAGAAACAAACAAACAAAATTACAACTAGAAAAGCACTTGGAGAGCACAGACATCCGCCAAGGCAGATCACCCCCCAACACCACCAAAATTTGATCATTTTTTCCTTGTGCCAGTATCAACATTTCCTGAAAATTTCATCAAAATCCATCCAAAACTTTTTGAGTTATCTTGCTAGCAAACAAACAAACAAAAAATCCCCCCTGCCCCCAATCAGCACCAAAATATAATCATTTGTTCCTTGTGCCAGTATCAACATTTCCTGAAAATTTCATCAAAATGCATTTAAAACTTTTTGAGTTATCTTGCTAACAGACAGACAGACAGACAAACCCCGATGAAAACATAACCTCCGCCGTTACACTTGGTGGAAGTAACAATAACAACCACGGTGATAATTAGAATGGTTACAACAATTAGAACCAGAACTGGGTAAACTAGGCAGAAGAAAAAGAAAGAAAAAAAAAAAACAACTAACAAACAAAATTACAATAAAATAGAATAAAATACATAAGACCTATTAAATGAGGAATATAAGAAAAAAAAAAAGAACAGAATATCATAAACAACGACAGCCCAAATAATACTAATAATACTATTATTTGACTGTTAGTGTATTGAGTTTTGACATCCATAGTCCTGTCCGGTCTGAGCCCTTTGTGGCGTGTCCTCCCCTGTCACCTGTGTAAAAAAAAAAAAAAAAAAAAGTGCGTGTACAGAGGAGTGAACAACATGAAGTACTCTTGTATGAACTTTGTCCAGTCCAGGTGTGCGGCTGCCAGCAGCATTGTTTGTTCATACAGAAACAGCGCCAAGGGAGCCCGAGGCGTTCAAAGACCCGTGTTTATTTCTGCTGCTGTATGTACAGAGCAGTGTGGGTGAGTGATCAACCCCCCTGCTTTTAATCTGGGACGACAGAGCGTGACGGCAGGAGCACAGGGACCTGTCTGCTGGGGGGTGGGGTGGGGGGTGGCGGTCCCTACGTGGTCCCTAATAGATGGTCACACCTTTTAGACCGTGCAAGAGAAAATATGAAATACTCAGGGGTGGGATGAGCAGTGGTGTGTGTGTGTGTGTGTATGTGTGTGTGTTTGCATCTGTTGCTTTCAGATCCTGAACTGAGGTAATTACTCCTCAGGGGTAACTGGGGTCAATCGCTGGCTGCCTCATTATTGGCCTGGAACATCACATTTAACTGTGTATTTATGTCTCATCACAGGGAGGCTCCAAATGTTTTAGTTTTCATTTCACATGTGCTGTTCCTCAGCTTGTTATTGCGTTTTCTTCAGTCAAAGTGGCACTAATGAACACTTTTATCCTCCTTTATTGTGTTTGGGACTTTCTGTATCTACAGTCGCGGAAAAAATTATTAGACCAAATTAAGTAAAAAGAAACTGTGAAGCCTCAAAAATTCATGAGAAGGAATGTGTCTCGGACCAAAAAAGAGTTTGTTCGAGGTGTTCTTTGGAAAAAGGGATTCATAAAGTAGATACCGAACTGGAAGAATACTCCAAGACACTCTCTTTAAACATAAAAATGCCTTTATTAACCCTTTCATGCATAGTGGTCACTCCAGTGGACAGTTATTCTGCAGCTGTTCTCTTGTATATTCATGGGTTTTATTGTTCTAGTTCCGTATCAGCCAGCACAGTGGACACTTATGCAGTGCTATTCATACTGTTACTGTAACTTCGCTGTTCTAAATAAACCTGATCTGCACTAACATTTTTCAGTGTAAATCAATTGCTAATTGACATTAGACTAATTAACAGGGTTTTTTTTTTTTTTTTTTGCATATTATCTCCATGAAGTGAAGAATAACTAGTATTAGAGTATGCTAAAATGTGGAAAAAAACTCAGATTAGCAGCATTAAAATGTCTTTATTGCATAGTTTTTCATATCAATAGTCGCTTTTCCATTGGACATCTGCCCAAAACTTTACAGATATTTTCTAAATGACGAAAAAACAGAAGTGTGTAATGTCGGATTTTCCATTAAATCACAAATGCGATGATTTGTTTAGTTATTATTGCGAGATGCCACGAGAAGTCATTCCATAAACATGGTGACAAATGTAAATATGGTGTTGTTTTACAGATATATATTCATTATTATTATATATTACCCCTCTATCTCGTACTAAATTAAAAAATGATTGGGTTTCCTGGTGTGTCCACACATACCGTGACATGTTTCCTCTTCTTCTTCGCTTGTTGTAACGTCCGTCAACATCCATTTTTTTTAATTCACCTGACTCTAGTTGCGATAAAAGGTCTTTCCATTGCAGTTTTGCGTGACATACTATTTGCACTACACCCAAAAAACCACCTCCTGCCAGTGCAAAAACTTTTAGTTGAAAAAAAGTTATATTTGCGCAATTTGAGGGTCAATGGAAAAATGACTACTTTCTGATATTAGGTTTTAAATACATGTTTCTTTGCTTCAGAAATTAAATGCATGGTGTCCAGCTGAGTGGACATTTTTGTAACTCCTTAAAAAAAAAACCCTCATGCCTAAAGAGGAATAAAATCACTCAGGAAAAATATCAGGAAAAATTAATGCATGAAAGGGTTAACATGGCACAGTCATATCTAGACCTAAACTCTGAAGCCTTTTGGAAGCTCCTTAGATGAGAATGGAAATACAATTAATCCAAAAAATAAAATTAAAAAGTGTAGTTTAATGATATATATTGAGAAAAAATTATTTTGTGACATTTGTCTTTGTCGTTCTCTAACCCAACCCAGTTCAGAATGAAACACCTGAATTAGTAGAAGTAAAAAGTTGGCTGAAAAATAATTACTCCAGTAAATTGTAGATAAGCAAAATTTCTACTTGAGTAAAGTAACAAAGTATTTGTACTTGACACCTCTGGTGAGGAGATACTGTTGGGAGAACAGGGAGCAACAAGGGTATAGATAAGGGGTTGCCATTGGGTCATTACATCACTGAACAAATTATTATCTTTTTTTTTTTTTTACTTTATCTATAGAACTTTTCATTTAAGTTATTATCTTATTCCATATTCTAGAACATTTCAATTGTCAGCTGATAGTTGTGGTTTTCTGACCCATAACTTGTTGTGTTGCTATAGTCTCAACACCATCTTCAATCCTGTTTTTAATGAAGAAACAAACATGAATCACTCATTATGCCGTCTTCTCTATTGTCTTAAGCAGATAAAGAGATAAAAGCACGTCTACCAGCAGAGTGTTAGAGTTAAAACAATCAGACACAATTAAAGTACCAGTAAAGGAAGTATAAAGTTTCTCTGTAAATACACTACAAACAAAAAGTTAAGGATATTTTTTAATTTTTGGGCCATTTTTTTCAGTTGGGATTCTTGCACAGTGCTTTGTACTTTTTTTGTGTGTGAACTGGATTGAACTGAAACACATTTTTTTAATGACCAGACATAGTTTTATTTACAAAAAAAAAAAAAAAAAAGAAAAAGAAATATCCTTCACTTTCTGTTTGTAGTGTAGTTGGTTGATTTCCATAATTGGAATGGCAACACTATTATTTTTTTTTTATTTTAGGTGATTAAACACTAATGAAACCATGATTATGAATATCAAGTTTTGCAGTTGAAGATCTAACACACTGAACCTTTAACTGGGTTTGCTTTGCTTTTTTTCACCGACTAACAGGCCATGACTTATTGTTAAGGCTTGTATCTGGTGTTGTCTTTGTCATAGTCTTCATTAGCTATTTCTTCCCATTTTCTGATGAAACTACTGGTTGGATTAAATAATTTAAATTTAATTTAAATTTTTTATGTAGCTTTCTTGGGACAATGTCTACAAAGTGTGTTCATAGTTTTGAGAAATTGTGATTTTTGCATTCTTGAGTACTTTTTGAAATATTAAAAATGTACTTGTAATGAGCCATATTTCGATGGTTTACATCATGGAAATAGTTACATCAATACAGTTACTACTGAGCACTGATAAGAAGTCATATATGGACTCATTCAGTGGAAGTACCACCCACTTCTATTGGGAGACTGACCTCCTGCATCAACATAGCAGCAGAACCTGACAAACTCAGAAATTCAAGTTTTTATTTATTCTTGATGGAACATACTGGTGAGATACAGGGCCATTGGTCTTATTTTTGAGGAAAAATAAAGTAGAAAATCAGAAAAATTCCCTGAAAGTGTCCAAAAGACAACATGTAGAAAATGAGTTTGTCTCTGATTAAGACCTGTCATATTTTTTACAGTACACAGCAGATATTGACATAAAAAATATTGATTAGTGCAGCTTTACATCTGTATATTCTGAAGCCTGGGGCAGAATTCTAAAGTTGTACTTTGTACTGCATGTTTTTGTGCAGTTAAAGTCCTTTCAGTTCAATTCTTGTGGTAGTAAATAAACAGAAAAATCCTTACGCTGGCTCTTTTCTCCAGGCTTTGTTTTTTTTTTTTAACCTGTTTGACAAGTCTTTTTTTTTTTGGTAAACTTTCAGAAAAAGTGAAATTACACAAACAGCCCAACATTTCAAAGCACATCTCAGCTCCATGACCTCTTAGTAAAGTAAATTCAGTAAATATTTCATGTTCCGCATTGATGTGTGCCTGTGGCATCGTCCTGTATGTGTGTGTGTGTGTGTGTGTTTGTGTGTGTGTGACCACAGATGAGACGTGAATGAATAAAGCTAGTCTTGCATCATCTGAACACACAGACAGCTCAGGGGGAGGCAAACTTTGAACCGCAGGGGTCCGGCTTGTTAGCATGCTGCTCAGTGGCTGCTGAATGTAGCTTTGTTTGGCATGAAATTTTCACACATAATTGGATGTTATGAAGATAAATGTGGATTAGTTTTGCAGAGCTGCAGAAGAAGCGCAAAAGGCTCTGGTTGTTAAAGCCTTCTATGGCCTCTTTAATGCAAACATGACACATTATTGGCTTCATCTCCTTATATTGGTAGAATATGTTCTGTAGTGTAATTTCACAATAATTTACCGCAAATCGTTTCAGTCTTAAATACACTGAAGCAGCTCTAATAATGTTATAACCTCCTGAATATAGTGCACACAGTAGTATAGTCAGTTCTGAATCACCCACCTTCTACATTTTAGATTTAATTAAATAAATCATAAAGAAAATGTGGATTTTTTTCGTAAATTTTTTTTCTGATTTGATTTTTATTATGGCAAAAGGAACTAAAACCCCCATTTATTGGTATTAACTTAAAGGACTATCACACTTTGGATGTTCTGGCTGTTCGTTCAGTGGAAATGTACTCAGTTCTATTTTGATTGCCAGCAAATTAGCAATGATTGATTATGATAAAGAGAGCAGATAATTACAGAAGTAAATTTGATTATAAACCCTGCATGTGCTGCATTTAAATGGAGGTCGATCACCAATGACAGTACCTGTACACAGAGGTGAAATACATGAGTGTTTTGACATTGCATCCATGTGTGGTCTCATTAAAAGGACTATCTGTAATATTTATACCTTTTTAAATATTAAAAATGGATCTAAAACTGGCAGTAGACTCTTTAGAATATAGCGCTAGGAAGTCATCCCAAAAACACCAATGTATTGGATTGTAGAGATGAGAACTAAATACATTCATACTAATGATGTGTAGCTATTGACAACACAAAGCTAAGCTAACAGAGCTGTAATGTAAACTATCAGCTGGTGCAACGTTTGAAGATTATAAAACACTGTGATTTTTACCGACTGTCAAAATAACTAAGTTTTTATTTGATGAAGAAAACTTGATGAAACCATATACAGATGTGTGTAAACAATGAGTTTTATACTTTATTCAGTGAGTAATACAGGCTGTGGATACTTAATGTTGATTGGCTGGTGGCTTTGGTCGTCCTAAGTGTGTTCTGATACGAGACTTCCCCCTTTTGTATTGTCCACTATTTGATTGATTGATTGAAATCTTTATTTTGAACATGTAGACAGTGAAATCAAAACAAAAATCAACCAACAAAATATCAGTACTGGTTAGGGATGGGAATCGTTAAGAATTTAATGATTCCGATTCCATTATCGATATTGCTTATCGATCCGATTCCTTATTGATTCTCTTATCGATTCTCATTGGGTGAGGGAATAAAAGAGTACAAACGGGTGTGTTTGCATTAACTGTCTTTTATATTTCCATCTCGGCACAGAAAATATAACATATATAGTGTGTACAAATAATAACAGATGATGCCGGGCCGGTTTGGGGGGGGGTGGGGGTGCAGTCAAAGTGAAATTAAAGTCGCTTTACTAATTCCTCTATTGCCGCATTTCTACTACATGGTACCGGTTCGGCTCGGCTCGTCTCCCGTTGTTGTGCACCTCATTTCCTTTCCCTTCTTACCTTCGGAAACTTGTATTTGAGGAGTTACGACGTTTGTTGCCCACACTGGAACCGGCCCAGCGTTCACTCTGCCACTACATTCACAAGCACCGCTGAGTATCAAATATGTGACATTCCTGTAAATGAATCACATGCTGTGGACAAATGTTTGAGGATATTGGAGGGATTCCACCCTTTTGAAGACATGGAAGCTTTGACAGTGTTCCAAGTAAGTGGACCTGGTGTCGTCTTTTTAGACCGTTTCTGCCTCAACGCCATGTTGGCTACGTTCTGACCAAAACAATGCAGCGTACGTGTGACGTCATCACGCATGCACAACGAAGGCGGAATCGATAAGCAGAATCGTTAAGCAGGCAGGCAAACGATTCCAAGGAATCGAGCTACTGGGAACCGGTTCTCAAAAAAGAACCGGTTCTCGATTCCAATCCCTAGTACTGGTACATAAAAGGTCAAGTAAACAAAAGAGAAAAAAATATATAATAATAAAATAAATAAATGAAATGAAATTATTCATGCTTGAAAAGGAGTAGGAAGAAGTAAAAACTTACATACTCCTACCCCCAGTCTCTATTCCCTATGATCTCTATATAGCAATTATTATTTTATATAATAATAATAATAATAATAATAATAATAATAATAATAACTGAATTGAGAACTTCTTTGTTTAATGAGATATCTATCTGAAACCTTGATATGTTCTGGAGCTCTGATGATAAGATGAAATGGTTTAGTTCAAATGTATATAAATGAGCATTATTTGTCTGTAAATCCTGGAAAAAAACGGCAGATGTGTTTGTTTAAATAGGTCAGTACATTGTCTTGTTTATATCTCTTGTGCCTATTGTCTGGTATTTGGTCTTTGGTTTATATTTTTGGTTTCTTATAAGCCCATGTAAGGGCTGGGCATATTCTTATGCAGGACACAATAATGAAAATTCATTCAATCATTCATTCCCCGTGCTATTGGGAGTTTGGAATATCACTGTAATACGCATAATATAATATCCCTCAGGCCTCATATGACACTAAACAGCTCCAAATAAAACCAACATCATAAATCTGGGATGCCACAGGGTTTTTCCAGGTTTGAAATGAGACAGAGGTGCTTCCATCGTGTGTTTTCAACTGGCTGATTTATTAACATTTATCTAATGAAAACTGCATCATAACCAGTTTTACTTTGACTATATCAAACATGACTCTTAAAGTGAGCAAAGTCAGAGAATATTATTGTATAATATAACCCATAAAGACCCAGCACTGCTTTTGTGTCACTCTTCAAATTAAATTTTCCTCCATATCTAACCTTTCTAAAGAGATTTATCCCCATTTAATACACAGAAATAAAATATTAGACCATCAAAGGTAATCAGAAACAATGGTTATACAATTAAGTACTAACTCCTGTGTGTATCATGTGACTAAAACAGACAGAAAAGAAAACATGGAATGCCTAAAAGCACTGTTTTTGTCAGTACAATGCTGTAGATATTGATGTAAGAACTGAAGTGATTTTGGTTATTATCAAGAAAACATGGAAAATGACTACATGTCAGCTCTGAAATTAAACTCTTATGAACTATTTTTGTTGTTATCATTATATTTGTCCAAACAAATGTACCTTTAGTTGTACCAAATGTTAGAATGAACAAGAAACTGAAAAAAACCCGGGGTGGTCTAATAATTATTTCTGTGACTGTAGTTACATATGATGTGGAATAAGTGATGATAGTGCTATAATGTCACTTCAATATTCCTACAAACCTGTAAATTTACATGTACTGATGGTTCATTAACACTGAAATGATGTGTCCTTTTTATTCCAGGATTTGATTTGAGAAGGAGACTAACGAAACTAAAGAACTAAAGAAAACAAGGGGTGGTCTAAAAAAATTTCCGCGACTGTAATCGTATCCTCTGTATTTTGCAGTTTTTTCGTATAAATCAGGTATTTTCCTGTATTTAATTCACTGCTCATGTAGATGTTCATTAAAGCTCAGGTTAAAGTATATGGTTATTTCAAAATCAGAGAAAACTGCAAAAAAAAAAAGTGACTTTTTCAGCAAAATATATCAGTAACTGAACATAAACCAAGCACCTCCATCCACTGTCACTGATCCAGCTCCATGGGTTTTACTGGTGAATCAATGTTGTAGAAGATGACGGTGTTTCCACGGTAACTACAGAGCCTCTGAACGTCCAAATGGGTCACATCTGATGACCATGAAAAGACGACAAACTGCATTTTTCACCATTTATTCACATGTATTGATAGAATTAGAGGATCAACAGGTATTAAACGGTTTAGATCAGTTGGTGATGGATGTTTGGGTCTTTATGGATTAAGTTACTGTATATTTACTGAGAATCTTAATATCTACATGCTTTAGACTGATATTTGTTGGAGTGTTGACCATGAACATCTGCATCAGTTCTATCAAAGGCCATGATCTCTTAGCTCTCTATGCAGGAAAAAACCCTATAGTACTATAACAATCAACTTCTCTAACTACTTGAAATAAGTTAAACTAGAGCTGATGTTTTGCAGCAACCCCAACATTTCTGCAGCTTTTTTTTTTTTTTTTTAAAGAAAAAAAGTTTTCCCCTATATCTACTGTATATTTTCCTTGCAACATGATAGGCGATAGGAGCTGGCAGAAGCCAAAGTTTGCAATCCATTTTCTGTAAATTTCCTCCCAGCTTATTAAAATACGTCTGCTTTTTCCTGTAGAGGGGTGAATTCTCTGGGCGAGCATGAGCAAAAGCAGTTTACATTTTCTATTTAATTTACACTCTAATTGGCTTTCGTGTTGGGCCTGTCATTTAGATTAAAACAGATTACATTTTGACTCGCTGCAGGCTCCGATCTGGATTCCTGCAGCTTTACTTCTCAAAATCAGCCAATCCTCCTACACATACACACACATATTGTACCAGAGGAATGAAATATTTAACCATAAGCTCCAGTTTAAGAGCTGCAATTAATGCCAGTACGTTGACAATAGAGGTCACAGAGCAGGCCTTCTTTCTTGTTTTACCTCTGATCTGACCTGTGATCGACTTTCGTACATCTCAACTTAACTAAAACGTGCATTTTTAATCTGATACCATGTTATGATCCATCCCTAGTCCTCATTTTTGACTGCATTATTCAGCATTTTCTAGACGTGTGCATTATTTACTATGTTGTCTGTTGAATTATGTTGTGAAAATGCCTCGGTTAGTAAAAAATAATAGTTTGAAGTGGAATTGAAATCCTCTGTTTTCCAAAACTCATCATGGATCGTTGGTAAAACTAAACTCTTAGATATTATTTCTGTCTTCCGACGTCATTCCTTATAGATATGCATTAAAGAACGACAACATGCGTTAGAATTCTCTTTGATCGTGTCAGAATTTTGTGAAAATAACCACTTCTGCCGTGTTCTGCCTCTGACGCAACCTCAGCTCCCACCGCCATCAAATATTCAAACTGACTCGGCTCCTGTTCTGCCACTTTAGTCACCTGAGCGCACTGATCTGAGACCAGCCAGACAACAACACCTCCATTTATTCCCAGCCAGCAGCAACAACAGAAGGACTCTGGCATGTAAATAATTAACATAGGTCACCTTTTCAACACTGATACTGTCTTTTAAAGAAGGGTTCTGCTGAAACAACAATGTTTACTTACAGCTCCAATACAACCCTTACATCCTACGGGGGAAAAGATGTGAAAACGGCTGTCAGCTGAAACTGCCATAATAAAACTGATGGAAGTCTTTTAAATAAGTTTAGAAATTAGTAAGTAGGGGGATGATTTTAATCAATTTTAATCACTTGGGGTTTTTTTGTCATTAAATTTTGTCATTTTAATTGTTTTGCATATTCCATGCAAGAAATGAAAAGATATTAAAGCACTCATTTCTTTTCAATTTAGATTAAAATTGCTTTGCCCTTTTTTTTTTTTTTTTTTTTTTTGGCTAAAACCTTTCATTAATTGTGAGTTTGTAGTAGAGAAAAGGGTTAAAGGTAAAGCCTGAGCTGGGACAGTAAATGTGTGATCAGTGACAGGATTCTGTGACCTCTGCTTCATGGAAACGGGAAGTAATAATCAATCGCTCCCCGTGTGACCTGAAAACACATCAGACCCTCTTCAATCATGCCCTGCATCACTGTAGGTTAAGCCAACCTCAACGTATAATTGGATAGAGGAGTAGACCTTTTACTCAGTGGGATCACACATGACTTTTGACCTGTTAACCAGCTGACCACCAGCACAGGCCCAGCAGGGATGAGTGAGGGTGGAGTCAGGTACATGTATTTTGAGGAACTGTTTTCACTGTTTATATTATCAGACTGATTTAATCTCCAAAACTGGGAGTAAAAGATCACACTCAAGCAGGAATGTATTTCAAGAGTAGAACAAAAAGCCTCTCTAATCTGATTAGCTGGTTAGCTAAAGGACTTAAGCGTTATCTTCAGGACTAAGTGGTTGTAGGTTCTTAACCTTGGTCCAATGAGATGTGGACTTTCCAGTGGTGGTTTTGAAAACCTCCACAGAACCACACTCTCAAAAATAGAGGTACCAGCTTGTACTTCAAAGGGTACAAATGCTTGTCGCTGGGGGTGTGCTTTTTTGAGAGACATTTCTGTACCCTTTCGAAATGGTCCATTTTTGTACCTTAACTACTTTACATTGAAAGAAAACTCTCATATAGCTGAAAATGCCATGATGTTTAAAGTTTGAACCGGTGGCCTAATTGAGAAAAAACAAAAAAAAAAACGGCATAGGCAAGCTACGACATCAAGACATGGAGGTGTGAATGAAAACTTGATAAAACAGAGATTATGGCAATAATCAGAGGTTCTAATAAGCGAAATAAATTATTAGGCTATTATCATTGAGCTAATTGGGCTATTAAATTAAAACACAAATTATTATTAAATATAATATAGAGTAATTACAGTATGATATATAATAAAAAATGCGCTAAGCCTAAAGTTTGAACTATTAGTCCTACTGTTCAGTTCTCCCAGCCTATAGCCTATTCTCATGGTCTACACACATTTTAATGCTGCAGGGTACCTTATAGTACACATTTGTACTTTACATAACTTTGGACCCTTTATCAGAGTCTAAAGGTGCAATTCTGCCCTCCTAAAGACCAATATTGTACTTCTGAGAGAACATTCTTAAAAGATGTACTTCTAGGTACATAAATGTTCTGATGTGGTACCTCTATTTTTGGGAGTGCAGAACATGACCAGTGTTTCCACTCCTGCACACCCCTGTTGTTCTTCATGGTGGGGGTCTGCGCCCATAAATGCACAATACCAGTGCATTACACTGCAGACCTGTTTGGAGAAGTCCCATGTTTTTGGTGTTGACATGTTGGACACAGACACTAGAGCCTGCTGGGCTCAGTCCGTCACGTTGCGGCCCGTGGACAGCAGATGGCACCGCTGCGCCGTTTAGTGGATCCACTTGGCACAGGGACGAGTCCACGTTGTTTCCACTGTCTGCCTCCACTTCCCCTCCCTCCTCCCTTCCATCCACACTCTCTCTCCCTCGTCTTACAGTGTACACCTATCTATCTTCCACAAGCATCGGCAGTCTCTCCATCAGTCTCCGCGATACGAGCGCTACTACGGCGCAAAGAATGGCACCTCTGCGCCCTAAAGCACCGGTGTCCCACACCGCGCACTTCTGCGTCTTTCTGTTGACCGCCTTGGCCTGGATGGCACTGCCGGGACCCGTGCGCGGTGACAGCGGGGTTTTAAACCGGAGCGGCGGACAGGACCGTACGTTTGACACGAGCGGCGGAACCGGCGGAGCCCGTGGAGGACCCCCGCCGGGCTTACCCACGGACGGGGAGGAGGACGCCGTCGGCCCGGAGAGCTCTCCCCGCCTCAGGAGAGCCGTGTCCCGGGAAAAACAAATGTCACTGCTCAGCAGTTCGTTCGTGCTCAAAGGGGATGCGACCCACAACCAGGCGATGGTCCACTGGACAGGAGAGAACAGCAGCGTAAGTACACTATCCCCTCCTCGTCCCGTCCCGATGCGCCGGTCCACGCACCATCCCCATCACACAGCTCTTTGTCACCTTCCACCACCCATCACTCTACCCACGGCACACATCACCAGAAACAAGTTATTGTTTTCGCAGGAGGCAGCTGGTGCAGACGCACACGGCGTGGCTCGTGGAATGGGAAAGGCACAGTGTGGTTTTTACGCATCCAGGTGGACGCGTGGGTGATGTTCTCAGGCAGGATGAGGACTTGTTAAACATTTTCATGTCAGAGGCTGTGCAAATACATGCATGCTGACTGTGGCCCCAGACTCCCATTATATGACACAGTGGGCCAGTGTCACGGGCAGGTTGTTGTGTGTTTACATTGTTGTTCTGTGGGGAAACCCACCCGCGGAGCGCACAGCCCACTGGTGTTCATGCTGTTCTGTTTGAGCTGCGATACTTAAGTAATCATCAGTTCCAGTGAATTTGACACGTGCTGGAGTGAAGGTGGTTAACGCCTAATTAGAAACCTCAGGAAGGTCCCCGGACCCCACTCTGACAACCACAACAATACCCACTCCTGCTTGTGCGCACCCGAACACAAGGACGCGCCTGAGCGCACAGACAGCAGCAGACGGACACATGAGTGTGATTTAGTCATGGCTTCCTGACTGAGATGCTGATGGAACTTTTAATCCCTGAATGTGGATATTCTTTGTGCTTTGGAACGGCTGGTATTAAAACAGAGGCAGGCTCATACATTTAATACTGTTCTATTCTACAGTCAGTGTCTCCATCAGTAGAGCCAGTACAGTAGATTTCACACACATGTACAGTATTACAAAGATGAACACCCACTGATGTAAGAATAATGTGGATGATAAGGACAGAGAAATAATTCAGCATGAAACAGTCACTTTGATGTCACCACTGACATTCCAAGGATATTGAATCACCCTAATGTATGACTATTTTAAGGCTGTTTTATTTATCAAATTGAAGATGAAATAGAATAATAAGGTCAGTGCATGAAGATTAAAGTATGTCTCCTTGGGGCCCAGTGAAAACAGCTTCAGTATGTAAACAGGAGCAGCCTTTGTGATGGATATTGACAGACGCCGGCAGCATTTGAGTGGTGGTGTCTGGTGGGGACATCACTCACAATCAGAGGCTTTTTGTCAGTGGAACACATTGCTGTGTAACAGGCAGCGGCTCGGGGCAGCTCTGGAAAATTAAAGAGAAAAAAATAATCTGACCGTGAAAACAGCCTGCTGACCCATTTATCTGGAATTTGCTGGAGTTTCATGACAAATTGGGTGGTAAATAATGTGAATGGTGGCATTTGCAGGTAACATTCCACTTGTTGGACTATCGACAGAGGCCAAACAGATTGAATTTAAAGCTGCTCCGGGGCACCTTCACACGTTAGAGGGCCCAAACGGCAACAAGAATTTGGAAAAGTTGAACTTTAATGTCAGAAGAACCTGCAAACAGCAGCATGCACAGGTTTACTGTGCACGAAAGGGATCTGATATTTGAACCAAGATTACTTTGACTCAGTTTGTGTTAACAGCCATGTTTTAACCCTTTAAGAGCTGGAATTACTTTGGTGACAGCTACCACATGTATTTTTCTCTGCTTCTAACCTTTCCTAACTGATTTATTTCCATTTATTGTAACATTTTCTGCTACTTTTTGCATTTTTCAGTGAATATCAAACATTTTGGTATATTTCGTTTACTGATTATGTAAGTGTTCATAAAAGCTCAGAGTAAATTTCAAGGTGATTATATCAAAACAGATGTAAAATCAAAGAAAGTGTCCTTTTCAGCTACATATATCATTAACTGAATGTAAAAACAAGCATATACAACCACTTTCACTGGTCAAACTACATGGGTTTTATTAATAAATCAGTGGTACAGAAAATTGTAGTTTCCATGTTCATTGTTTAGGTCTTTTGAGGCTTAAAAACCTCATCTTCAGACACCAGCAAGCTGCACAAAGTGACTTCTAAAACTAAGCACCACAGTTCAATAATGACTTGTGGGATTCTAGTACCTTGGCATTTAAGACTGGCCATTTAAGCAATAAAAAAAATTGACCCAGTGGACTTTCTGGTGATGAACATCCCTGTCTCTTCTTTTTCTTTTTTCACTGGAGGCAGTGAATCTGCAGGGATCCTATCGCAGAGGCTCTGCCAGCCACAGAAACTCCAAGTTTGACTTATCCTCAATTAACTTGGCATGGGCATGTACTCCGAAAGGTCGACGGGACCGGGTTCATCCCAGACTAATAAACACAGACAAATGGTGCCATTCAATTTCCCTAAGGCTGACATTTATGAGCGGCTCGCAGATTGATGGGTGGGAAAAATGAATCTCTGCCTCCCTTCTTGTTTCATCATCTAATTTTTTTTAACATGAGGTTCCCAGTGTAAGTTGCTGATGGGAGGGGTCAGCGGTGCTGGCGTCTTCAGCTGTCACATTAGTCATGGTGATGGCTAATTGAGGATGAATGGAGACCAGATAAATGTGGACGCTTCTGTAAAAAAAAAAAAAAAATCCCACTAAGGCTACGTTCAGACTGCAGGAAAATATGGGCCAAATCTGATTTTTTTTGTTTTGTTTTGGCCATATTTGATCTGTATCTGATCTGTTAAAGACTGTTTAAACAACACAAACCCAATTTTTTTTTCAAATCCAACCCAGGCCACTCTCATATGTGGTTCTAAATCTGATATGCCTCTGATATTTTGCAATGTGACCTCAGTCTGAACAGCCAGGTCGCATTTATCTGACCTTTTGAAATGCGACAAATGTCAAAATTCTGCTTTGGCAGGAAAAACATATTTACTTCCTTAAACTCAGTGTGTGCCTGGGTGGTCATGTATTACACTAGGACCTCTTTTGTGCATGCGGGTCACTTCAGGATCACATTCAGTTCATACTCAAAACTGATAGAAGTTGCATTGAATGTGTAATATGAACAAGCACACATATAATCGGATTTGACAAAAAATTCAAATCGTGCATTAAGACCTGCTGTGTTTTTTTTTTGTTTGTTTGTTTTTTTTTTTTAACTTGTCCAGCATTAAAACAGCAGAATGGTAGTCTGGCTGCCTTTTGGTGCTGAACAAATTTGTTTTACCAAGGGAAACTTCATAAAGTATATGAAGCTCCCATTGATATTCTACTGCACAGGTGTCAAACATGTGGCCTGGGGGCCAAATCCGGCCCACCGAAGGGTCCAGTCTGGCCCTTGGGATGAATTTGTGAAATGAAAAAATTACACTGAAGATATTAATCATTTTAGTTCACGTTCTGCATACAGACCAATTTAATCTCCAGTGGGTTGGATCAGTTAAATACTATCAGAATAACCTATAAATACCCACAACTCCACATTTTTTCCTTTGTAAATGTAAACATATTCAAGTCATTTTACTGTATTTACACTAAAACAAACTAACATTTCACAAATACATAAATAATCTCAACAAATATGAACATTTTGAGATGTCTGAAGTGTAATTGTAACAATATTCTGCCTGTTATTAAATATTTTGTGTGTTTGTTGATCCACTGTGATCTGTACGTTGTAATTTACATGTGTAAATGATAAACTGAGACATAATATTGTTAAAATTGCACTTAGTTTTCTTAAGAAATTTCAGTTTGTTCATGTTATTCACACTGTTTTAAAGGATAGTTGGCAGATGTAAACATTTTCATCGCAGAATTTTACTTTTTTTCGCTCTAAAACACAGAGGAAAGTTTGGAGTTGACATTATTTATATATTATTATTTATATTATTTTACTGGTCCGGCCCACTGTAGATCAAATTTGGCTTAATGTGGCCCCTGAACTAAAATGAGTTTGACACCCCTGTTCTACTGTCTTTATTATGAGTTTTGTTGAACCACATTTCGATGCCGGACCTGACGGGGGGGCGGGGGGGTGTGTGTGTGATAATTATAATGGTAACTAGAACCAGAACTGAGTAAATTGGGCAGAAGAGAAAAAACAAACAAAATTACAATAAAATAAAATACATAAGACCTATTAAATGATGAATATAAGAAAAGGAAGCATGAACAGAATATCTTGAACAGCGACCGTCCAAATGATACCAGCAACAACCTGCTAATTATATATGTGTGTGTGTGTGTGTGTGTTTTCCACAGTGCAATTAATCACCTCATCACTTTGTTGAATCTGTGCCTCTGCTTCCATCTCTGCAGAGTAAATGAATAGGATGAACTGGTAATCCACCTGCACCTCACTGGAAACACTGGCTTCAGTCTCTGCGCTTTGACGAGCCTTGATTGGTCAGTTCAAGAGCGTAGAAGAGCTTTTTCCCTCAGGCGTTCTCCAGAGATGTCCTTGAAGGGTAGAGATACAGGAGCTGCTGGTGTTTGTGCATATTTAAGGGGTTATTTCCGAGCTCCAGTATAAATATGTGTGTGCGCTTGTTGTTGCGCAAAGCCTTAAACAGTCTGTCTTATAACAAAACAATAGATTATTGGCAACATAACAGAGAATTCCTAAGAAAAGATCTAAAAGAAGTAAGAGCTGACTAGACGGTGCACTATGTCTATAATTGTATATCGTAAGTTCCCACACACCCTTTATCTCTCTGTTAAGCAGGTTTCTTTTATCAACCAGCTGCAGGAATCCCCTTATCCATGTGGTTTGAGTCATCTCACACTACTGAAATGTTCAGTTCAGTTGGTGTGTTTCGGTCTCTGTTCAACCTGAACCAGAATTAATGCAAACAGTAGTCGGTAAGACATGAAACTACATGAAATACGACATAATTGAGTCAAAATGTGAAGGTGCAGAAACCAAAACCCAGCATTTTATTCAACAAACACATATCACGGTCATACATCACTTTATATTTGTTCACCACTTTTTCATTAAAACCAGAAGTTTTCGGTTTAATATCTAATTCAACAGCAGCCAGAGAGCAATGGACAAGAAAACCCCTGTTGAATAAATGACGGTGGTGGTAGACGCTTGTTTTTATGTTCGGTTATATATTTTTTATTAATTTTTTACAAAAAAACAACATAAACATGCCCCCCCCACACACAACACAATCCTGACAGCAGTAAGTTAATCAGTAATCATATATCACATAAAAGAAAGAAAAGTGTACATAATGCAGAAAACAGCAGGGTCAGTCACTCACATCAGTCACCTCATCTCAAAAAATGAATTTTCACTGAAAAATGCAAAAAAGCAGTGGGGAAAAAAAAGGGTGATAAATCAATTGGAAAAGGTTAAATGAAAAACAGTTCTATATCATTTGGAGGTAAACTTTTTTTGCGCTTCATACATTATTTCTGTGTTTATTTTGCGTTTTTAAATTCATGAAACTTGGAAAAAAAACACAGGTATTTCTTGGTGAATAATATTTTGATTGATTTAGCGCTGTTTTTGCTGTGTTCTGTAGCCTGATGACTGGATTAATGTTGGTTTCATGTATAGAACTATGAGGGAACATTACAGCCTGTACAGTGACTTTAGATTCAAGATATTTTTGATTTTACTTAGTATTGCTGCTTTTTTTTTTAGACTTTTGTCCAATATAATCTGTTACAAACTGAACCCAAAACTGAATTCCACACTCTTTACTTGAGTTTCATCAAACATAATTTAAACTTGTGTTAATTTTCCAATTTGCAAACACTATAAACCTTAATAATATAAAGGCACCTTTTTAAGACTTTCATTTCACTCTCTTCTGTTTCCTATTCAACATTCTTTTAGCTGTTTTTGACCTGCAGAAACACTATAGAGCATTGTGTGTAAAATGTGTTGCATATGGGCCACAGATTTCTGTCAGTTTCACATTGTTCCTCAGATGATGGGCTGGTTTTGGGAAGAAATGTAGCAACAAAGACATATTGTTTCTCTAAATCCTTTTTTCCCCCCAGAAGAAAACTCTTGTGCAGCTTTAACCTGGTGTTGTCATGGTCAGTATTGTAATCTTCTGAACTGAATATCTATATAAATCCACTATCAAATGTGGTTTTTCAGTCATTAATGTCTGTTTTTAAGTCTATTCAGCTACAGTTTTGAGGTTTTCTTTTTAATTCTTGCAATCCCACTACAAAAATTCTGTCAGTTTTCTCTTAAATATCTCATCTGAATGCGTAAACGTTGTCATTTTCTGTTTTTTGACACTTTTTTTCCTCCTCTTGTGACTCACAGTAACTTTTGCTCTTAATTCAGAAGAGCTATACAACTTCATTTCCTCCCAAAGTTGACTTTAAAACCTCTTGAGTCTTGCACGTTGAATAAATGTTATTTTCTTTACATGAGCGCAGAATTGGGCTTTTTCTTTATACCAACAGGAAAATGGCAGAGGGTAGCTTGTGTTTTGGTGTCGCTCGGCTTTAATACTGGGTGGATGATGAGAGGAAGATTTAATAAATAACAGTCAGAACTCAAATACAGTTGGACAGAATAATCAAAGCTCTTGACATCTGAGCAAAAATGAGAATGAAGGCCATGATATTAAAAAAAAAAAGCTCGTAAGCAGACACTGGATTAAGAGTATTTTCCTACTTCAGGGTCAAGAGTGCATTTCCACCTCTGCAACAGTTCTTTTTCTTACTTAAACACTTTCTAATATAGGATTTTTTTTTAGCCTGAGGCAACCCTGAAGGTATCACTATGTTTGCAGCCACAGACAATATAAACTATTTACAGGCTAAATGGTAAATACTCGTGATGAGAAATAGAAAATAGGTGGTGTTGGGACAATTATGTAACCTGTTTGAGATGTAATGAGACAATATGTCCAAAAATGTTATGATAAATATTTACAATGTGTGTCTACTTATTAGCAGATTTGTGATTCTGAGTGAAAATCAACGAAACCTGATGTTTATTGGTGTATTTACACTATGTTTTAGGGTCAGGATATCTCAGAAATCTAGAAATACAACATTCACACAGTTAATATGATGTCTAGTCATAAAAAATGCAGTAAAAAAGCAAAAAATTTGTGAACATTTTGTGTTGCTTTTGCTAATTTAAACAAAATAGTGACTAAAAACCAAAATATATTTGTAAAATTAGATGATAATGTTAACAGCCCCTGATCTTGCATCATAATATAACAATGATATTGCTTTATGAATTAAATCTACAGCACCATGATAGTAATTATTGTTTTATTGTAGCTCTGCTGCAGCTGTTTTTTTAAAACAAAACTTTAAGTTCTCTTATACAGACATGGCCAAAAGTTTTTTTTTTTGAGTCACGCAAGTTTTGTTTCCGAAAAAATTAACCACCACCTTTATTTTCTATAATTTCCATATGTTTCTAAGGTACATTGAAGTCCAATTCGAGGCATTTTCTAGAGTTCAAAGAAATTTAACGACAAATAAATCTCATTTAAGCAGAGAATCCATTTGTCATTCCCAAACATTTGGCTTTGACTGTAGGTCTTTTCTAAAATTGTGTTAAAATACTTAACGATTAATGTCCAGGTTTTAATAATACAATACAAAACAACAATTTTTAAAGTTTTTAAAGCATAACCACCAAAACAAATACCCAGAACATTTTGATCAGTAACTGTAATGTAACTACATTTGTGTCTCAGTACCACAGTACTATTATATTTATTCTGCAATTTAATTCAATCCATAAAACTGATTTGTCCTCAATACTGAAAATAGGCTCCCTTTAAAGCCACACTGGGACTTTTTTTCTGCTGAATATGTAGATTTTATAGATTATGCAGATGATATGGATTCCAGGCTCAAAGACATTAATGGATGGAAGGATATATAGTGTTACAGACAGAAGTGTTACACAATAATTATTCACAGGCGCACACATCAACATGCATGTATGAATATGGAGGTTGGGTCCCTGAAGACAGTCTGGGAAGGAACATGACGCTGTAGAACATGATACCAGGGTCTGAAAGGAGAGAGCCTCCACTACTGAAAGGACTCTCTTTGTGCCTCTGAGTTGTTGACTTGCTCCAGGGAACTCTGTGTTCGTCTTTTTTTTCTATTTCTATCTCCTCTGTGGTGATGAACAGCATCAGTATCTGTGTGTGTCTGACGTATGCATCTGTATCGGCCAGGAAACAGCCCTCAACATTTAATAGGGTTTCTCCATTTTGTTTGTATTGATCGTTTGGCGGAGGGACAGATTATACATTGGCATTGCACTCACACCTTTTTTAAGTGTGTGTGTGTGTGTGTGTGTGTGTGTGTGTGTGTGTGTTGCCGATCCCAGGCGGCCTGTCCCACAGTAGCCTAAGTGATTAATGAGCGGCAAAAGGGGCGCTGACAGTCCAAACTCTCGGCCCGCCCTCTACCCTCATTGGGGAATTATGGGTAATTCTTACCACTTCCTGGTTAAAAGCCCTCCTGGGTGGAAATAAGTGAAAGTAGAAGACGAACGCTGACTTTAAAGATGTGAAATCTAAAACTGAAAGTTGTTATGGTATGGTAGCTCACATGAACAGAAATAGTGCTTATAAGAACCAATGACAGACTTTCAAAACTAGATTCAAGACCATTCATAATGGATTAAGGCCATTTTCAATGCAGTTCAAGACTTATTTCATTGCTTGTTACACTGACAAAACCTATGAATTTAAAATAATACTATGACTTACCATATCACTCTAGTACAGGGGTGTCAAACTCATTTTATTTCAGGGGCCACATTCAGCTAAATTCGATCTGAAGTGGGCCGAACCAGTAAAATAATAACATAATAATATATAAATAATGTCAACTCCAAACTTTTCTCAATGTTTTAAAGCAAAAAAAGTAAATTTACATTATGAAAATGTTTGCATCTATAAACTATCCTTTCAAAAATGTGAATAACATGAACAAACTGAAAAAAAATAAGTGTAATTTTAACAATATTATGCTTCTATTTATCATTTACACATGTTCATTATAACTTACAGGTCACAGTGGATCTACAAATACACAAAACATTTAATAACAGGTGGAATATTGTTAAAATTGTACTTTCTTCTCTTGAGACATTTCAGGTTCTTCATATTTGTTCAGGTTATTCAGATATTTTTTGCAATATTATACTTTGTTTTTAGTGTAAATACATGAAAACATTTACATTTACAAAGAGAAAAAATTGGAATTGTCAGTATTTATAGGTTATTATGACCCACCTGGGATTGAATTGGTCTGAATGTGGAACCGGAACTAAAAGGATTGTTAACATCTTTGTGTAATTTTTGCATTTTATAAATTCATCCCAAGGGCCGGACTGGACCCTTTGGCGGGCCGCATTTGGCCCCCGGGCCGCATGTTTGACACCTGTGCACTAGTATGAAGCACTAAGTGTACTTTCTCATTGAACTTGCACTTGAATAAAAGCAAACAAACCCTAAGGATATCAATTATTACTATCTGTTTTCTTACTTGATTAGATGCCACATTAACCCATTCACCACTTTGTGACTGTATATAAAGATGGATGCTGCTGTGATGTTTCCTCCCACTGTGTAAAAATGAAGCCAACACCTGAGGGAGCTGCCATGTCACTTATATGAGGAATTCATGCATTTTTGTAACATCAGATATAATAAAAACAAACTGATCAGAACGATGATATTCTGAACATATATCAAATCTACCTAAAAAGACTAAAATCTTTTTTTTTTTGGGAAAAATATTGGATGTGGAACGTTAGGGGGTGGGATTTATAACCAATTCTGCATCCAACCACTATGGGGATGATTTTGGCATCTCTTTTAAAGGGTGATTAATACCTCCATCTTTTTATACACTAGTCTATACTCACAGCATTTGCATGTGCTCTGATAAATTCTGCAGTTTGTGGTAATGATCACTGGTTTTATGTTCCATAATGCATTTGCAATGCATTATGTTTGCTGTTTTAGCAAGATTCTAATACCTATGCATATGCATTTCTCTATTTTGGCATCAAGATGCAAAGCAATTTATAGCAAATATGTAAACGGTTTTAAAAACAAGGAAAAACTCTGAAAAATGAGCATATTGTAGAAGCTGTTTAGGATGATCTGGCCCTGAAGGAAGCATGGTTTAATATACCACAAGATGACTTAATAACTGTGAGTGAGTTCAAGATGTGTAAGTGCAAACCGAGGTCCCACTAAATACTGACTTCTGCCTCTAGTAGTCATTTAGTTCTGGTCTTTTTGTGTGTGTTTTAATGCTGTGTACGTACTGTATGTTCTGAGTTTTCTTGTTGAATCTTAATATAGAACATGGGAAATAAATGTCAAGCTTATTAAACCACTTGAGGTGACCTAAGACTTTTTCTCAGTACTCTATGTAATTTTATATAATGGGCAGAAATTGCTCTGTATATTCAATGAAGACATGGCGTAAAATGACCATAGAGTACTTTAAGCAGGGATATTTTGCTTTTTTAAAAAAAATGGAATTATGCATTTTAAAACATTTCCCTGTGGTCTACATAAACTGTAAATGCTATGCTTGGGTCTGAATTCTTTATTAATTCAACTCCACAGGTCCATCTTCAACACTATTTCTGAGTAATGACACCAGAAAGGTCATTTTGAGCGCTGGCCCTTTAAATGCAAATGAGACACTTCATGCCCCACCCCCTCCAGGTTGTTGGCTGTGCTGCTCTGTCCTGTTCAACCAACAACTGAACATTTTAGGTAATCTGCTCAAAGTTTGGACATATTTTCAGTATGAACTACAACCGCTGCTGCTGACAAACAATTATGTCATACTCTGAGAAATGTTCGTCAAAAGCTTGACCTTATATGTGCAAATGTCATGACGTAATTACTTATAAAACATAACAAATGACGCAGGAATTGAAACTGGTTGTAGAAATCCACTTGATTTTTGCCGGAATGAATCTAAAGTTAGCTTTGCAGCACCTGGAGGGTTTAAATTCAAATTTTATGAACTATTAGGGTCCGCAAAATCAACAAATAAATGAACCAGACTAATGAAAGTGGGTTTAGCAAAATATGACCCATTTAACACGGTATGTTTCATGTTACAGTGTTCACAAAAATACATTTAAAAGTGAGACCAGATGAATGTTAATGTAAAAAAAAACTAAGATCCAGATTATTAAATTTGGTAGTTTTTAAGAAACCACTGAAACCCTGGAAAATAAAGTTATGTAATACTGGAATAATATAGTGAGTCATTAAAAATGCATTAAAAAAAAAAACTGCAAGATGCTGGTATCTGTTACAGTGACTGTGTGAGCCTGTGCTCTGAGTAGGTCAGCATTACCAATGTGCTCATAATGACAGTGTTACATGGCGATGTTAGACTGCACCATTTTTTTCCTTTCTCCAGAATTAGTGATGACACCAGAATCCATGATGTGCTTTATGGGCTCCATGGAACACTGCAGCTCACACCAGTGACACAATGGCGGGTACCTTTTTCATCATCGACCTGACATCAGCGTCTAAACATCATTATTTTCTCTCCATCACACCTTCCTCTGCCTCCTTTTCTATTTATGGAAATAGGGTGAAGGATCTTCCCGATTCATTATTTTCTATATGTAAAGGATATCAGCTGATAGCACATGTTACTCTCATCATACCTCTCCTTCCCACCATTCCCTCTGGTTACCTTGCCAACACCATCGTCATTTAAACCAATCCAGTCTAGGGATTAGTGGCCTGCAGCATACATCTAATCTAAACATGGCACTGGGTGAATTTAAATTGCGTATTTAGAGGAAAGCGTAATGTTTTATAATAAGGTACTCGCCTTTATTTGCATGGTAAATTATGGCTGGTGCAGGTGTGTAACTCACACACACACTTACCTGTGCATGCTGTAACAATACACAGACATGTACTTTGTCTGTCCAGTCAAACACACACATGAACACACACACACACACACACACACACAGGTCTCCAGGGTCCTGACTTAATGTGAAAGGCATTTGTTCACGCTTCACATACTGAACAGACAGTTCATTTGGCCCTCGGTTGTTCTGCGGCGGAAAATTGTTTGCACATGCGAGGAGAGTCTTTCTCGTCATTTATCTTGTCTGTCCTTGTTCATCCTACTTAAAGACACACTCCAAAAACCACACTGTGAATCCGTGGATTTGTTTGTTCGGCGCTCCTCTGTTTCTTTTTAATACCGATACTGTACTGCCTCCAAATGACAGGGTAGCAGTGCGGCGGGGTCACCACCCAACATGGCCGCCTGGGCACATCCAAGTCTGTCTGCAGCCTTTCATGGGTGATTGATGCCTGTCATCTGTTGTTATGACGAAGGTTTGAGATGAAGCCGTGTGTGCTTGAAGTCAAGGCGACAGTAGTGGCTTTTCCACTGACCCTCAAATATAACTTGTGTGTAAAAATTTACCTAATGGAAAAACGACAATTTTGCCAAAAGTCTCATTTTTCAATTAAAAGTTTTTGCGCTTGCAAGAGGTGGTTTTTCAGGCGTAGCGCAAATGATATATCATGCAAAACTGCAATGGAAAGACCTTTTTTCACAACTAAAGTCAGGTGGATTAAAAAAAACGGATGCTGACGTACATTACAACAAGCAAATAAGAAGAAGAAACGTGTGGACACACCAGGAAACTAGGGATGCACCGATACCACTTTTTTCCAGACCGAGTATGAGTATGAATACTTACATTTGAGTACTTGCCGATACTGAGTACCGATACGAGTACTTAATAATCCCATTCCAGTTGTTAGTTCCTTTTGTAAATGTGCTTTATTGTCGTTGTCATTAGTCCGACTGTAACAAGGTGCTGCTACTGACGTTTAATGTGTATGAATGAGCGTTTCTCAATTAATCCACCAGGGGGTGCTGCTCTTCATTAACCATACTGGACAAACACCACGAAGAAGAGTAAAGTTTTTGAGAAGAGGAAGAAGAAGAAGAAGAAAGTCAATAATAACAAACATGGAGACGACAGAGGCAACACTAATGTGATACTAATATTGCAGCATTTTCACTAGTATGGTTTAACAGCTTAGCTTCAGCAGGTAGAGAAAAGAGAAATGAGCGATAAGTTTCGTTTTCACTTCTGCTGGCAGCAGTCTGCACTACTCCATACCCCTCTCCGTCTGGGTACACATCCGCCAGCACCTGGTAAACGGATGGAATGTACGCAGAGGACAGACAGAATGCTCCGTCTGTATCTGTCTGTGTCTTTAATGTTACTTGCAGTCAGCGTTACTTTTATCACCGTCATTTTATTTTGAAAAATCTCCACACTCTTCACACTCCCCACACATTATTCCATGTACCTGCTGCGCTGAACTGTGAATGTCACACGGCCATAAGTGGTATCGGTGCATTTGTATTGGATTACTTTTACGAGTGTGAATACGAGTACACACACTGAGTATCGGAGCCGATGCCCGATACTCGTATCGGAATCGGTGCATCCCTACAGGAAACCCGATCATTTTTTAATGTAGTACGAGATAGAGGGGTAATGTATAATAATAATGAATATATCTGTTAATCAACACCATATTTACGTTCGTTGCCATGTTTCTGGAATGACTTCTTGTGTCATTTCACGATAAATAAACAAATCATCGCATTTGTGATTTAATGAAAAAACCGACATTACACACTTCAGTTTTTTCGACATTTAGTAAATATCGGTAATGTTTTGCGCAGATGTCCAATGGAAAAGCGATGACTGTTATGGTTATCAAACACTTGCTGCTTGTAGGCGGCTTTAAAATAGAGCCGTACTGTTGGGGAAACTGGCAACAGGAGTTTTTTTTCCAACGTTGGAAAGAAATAGTATCAAAATAGTTGGATATATTAAACCACTCTGGAACAAACTTCACATACAGATGGAATATTCTGCCAAAGACTCATATTTAAAATTAGTCTAAGTGTATTTTCCATTTGTCTCAAGTGTGATTAGATGTTTGTTGGCTGTTTGGACCCTGACTGTTTTTGGCTTACACCCATGTCTTTGTGCGTTATGCTCCGAATATTGTTTATTTACAGTTAAAAGGAACAGGAAGCAGAAGGTCTTTTGGTTATTAATAGCTGTAATTATCACCTGTTCTTCTGAAGCGTCCACACAGTGCATTCACAACACGCAACAAAAAAGAAGCTACGTTCATTTACATTCCCTCCTCATCCAAATTTCACAGTCTGAGCACAAATTCTTCCTTATAAATATATGCAATAGAAGCAGCCACAAAAACATCCTGTTAGCTCCAGAAGTTGGTTTGCAAAGAATGATAGTCAATTTGACTTTTCCTTTAATTTGTCACCTATCTGTTGCTCCACAATACAAACAGTTCTTCAAGAACATGGTTTACACTTAAGAACGACTACATGCATGTGATAAAATGGACATAGTTTATTTTTTCTGTATTTTTATTGAATTTTAATGAGGAACTCGAAGTATCCACCTTGTTAATCTAGCTTTCTAGGCAGGCCTGCACTTTAGTTTTGCTCCTTGGTACATGGTATACTTGCCAGGGTCTCCTTATTTTTCTGCTCTGCACCCAAACACTTTTTGTTCCTTTTCAGGGTGTGCATTTAAGTGAATGGCTAACGATGATAGCACTAAATAAACACTGGTAGAGCATAATTGTCTTGTTTAGAAAATGTTTTTATGGCTGCAGTATTTTGAGAAATTTCATCCAATATTTTGATCCTTTTTTCCATCAAAAAATGTCCTTTATAACAGGGAAAGCAATAAGTGTATCACTTTGTTATACTATACTATTAACCACCTGTCTCCAGAGTTTTGGTTTTGTATAGAACTGAATCGATTAATCAATTTGAATCAATAAAAAAAAATATATTCGATTAGAATTTTCCTGAATCTAATGTACATTTAACCAAATCAAAGAAAATAATCCATAGATTAATTGATAACAAAATAACTGATAGCTGCAGCTCTAGTATATTTTGTTTTTTAGTGTTAGAGGTCAGCTGATTGGGATTTTTAAAGGCAGAAAATTCTGGCTGTAAATTAAGGTAGAAATAAATATTTTCATAATAAACCGAATAACTGTTGGACTAAACGTGAAGTAATTAATCAATGAATGTAAAACTGAATATTAAACTAAAAAAATTCTAGATGGAAGTGATTATTAGTTCTTATTTCCCCCCAAAGTCAGTATTTTCATTTCCATTATTCAGATTTTATGCTAATGCATATAATTATTAAAATGTCCTATCAGTGCTGTAAAAGAATGTATATAATTAGTGAACAGAGGATTGTGACGTTACTGTGAAATTCTTTTTTGAAGCCAGTAGTTTGTGATTTTGCTGTCGGCGTGGTGGCCTGGAGTGAGAGGTGACCATATTTGGACAAAAGGGGCGGAGCTGTAGGAGCATGAGGGATCAGAACCATCCATAAAGGCTCAGCTAATACTAAATGTATTTAGTAAGATGGCAAATTTACTACAACAAAATAATTATACAGTGCTGTAACTACAGTTAAGGAAAAAATCTGTCTTAAAATTAAAAGGAAAAAAAAAAAAAACTTGGAAAGTCTAACCTTATAAGTGAGCAAATTTTTAGCGAACTGAGTTGTCAATAAATAAAAGTCCATCATGGTAGATAGTAAAGCCTCATTTCTCATGGCCTGAGATCTGATTAACAGATCAATAATTTAACCACAAACACTAATTAGGGAGTCCAAATAAAACAAACGAGCCTGGAATGAGTCCTTGGGAAAAAAAAGTTCAGTGTAAGCCTCTGGGAGTCGAGACTTTTTGGAGCCAAAGGCAGCTGAAGTCCTCACCCCTTCGCTGAACCATTCCTTTACACATTTTCAGCAAGTTTCAGGGATTCCAGGCTTTAATTTCTTTGCATTAATGAGATGCTAAAACAGGGAGAGTTTATTAGTAAAGCTGTGAGTAAAGGTTATTCGATCTTAATGATGTTTCTAAAGGTTGGTTATCCCTTTATTGGGCAAGTGACTGTTTTTGGTCATTTCCACATACATTCACAGTTCCATTGAGGACAGTGAGTAAACAATCTCAGGTCTGATATGGTCTACAGGGTCTGGAAGGTCCAGCTCTGCATGAACAGTGAATGTACCTGCTTTATTAGGTACCATGAACAAATGGAACTCTTGCAGTGGTTCCTGACCTTTTTTGGCTCGTGACCCCATTTTAACATCATAAATTTCTGGTGATCCCAGACATTCAAAACTGAGACATTTTTTTGCTAAAATGAATTTGTTCTTGATCATGTAATAGTTTGCTATACTATGTTGCAAATAAATGTTAATTTTAGACGACATTTAGTCTATATAATGTATATTATTATGGACGGAGGCAGAAAAGCCAGGTGTAGATTACTGCACAAGGTGAGAATTTGATTTTCCTTGGTCAGGATATGTACAGTCAGTCCAGCTTGGATTTACAAGGCTGACAATTAATACTGAACAAACAAGAACTCAAACTATGAATTATGAAAGAGCTGCAGCATCTGAAACTGACCACAATGAACATTTGAAAGATAAACAGTACCACAGTGCTTCAGTTTCAGACTCAGTTCGTCATGTCTTTTATGGATTGGGATTGTCTCTCTCAACTCACCATATATTTTTATTAGTAAGTTTTTCTTGATTTTTTTTTTTTTTAATCAATTACTAGAAATTTCAGGCGACCCCATTTGAATTCCCAGGTGACCCAACATGGGGTCCCGACCCCAAGGTTGAAAAACCACTGTACTAATGTGAGTAACGATATTCAAAGGGATAATGTGGATGATGACAGGTTTCTGGATTAGCTCTTCTGTTGGTCTAATGTTCTAAAAGTAATGTTCTAATGTTCTAAAATACATGTTCCCTTCACCTTACATGTGTTTTTCTTGTATTTTTCATATACACTTCTTGGTTTTTTCAAGGAACCAAATATGGTAACTTCAGTGACCTTGATTTTCTACATGGCAATACAAAATTTGGCAGAAATTTCACAAAAGTAATAAAGTCTTGTTATGTCCTCCATACATAATAACACACCAAGAGTATTTCTGAGTGTCCTATAAAGGGTTAATGGCAAAAACAGGAGATCTTCTACCTATTGGACTGAAACTTTTGTTAAGAGACAGATCCCTCCAGACCCAGTAACAATAATGTTCGGTGTGGAACCAACAGGAGTGGACCTTAGTACTAAACACAATGTTGTTTTGACGTTTGTGACACTACTACCCAGACGTCTTATTCTGTTAAACTGGAAGAACAAAAATCCTCTAACTCATCAGGCTCTGTTCAAAGATATTATGCAACACTTACATTTGGAGAAAAGTTATTTTATTCAATTCAGCATCCCTTTATTGATTTCATTAATATTAAGTAAGTAGACAGACCCCCCCCCCCCTTTTTTTTTTTTGTGTGTGTGTACATGTGAGTGCAGGTGTAGTGCTCTTGTTCTGACACACGTATATTGGATACTATATATGACTTTTTTTATATTGTTTTCCATTGGACATCTGCGCAAAACTTTACCGATATTTACTAAATGTCGAAAAAAACAGAAGTACGTGCTGTCGGTTTTTCCATTAAATCACAAATGCGATGATTTGTTTATTTATTATTGCGAGATGACATGAGAAGTCATTCCATAAACATGGCGACGAACATAAATATGGTGTTGATTTACAGATATATTCATTATTATTATTATTATATATTACCCCTCTATCTCGCACTAAATTTAAAAATGATTGAGTTTCCTGGTATGTCCACACATGCCGCAACATATTTCTTCTTCTTCTTCTTCTTCTTCTTCTTCTTCTTCTTCGCTTGTTGTAACGTACGTCAAGATCCGTTTTTTTAATTCACCTGACTCTAGTTGCGAAAAAAGGTCTTTCCATTGCAGTTTTGCATGATATACTATTTACGCTACGCCCGAAAAACCACCTCTTGCCAGTGCAAAAACTTTTAATCGAAAAATGAGACAAAATTGTTGTTTTTCCATTAGGTAAATTTTTATGCACAAGTTATATTTGCGTAATTTGAGGGTCAATGGAAAAGCGACTAATGTTCTAATTTCAATATGAGTTTTAAAAAAAGAGAGATCTTCTTAAAAACATGATTCCTGTGAATATTCTTTCATCATTTTCATCTTTCAGAGCCTCTGTTGGTGAAATCATGTGACTCCTCATAGGTCTGATCTGATTGGAAGGTAAGATGTGCATATACAGTATCTGCTGGCAGAGCTTTGTCCTGGCGAGTTAATTGTCTGAGACGTACAAGCCCAGCGGATGACGGAGCTCATCCTTTGATAAGATCTTCATCCGATGCCATCCTCTTAGTAGGGCCTTGGTGTTGGCACAGCACCTTGGCAGTGGGCTCCATTTGTCACTCTGACTCCGTGGTTGCTTTGCTAACGAGACCTTGGGAAAGTATACGAAGCGGCGTGCTACTGTAGAGTTACAGTCTAATTAAGCATCGGGTGATGCCAGGTGGATGCTGGCGGCCCGGCAGCTAAATAAAAGCGCTGAGATGCATTAGTCTTACAGGTTGTTCCAAGGTTGTTGGCAGCAGGGTTGATGGATTGTTGTCTGTTTGTTTCAGCGTCTCCGCATGCACATGAGGGAAGTGTGAGGTCTGGCATTTCCAACTGTCTTTTTCTCAGTTTAATATCTCGTCCTCTTAGGTACAACGTCTCTAAATGACTTAATTGAGGCCGTTGTGCGTGTCTGCGTATGTGTTCGTTTATGCTGGGGGTGAATGGTTACCAAGCGACAGGCAAAACAACTAGTTGGCAGGCTTTGGCACACAAGAAAGACTCATCTGCATGAACATCCAAGACATTGTCCCAACTTTCCTCTCTTTGTTACGGTGCTAAAATATCCCCAGCATGCGATCATTGTGTTTCCAGTTTTGTCCCTGCAAACAGTAGCTTTTTTTTTTTCCTTTTCTGTTCATGTACCCTGTTGTTTTGTGCTCTTCTCATCGTCTTCTGCAGTTTTGCTGTCATGGTTGAAAGTTTCTGTTCATGTTGCCCTGGCAACCCACTCTGGAATCCTGTTGGGGTCTTCCAGTGGTTTGGTTCCTGATCTGAATTCAGAGTGGCCCCTTGCCTTGCACTTCTCCAAGGTCCTGCATATTTCATGTACAGCTCCGTTATAAATATATGCCAGTGACACTCAGGCTGTCAGTGTGTTGAATATCCAAACGTCCACTTTCATGAATAAAGACAGTAAATGCTGTTTTTTGAGCTGTCAGCCGTTTCTTATTTATCCATTTGATTTTGCCTCTTTGGAAAGTTGACACCTGGCTATTACACTGTTCAATGTCTGTCGGAGTAAGGATGAAAATCTGAGAAACACTGGCTTGATACATGTGAAATTAACTATTCCAATTCAGATTTTAAGTCTGAAAGCTCCTTCATAGGGCTGCAATAATGATTTTTCAATTGTGGTCAATAAAAATGCTGAAAATGTCAATAAATAGTTTTCAAATGTCTGTTTTTGGTTCACAGCCCAAATATATTATATTTACCATCATGGATTAAAACAAAAAACCCAAAACTGAAAATACTGAAGTTTTTTTTTTTTTTAATCTTAGTCAAACCAGTAACTTGATTATCAAAGCAGTTAGTGTCTGATTTAATATTTGAGAGCTAATTTCAGTAATTGATTATTGATTCCTTTGATTTGGACTTTCATTAATCCTGTCATGCATGAATGAACCTTAATCAAGATTTTTTTTTTTATTGTGAGTGTTTTTATTCCTCTTTAGGCATGAAAAAAAAAACAAAAACAGAACAATACGATGGATTTTTTTAATGAATCTATTTAATCCTGGAGTTACAAAAATGTTCATTCAGCTGGACACCATGTGTTTAATTTTAGAAGCAAAGAAACATGTATTTTCTGATATACTACGTGAAAACTATTAAATAAAAATATTTTAACCTTCTAAGACCCAGGAAATGTCAGCAAATTACAAGCTTTTTTTGTTTTTTATTAAATAAGTGCCTATATTGGAAACATCATAATGCAACAGTTTTGTCAGATGCAGTTTTTCAAAATTTTTATTGAATGCACTTTGTGGTGGACAGTTTTCTTTTCTTTTTTTTTTTTTTTTTGTATAAAGTTGTGAAACTCTTGTCTACAAATGTGGACAGAAAACCCATAGCTGGGTCTAAGAAGGTTAATGCTGCTAATCTGATGTTTTCTCACCTTTTAACATACCTGCATGGAGAGAATATGCAAAAAAACAAACAACTTTTTGTTTAGAAAAAAAAACAAAACAAAACTGTTTATTACAGTCTGGTAACAATTAGCAATTTTTTTTTTTACACTCAAATGTGTTAGTGCAGATCAGGTTTATCTACAACAGCAAAGTTACAGTAATGGTATGAAATTGCTGCGTATGGGATGATGCACAAAACAACAAATCCATAAATATACAAGAAAACACCTTTGATCAGCTGTCCACTGTAGTGACCACTATGCATGAAAGGGTTAAGAGGATAATAACAATAATAATAATAATGATAATGATAATAATGATGATAACATGCACATGAACTAAAAAAGGTAGAAAGACTTCACTAGTGATCATTAATGCATATCTACAAGGATATATCAATTGTTGAAAATGACAAAAACCGTCTGAACCCATAAAAGGCAAACGCTCAGTGCAGTAGTTGAGTTCTTCGTCTGTGTTCAGTCTGCTGCTGTACTGTATCCATAAAACACATCCAGGTGTCATTCGGCCACTTTGCACATGATGATAAAGAGCAGAGGAAGTGGATGAAGCTGAGAAATGAAAATAATCTGAATTTAGTCAGAAGAAAAGTCTGACACCAGCTCATATTTGTGCATTAGCTAATTACCGCTAGTTCTCAGTGCATCTGTCAAACCGGCAAAAAGGCTTTTATGAGGTGTTGCACATCTTCACACTTCATGTTTCATTTGTCAGTCGTTTATTGGTGCGGTCCAGTTCAGAAAAAGGTAAATAAAATAAATACTGATGTCAACACAGCTGAACATGAAGTAAACAGACCAGGAGTTTTAACACTATTCAATACACTGAAAATCTTGGTCCACTGCAGGAAAACACTGTCTGTGGAAAACTGTTGTATTTGATTTCAGTGGTTTTAGCCACTTCTGAATCCTACTGATGCCTCTTTTGAGATAGCAGTAGTAGTAAATGTATGTACAGGCTTTTCTGGTAAGTGACTATTTGGACCCAGAAATGAGATTTATGGCACCGTGACATAAGAATGAACAACATCATGTGACACTGGTTGTGTGGCATGTAACTTTACCCCAGAAGATGATTTTTTTTTTGGTTGCCTTTAATCCCTGAACACCCAAGTGTGTCATTACTTTGTGCACTTATTTTGTTGTGACCCAGAGCAGCACTCACTGTTAACCCATAAAGACCCAGTGCTGTTTTTGTGGTAGTTCCTAAATAATTTTTTCTACATATTTAACATTTCTTAAGTGATTGTCACCATTTATTATAAAATAATCCTCTGTATTTTATAATTTCTAGTAAAAATCAAGTATTTTCAGAATCATGTTAAATGCCATGTAAGTGAAGATGGTTCACATTACTAGGAATTTGCTTCAGTGGTTTGGTGCATATTTTGTTTATTTATTTATTTATTTATTTATTTAGAACATGCAAAGAAATAAAATAAAACAAAACGAAGCAAATTAAGACAAAAACAAGTCTGCAAGTCTGAATTTTGCATGGTCGAAAAAGTGTAGGAAGAACATAGAACATGGAGAACATACGTAGAACATTGGTAAGAAGCATGCAGTGAAAAATAGACATACAAGTGGTCCCAGGCACAACAAACCCCGCCCCTCGCATATATTGTAGCTTATTTTGGCATCGATCCAGCTGATGTCATCATATCAATTGTCTCTTTCTATGTGGCAAGTTTGAAGTAAATTGAAACAAAATTGATGTTTTTATAGACATTAGAAATTTCGCCCATTATAAGTAAATGGGAGAAAAAAAAAGATTAAAAAAAAAAAGTGAACTTTCATTTATATGATATACATTTTTGTTTAGGTTAATGTAAACATACACACCCTATTGTGTCTGAACGTGTTGATGAAGAAGCGGAGCAAGCTCTCTCCACCCGCCCACCTTTTAAAAAATTTTAATTTTTTATTTGTTCTATAATCTACTAAAAAAACTTGGATTAGCATCTTCATTCAGTTTGATGTGTGGCCACTGAAATGTACTCAAAAGAGAAGTTTTGTTTGACCTGCTTTTCCAAATAAACAAAGAATGGGGGGGAAAAAAAAAACCTTTTATATAACCTCATCTATTCTGGGTCACTGGCAATCTAGAAACCCAATTTGGTATGAATTCAACCAATAGTTTTGCTGCTGCAGACGTGAAATTTTGCCCATTAAAAGTATATGGGAAAAAAAAAGATTGAAAAAATTCATAAAAAAAAAAAATAGAACTTTGACCTACTGTTCACAAAATGTAATGAGATCGGTTCTGGGTCACTGGCAATCTATAAATACAATGTGGTATGAATTCAACCAATAGTTTTGCTGCTAGAGAGTTAACAAACAAACAAACAAATTGAATCAAAAACAATACCCCTTGCCTCCACTTCGGGGGGGGGGGGGGGGGGGGGTAATAAAATAGAATAAAATGAATAAACAAGTAAGATCAAGTTATAATTGACAATAAAATTTAGCAAAATATACAATGTGAACAAAACCAATGGATCTGAGTGAAGGTTTGAGTTCCTGTATTTAATTCACTGATCATGTAGATGTTCATTAAAGCATAGAGTAAATTCAAATGTTATTATGTCATAACAGAGAAAACTGAAGAAAAAGTGACTTTTTCAGCAAAGATATTCCTGACTGAATGTAAAAACAAATGTGTCCATCCACTGTCACTGATCCAACTCCATGGGTTTTACCGGTGAATCAATGTTGTAGAACACAGGTGTCAAACATACGGCCCGAGGGCCAAAACCGGCCCGCCAAAGGGTCCAATCCGGCCTGTAGGATGAATTTGTGAAATGCAAAAATGACACTCAAGATATTAACGAGATAAGTAAATCCTTTTATTTTAGGGCCCATATAAAGCCCTACTTTAGTCTCAAGTGGGTCAGATCAGTAAAATACTACCATAAAAACCTACAAATAATGACAATTCCAAAATTTCCCTGTTTTAGTGTAAAAAAAAAGTGAAATTACATGAAAATGTGTAAAGTTAAAAACTGGCCTTTCACAAAAAATATGAAAAACTAGAAATGTCCTAAGAGAAGTAAGTGCAATATTACCAATATTCTGCGTTACTCAAATATTTTGTGTATTTGCAGATCCATTGTGATCTGTAAGCTGTAATGCACATTTACAAATGATAAGCAGAGGCTTAATACAGTTAAAATTGCACTTATTTTTCTTAATAAATTTCAGTTTTTTCATGGTTGTTCATGTTATTCACATTTTTAAAGGTACAGTTCATAGATGTAAACATTTCCATAATGTAATTTTACTTTTTTCACTATAAAACACATTGAAATGTTTGGAGTTGGCATCATTTATATATTATTATGCTATTAATTTACTGGTCTGGCCCACTTCAGATCATATTGGGAAGACATGGCCACTGAACTAAAATGAGTTTGACACCCCTGTTGTAGAAGATGACAGTGTTTCCATGGTAACTACAGAGCCTCTGAATATCCACATGGGTCATATCTGATGACCATGAAAAGATGACAAACTGTATTTTATGCTAATTATTTACATGTATTGATAGAATTAATGGATCAACAGGTATCAGTAGATGGTTTTGGTCGCTGGTGGATGTTTGAGTTAGTATTTTTATTAATAATTTATGAATAAAACTACATTCATCACTTTTTTGGTGACCTCCTGACCTTTGCTCTAGTGTTCTCCTCCTTCCCACTACTTTCACTTCCACAAAAAAACTCTATCCCAACCTACAGATCAGATTGCTGTCGTATTACTGGAGCTTATTCCGGAGGATGCATCGCTATCATTTCAGAGCGTAGAGATGGCCGAGATTAGAGTTACATGACGATAATAAAATATAGATATTGAAGGCGGCTGTCTTTCTGGATATTTCATATTTTCTGTGTTTGTGAGGGGGTGGTGTGAGATGTGTTCCTGTCTGAAGCTACTATAGGAGTGCTGTGAAACCCGTCCCTATGGAGTTCTTCAGAGACTTGTGAAATGCGTCCCAGCAGGTTTTTACCAGTGTTTCACGTCCGCGGCAACACATTTAGAGATTGGATCTTCTTCCCCGAGCACCGAACCGTCCCCACTTTCTATCAGCACCGCCCCCTGTATCTGAACGCTCCCTCTCACCAGGGATGTGTGTATTTTCAGTTTGTCTTAAGCCAATTACACAACAACAGCGTGAAGGCCTTCCACATACATGTAAGTCCGGCTTCAGTGGAAAAATGGATCCGGATTAGAACTGAAGGACTGTATACAAAAATTATTACTAAAACCCTGCATTTTTTCCTTTTCCTTTCACTCTGATCTTTCGTGGTGAAAAATGTTGTTTGTATAGAGTTTGACATGGTTGGTATATTTTCACATTTAGCTGCTGAAGTGGGAAAGTTTATCTGCGCTCACCTCAAAGTTTAATTTGGGGATTACGAGCAACATCTCTGGCACTGCTAATATTTCACAGCTGATCGTGACCTGGTGCTCAACATTTACAAATGTGACATAAAAACCCATTTCTGTCACCGCTCATGCGCTGAAATGGACTTTTAGTAGGAAACATCCTTCTGCAGCGGTTTAGAAATGGATATTTGTATATTCAGAGATTGTGGATATTTTAATGAGATGGGGAAGTTATTTATACAGTTTTAATGAGGTTAGTGAACTTTAAAAACACTGTTTTAAACACAGATTATTTTTTATTATGTCTTATAACAAGTCTGGAGGGGATCTTGTGTGTCTCTTAACCTTGTGCTTCTAAAGTAACTGGTAAGTGTTAAAAATAAAGGACTACAGATACTTTGAATGGAAAATGAATAGATGAAGGTTTCGACTGTGAATAACATCTGAAAAAAAGGAATATGAAGACTAGTAATCTATGTAATTCCCTATACTGTATGGAGTTCAATCATAATTCACTTCATCACTGACCCCTGTAGACAGAGTTAATGTTTTTTTTTTTTTTAAATTTCGAACATGCAAAGAAAATAAGACAAAACAAAGCAAATTAAGACATAAAAAAATCATTTAAATGGACAGAATCTATCTTCAAGCACATACAAGTCTGAATTTTGCATGGTCGAAAAGGAGTAGGAAGAAGTATAAACTTATTTAATCCTACCCCTCAGTGCTTTTACACCTTTATCATTAACTTGATACAACAATCAGCCTATACTATTTCCCTAATTTTAACATCCAACCACAACAATCCATAATGCAGTAACTGAATTATCCACAACAGTATGTTCATGTCAGTACAGTCATACAAAGACTCAACAAATCAAACATTCTCTTCAATAATTACAGCATTACAGTACAACATCATTCATAAACAAACAAGCCTCATTGTCATTATTAAATACTGTACAGGGTGGGGAAGCAACATTTACAATGAACATTCAGTTTTCTCTCAGCAGGCACTACGTCAGTTGTTTTGAAACCAAACATATATTGATGTCATAATCATACCTAACACTATTATCCATACCTTTTCAGAAACTTTTGCCCATATGAGTAATCAGGAAAGCAAACGTCAAAGAGTGTGTGATTTGCTGAATGCACTCGTCACACCAAAGGAGATTTCAAAAATGGTTGGTGTGTCCATAAAGACTGTTTATAATGTAAAGAAGAGAATGACTATGAGCAAAACTATTACGAGAAAGTCTGGAAGATACTATTAAAGAAGAATGGGAGAAGTTGTCACCCGAATATTTGCGGAACACTTGCACAAGTTTCAGGAAGCGTGTGAAGGCAGTTATTGAGAAAGAAGGAGGACACATAGAATAAAAACATTTTCTATTATGTCAATTTTCTTGTGGCAAATAAATTCTCATGACTTTCAATAAACTAAATGGTCATACACTGTCTTTCAATCCCTGTCTCAAAATATTGTAAATTTTGCTTCCCCACCCTGTACCTCTCAAGAATCAATTCTTTTTATCTTTTGCTTCAAAAATTAAATGCATGGTGTCCAGCTGAGTGGACATTTTTTGAACTCCATGAAAAATAGGTTCATAAAAAAAATGTTCAATGACATTGTTTTTTTCCATTCGTAAAGATGGATAAAAACACTCAGGAAAAATATCTTGATTAAGGCTCTCATAATTCATGCATGAAAGGGTTAATGGGCAATTCGCACTGTATAAAAAATATCAGTAAATCTACCACAAGTGGGAGGGGTACATCCATTCACACACCATCGTCCCCTCCTGTTGTCATGTGCATATGACATTAGATCCTTGATATTAATATTGTCCATCAACCGGATGATTAAGCTACTAACATTTTTTTTATTAACCACATAGCCCTGCTTCGTTGTTTAACTAACCTAAAGCACTCAGAAGTCCCGTGCCTCTAACAAGTGCTTTCGACTTTCTTTTGCTTCTGAATCACGTTTGTCGTACACCAAATCTGACAATACACGAGATTTCACACGCACTTGTCTGACTGCCTATTGAGGGGTTCTTCAAGTGCCTCCATGCTTGAAAATCCATGAAAATCACTTGTAAATGTTGCGCTCTCCGCCCTGACGTTTTAGGGAGATGGCTGCGTTATGTGAGTTTTTGAAAAGACCGCAAACTACCTACATGTCCTCACTCATCTGTAGTTTATTCAATGACAGCTATTACAATAATAATCTCAATGACACACATGCGTACAACAACTTCCTCTGAGACGGTATCAGTTGATCAGACACAACATCGAACAAAGCAGTGCATTGCTTGTTTTAAATAAAATTTTAAACAAGCTTTAAACAAAATATGTAATGATTTTAATAACAACCATTTTAAATGTAATATTAAATTTATATAAACCTGTATTTTCCCTCATTAATTAAATATAAATGTAATTATACTGTACCTGTGTACTTCAGTACCAATATATATAAAGCTATAATAATACCTGAGAACAAATAGACTTCTTAATGACCCACGGAGAACATTTCAAAGAAATAAATCGCTTTTTAAGTTATAAAAAAAGAAGGCATTTTAACCTGTCACATAAACAGGATATGAGGGAATATCTACACACATATTAACTACCTGTCTATTTGCATGGGATTAGTACCTGGGGTCATTTTCTTGGACCCTTTTACGGAAGATCAAAGTCGTGGTAATCTTTACTGACATTGTGCGATAATGATCACTGACATAGCACATTCGGACAGGACTAAAATCTCTGGCAATTACAACTTTACAACATGTACCTATATAAAACTGATCCTATCTGAATAGGGTTTTAGTCTCATTCTTTCTAAAAGTTGTTTCTTAATGGTTCTCATCCCATCTGGTCAGTTTATGATGCTTTGCTCAAAGGCTCTGTGGTGTTAGTTTTTATCACCATGGGAGACCGGCAGAGGGACTCACTACTCCCTCTAGTGGTCACATAATCAGTTCATATCTCTACAGTCCAGTACTATGATGTCCTTTCATAACTTCAGAATTCTTTGTTCTATACAGTCTAATGAAAATTTTACAGATAAAAAAAAAACAAAACCGCAGAAATGCTACATAGAGCCTCTTTAAATGAACCAAATAACATGAAGGTTTTCCTGAATCAGATGATGATGCTGACTGGTACCATTAAGAGCATTGTAGACCCCTGACAGTGAAGTAGTGCTCTGTTGGAAAACACATGTCAGAAAGTCAAATTTTATATGATGTTTTATTTGTGTTTCTCAGCTTCAGTAAAACACTAATTTTTAATATTTGATCAATCTGTCCACCATGTTACACTGAATTAATGATTAAATGAGTAATGTAAAGTCTTTTAAAACTAAACTTATTCCTCTTTTCCCTTAACAAATCCAACTGGTCCAAAACAGAGCAGACAGATCGGCTCTTAAACGTTCCTTCAAAACAAACATTACACAAATGCATCACAGTCCATCATGGTCGACTGTGGAGGCAAAAATTAAATTTAACCTCCTCCTTCTTATGAGGAGTGCTGTTGTGAACGGGAAACCTGACTTTCTTACCGACAGAATAAGGCATAAAGGTCTACAACATAATCATGGTACTAGACAGGTTACCATGGGTCACCTTGAACTTCCCAAAACAAAAACAAATCCTTTGAAAAATTCAGTCATTTTCAGGGCTTCCAGTCTATGCAATAAGATACCTTTATACATCAAACACACTAAAAGCTTATATTCATAAAAAAACAAAACAAAACTTTCAAACAGGAACTACTCAAGGAAACACAGGAATGCAAATGATTGTTTTGACTCTTGCAATCCAAGTTGCTGTAAAGATAAAAGTTTCAATGTTTTAAGGTTTATGTGTTGAAATGTTCAGCTGACTGATGAGAACAATGAATTGTAAACTTGTTTTATTTATGTATGTATTTTGTAACTGTATTTGTATTTTAACGGACCCCAGGAAGAGTAGCAACCAGTGGTGTCATGGTCCCTGGAGAAGTGGGTATACTCTAAATTTTTGCCCTTTTGTTTTTTTAAGTAGTCCAGAAAAACACTGTTTTAGGAACATAGGATAACATTAGCTTTTCAAAACCTTAGCCTACTGGCATTGTTGAACTAATGAAAACAACATCTCTTCTTCTCTAAATGTGCAGTCACTTGGCCAGTAGTTTAAAACAGCGACTCATTTGGAAACCACCATAAAACTTACGTCCGAATTATATATTCCATCAAAGTGGGTTCTCTTGATATGTGTCACTCATTTGAAAGATGTTTATTCTGCCTTTCTTGTTCACATTTCCAATAATCGCACATCTTTCAATGAGACGTGGAGTGACCTGTCAATCAGCTGAGGTGGCACTGGCACCTGTGGTGGCCAACACTAAGCAGATCCCTGACTCTGGCTCTAAGTTAGCAATATTTTCCTCGGCACGACCCGCGCTATTCTGCCTCTGATTGGCTCATCAGTCCTCATGCATAAAGTTAACCAATCTAATCAGTGACAGCAGCGAGTACTAGCCAATTAGAGGCAGAGTAGGGCGGGTCATGGCTTCACTGAATGGTGCGCATTAGGGGGATTTAGAAGTGGGAATACCCAATGCTGACTGAAAAATAAGTAGGTATACTCCGTATACCACTGTATGCCCTGGACTACACCACTGGTAGCAACCACTATGGTGGAAGCTAATGGGGATCCATATAAACAATAAACAATAAAACAAATGTTTGAAGTAAGTTCAGCGATGCTTTTTTGGGAAAAAAATAGTCCAAATGAACGTGGTAGATCCGCTACTATAATTTTTTTTACGTAGGAAAAAATAACAAATACATATTTCAGGATTATGTTAGTGCTTAATGCTTTGATTTTATTTTGATTTGATTTGATGAAGTAATTTGTGACTGTCTGTGAAAAGTGCTCTATAAATAAAATTTGCTTACTTATAAACTGAACTTGGTTGCAAAAAAGTGAAAATTAGAAGAAATGAACAATATAATCTTAATTTGGGCAAAAACTTCATCAGCATCGACATAAACATGTGTTGCAAATTATCCTGAGGGTTTCTTGAATTTTTTAGTCCAAATATCAACCCAGTCCAGTGAAAAAGAAACAGCTGATGAGACTTTGAAAGCATGTGCCAATGACACTGAATGTTCAGAACTAAAAAAGCAGTCAAAGTGGGGCTCAGATGGAGGATTGTTCATTTTTTCATTTTATTTATTTATTCATTTAGACAGGGAAATGCACAATATACATTAACCTTAAAAAGGAGCGCTGTAGTGTGCCAGGTTCTAGCACTAGGCAGGCTGATGTGATCGTAAAAAAAACCCCCAGACATTAATAAAAAATAAAACATTTAAAAAGTTTAAAAAAAAAAAATGCATTTTATAACTCGATCTATGGAAACTAGTCATTCACATCCAACCACTCTTATCCCACTGCAGTCCGTCACACACACTCTAAGCATGTTTACATTACATTACATTATGGTTACAGGTTTGGTTTGAGAGTAGCTGTTTTTTCACCATGCGGGAGAATGTGTGATAGTTTGTAATTGTTAGTATTTCTGTTGGTAAATTGTTCCACTGTTGCATGGCCACACATGAGAACGCTGAATTTGCAAATTCACAAAGTCCCATGAACTAAAGACAAGTTTTCATGTGTGTTTTTTCTTGCTTAGGTTGTCTTAGTGTGTGTTCCAAGTTCTCTTAAGTTTATTTTGGAGCTCAGACCCAACTGTGTCTGGAGTTCAAAGACATTTCCACCACCCAAGTTCTACCCAGAATGCCGTGCTTGGAGACTGTGCCAAACTGACAGACACCTCTGGAAGCAGTCGAACAGGGCCTAGCATGTGTTGACAGACATGAAGCCTGCCAGTAATAATTCTTCTACCTGAAAAAAGAAAGAAAAAATACGAACGTCTGCGACTGATGTTGATTGTAATTAAAAGGCTTGTGTCAAAGTGGGAGTGATGGTGGTGAGTATGTGGGAGGAAAGAAAAGGAAAGTGGGAAAGGAAGACAAGAACTCCACTCTGAGGCTTCTTTTATCTGAACTGCGTGTTCTTTGGTTGGTTTTAACAAACTGTCGGAAACTACGCTTGTTTCTGGTGTGTGTGATCAGTGGACTCTGCTTGCTTTCTGCTGGTCTCCCTCTGTGTCTGTCGTCGCTGTGTATCTGGTTTACTTCTGCATGATTGAAAAGAGACTTGTGCCTGCGAGAGTGAATACAGATGCAAAACAGCAACAAATTGAATTATTGTTTGGAGTGCAGCTTGTCACAACAGTGGCGTCAGGTGGTTTGAGTCTTCTGCTGCATAAAAGCAGAGGTGGAGGAGCTTAGAAAGACGAGTTCCGGGAGCGCTAAATATAGAATAAATGCAAACTAAAGGGGTAATTATGTGGTTTTTAATATGCAGGTTATTCATTTGAATCCGAGCTGTGCAGGTAGAGCTTTTTCTTTGAATACATTTCTAAAGATAGAGAACGCCTCAGGCTTGTGCTGGTAAGGGACGTGAGATTAAATTAATGATATGGAAGAGTGGAATCTAGCTACATGTTGGTAACCTCTAGATCAGGGGTGTCAAACTCATGTTAGTTCAGGGGCCACATAAAGCCCAATATGACCTGCAGTGGGCTGGATCATTAACCCTTTCATGCATGAATTATGAGAACCTTACTCAAGATTTTTTTCCAGAGGATTTTTATTCCTCTTTAGGCATGAAAAAAACAAAAAAAAATAATGCGATTGAATTTTTTTTTATGAACCTACACTACCAGGCAAAAGTTTGGACTCACTTGGTTTTTCTTTATTTTTATGACTATTTCTGTTGTAGATTCTCACTGAAGGCATCAAAACTATGAATGAACACATATGGAATTATGTAGTTTAAAAAGGTGTGACAAAACTCAAAGCATGTTTTATATTTTAGATTCTTCAAAATAGCCACATTTTGCTTTTATTACTGCTTTGTGCATTCTTGGCATTCTCTTGATGAGCTTCATGAGGTAATCATCTGAAATGTTTTCCAAAAGTCTGGAAGGAGTTCCAAATGATGCTGAGCAGTTGTCGGCCATCTGTGGTCCATCTCATGTCATTTAAATAAGAAGGTGAGTCCAACCTTTTGCCTGGTAGTGTATTTTTCACTGACTTGCAAAAATGTCCACTTAGCTGGAAATCATATGTTTAATTTTTGAAGCAAAGAAACATGTATTTTATTGATATATTGTGTGAAAACTCTGAAATAAAACCATGTTTAATGCTAGTAATCTGATGTTTTCTCCCATTTGAACATACTCTAATACTAGTTACTACTTACTTCATGGAGATAATATGCAAAAAAAGTAAAAAAAACAAAAAAAACAAAAACAAAAAACAAACAAACAAACAAAAAAAACCCAGTCTAATAGCAATTAGCAATTGATTTACAGTGAAACATGTTAGTACAGATCAGGTTTATCAAGAACAACAAATTTATAGTAATGGTATCAGTTGCAGTGTATGCTATCACGTGTAAGTTGATAGGGAACTAAAACAACAAAATCCATGAATATACAAGAGAACAGCTGTAGAATAACTGTCCACTGTAGTGACCACTATGCATGAAAGGGTTAAAATAGTAACATAAATAATACATAAATCATATCAATTCCAAAATTTGTACGTCTAATTTCTATGTTTTAGAGTGAAAAAAGTACGATTATATTATCAAAATTTCTACATCTACAAACTATCTTTTAAAAAAATATGGAAAAACATGAACCATGACCAAAATGAAATTTATTAAGAAAAAAAAGTGCAGTTTTAACAATTTATGCCATTATTTGGCCTCAGCTTCCCATTTTTACATGTTCATTACAACGTACAGGTTACAGTGGATCTACAAATACACAAAACATTTAATAACAAACAGAATATTTGGTACAATTACTCTTAAATCTTTTAAGACATTTCAGGTTTTTCATATTTGTTCAGGTTTTTCACATTTGTTGTAAAAGGCTAGTCTGTAAATGTTAACATTTTTGTGTAATTTTACTTTTTTACACTAAAATAAAGAGAAAAATATGTGGTTTTCGTTATTTATATTTTATTATGATAGTAATTTTCTGGTCTGACCCACTTTAGATAGAATTGAACTAAATTTATTTTGACATCCTTTATTGTTAATATCTTCAGTGTCATTTTTGTATTTCACTAATTAATAATTACTTCATCCTGCGGGCCGGATTGGACCCTTTGGCGGGCCGGTTTTGGCCCATGGGCCGCATGTTTGACACCCTTGCTCTAGATTGTGTCTGATCAAAGGCACCTACTGACCTAAAATGTTTAAAAACTTTTCAACCAAACCTATCGATAAATAATTCTGGTAAAATGCACTTTCTTTCTTTTCTTTTTTTGGATGTTCAAAACATTTTACATGTTTCCTAATTCATCACTAAAACCAATGTAGTTTGACAAATGATAACGCTTGTATGGGCGTGTTTTTATGTTCTGTTAATGACATCCGTTGCTGGAAAAGTCACTATATTCTGATTTTTTTTTTTTTTTTTTAAGTTTATTCCGAATATGCAACAAGACCAAGTAATCTTACTTAGTCCTTAAAAATAAAACGGTTAGTAAGAGGTCATGGAAGGAAACAAAAAACCAAAACTCATGCATATACATGACTTCATCTGCACATTCAAAAGGGGTGGGAGGAAGTATAACTTATTTAATCCCACCCCTTCTCCACACAACAGTCTATCCTTTTGCTTCATATGTGTTTCCTCAGCCCTTAACACAGTCAGTCATGCCTGGAGCTGTGAGGGAACAGTGCAGCCTCTATAGTAACTTTAGAGTCAAAATACTTTGGATTTGACACAATATTGATGCTATTTTAGACATTTTTGTTCCAATATAATTCCTCATGACCAAAAAAAATTAATTTCACACACTTTTTACTTCAGCTTCATCAAACAATTTTGTCTTGAGTGTTATTTTTCTAGTTGGATGTAGCTAAATTAATTTGGAAGTTTCCACAAAAGTAGATGTAGGTCTTAAAGGGTCAGCCCTTTCACAACTGCCATCTCTCTGGTGCTGCATTTTGCACTTAACAGCCTTCAAATTACTGTAACTCCTGAACCGTTCGCGCTATCCACAAAATTCAAATGGCATCAGAAAGGTGAGATCCTGAGCTTTCCGACACTATGTAACACTTTACGGCAGCAATGTGGGACTCAGTTACAAGTAGTGTGTTTCTGAGACTTCCACACAGGCTGAAAATTACAAAAATATGAAGCCATAATATGGATACTGAATGTTCAAGACCGAAAAGCATGTTTGAGCAGATGTAAAAGAGTTGAAAGTTTATTTCTGCAATCTCAAAAAGTCTCGTTACGGATATTTATAGTGCTTTCTGATCATAAATATACTAAATACTTGAAGTCTTTTTTTTTCTTTTTTACTAAAACACACTGTTTTAAGCGTTCATTATTTTTAATAATGATCATTAACCCGTTCATGCATGAATTATGAGAACCTTGATCAAGATTTTTTTCCTGAGTGTTTTTATTCCTCTTTAGGCATGAAAAGAAGTCAAATAACAATTAACATGTTACTGCAGATCAGGTTTATCATGAACAGCAAAGTTACTGTAACGGTATGAATTGTAGCATCCACTGTGTTGGCTGGTATGGAACTAAAACAACAAAATCCATGAATATACAAGAGAACAGCTGTAGAATATCTGTCCACTGGAGTGACCACTATGCATGAAAGGGTTAATGGTCAGATATGGAAAGTTTAGTTGTTCTTGAAAACAAAGATGCAAAAGAATTGGCAAAAAATACATTTCCTGATACCTTTATTGCAAAGAAAACACCTAGGCAGTCTGTTATAATGGCAGTCTTAAAAGGGTTAAGTGAGTTTTCAGCGTTCACGTAGATGCTCCCACCTTTTCTTTCCTGCCTGTCACTTGGGGGTGAACTTCAGCTGAGAAATTCCACCTAAGCATCCCATCTGCATCTGCTCTGCTCTGGGAAAAACAGTTGTTTGATCCCTCTGCGGTTGAGTCGGCCCTTTTGTTATTGCATTTGGAACTTTTTTTTTTCCAGCTGCGAAAGAGATAGAGAGAGAGAGAGAGAGAGAGAGAGAGAGAGGGGTAGACACAGAGGAAGGTGGAGGAATGAAGGATCGTCAAAGCCTCTTTGGAATAACGCGTGTAAACACAGGCAGTGCATCACTCAGGTAATGAGATTCTCCACTCCGCTTAAATCGAAAGCCCCTCAGCACCGGCGGAGGACAAACAAACCCCCTTCCTCTCTCACACACACAGACACACACACATTTCTCTGTGTCCCTCATGTGTCCCCTCTGTGAATTTGGACAGGCTGTTTGTATGCAAATATGTCATCTGGAAAACCCTCCCCTCCCCAAAATGCACACGTACTCATCCACGAGCGCAGAGTAAACCCAGTGGAGGTTTAGAGTGAGCGTGCTGAGGTGAACGGCGCTCCAGCAGGGCAGTGGAAACCAGCAGAGGAAAGCCTGTTTGCCCTTTTTTTAATTTATTGTGTGTATTCAAAAGCAGGCCCAACTGGTTCTCTTTTTCTGCCGTTAATCCCCTTTTCTATTATCATCTTTTTCTTTTCATTTGCCCATGAAAAACAGCTTATCCAAAAGCTGCGCGAAACAGTAGCTGATTTCCGGAGTGTGGCGTATTTCATTCTTTCTCCGGGACAGATCTGTAAAGCTGCTTTTGCTAAGACGTCATGTTGTTTCATGGGATCATTGTAGGTCATTACCGGACATGGGGGGTGTTTCTAACAGGTTATACTCATGGATCAGGTGTCACAGGAAATCCCTGCTAATACGAAGGCAGAGATGTGGATTCACACCTCGACCTTTACCTCCATGGTGCACTGTGCTGTTTTGGATTGTAATGGTTTTGTGTTTTTTTTGTCTGTTTCACATGCGTTTGTCTGACTGTGTTTACAGACACATGGAGAATTTCCCAAAAACTAAGAAATAAAAAAAAAAAATCCTTAGTCTGAATGAAGATTGACTGACACCAGACGATAGATAGATAGATAGATAGATAGATAGATAGATAGATAGATAGATAGATAGATAGATAGATAGATAGATAGATAGATAGATAGATAGACAAAAAGTTAAGGATATTTTTAATTTTTGGGCTATTTTTTCCGTTGGGATTCTTGCACAGCACTTTTTACTTTTTTGTGTGTGAATTGAATTGAAACACATTTTTTTAATGACCAGACATGGTTTTATTTACAAATGGCAAAACTGACAAAAAAAAAAAAAAAGAAATATCCTTAACTTTTTGTTTGTAGTGTAGATCGATAGATAGACAGACAGATAGATTTGCCATTTGTACACGTTCAGGTACATAGGAATTATTATGCAGAGGTGTCAGAGTGCAAGTAAAAGGGTTAAAAGATACAATTAAAAAAAAAAAAAAGTCAAAGATAGAAACACTATAAAAGTATAAAATATACAAAAAATTAAAAGTTGTGGAAGAACAGTTCAAAGACTTGGCACAGTGGCATGTAATAAATACATAAAAATAAATACTATCCACAAATTGCACTTAGGGATATTACACATGAGGACACTGTACATTCCCGTCACTTTTCTCATGTTCATGAATAGGGGTAGAACAAACTAACAGCAACTTTTGATATTTATTTATTTGTACATTCTAAAATGGCAAGAGAAAAATGTCAAAAATAAAAAATAAAAAAAACAACATTCAAGCAAGTAACATCATTGTGCAGGAGAGGATAGAAGCCAAAAAAAGGTTCTCTGCAGACCTCCCTGGAAATAAAAAGAAAGAAAGACCTGAGCTGGCTTGCTTGTTTGCTTTGCGCTGCTGAGTCACATGACGGCACAACATTGAAACACAACAGGGGGGAGGAAAAGCAAAGTGTGTCTGCTCTGCACTAAGACAGAAGCAGTCAGTCTGGTGACCTGGCTGTCATCTCTGCGTACAAGAGAAAAACTAAAACTAAAGTATCGATCTCACCACGCCAGTATCGATCTGATACCGATATCAACTTGGTATCGATGCTATCGATATTTGGATCGGGCCACCACTACCAATAATTATTTCATTGTCTTATAATTCAGAGTAGGTTGTAAAGGTCAATCATAAGCACATGAAAAGATAACTGTTTTCTATATTACTACATTCTGTGTGTATCTGAGATGTAAATGCAGTTTATTGAGGTTGAATCCAGCAGAACAGAAACCATAAAAAGCAGTTTGAAGCGTCTACTTTATATGCTACTGTTATTTTCACAGAGTGAGGATGAGAATTGGACCCACTAGCAGTCAGACCTGTTCCTGGATCAGCAGACCCATTGTTTGCAACAGGCTCATGTGAAAGACTTTAATTATTACCGCTACCAAGGAGGTTACGTGATCACTCCTGTTTGTCTGTCTGTCTGTCTGTCAGCAGGATTATGCAAAAACAACGGCACTGATTTTCATGACTGATGACAGATTTGCTGCTGTACTATAGCGCACCTTTCACAGAATCATAGTCACTGCTCTTCATTTATGCTGTTAAACTTTTATCCTTGAAATATGACGCCAGTGTATCACACCAACAGGTGTTTCTGAGGCGTAGACCAGACCTCATGTCACCAAAATGTTTTTTTCTCATGAGGGAGAAACGGCCCATCTGAAGGTGCTGGTACACATTTTATGTAGAGTCACAGGAAATTATTGGGAAGATATCGAGGTAGAGACTTAACATATGGTCGGAAGGACACCTCAGAAGTTCACTGTTGTTCTTTTTTTGGGTCATAAAACAATTCTATTGGTCAGTCTCCATGTTGGCCTGAGGATTTTAGAAATATTTAACCAATGAAAAGTGTTGAAAACAGCCTGTGACTATATCTTTTGACTTCATTAATTTATTTAGAACAGTGCTTCTCAAACTTTTTACAGTGGAGTACCTCCTGAAATGTACTTTTTTTTTTTTTTGCCAAGTACCCAAACGCTCGCTTAAGCATTTTTTGATTGAAAAAATTAGGCAAAATTTGTTCCTGTGCCAAAGAGTGTGTTTATAAAGTTTTGAAAATAAAAACAACATATTTTTAACTGTAATATTTTAAAAATAACAAACTTTTATACGTAAATTTTGTGGACAAAATCAATGACAAGTGCCCCTTTCATTGGTAAGAAAAATAAATAAATTGGACATTAATTAATGAATGAACCTATCATCATCAAAAAATAATTACTGAATTACTCAAAAAGCCTATTCTAGTCTAGCCTAGTCTGTTCTATTCTATTATATTCTATTCTATTTTAGTCTAGTCTAGTCTAGTCTGTTCTATCTCTAGTCTATTCTGTTCTATTCTAGTCTAGTCTTGTCTATTCTATTCTATTTTAGTCTAGTCTGTTCTATTCTAGTCTAGTCTAGTCCAGGCTAGTCTGTTTTAGTCTCTTCTATTCTATTCTTTTCTATTCTTTTCTATTCTATTCTATTCTATTCTATTCTATTCTATTCTATTCTATTCTATTCTATTCTATTCTATTCTATTCTATTCTAGTCTAGTCTAGTCTGTTTTAGTCTATTCTATTGTAGTCTAGTCTATTGTAGTCTAGTCTAGTCCAGTCTAGTGGTGACCTGCACTACGTTATTATTGCCACTATACAATAATAATAATTTTAATTAAAAAAAATACAAGAAAATATTCAGCTGTTGTCCACTTGGTGAATGAGTTCTGCAGTAGTTGAACATTCTGGTCCAACCTTAGACCAAACCATGGATAAAAACAACCAAACTTACCAAACATGTCATCAATATTCCTGAACCACAAGACCAACTTGTTGTCTATAGGAGGCGGTTTGTTGTCGTTGGAGCTGATCCCATTGGCTCACAGTGATACACATGGTCAAACCTTAAGTGAACTCACTGGAATCTTTCATCTTCAGTCAAAATGTCTTTGGTTCCATTAACCAGCGGCTGAAACAGACAAAAAGGCAGGAAAACACAAGTCATAATTTGTGGTTTGTTTGTGACTTAATAATATTGCGGTACTAGATGAAGTCCGGACTTGTAGCCTGTGCTCCGAGTATATCATGGATTGTTTTTTGTTGTTGTTGTTATTGCTGTTCTTTTTCTGCTTTTTGATGACATCATTTGCGAGATATTCGGTGATTGTCGGGCCTGACCTTATTTCTGTACCCAGAGGCCTGTAACCCAAGCTTCCAGTGACTGTTACATCAGAGGAGGAAGTCCTTAAGTAAGAAGAAGAAACTGATGAAAACAGTATCGTTGATGATGAAACATGACACTGTACCCGTCTTTGTTGCGTGTGCGTGCATGTGCGTCTTCCTCTGTTAGTCTCATTCTAGTGGCCCGTGGAAAGAGGACATTCTTTTGTGCAGCATTACAGGCTCGTTAAACCCTTTCCCTCCGCTTTCCTGTTAAACTTAGTCTTTTTCACAGACCTTTTCTCCAGCCAGTCCTCATTCTCCTACTCTCCAACCTCTGAAAGACTGTCAGTCAGTAGCCTTTCACAAACAACACAACACAATGTCTGACTGGTATAAATCAGAAGTTTTCACAGGTTCTGTTTGCCCGCTTCATTCCTGTATCATTTGGTTGCTCAGTTAAGGTTGTGATTATCAAATGGAAAAGATAAAATAGATTTTTTCCCCCTTTTCTTTCTTCCTTGTTCCCTCATAAATCCTTTTACTGGATCTGGCCTCCAACATGGCTCCCAGTTGCCAGGAGGCTGCCCTTATTTCCTAGTCGGCCACTGCCACTGGCTCAACACTCAGCATGTTTTGACACACTGGGTGGGGAGTGTATGTGTGTGTATGTGTGTATGTAAAGGGGTTGTTACGATTCTGGCTTGTGTCTCTCTCCACATCCGTCACAATGGCTGCCAAAATCCCCATGACCTCATTCTCATTAGCACTGCTTTGACTAGAAAGAGACGGGCTGTGGCTCATCGGCCAGGAGCGCAGGCCTGAATGGACGACGCTCACTGCATGTTTAAAACAGGTTTGAGATTTGTTAGTTGCAGTGGAAAGTATATACAAAGTCTGCCCGCGCGAAAGCTCGGCGGATAATTATGCCAGCAAATCTGTCGTCTTAGCGTGAGCTACAGTACTCCTCGAAGGTCTCTCAAATTAATTAAGCTTAGCAGCGGACACTCACCGAATTTGAGGAGAGTTCCAACTCAGAGAAATTCATCCATGTGGAATAGTTATAAAAGCAATTTCTTTTTCTAATTAATAAGTTGTAGCTCAAGGCTGACGGCAGGAGTGAGCCAAGGTTTGCAGACAAATAATTTAATATATGGATAAATATTTTGAATGCAGATGTAGCGTTGATAGTGCATCCCAGTTGTATCCATCAGTTTCTATTTGCCTTTTGGAGTGGCTAAATTGGAGTGTTCTTGTTGAATGTGTGTTGGTAACCTTCAGAGACAGGAAGGACAAAAAAGCAAAAATTATCAGGCATGCTGCTGGCTAAAAGGAAGATAAAATAGCAAAATGAAGAATGATGAAAAAGTTCCTGTCTTCAAAATCCTTCCACCCGGAGAGAGGATTATCTCTCAGGAAATATCTCCATCTTCAAGGCTCCTCAGTTTCTATCTTTATCTTTTTTGTTCGTGGGGTGATTCTCCAGATTTCCCGCCGGTCTGCTCTGATTTTACGCTCCGTCACGGGGAGTCTTACCTGGGGGCGGAGCTCCGCCTTGACGGGAGGTAAAGGAAGACCCTTTCCTGAACTCCCACCATGCAGCTGTGGCCTCGGCCTATCAGTGAGCGAGGGCAGAGTCTGCCTTGTTCAACTTAGCAGCGTCATCGTTGTATTCAGGCCAGCGCTGTTGGGATGAGTGGAAATACTTGAGCAAAACGCTGTAGGGAATTTTGGTGCGACGACCTTATTATACGGGCAACGCTTGCTGTGTGAAATGCGGATTGCCATCAATTAGCCCATTGGCACCTGTGCAACATTTGCCTCCCAGTGGTGCCACCTCCATTACTGCCATGACAATTCCTTATCAGCCTGGCAGACGGGCTTATCTAGAGATGGAGGAATGGAAAACCTGTGATGCCAAAAGATGGGTGAACACCTGCGTCAAATACATATAATATGAGAGATGGGGGTGGGAAAACATTTGTTCATTTTTTATGGGTTTTGCTCATGGTGATGCACCATTACAGCAAATCAGATGATCACAATTAAAACAAGAGCAGGGAGGGAGAAACGGCCTATTACTGAATACAAGTTATGGTCTTTTCATCTTCTTTCTTATGTTACTCATCCTCTTGAGTATGTTATGCACCAGTGGATTCACTAAAGAAGAGTTTTTCTGTGTTATAGTCATCCGGTTCAGCTGAAACAGCTGTAAAAGTCCAACTCCAATCCAACCCAACTTTATTTGTAAAGCACTTTAAAACAACCACAGTGCTGTACAGACAAATAAATAAAAACCAAAATAACAGAGTTAAATACAAGAATAGATTAAAAGACATAGAACAGCTGGAAAAATAAAATACAAAATTTTAAAAATAAAAAATAAATAAATAAATAAAAATACAAAAGAATAGATAAAACCTAAATAAAAGAATAAAATACAAGAATAGATTAAAACATAAAAAGTTGTACAATTTAAAAACAACAATAAGTAAGAACAATAAACCAATAATAAATATAAAATAATACATTCAAACATCTCACATGGTTTCAAAAGCCAAGGAGAAAAGATGGGTTTTAAGAAGGGATTTAAAAACAGACAGAGGAGGCCTGTGTGATATGGAGAAGCAGATCGATCCAAAGTTTAGGAGCTGCTGCAGCAAAGGCTCGATCCCCCCTGAACTTATGCTGAGTTTTTGGTACACTCAGGAGCAGTTGATCAGTGCACAATTGTACAATAAAAATCAGTGATAAGTCCATTCAAATGCATTTAAACAGAGGTCTTAAACATGTGGCCAAATCCAGCCCACCAAAGGGTCCAGTCTGGCCCCTGGGATTAATTTGTGAAATGCAAAAATTCCACTGAAGATATTAATCACTTTAGTTCAGGTTCCACATACAGACCAATTTAATCTCAAGTGGGTCAGATCAGTAAAATCCTATCATAATAACCTATAAATACTCACAACTCCAAATTTTTCTATTTGTAAATGTGAATATTTTCATGTCATTTTACGGTATTACACTAAAACAAACTAACATTTCACAAAAACGTGAATAACCAGAACAAATATGAACACTTTGAAATGTCTGAAGTGCAAGTTTACCAATTTTCTGTCTGTTATTAAATGTTTTGTATATTTGTTGATCCACTGTCTGTAAGTTATATAGTTATAAGTAATATTGTTAAAATTGCACTTAGTTTTCTTAAGAACTTTCAGTTTGTTCATGTTATTCACATTGTTTTAAAGGGTAGTTGGTAGATGTAAACATTTTCATCACATAATTTAACTTTTTTCACTCTAAAACATAGAGGAAAGTTTGGAGTTGACATTATTTATGGTATATATTATCCCATAAACACCTGAACATCCACCGTCATCCAAAACTATCTAGCCTACTGATCTGAAAGGTTTAATACCTATTGATCCACTAGTCATATCAATACATGTAAATAACTGGTGTAAAATACAGTCATCTGTTCATGGTCATCAGATACGACCCATTTGGATGTTCAGAGGCTCCGTAGTTACCACGGAAACACCATCATCTTCTACAACATCGATTCACCAGTAAAACCCATGGAGTTGGAACAATGACAGTGGATGGAGATGCTTTTTTATGTTCAGTTAATGATAGTTTTGCAGAAAAAGTCATCTTTTGTTCAGTTTTCCGTGTCTCTGATATAACAAACTTCAACTTTAATCTGAGTTTTTATGAACATCTACATGATCAGTGAATTAAACCTAAAAAAATACACGATTTTCACTGGAAAAAAAACGCTAAATACAGAGGATAATATTAGAATAAATGGTAATAAATTACTTAAGAAAGGTTATGTAGAGAGAAGAATTCATTTGGGAACTACCACAAAAGTCACACTGGGTCTTTATGGGTTATTATGTTTTTATTTCACGGGTCCGGCCCACTTCAGACTAAAGACCCACTTCAAACAAATTTAGCTTGAACTAAAATGAGTTTGACACCCCTGCATTAAAATGAACCCTTTCTGAACATAAGGCAAATACAGATCCAGATATTTGTGTTAGGCTGTATCGCATAATAGTGCATTGTTGTTGATATCAAATAAACTACAGATACTAGAAAAACATTCTAAAAATAAATATACTAAAAATATATATATCTGACTAATAATAAAATTCACCAGTGCTGATGCTAATACACACAGAAACAGATAAACATGTAAATATCTGTGTTTCGTAGGTGAAAATCACTCGACTCACTTCCTTTTTAGCTTTTTTTTTAGTCTTCCAGCCCTCACACCCTACACTCGTCCTTTTAGTATTGTTTCAGTGCCACTCTACACCATGAAATTTGTATAAAACAGTTGAAGAAATAAATAATGTCAGTGCCTCTAATTGGAGGTGTTCAGTCCACCTGTCCTTCGGTCAGATCCTGCCAAACTGATCTGAGATTTGGCAGGACTGGACTGACTGGGATTGAATCACTCTACTGGACTCACATGGGGCAGCAGTTTTTCCTCCATAAAAACGCTGCATCGATAATTTGCGTTAATTTGTCAGTTTGAATCCAAAGTAATGTAATAAAACAGCACAGTCTGAGCACTTCAAGACACTGTACGGCCGTGTAAAGGAATGATATGGATATGTAGACCATATTTTATAGACTGTGAGCATAGGTATTTGGATATTTTTATGAGTGTGTAAGTTAGTATATATGTGTATAATTGTGTGGGGTGGGTTTAGCGCAAGTGTTTGGTAAATCTCCTTGAATTAAATAAAGGTTAAAAAAAAAAAAAGAAAGATGTATACCAGTTTTTAGGAGTTAAAACCAGCACAACAGCTCAACTTCACCCTTTCAGAGCCTCATCTGAAGGTGCTGGTACACATTTTATGTCGAGTCACAGGAAATTATTGGGAAGACAATGAGGTAGAGACTTAAGGTATTGTCAAGCGGAAACCTCTTAAGTCCATTTTTGGTCTTTTTTTTTTTTTGTCATAAAATGATTCTATTCATCAGTCTTCACATTGGCTTGAGGGTTTTAGAATATTTCACCAATAAAAAGTGTTGAAAATGGCTCGTGACAACATCTTTTGACTTCATTCATTTATTTAAAACAGTGGTTCTCAAACTTTTTACAGTGGAGTACCCCCTGAAATGTACTATTTCGTCAAGTACCCAAACTCTCACTTCAGCATTTTTGATGTGCCAAAGGTGTCTGTTTTTATTTTTCAAAACTTTATAAACAAACAACATATATTTAACTGTAATATATAAAAAAAGAAGAAATTTTGTGGGCAAAATCAATAAAGAGTAATTAATAAATGAACCTTTCGTCAACAAAAAATAATTACTGAATAACTCAAAAAGTCTGTTCTATTCTATTCTATTCTATTCTATGGAATGATATGGATATGTATACCATATTCCATATATATTGTGAACATGGGTATTTTCATGAGTGGGTGTGCATAAATATATGTGTGTGTAAATATGTATATGGTTAGTATAGATGTGTGTATTTGTGTGGGGTGGGTTTAGGACAAGTGTTTTGTAAATCTCCTTGAATTAAATAAAGGTTTAAAAAAACAAAGACAGATGTATACCAGTTTTTAGGAGTTAAAACCAGTACAACAGCTCAACTTCAACCTTTCAGAACCTCTTACAGTTCTGTGTAGGTGTTGTGATTCTGACACACACTCACGTTCACCTCCATCTCAGCCTCTTTCTGACTTTGTAGCTGTTTTCACAATCATGCTATGGGTGGAGTTTGACCCACACATCGGGTGAAGTTACACTATGAGTGCAGTGACAACGTATACGTGGTCACCGCCCCGTTCTACCTGTACTTCTGGCTGGTTTCAGTCCGTTTCTGATGTGTCTGGTATCCACTTTATGAACAATAACTCTTTTCTGGAACATAAACAATGGGTCTGTGCTGCAAATATGTCCGATGGCTTCACACTTTCCTGCAGAAATTTGGAAAAATGACGGCGACAGAATTCTAAATACTTCACGTGGCTCAAATGTGAACTATTCCCACACACCTTAGCAATAAAAATGCATGCAAGCAGGGGTTTTTGCACCATCCCTGTTGTCGCTCAGCTGTACAGAAATAGTTCAATGACAGCTGCACAATAGCATTGATATGCAGATGAATAAGTCAGGGCTGTTTCGCTCCACTGTGGACCGAAAATTCTCACATATTAACTATTTTTTCCTGCCACGGTCTCGCTGTGCATTCCCGTATTTTGCTCGTCGCAGACCCATGGTAAATGACGTCTTGTGCTTGCTTTTTCAATTTGAGACACTATTCTCTGGGTGAGATACAGCCCCGTGTCAGGGTACAAATCATCCCAGTGTGTCGATGAAATTGAATTTCCCATGAATACGTGATTGGCTATGATGTGGTCCCAGCATGTGTGAAGGCTAATCCTCCAAGGTGGTGGTGGTGGTGGTGGTGAGTGAGTGAGTGCAGAACAGTAACGCTGGGTCGCAACAGCTGCACAAATGAACGCACACACATACATACACAAGCCATCACAGAGGAAAACACACCTATGCAATGACACGCTTATGGAAAACGGACCCCCGGAGAGTCACAATCACACAGTCGCAGCAGGTCGCCGGCAGCTGCCTGTTTTTGTGTAGGACTTCAGGGCATGCTGTGTGCACATGTTGCTGCGATTACAACCTGCTGGGCATGTGCAGAGATGTGTGCGCCGCGTTTGAGTGTTCCTGTCAGTCTAAGGCCTATATGCCCCGACTCTGCCACTGCGTTTTCAGACCACTCGTAGGCCCCTGTAGTGTAACACCACAAAACTCCTGTATCACGCCTGTCATCTACCCTCATGCTAAGAGCCTCTTGAATTCAACCCCTTCTGTCTTTTCCACAAAGGACGCCATCATTTCCTTTGTTGCCCGCACTCCACTGCAGAAGGCTGATATAATTTTGCCGTGTATTTCAGGAAACAGTAATGAGTGTATATCCAGGCGAGCTAATGCCTATGGGCTCGTCTCCCATGTCAGACAATAGCTGCTGAATGAGTCACTCAGGTACAAGTGCTTACGATTGTGCATGCACATACACACTTGCAGCACACATCTCAGTATAGATACAAAGCACACACACACACATATTAGGTTTTCAGTTTGTAACCCACCTGTGCAGTCAGTGAACTGAGAGATTAAAGGGCGTTCAGGTGTTGATTGGCTCAGATTGAAGCGTACAAGCCCAGCTAATTTCACTTTTATTGTTGTTTTACATACATGTGCTTTCCCCTCTGCAGGTGTGTGTGATATACACACCCATCAGCAACTGGTTTCCAGCAGGCGTTGGAGATCTATACAACTGGACCGGTCTTAATTTGCTCTCAGATTAGTCTAATGAAAGCAAAACAGTTTTCAGAAAATGTGGGCCTTCACTTAACCTCTGTATGGTGTTTGGGTCTGTGGGACCCGTTTTTATTTTTATTAAAAGAAAAATGAGTAATTATTTTTTAATGAGTTTTTCCTCTCATATCTTGAGTCTACTGTCGTGTAAAATTTAGTGCCGCAGGTAGGAGAAATCTTTGGTCCCTTTGACGCTCTTCCACACTGTACCCTGGCATGTTGAATTTATGTCTCTGTACTCCCTGATCTATGTAGTGGAGCTAAATCAAGTGGGGTGGCCATGGCTCAGGTGGTAGAGCAGGTCATCCAATAACTGAAGGGTTGGCAGTTTGAATCCCGCTCTGTCCTAGTCAGTCCATTGACACTTCACCCTCCTTCACCTCCAGTGCCACTCACACTGGTGTATGAATGTTTGTTGGTGGTTGGAGGTGCGAATTGGCATCCACGCTTCTGTCAGCCTACCCCAGGGCAGCTGTGGATACAAATGTATGGGTACAATAATGTGAAGCACTTTGGGTGTCTAGAAAAGCACTATATAAATCCAGTCCATTATTATTATAAAATGCACACAGAGTCAAGTCAAAGTCGGAGATCGAGCAGAATTCGAGCCACATGAAGTGTTGATTCATACAAAAAAAAAAAAAAACACTGAGTTGATATCTGCAGAAACAACTGACTTTTCGCTCTGGGAGACCATTTTTATTTGCCCCAAAATAGGTTGCTTTTTACTTATAAACCTTCCCTTTTTTTTTTTTTTTTTTCACCATATTTAGAACATTATTCTAGTCACGTTAGAGCCCACCTTTTTGGTTTTGTCCATGATAGGGTCAAATTTTACTGGTCTCTATCTAGATTGGACAGCATAAATACATATGCAACTATTTCCCAGTATTAATTTATCATTTATAAATATGTAACTTTTTCCTAAAATATGTAGATTATTTCCCAGAATGTCTAAAATTTCCACTCACGTGTACTTTTTGTCCACCACGTTTTGAAAACTTCCCGTGGGTGCACGTGTCTTTTTATAGCGGTTTTCCCAGTAAAAAAAGTCAGGTACTCTGGTACAATCTTAACATTATACTAAGAATAACTTCTGGCATGCAAATGAATACAGATTAAATACTTTTGAATACAAATGTAATACTTGTGATTAAAATACTGGTTTCTGACGCCACACTATTACATTTTATTAAAAAGAACTAAAAACGAGTAGCTCTTTAATGCATAAATGTGATCTAGCAAAGGCAAAAGGCAAAGATTAAACATTTATCCTTTTTATATTGCTTGTAATTGGGATGAAGTATACATCTGTTGAGTGTTTTAACATAAAATTGTTTGATTATGTTGAATTAAAAACCCACAAATGCAGCGGGTCCACGACACCCACGAACACTGGCTGAATAACAAAAACAAGAACACCATACAAGGGTTAAACAAATGTAATTAAGTTAGTTCAGTTCTGTCACATGAGTATTGAAGTCACAAGAGGTTGTGTCGTTTCAGGCGCTTGTGTAACGTCCTGCATTTTTGGCCCAATCCTATTTTTTTTTTTTTTTATGTGGTATCCTGTTGACTTCCTGTGAGTTCTAATGAGTAAATTATGACCATTCTAGGTGCAGGTTTGTGTTTTGAGTGCTTTCTAGAGTAAACGTAACATGACCTCAGCAACACATAACTGTAACACACATGCTAGTGGAGCAGAGACAGGTTAAAGTCACCTATGTTAAAACAGTACAGGCACAGATTTGACATAGACCAGGAGATGACAGTAAGAGGATAGTAGCCGTTATAAACTTCCATAGTCGCTTTTCCATTAACCCTCAAATTGCGCTAATATAACTTGCACATAAAAATTGACTTAACGGAAAAAGGACAATTTCGCCACAAGTCTCATTTTTCGATTAAAAGTTTTTGCGCTGGCAAGAGGTGGTTTTTTGGGTGTAGCACAAATGGTATATCACGCAAAACTGCAATGGAAAGACCTTTTTTCGCAACTAGAGTCAGGTGAATTAAAAAACCGGATGTTGATGGACGTTACAACAAGTGAAGAAAAAGAAGAAGAAACATGCTGCGGTATGTGTGGACACACCAGGAAACCTGATCATTTTTAATTTAGTACGAGATAGAAGGGTAATATATAATAATAATGAATATATCTGTAAATCAACACCATATTTACGTTAGTCACCATGTTTATGGAATGACTTCTCGTGTAATCTCGCGATAATAAATAAACAAATCATCGCATTTGTGATTTAATGGAAAAACCGACATTACACCCTTCAGTTTTTTCGACATTTAGTAAATATCAGTAAAGTTTTGCGCAGATGTCCAAAGGAAAAGTGACTTGTGACACCTTTAGTCTGAAATCACGCTACGTTTATTGTGGTCTCTGGTTTATCATCATGTGAAGCTTTTGAAGTATCAGTTTTTCCCAGATTCATTGAGAGAAAACCATGAAAACCGCTGTCACTGCTGTAGTAGTCTCTGCTCCCACATCACTCACAGCAGCTTGAAATGCCAATCATCATGCTACGAAGTAAACTGACCGTTTGCCTAAGGCAGAGTTATTTACCAAGTGAAACATGACGGCATAATATCCAAGAGAACCGATGCATTTTGATAAGACAGAGCATAAAATGTGTGATGGATCAGAAGGAGCCGGTGAATGTGCTTGTCTCGGGTAATTCACAGCATCTTTTTGAGTGAAACTGCACATTTTAGGAATAATCACTCGCACTTATGGCTGCAAAGTTTTGAGAAAATACTGTCTGTGACGTGCTAACTTTTTCCCTGTCTGTGTTATGTTTCTGTCTGAACAACAGGGAACTGCTGACAGTCGATTTAAAGCACTTTTTCTCGCTAAGAAAACCCTGCAGCTGTAGCATTTTCTTGCAGGGATTTTCCCTCATTTTTCTATCATGTGAAATGAACCTCATCCAAGAGGAAACTGAATATATTTGTGCAAGGAATCCAGTTAAAGAAAAGCGTAGTGTCAGTGTGTTTGTGTGTTGGCCGCTCAGGGGTAATTGGGCTTGATTGGCTGAGTGGACGGTCACAGGAAACAATCCAAAGCCTGGAGCTCGGCATCTGGATGGAGACACCAAAAAACCAATACGACACTGAAAATGAACTCGCCTTTGCAAACCCACATAATATCCTATCATTATCGTTCCACAAGCTTTTTAAAACATTAGTCGCAGAAAAACTCCAAACAGGACATTCCGTATCATGTTGGATTGTGCAAAGCCGCACTGAGATTAAATGGTTTCCTTAATGCTGCGAACTTGCCTTTTCGTTCGGACATTTCCTCTCAGAGTTCTCACTTCCAGCCTTTTATCTCCATCCTTTCCTTCAGTTCACTTTGTAGCTCGTATCAGGCCGGACAATGGCGTGTAACCTGGCACGTCTGGGAGACCAGAGGGAAAGACAAACACAAGAGAGGCAGTGAAAGAGAGAGTAAGAGAGCCATAGCAGATTTTAGTGATGCTCGAACAGAAGAAGAGAGGGTTGTTAATCTGATAATGGTCCCTGGGCAGAATGACTCGTCCTGGGCTGCATTGTGGCTTCACACACAGTCATCTATCAGGCCTCGACTCTCCTGTAATTACATATTCTTCATGTGGATACAACCGGGGAGAGTGGAGAGGGCCGGTCAGCACATCGAGGCGTGGGATGATTGGAAAAAGGCGAAATCAAAAGAGGGATTTTTTTTTTTTTCTTCTGAAGACTTGAGATATGAGAGAGGGAGACTGAAAGGATGAGTTGGGTACAGTACGTACCACAGGTCAGCAGCCTGTTGTGTCTGTTCTGAGATAAGACAGGGCTGGATTTCAAATGCTCGGTTTTCTTTTTGTTGTTTGTTTTTCCCTTGTGTCCTTAACTGCGTCGGCATTCCCATCTTTCATCAAGACAGTGAGTGTAATTGATGCTGAAACTAAAGCACATTTGTCTCTTTTCCTTTGTACTTCTGCACAAAACTTTACCGATATTTACTAAATGTCGAAAAAACAGAAGTGATATATTTGATATTTATTGTGATTTAACTGAAACAGATCACAATTGCATCAATTTTGTGTTAAATTACATAATGCTTCTAGGTATTCCATAACACTGAATATAATACACTGCTGCCTGTGACGTTGGAATAAAATATTTTTTACCTCTTCGCACGAAGGGATTGGGACAACGTGATTTGCTCTTGGTAGATAAAGTCTAACTGGGACTGGGTATGAAATCATTGCAACTGGTCCAAGGTGATTACTCATGTGTATAAATAGGAATAAAAAGAGGAACGTGTATGAGGAAATTATTCCAGCTTCATGGGCATCAGTGTATGTTATGATCAGAACGGTCGTCATTTAATTAACATTCATTATAAACTCTAAACTGCTAATGCTGTTTCCTTTTTTTGTGATATGTTGTATATTACATCCACCAGTGTGACAGAAATTTTTTTTTGTTTGTTTTATTAACAGTAGTCACTTTTCCATTGGACATCTGCATAAAACTTTACCGATATATACTAAATGTCGAAAAAACAGAAGTGTGTAATGTTTTTTCCATTAAATCACAAATGCGACGATTTGTTTATTTATCGCAACATGACATGAGAAGTCATTCCATCAACATGGTGATGAATCTAAATATGGTGTTGATTTACAGACATATTCATTATTATTATATATTACCCCTCTATCTCGTACTAAATTAAAAAATGATCAGGTTTCCTGGTGTGTCCACACATACGGCGACATGTTTCTTCTTCTTCTTTGCTTGTTGTAACGTCCGTCAACATCCGTTTTTTTAATTCACCTGACTCTAGTTGTGAAAAAAGGTTTTTCCATTGCAGTTTTGCGCGATATACCATTTGCGTTACGCCTGAAAAACCACCTGTTGCCAGCGCAAAAATTTTTAATCAAAAAATTAGACTTTTGGTGAAATTGTCATTTTTCTATTAGGTAAATTTTTATGTGCAAGTTATATTAGTGCAATTTGAGGGTCAATGGAAAAGCGACTGTCACCTATTTTATCCAGATGGGAATATTTCAGGGTTCCCACAGGGTTTTAAAGTCTTAAAAGTCTTGAATTTACAAATCTACATTTAATAAAGTATTGAAAAGATATTAAATTTAACCCATAAAGACCCAGTACTGCTTTTGCAACAGTTCCCAAATAAATGTTTCTCTATTTTTAACTTTTTTTAACTGATTTATCACAATTTATTCTTATATTATCTTCTGTATTTTGCCTTTTTAAGTACAAATCAGGTATTTTCCTATATTTAATTCACTGATCATGTAGATGTTCATGAAAACTCAGATTAAAGTCAGAAACAGACAAAACTAAAGAAAGCATGAGTTTTTTTTTTTTTGTAAAATATATCAATATCTGAACATAAATCAAGTGTGTCCATACACCGCCATTGATCCAACTCCATGGGTTTTACTGTTGAATCAATGTTGTAGAAGATGATGGTGTTTCCATGGTAACTATGGAGCCTCTGAACGTCCAAATGGGTCATATCTGATGACCATGAAAAAATGACAAACTGTATTTTACACCAATTATTTACATGTATTGATAGGATTAGTGGATAAACAGATATTAAACATTTTATATCAGTAGATGGTTTTGGTCGGGTCTTTATGGGTTAATATGGTAGGTTTTAAGTTATGTTGCCATAAACTTGTTTGCTGTGTTGTGTTTAACCCATAAAAACCTCCAAAAAACATCCACCAGCAGCCAAAACCATCTCCTGATCTACATGTTTAATATCTGTTGATCCACTAATCCTATCAATACATGTAAATAATTGGTGTACAATGCAGTTTGTTATCTTTTCATGGTCATCAGGCTCTGTAGTTACCGTGGAAACACCGTCATCTTCTACAACCCTGATTCACCAGTAGAACCCATGGAGTTGGATCAATGACAGTGGATGGAGACACTTGTTTTATGTTCAGTTAATGATATATTTTACAAAAAAAAAAAAAAGTCTAGTTTTCTTTAGTTTTCTCTGTTTTTGGTATAAAAACTCTCAACTTTAATCTGAGCTTTTAAGAACATCTACATGATCAGTGAATTAGAGGAAAATATCTGATTTATTCGTAAAAATGCAAAATACAGAGGGTAATGTTATAATAAATGGTAATAAATCAGCTAAGAAAGGTTAAAAATAGAGGAAAAAGTCATTTGGGAACTGCCACAAAAGTAACATTGGTCTTTATGGGTTAAATGTGTCTGTTAATGTCAGTCTATTCAGTTCCACCTGTTCCAACCTGACAATTTACATTGAAATTAGGAAGCAATTATCGTTAACTTTGCAGCCCCCAGTGAGAAATGATCACAGAACATTCAGCCCAACATGTGCAACCGTTAATCACGCAAGAAAGCTGACTTAAGGAACTTTAAGGAACGACTTGCAAGTGAAAAGTAAGCATGAGGAAGAGTAAATTTAATAATAATGCCTGGTTGGAGAAAAGATCCTTCTCCACCTGGTCGACATGAGTTTTCCTAAATTCTACGAGTCATGAATTACTGCCAGTATGGCTATGAAATAGGCTTTAAAATGTAATCTTAAAAAGTCTTAAATTGAACTTGTACAAACCTGTAGGAACCCGGTATTTACTGTTTGAAGGTATTGGTTCTGGTTACAGGCTCAGAGTGTTGAAACATGGCTATTATTTTAAGTATAGCTCCTCACACACTGTGGGATCTAGATGTACATCAGTGAAGGTCATCCCACCTACTGTTAGAGATTTTCTTTGTATCGTGGCAAAGGTACTAATATTATTTACTCATGTAGAAGAATACACTGGAAATATGCCCCTTTTAAAACAAGTAAAAAAAAAAATTAACAAGATACTTTTTGCTTGAATTAAGCAAAAAAAAAAAAAAAAAAATCTGTCAGTGGAACAAATGAAAATGATCTTGGTAAGATTTCTTGAAATAAGATTTTCAAGATCTATTGTCTAAAAATAAGTTCTTATATCTCACTGAAAAGTTACTCTGTAGGTAATTATGTCTTATTTTAAGTGTGATGAGATATTTTGATTAGAAATGAGAAAAATACACTTAAGATTTAGATTTTCTTCAGTGTAAAAGCCATCTGGTTCTCTCAGTGTATTCAATGCTGAAAAAACAGTCTGGAATTGGGCCAATCACTGTGAAATATGCACTACTTATTCTATACCGACCAATCACAAGTCTGGGGGGGCGGGTGTTTTGTAATGCATCATTTCGACCGTGCAAAATTCAGATTTGCACATACTTGATTCTGTTCCTTTAAATGTTATTTTGTTTTTGTCTTATTTTGCTTTGTTTTGTTTTATTTTGTTTCTTTGCATGTTCTAAATAAATAAATAAATAAAATCATACATACCGACTTCTTTTTGTTGCGAGTCAGTTAGTTCCAAGTCCACAAATCTCTTTACAACTGTTGTCGGTTGTTTACTGGATTCAATAATAAGGACTGAATTACAGATTACACCCTGTATTCTCAAATTTCTCTGACAAAAGCATCACGTCTGTCTTATCTGTGATTGGTTTACTCGGCGCCTGTTAGTCCCGCCTTCATATTTGGATTCAAGCCTCGAGATTCCAGACGGATTTCTCATTGAGAAAGACGAATGTGCTGGTCAGGCTTTAAAAGCACAAGCTTTGAAATGTACTCGGACACCTGCTGTTTCTGTGTAACACAAAGCCATGTCAGAATAAGTACAGTCAAAAATAACATTAGATTATTCCTTTTAACCTTTCACATATTTATTTTTGGGAAAGTTTCCACTAAACAACAAACCAATACAACAATTTACATATATACTATTATAGATATGTTAAGATTTGACATTATTGATCCAACTGTGGGGAAATTTCAGTTAACTGCAGCAACATATGACAAAGCAAGTGCAGAGATGTTAAATATCTATAAATTTATGTTAAAATACAGATTTAAAAAAAACAAAATATTGAAGTATGTCTATGAGCACAGCAGAGAATAAGAGGACATTTTACATTTATTTTAACTTGACTCTGACAGGAGTTTATGTACAATGAACAGAAAATATTAACATTGAAAGAAAATAGTAGGAATAGTTCACAAGATAAAAATGACTCCTATCTTTATTTATTTATTTATTTATTTATTTACTTATTTATTTTACATTGACTTTGAAGTGCAGTGATTCAACAGTAGTTGGTTCCTAATACCCTGACGTATAATTCATTTGAGACATAAATACTCTGTTTGTGTCAAAATGTTGGGGTTGGAACAGGAATGATACAGTTATATGGAAGTTTTATAAATGCACATACCTGAAAATCAACAAACGTGTGTCTGTTGTTATTGTTATTTCCTGCTGGCTTTCCAGTAAATCAAATTTCCTTTGTCACCGTGATAAGAACATGGATAAAAGTAGTACATGTGAAATGTCAATAGATACTATTTGTCAGATAAGCTACAGATGATGCATCATTTTGTTGGTGACAGGAGTCGCTTTTCCATTGACCCTCAAATTGCGCAAACATAACTTGCGCATAAAAATTCACCTAATGCAAAAGCGACAATTTCACCAAAAGTCTCATTTTTCGATTAAAAGTTTTTGCGCTGGCAAGAAGTGGTTTTTCAGGTGTAGCACAAATGGTATATCATGCAAAACTGCAATGGAAAGACCTTTTTTCGCAACTAGAGTCAGGTGAATTTAAAAAAACAAATGCTGTCGTACGTTACAACAAGCAAAGAAGAAGAAACATGTCGCAGTATGTGTGGACACACCAGGAAACCCAATCATTTTTTAATTTAGTACGAGATAGAGGGGTAATATATAATAATAATGAATATATATCTGTAAATCAACATCATATTTATGTTCATCACCATGTTTATGGAATGACTTCTCGTGTCATATCACGATAATAAATAAACAAATCATCGCATTTGTGATTTAATGGAAAAACTGACATTATGCACTTCTGTTTTTTCGACATTTAGTAAATATCAATAAAGTTTTGCGCAGCTGTCCAATGGAAAAGCGACTACTGAGATTTGGTTATTTACCCAAAAACTCTTATGGTCATTGCCATAGCAACCAATCCTATCGCATATTTCAGGCTCATTTCCAGGTTGAGTGCAGATTTTTGCCCCAGAAAAGCATCAGTTTTCTATCCGTCTGTTTGCTTGAGGGGTCAAATGATATAATCCTGTGAGACACATCCAGTATGTTTCACCCAGAAGGGACTGGTTGTAGGTTTCTTGGACAAAGGTGAAAAGTGAAAACCATGCAAAGTGTTTTTCTGTGGTCGTCTGCGTCTAATCTAGCCAGGACAGACAGAGGTTTAGCAGATGTGACAGCATTCATTGGTTCCACTATCCTACTTCATCTCATGCCAAAGTCACAACAGCAGATCATGGAAGAGCCTGGAGATCTTATTTGATTGTGGAACTGACGGCGTACTGACAATACCTCCTCTATCATGTTGTTTTTATTTTGAGGAGGATTACACATGCATGTCCACACTCTGTACTGTGTAATCGTTGGGTCCCATGACTGGTTGCGCTCCAAAAGGCCACGCTGAATCCAGGCCAGGCAGGGAGGAAGTCAGCTAATCGAATTGTGCTCAGTTGCTGTGACCCTGGTCTGGCCTGCTCAGCGCTGCTGGTGCCTTCCATGTGAACCTCTCACTCCAGCTGTGCACTGCCACTTTCCAGCTTCGCCTTACAGCCATTTTCACAGCATGGGATGTCCTGCAGAGCTATGTGTGTTGACCCTTAAATGCACATCCTTCAGAAAACTGAATCCCCTTGGTGAACTTGTCCTTATGGGTCAGATTCAACCTTACAAGCTGCAAAGGGAAGCACAGAAGTGACACTATTTATAGCTCTCATACAATAGTAGATGTTGGCAATGTTCAGAAAGCAAGTTTTGTCTTTTTATATTAACCTGATTTTCTCTGACATAAACCATGTTACATAACTAGCCCTGAGAGTAAATGTTTGAGCCTTGAAAGGAGTCACTCCATAATTCTCATAAGAGCCCATGTCTTCATTTACCCAGAATTCAAAGCAAATTAATCCACAGCTTTGTGCAACAGATACATTTAGACGTATATCTGCAGTAAGGCTTAGTCTGACTCCGGTTTTGTGAAATCAACCCGTTATGAGTCTCAGACTCAGGATAGATGCCTTTGACTAAGTAATTGGCTTTCTCCTCCTCAAGGCCTGGGTTTAATAATACATTTCTGATTTTAATCAATACTCATTTGAATGGATATTGACTATTGAAAAAGACATTGATTTCTTAAATGCATTTTCCTGTAAATTAAACATACTCATGACCTCCGCACTAAACAAACCAAGTATTGGCTTATGTGTTTCTTATCTTAGTTAAAAATAAATGAATGTAGCTGGTTTGGGCTCAGTTCTTACTGTACATATTAATATTTTTACCCCACCCCCCAAAGGGGAGGCAAGGGGTATTGTTTTTGGTTTGGTTTGGTTTGTTAACACTTTAGCAGCACTGAATTCATACCAAATTGGGTTTATAGATTGCCGGTGACCCAGAATAGATGTGATTACATTTTGGGAAAAGTAGGTCAAAGTTCAGATTTTTTATGATTTTTTTTTTTTTCCCATTTACTTATAATAGGTGAAATTTCAAATCGCTATAAAAATGTTAATTTTTAACTACATTTAATTAAAACATTGCAGAAATATAGAGATTAATTTTAGACATCACTCTGCAAAATATCTAAGTGATTGCTTGGTTTTGAAATTTTTTGTTAAATTTTTAAATCTTTTTCTTTTTCCATTTACTTATAATGGGCAACATTTCAAATATCTATTAAAACATAGATTTTGTTTAAATTTAGTTCAAACTTGGCACATATATAATTTTTCTTTTTAACTAATGTTGAATATGGATGAAAGAGTTGATCGATGCCAAAATAAGCTACAATACATGGTAGGGGCGGGGTTTGTTTTGCCTGGCACCACTTGTTAATAATGAACCAGGTTAGAGGACGGTGGTTTAACACTGTGGGGTCTGTCTTTGCATGTTCTCCTGTGTCTGTATAAGCTCTCTCCACGTTCCCCCTGTTGTCTAAAGACATGCTCCTGAACAGGTTACCTGGTCTAAATCACCTGTAGGTGTGAATGTGAGAGTGGATGGTTTTTCATCTGTATTCATCTGTATGTTGAAATGGCGTCACATCCAGGATTTACTCAGGACCCGTCCCGCCTTCGCCCATGGTAGCTAGGATAGGCCCCAGCATCCCACTGGCCTTCCAAAGACCTAAGTGGTTACAGAAAATGAATGAGATTGGAGCATTCCTTTTAAAATTTGCAGTATTATTTTACTGGAAATCACTTTTACATCCATGCAAAATTGATACTGTAACTGAAAAATCCATAACTGAATACATATTGAATTTAACCAAACTGAATGAGAAATCGGGGTGAATTGGGACTTGGCGAATTATAACTGAACAGATTCAAGCTTTATATTTGCTTCGGTCTTTTCTCATCTCATTTCTTTGCCCACCATATCGTGATACCACCATAAAAGCATACACTATGACACATGTTTTCCTCCACTTTGTCAGATGCTCTAATGCTCTGTCCACACTAATACGGATATTTTCCTGCTTTGTTGTGTCCTTACTGACCTTCTTTTCACAAAATATCTCTAAATATTACACACCGGAATGCAAAAACAAAACTATTACTAACCCTCAGACAAATTATTGTTTGTGTTGGACCTCAAACTGTGCACACTGTCGATCTTCAGAACATATTGGATGGAGCAGATGCAGAAGATTGTGGAGTTGAGTCAAGAATTTAAGTGAACTAAAAGTATTGAAATGTATGGGGTGAACATGACTTCATTTACCCAGCGGTCCACACAACTCTGAAAAGTATGTGCATTTCTGTTTGTGGTGTCAAGTTATGGAATAAACATGATGACACTTCAAAGACGTGTAAGAATACTGCTATTTAAAGACAATACAAACAAATGTTAATCGACTCATACAAATGGTAATCGACTCATACAAATGCATTGAGTAATCCAACTACTTTCATATTTTAGTATGTGTAATGGGAGATTTTTTGATGGGTTTATATGCAGTTTGGATTTTATGCATTAGGCCCGGCATTGTTTAGTCTGTAGTTGTTGTTTTTTTTTTTTATTTCTGGCAGAATGGTTGCGCATTGGTGATACAATCAATACAAAGGTGCTATGACTAGTTATTCATTGTTCTCTACAGGGTGTAACAAAAAAAACTTTTTTGAAAAATTACCCCCAGTTCCACATTTGATAACACTGGGTTACAAAAAAATGTTTTTTGCAAGTTGTCTAGGTTTTTTCAACTGAATTAGGACCATTTTGCACCGCTAAATCCAAAAATGACATCTGTTTTTCTCAATCAGGTCAGGTTTTTTTGCTAATTTGATTTTGAAAAATTTGATCTTCTCACAAAATTGATTACATTTTTGTGACTTTATCAGTTGATTTTTTATATAGTTTTCACCCAAAATAGATTTTAAGAGAAAAAAAAAAAAAAGATTTTCTAACAGGATTCCTGTTAGATACAATGGTGTATTCACCGCAGATGTAGCAGAATATGTCAGGCTTATTTTTGCAAGATCTTCTAGTCGAAGCCATTTCATTCACCTGTAATATTAAAAAAAACTATCATAAATTGGCAAAAGTAAAATCTTCAGAACTCGTTTATTGCAAGAAATATGAAAGAATTTTGTATCATATGATGTGAAAATGCCCATAAATGTAAGCAAAAATGTTAAAAGCCAATATGTAGCATAGTTCAGAAAGTTGACCTGATTGAGCAAAATTAATGTGATTTTTGGATTCAGCACACCAAAATTGTCCTAAATCAACTCAAAAAACTTAAACAATAAATTTGTTGTTGACCAGTGTAATTTTTATAATTTTCTTTTATGGATGTCGGTAAGTTGGGGATTGGTGGATATTTGTCCAAATTTACAGACCCAGGTTTTCATGCATAAGTGAACAGGGGCAAATAGTGCAATCCAAGTTAAAACTGGTTTGCATGGTTAACCCTAACCCTACCTTGGCCTGTCCTCAGTGACATTTTCAGGCCTAAACAAGTTGAATTGACTTTGAATGGCAGGAACAGCTGCGATGGGTAAAGAAATGAAATTGTCATGGTGGCCAAAGCGTTAATGCTGTAACCTGGCAATTTTGTGGAAAACAAGATGGATGCCCATTGTCCCCTCCCATAACCTTTGATTGGATTTAAATCCCACCGCTACTTCGCGCAAACCAGTTTTAACTTGGATTGCGCAATTTGCCCCTGCTCACTCATGCATTAAAACCTGGGTCTGTAATTTTGGACAAATATCCACCAATCCCCTACCTACCAACATCTATAAAAGAAAATTCCAGAAATATTTGAATGGGGAACTGGGGGTAATTTTTCAATATGTATAGTTTTTTTTTCTTATACACCCTGTATTTTAATGTGATAGCTGATGACAGAAATATATTTGATTATGAATGTGACACTGAAAGTAAGAAGGGGCAGAACGAGACAAGCCTTTGCTTCTTTCTGTCCCTTCTCAAACTGTGTTTATGAGTGGATTCATATGAACATTTATGTAAAATTCATTGTATTTCATTACTTTTTCTGTGATTGATGACCATTGATGGGTGCATATGTAATTGACTTCTTGCTTTTATTGTTTTTTCAGTTCTTCTTTTTTTTTTTACTTCAAAGTTAGAGACAAATAAATTACATATTATGTAGATTTTGACATTAACGGAACTTGTCCGTCTCCCAAAGGCATGTTTTGAGTGCAATCTGCCTGAGGTAAACACTGAATTATGCACCTATGGGATGTATATTTCAGGTGCAGTTTCATTGCACAAACTAACAGATATAGATATGTGTGTACTGAGGTGTATTCAGTTTGGAAATGGTCTTTGTAGTTTTGTCAAAAGCTGCCTACATGTAAAGCATAGCTGAAAATGAAATATCCATATTAGTATGGACGGGACATGAGTCTAATCAGACTAATCTAAGAGCAGAGTTGAGACTGGTCCAACACCATAAGCCAGTCTTAATCACATTTCTGAAACCAGACCCAGATCACTGTACATGGATTGTTTTTCGATTATTCACCTTTGAGGAAAATATAACCCTGCACGTAGAGAGGCGGTGCCCCGGCCGGAATACCAATCACATGACTACACGTCTTGCAAATGGAATCCTCATAAGAAAGAGTGCAGAATAATGAGCTGTACAGTTTTTTACGTTTGGCATATGTGTGTGGAATTGAGAGCGATGTTGGTTTGTGGCGTTCACCTTCCCTGCAATTTTCTACTGTCACACTGAGCAGTTCAATGTCAGATTGTTTTGTTTTGAATTGAAAGGGATATTTGCAAAGGGACAAAAGAATGAGCTTGTCGAGCAGCTGCGGAGGTTTATGTGATGTCCAAGGCTTTGTGAGTCACAGTGTAGAGGGAGAAGCAGCAGACTGATGCTTGGTGTGAGGGCTGACTGTCCTCACCTCGTCCAGGTGTCCCGCCTGAATCACTGAATGGAACAACACTTTCTCCTCAATGAACTCATCTGTAGCTGGAAACGCTATTATACTGGGACGTTTCTCAAGCAAGTACTGAAACGCAACCTATTTGTGTGATTTTCTCATTGTTTAGACATTCAGAACTCATTTCTCGTCAGCGGACATTGTCGCTCTCATCATTATCATCGTCGACGTCCTGAGTCTTTTGATTGGCGGCTTGATTTTGATCAAAGCCATGTGTAACCCTCAGTGCTTCAGTGAGTCATGGTGAAAAACAGCTGTCGTTGGCGCGCTTCATTGTGGGAAGAGGAAGTAAAAGGATCAGTCTTGACCTTTGGCGGAGACTGTGCAGGCTCTTTTCACAATGCCTCGGAAACTTAACACCGTCTGTGACATTTACTGTCTGTGATGGAGTGTAGCCACTGTGTTGTAATGAACTGAGCTGCACTCGAAGGGAACTGAAGTAAAGGACTAGGCTGCTGCATTGAATTCTATATGTCAAGGATTTGGGTTTAGGTCACTTTCACTCTATAATGTTGCACATTATTTGTAAGATTATGGAAATGGAGCATAAAGACATGCAAGATAAGATAACTGTCAATAATAATTACTGTATGTGTTTGATGATTAGTTGTTTGATACTTTGTTTGGTTTTAACAGGACGATGCAGGTGCACATATGCTCTATACGCAATATTCTGTAAGACAAACAAAGAAAAGGCAGAGGTAGCAGAGGTGGAAGGGGTTTTGGCTGCTTAACAAGCTAAAAAGTAATGTTATTTTTGTGATGGGAATGAAGCTTGAATGAATGAATGATTTAGAGGTGATTTCCTTTGGCAGATCAATCACAGGAACAGAACAAATGTAAAGATACTATTGGCACAGTTACACAAAGTCTGTCAAAGGCAGGAACCCTTGCTTAATTGGTTAAAGTTGTTCTTTGTAGTATTGATTTTCCAAACTCTCAACATCAGGGGGAAGTCACCTTTCAGAACACACTTAGACTGTCAAAACCACAAAGGAAGCGCACATTATTTATGGTGAGGAAGTCCAAGTTTTGCACACGTACAAAGAGTTTAGTTCAGTGTTTGATTTTCAGCTCATGTTTGGCAAAAACACGGAGTCACAGGTCAAAAGAGCGCTTATCAATGGATAATTTTGGATTTATGATTTCTGCATTTATTACATTTGATTTGTTGGATGTGTTGTTGTGTTAGTTGATCATTTCTAGAACAGAAGAGACAGCACACAAGTGTTGAGAGAAAAGCAATCGGATGCGACAAAGGTTTTAGCCAGACTGGGAATCTAACTAGGGGCACTTAACCACTCAACTACTGGGACTCCACAGATGTCGTTATTTCTAATGACCCTAATCCATAAATGCAGGAGCTGGTGGTCTCCGGTGGATAGGTCACCTCATCTGTCCACTTACCCTCAGTTCATCAGCATAACGCAATCTGTTGGGTTAGATTTCTGTGATACACAGGGACCTCGTTGGTAAAAATTAGGAGTAGAACTCTGAAAATAATACATTCAGAATATCTATAGTTATTACTGATCCATTTTATAATTAACCCATAGAGACCCAAACAGCAACCGGCGACATAAACCATCTACTGATCTAAACTGTTTAATACCTGTTGATCCATTAATCCTATCAATACATGTACATAATTGGTGTAAAATACAGTTTGTCATCTTTTTATGGTCATCAGATTTGACCCATTTGGACGTTCAGAGGCTCCGTAGTTACCATGGAAACACCATCATCTTCTACAACATTGATTCACCACTAAAAGCCATGGATTTGGATCAGTGACAGTGGATGGAGATGCTTGTTTTTACATTCAATTAGCAATATCTTTATTGAAAAATTCATTTTTTCATATTTTTCTTTGTTTTGATACAATGAACTGTGAATTTACTGAGTTTTCATGAACATCTACATAATCAGTGATTTAAATATAGGAAAATACATGATTTACACCAAAAATTGCCAAATACAGAGGATAATATTCGTAAAAAAATGGTGATAAATCCATTAAGAAAGGTAGAAATGGAGAAAGGATCATTTGGGAACTGCCACAAAAGCAGCACTGGGTCTTTATGGGTTAACCCAGTGGTTCCCAAGCTTTTTTGGCTCGTGACCAAATTTTAATATTACACATTTCTGGTGACCCCAGACATTCAAAACAGAGACTTTATTTTGGCTAAAATATTTGTTTTTGATCATGTAATAGTTTGCTATATTATGGTGCAAATGAACGTTAATTTTAGATTACATTAAGTCTATATTATGTATATTATTATGGACGGACGCAGAAAAGCCAGGTGTAGATTACTGCACAAAGTGAGAATTCTATTTTCCTTGGTCAGGATATGTACAGTCAGTCCAGCTTGTATTTACAAGGCTGACAATTAATAACTCAAACTATGAATTATGAAAGAGCTGCAGCATCTGAAACCGACCACAATGAACAATTGAAAGATAAACAGTACCACAGTGCTTCAGTTTCAGCTTCACAGTTTGTCATGTCTTTTATGGATTGGGATTGTCTCTCTCAACTCACCATATATTTTTTATTAGTACGTTTTTTTTTGTTTTTTTTATCTATTACTAGAAATTTCAGGCGACCCCATTTGAATTCCAGGTGATTCCAGGTTAATGTAACTTCATAACTACAAATGTACTGGAAACTGATTGAATACGTGATTATATTTTCTAATTAAATATATTTTTTAGTAGTGTAACAGCTGACTGGTACACTGCTTAGCTGCTCTGAACATAATTAAAAACGGTCCAACACTGCAGCTTTGTTTGCACTTGTTTTGGGTCAATCTGTTTCTTCTGTTGGCTGACACTGACCCAATCAACCTTTTGTCCCATCCAGTCCTCTTCTCACAGTCCATTTGCCATCCAGCCACTGTCTGCTTCCTTTTAGTTGAGGCTCCGCCCCCTGGTTCACACGCAGGTCACCGTGGCGTTGTTTAGGGTAACAGTGGGGTTAGTGTGGCAGCAGCTGCCCTCGTCCAAAACAAGGCGCCTTCAAATCCCCCGCGACAAGCTGAACTTCAGACAACGGCTCTTTGTGGGGACTGAGACGGCCCTGCCTTTTAAAGCCTACCTGTCCGGTAACACCTGTAATTAGTGTGAGTGACCTTAGGGACCAGCGGTAATTAGAACGGAGCTGAGCTGTGATGATAGCACCTGTGGACAGACCCGGAAAAATGTCAGATAGTTTTTTTTCTTATGGTCTTTTGAGAATCGATTGACATGGTTTTATGATGCAGGGCAGGTTTCTTCAGCTGGTTTAGGCACAGAAACGTAGTGTAATATAACACCAGTCCTGTAGGTATATGCACATTTAAGACACTTGTACTTGTGCTGTGTATTTATTTATTTTTTTAAGTATTAGGATATGTGGCCATCAAGGTTATTATCATTAACGAAATGATGAAAACTAGAATTGAAAAACATTTTTAACTGAAATAAATAAAAACTATGATTAAAAGAAAAAAATAACTCACTGAAACTGTATAGTGTGCTTACAAAACTAACTAAAACATAAAAATTATGGATAAAATTCCTTTTGTTAATATCTTTGTCAATGTTGGATTGATATGAAATCGATTTATTTCGCTCAAGCAATTTTAGCTGACGGCACCATATGATATTTAACGCTCCGTCACTTCTCGTCACTTGTCATTTAGAGTCGTCTTCTCGTCCCCACTCTACCTGAAAACATGGAGATTAAAGTTGGGAGAAAACAGCAGAGTCCTGTCTGGGATTACTTTGAATCTGACAAAGTATGATAAAAGATATGAAAAAAACTAATACTAAAACTAAACTAAAACCAAGGATTTACAAAAAATGAAAACTAATAAAAATTAGCAAACCTGCTCTAAAAACTAATTTAAACCAACTGAATTAGAGAAAAAAAAGGTCAAAATTAAATATAACTAAAATATAATGAAAAACCCAAAATTATTATAACCTTGGTGGCCATAGACTTTTTTTTTTTTCCCTTTATTTTTGTTTACCAAATGAACAAAGAAATAACATTACCCCAATCCTGGCAGAAAAATGCAAATACAAATCCACACATACAGAAAATACATACCATAGGAAGTAATTACCATAAATTTGAGGATTTTCTCAGTAAATAGAAATAATAAATAAATGAGACTAAATAAATGAAACAAAATACAATGACAATACAATTATAAAATCAGACCATAGTAGTGTACAATTGGGCATTTAATTAATTGGTTGCAGTCGAGGTGTGAAGGGGATTTTAAACAATATAGTAAAAAATGCTCCAGGAAAACCTCTCCTACCCTACCTTTAAGCAATGAATAGTTTCTATCCACTGAAAGACTATAGACTTTTATTTTGAAATAGATAAAGTATTTGTAGAAAAGCATTGCAGTACTTTTAACATCACTAATGGGAAAGGATCGGCACTATGTTTCATACTAAATACAATCATTACTACTTATAAAACAAGTGAAATTACCATCTTTAATACAGACCTCCTTCACTTAAATATCTTCTGCAGCTGAGGTAAATAGAGGTCTGGGCCTTTATATAAGGAAATACTGTAAACATCTAGAGCTTTAAAATGCAATATACACATCGACACAACAGTGATATGAATTAAAAACATCATATATTGCAGGAGTTTTTTATTGCACATTTTACATTTTGCTAATAATACTTCAGATTTAAATAGAAAGCTGTTACATGTAGTGAGTTTTCACAGTTTGTCGTAGTACATTTATTTAAGTAACGGATCTAAATACATCTCCCACCACTGCTGTGTGGCGTGAAGTTTTGTAAAATGACTGTTTTGTTCGGTAATTTGGGACTTATTGTGTTCGCTGTTCCTGTTACGTGAAAACACCTGAAGGGCACAAAGTGTAGGCTGGGAAAACAACACATCTTCAAACTATTCAACGCCTTGTTTTACTGAATTCTCTGCGCGTGCTGCCTATGTGGGTGGAAGCTCTTCCTGCATCTCCTTTTGTCTGCTGGGCACTCCTTCCTCCTCTTTAAACGCCAACCTTCAAATCCCACGAGCGTCATCATTTCTCCGCTGTAACTTCACACCCAGGCAGCAACGGACCCATTTGCACCCAAATGGAGTTCGACTCATGTTGTAAGAAACGTCCCCAAAAGAAAAGAAAGAGCATTTTAGTCATCCTATAAGGTATCGCCATAGAAACTGGGTGCTTCTATGAAATTGGTCCCTAAAAACAGGACATGGGGGCTAAAACTTCAAACCAGATATAGACTAATGTTATGAAGCAAGTTTGGAAGCACTTTGGGTCTATTTTAGAAATAAATACTTACTGAGATAAAAGAGAAACTATTTTTTAGATAAAATAAATTTTTATATTATTTCACATTACATTTTATTCAAAAATCTGCATGTAACATGGTGAAAAGGACACTAAAATTACACGCTACTATTCTGTTTAATATCTATTTATTCTCTCACAGGTACATTTTGGGAGTTGAACTAATTATGCAAAGCAGAGTGTGTTACAAAAATGGCAGCTCTTGCAAAATCATTGGTGATTTATTTGTGTTTAAATGGGCAGGTTCTGCAAGTAACGCAAGTGGACACGATGGGTTACACATGAAACCTGGAGTGAGACTGAGATTCATGAAAAACCTGCATGTCTGGATTAGAAAAACCACTAGGATCATCAAATTTAACACAGTGTCTTTATTTATAGCGGTATATAAGACCATTTACAGCCATGTTTTCAGATCAAATGCACTGACACCTAGGTAGCTTTTCATGTTCCAATTTTGGTCCTATTTTTGGACCCAATATTTGATTTAAAAATTCATTAATATTGGGATGGCTCAGAGCAAGTGTGTAATTTTTTTTGCACTTTTCTTATTACGATATTATCCTCTGTATTTTGCATTTTTCAGAGTAAATCAGGTGTTTTCCCCTATGTTTTACGTTTTAGATCAGAAGACGATTTTGGTTGCCGGTGGATGTTTGGGTCTTTATGGGTTAAGTAAGATTGTTGATGTAGCATTTCTACTCTTACTTGCGTGTACATTTTGCAGGATGTTTGTACTTCTACATTGAGCAAAAATATAAATGAACCATGTACAATATTTGTGTAACATAAGACATGGCCCAAAATGAGCACATGATGTCTTATAATTGTAAAACATGGTTAATTCTCTTGATTTGTAAACAAACTTTGTGTCCAGCACTTGCTCAGTGATCCAGTGATTCCACCCACAACACAGCTGTGGCCGGTCCAGATGCTGCTCTAACAGTGGTAATAGTATTCAGGCACTCCTTATCTGAGGAAATGTGACATTTTGAGGTGTTCTTTTATTGTCCCCAGTATGTCACCATGCCACAGATGTCGCAAATCGTGAGGGAATGGTTCCGAATAACATCCCATAGCTCTGTGTAGTCCTCAAAGAGGAGTGGAATAACGTTCCACGAGCCACAATTGACAGTACTGTCAACTTGATAAGAAGACGATGTGTCACTCTACAGGAAGCCAACGGTGGACACATAAGATACCAAGTTGATTTTCTTTTCTTTTTTTTTAACCTTTATTTAACCAGGAAAAAAGCTCATTGAGATTAAAAATCTCTTTTTCAAGAGTGTCCTGGCCAGGACAGCAGCAGCAGAAGTTACACAAAATGGAAATCACAGCCATACAGCCACACTAACCTACATGAACACAATGGAAGTCAGTAATAAAAACAAACTTAAAACTGATAAGAACATACATATATAGCATCACCATTATTTTGAAAGGTACTGAAAGTATAACAACAATGTTCCTTAAAAGCATCTCAAAGCCAAACCCAATTCAATCAATTAGAAAAACATCTACACCCACATTTGTTGTGATTTCTTTCATCCGGTCCCCATCGTGTCCACATGAATGTCCCTGAATGTCAGACACCACTATCTAACAGTTCTAACAGACAGTAATCTGTACCACACTGATCAACTAAATAAATTGTGTGCGATTTTAATATACCATGCAACACCTATACAGCCTCTCCCCCACTGAGAAAAGTAGTAAGTCAGCTAGCGGACACCTAGCTAAGAGAAAATGTATGTGGAACAGGCTGACTAAACTGGTGGACAATAAAACAAAACACTCCTCTCATGGTTAAAACAAACAATTGTCGATAGCTAACGATAGCTTAGAACTGTTTGAGTTGTGTCTTGTATGATAAGCGCCGAAACTCCTATCGTAGCTAGCCTACTCTTTACCTGAAAGCACTGAGACTGGCATATCCAGACGTGCATGGGCAGGTGACAACTTACGTGGTCAAAAGAAAAAGAGGTGTGAATGGTCATAACTAAACCGTATTAATTTAAATCCATTTAACTTAAATATATTCACACATTTGACTATCTACAAATGAATTGACCATACTAAATATTTTCTAGTAATGTCATCAAACCTATATTTTTAAGTGCATTCTAATAGATTTTTTTTTAAGTATATTTGACATCCGGGTTTACAGTGTAATGCTATTAAAGGAGTGATATTTTGCTTTTTTAAATGGAATTATGCATTTTACAACATTTCCCTGTGGTCTACATAAACTGTAAATGCTATGATTGGCTCTGAATTCTTCATTAATTCAACTCCACAGGTCCATCTTCAACCCTATTTCTGAGTAATGACACTAGAAAGGTCATTTTTGAGTGCTGGCCCTTTAAATGCAAATGAGCCATTTCAGGCCCCACCCCCTCCAGGTTGTTGGCTGTGCCGCTTTGTCCTGTTCAACCAACAACTGAACATTTTAGGTAATCTGCTTAAAGTTTGGACATATTTTCAGTATGGACTACTGTACAACCACTGCTGCTGACAAACAATTAAGATGTACTCAGAGAAATGTTGGTTGGAAGTCTTGACCTTATATGTGCAAATGTCATGATATAACTAGTTATACAACGTAACAAATTAAGCAGGAATTAAAACAGGTTGTAGAAATCCATTTGAGTTTTGCCAAAATTAATATAAAGATAGCTTTGCAGCACCTGGAGGGTTCAAATTCAAATTTTATGAACTATTAGGGTCCAAATACACAAATAAATGTACTAATGACTAATAAAAGTGGGTTTAGATAAATATGACCCTTTTAATATTTAATGTGTCACATGGTGCGTTTATATTTTTGCTCAGTGTACTTAAGTGCTTCCTCCACCACTCGTTATTGCTTTCCTGTTTTTAACGTCCTTTCATGCAGCAACAGTGAATTCATAAAAAAAAAAAAAAAAAAACTCACCTAGAGTTTGACAGCTAATAGATCTGAGTTCCTTCTGCTTGATCTGGACAGTGATTGTAAACTCCTGTGGATGGAGACCTGTTGTCGTGAGTGTGAATCCAACCATGAGGCGTTCAATTGTCACTTTTTGGCCTCCATGTACGTACGCCACTGAAAAAAAAAAGTATCTAAGTGTGTGTGAATGATAGTGTATCCCTCCATGCATGTAAATGGAGAAATTGTTTAGATGTCGAGTCTGTTTGCCTGAAGGAGAAAACTGGAATATAGCACCAGTCAACTGTGACAATTGAAGAAATTGAGAAAGACGTGACAGAGAGGAGGACGTAGCGAGAGGGGAAAAATATCAGACATGAATAATACACCTGCATTTCAAAAGAGGCAACACGAGACAGTCCTGCTGATGCTGTAACAGAATGAATATGCTAATAGGAATTAGACCATACAGTCACAGCTCCTGTGTTGATGCTAAATATACCGTGTTGTGTGAAACAATAGAATGTGCAAACAGTGAAACCGTGTCAGACCTCAGCGAATGAGGAATCTGTCGCCCCAGTCATCTGAAACAGATATAAAAGCTGCCACTACACAAACAATACAAGGATGATTTATTACTGCATGGGTTTTTCTACAAATGCCATTTACACGTGTTTCTACGAGAGAGTACAGTATAGAGCAGGGGCGTCAAACTCATCTTAGTTCAGGGGCCGCATTCAGCTAAATTTGTTCTGAAGTGGGCCAAACCAGTAAAATAATAACATAATAATATATAAATAATGTCAACTCCAAACTTTTCTCTATGTTTTAGAGCGAAAAAAAAATAAATTTGCATTATGTGGATGGTTTACATCTACAAACTATCCTTTCAAAAGATGTGAATAACATGAACAAACTGAAAAAAGAAGTGTAATTTTAACAATATTCTGCCTCAGTTTATCATTTCCACATGTACATTATAACTTACAGATCACAATGGATCTACAAATACACAAAACATTTAATAACAGATGGAATATTGTTAAAATTGTACTTACTTCTCTTAAGACATTTCAAGTTATTCACATTTTTTTGCAAAATTATACATTTTTTTAGTGTAAATACATGAAAATATTTACATTTACAAAGAGAAACATTTGAAGTTGACATTATTTATATGTTATTATGATAGTATTTTACTGGTCCTACCCACTTGCGATTGAATTGTTCTGAATGTGGAACCTGAACTAAAAAGATTGTTAATATTTAATATTTTAGTGTAATTTTTTCATTTCACAAATTCATCCTTAGGGCCGGACTGGACCCTTTGGAGGGCCGAATTTGGTCCCCGGGCCGCATGTTTGACACCTGTGGTATAGAGAAATATAAGAGAGGTGGCTTTTTTTATGACCTCCCAGGCTACGTCTTCACAATATGTTCCTTGTGGGACATGTGTGGGGTCGTTCTGAGGCTTTGGGTTCTCCAGATGCTGACAGTTCCCATGGACTCTCCAGTGGCATTTGGCTTTTGGAGGCTTAATAATGAAGCTAATGAGTGTCACTAGTGTTTGATTAAGCCCGTGCCCCTGGCAGCCTCAGGGCTCAAGTGTACTGGCTGTAATTAACACATGCTAATTAATTTACCTCAGATTTGGGAGAGGATAAAGGTGCCCTGGAGGTTAAAAAAAACATGTTACTGGAGATGGAAGGTCTTATTAAGCCATGAGAGTCAGAAGAAAAGGAATGCCTTCAAACTCAGGCAGATTAAGCATTTTAAACGTTAACGTCACTGGAACTCGAACAACACGGACGACACAAACTTGACACATTAAAATGCAAATACACTGCAAAAAAAGAATATCTGACTTGGATAATTTGGAATATTTATTTTGAAAGATAATTTTTTTTCGACTTATTTACATAGTGAAACTTAATTTTGTTAAGATTATTTGACTTGTTCCAAGAATTTTGATCTTGAGCTACCCCACTTTGATATTACAACTCATTTTAAGCAATATTTATAACAAAACAAGCTCCATTGTTGAAGGATGAGTATGGCAGACACAAACTGGGACACCGGTAAGGGGGGGTTAAACATGACAAATTCATGGGGCCCAGTATTTGTGGGGGGCCTATAGACCAGTGGAGGGGGTCCAGTGGATATAGAAGTTGTGAAAATGTCGTATAAGATCCGCTGTATAAGAGAGATGAATGTTAAAAGTATGTTAAGTTTCATTTTCATTGTGAAGGTATTGAGAAGACATGCTTTCATGGGGCCCATAATTGGTAGCAGCGCCCCTGGAGAACAAGTATACAAGACAGAAGTATATTCTGCTAAAAAATATGCCTTTTAGCATTCTGTAATCCTTAGATAATATTTTTTTATTTTAAGAAAACTTTATAAGTGCAATTTTCTTACTGCATTGGCAGATCATTTTACTTGAAATAAAACATTTGAACCGAATAATGAGTTTAATTTTCTTATTTTTGTACAGGTCTTTTTTGCACTGTGGTCTTTTTAGGGTAATTTTTAATTTTCTTTTTTTTTTTTTTTTTTTTTTTTTTTTTTTTTTTTTTTTTTTTTTTTTACTATAACTGGGGGGGTCTATTGGAGAAGCTTCTTCATTGAACAGAGGCTTTAAAAGTCAATATTACAGCATCAGTAAATATTACAGCTCCGTATTAACCCTAATATTTTGCTAACTAAAACAAAAAAACTTTTTAAGAAACTATCAGTAGAAGTAGGGAGACTAGAATGACTTGGAAAAGTTGTATTGACTTGATATTAATATTACTGATATTATTTTTGACATTCAGTGCAAGTTTGTGAGAGCATGTTATTATATGTACTATATGGCATTAACCCATAAAGACCCAGTGCTACTTTTATGGTACTTCCAAAATAGTTTTTTTCTCTGTATTTGTCTTTTCTTAAGTGATTTGTTGCCATTTATTATAATATTATCCTCTGTATTTTGTATTTTTTTAGCATAAATCATGTATTTTCTTATATTTAATTCACTGATCATGTAGATGTTCATAAAAGCCCGGATTAATGTTGAAGGGTTTTATATGAAAAATGTAGAAAACTGAAGAAAAAGTGACTGTTTCAGTCAAATATCATCAATTAAACATAAACCAAGTGTCTCCATCCACTGTCATTGATCCAACTCCATGGATTTTACTGGTGAATCAATGTTGTAGAAGATGATGGTGTTTTCACGGTAACTACAGAGCCTCTGAACGTCCAAATGGGTCATATGTGAGAAGGATGAAAAGATGACCAACTACGCTTTATTATTGATCAGATTAGTGGATGAACAGGTATTAAACAGTTTATATCAGTAGATGGTTTAGGACGCCAGTGGATGTTTGAGTCTTTATGGGTTAATAATGCTAGTCTAGAAAGTGTATCTGTATTTTTATAATTATTCTTTCAGCACTAAATGTTTTCAGTTTGTCCACTTTAACCAACAGGAGTTTGTGTGAAGTGTTTTTCTGCAGCTGCTGTATGGAGGACTGAACCTGCCATATTAAAAAATATACACAGAAATATAAAAATGGCTTGATAAATTAATTTCCATACCATTTCCATAGTATTTATTTATCTATTTTGTCCTTATTTATATTTTTCCTTATTTAATTTTTATCCCTGCATTTATTTCTGTGTTGCTTTCTATTTAGATTTTCTTCAGTATTCCCCCTTTTGCATTTTCTTTCTCTATTTATTTCTGCTTCACCTATTTATTATTTATTTATTTATTTATTAAATTACCTATTTATTAAATAAATGCAGGGTAAAAATTAATTAAGATAATAATATAATAATAGGTAAATGATAAATAGATAAATTCATTTCTGTATCATTTATTTATCAAGCCATTTTTGATATTTCTGTATATATTTTTTAATAATGCAGGTTCAGTCCTCCATACAGCTGATGTAAAATCAGAATGAAAGGAAGTTCATAATGGGTTCAGCCACCGGTGACTCCCAGAAGATCCACTGTCAGGAGGTGAACCATGTTATTATGACCAGTGTGAAAACATCATCATTTCCTAATGAAACTGTGGAGGGATGATAAATAGGTGATTAATGGGAAACATGCCTTATCTTGATTATCCATTAAGCCTAGGTATTAATCATTATTTGAGTACTAAAATAATTAATTAGAGTGGAAGTAGTGCTGTCTTCAGTGTAATATAGAAGTTTGCAACATGTACTCAGTAGCACAGGAACAAAGGCTGCAAATGATTAAAAAAAAAAAAAAAAACACCATCATGGTGTGATCTTTGTGCCTCAAAAATAACTCACTTCTGCAACTGTGCACTGATCATGGCTGAAAAAAAGTATATCTACTAAAATAATTTGCACAGAGACAGTATGTTTGCATTACGTTGCTACCGGTTGCCAATGTTGTTTTAAATCCGGTGACATCACAGATTCATGTTGAGAATTACGCTTCATTTCAGGCACTTGGAGCGTGAAATTATCTCACCCCCTTCTGGCAGCTTTTTGTAGAAAACAAGCCACTTTTTTTTAAGGACTGAATTCAGGTCTAAATTACCTTTTGGCGTTGACATTATTTGCAGTGATGCGACCTGCCTGCTGGCTCAAAGGCAACATGAAGAGCAGCTGGATGTCATTACCGCTGGCTTTCTTATCTTCAGGTCACCATGATAACCTTCTGCATGGGATAAAGACCACGAGTCAAAGGTTATCTTTAATTCACTGGCTTCACTTCCTTTACTCTATAAATGACTCGCTCCCAGATACAATATATTTACAGTACGAGGCCATTTAGAGGCATTTCTTCTAAATAAATGGACAGTATAAGATCAGATTGCACAGATTTGCCATTATAAAGGACGATATCTGTTATGTTAGAAAGATGGATACATGTGCACTGAGGGAACTGAGCATATAATATAGAGAAGCCATATCGAGATATTTCATACAACATTCACTTGCAAATTCAATCTACAGAGAGCCATTAACATCGAAGCTCTACTCTCCAGTCGTACAGTCTTGGAGTCTCTGTTCAGTCTACCATGTCTCTCTTATGCCTATTCTTCCTCTTTCTATTTTCTCCACAACCATCCCATAGCTCATCTTTTCTTTTCTTTTCCTCGCTGCTCTCATTTCTCTCCCCTACTCTTATCCTCCTTTTGGCTTCGGTTTCATTTTTATGTTTTCTATCCTCACTTTCCTCTCTGTATGCGGCTTTTGCTCTTTGAACAGGGATATGTACGGACACAAAAAGCACACAAACACACACACACACATACACACGGCATGCAGTGGATAGATAAGAGGTGTGTGGAGATTAGCGCAGGGAATGTTGTCTTTAGCTGGCCAATATGAAAGAGGATATAGAGGGAAACGGTGAGTCCACAGTGTTAGCAGTGCTGATAGCCCCCTCAGTTAACACAGGTTTATGCACATCAGCGCTGATAACCACCTCTGTGAACACACTGAGAGGCAGGCATTTCACTGTCGCCACATACAACACAATAGTGACAGAGATAACATTGTGATATTTGTGGTAAATTACATTAATTGGACAAGATCAACACTGACATGTCCCCTTTGCTGGAAAGCTGCATTGAGTGTAAGACAGTAAAGTAAAATAGACAACCCTGCAGCATTGATACACTGCAAAAACCAAAATCTTACCAAGTGTATTTTTTCTCATTTCTTGTCAAAATATCTAATCGGGCAAATGCACTGAGCAGAGATTATATGAGAAAACAGCGCAACAGGAATGTATGAAAAGTGAACAACATTGAGTCCGTTGATTTGTGATAAAGCTGATTCTGAACAAACTCGTCTCTGAGATGAACGTGTTCTAACACATTTGTAGTCAATGAAATGTCAACACAGCTACATATTTAACCATTTAATTTTCATAATTTTAGGGGAAGCCGAGCTTCCTTTGCAGTCTGTGAGAAATCGTCACTGTTGTAGACATAATATACATATGTCCATGAGAAGCAGAGGCAAAATATTGTAAAAAAAAAAAAAAAAAAAAAATCCAATTATTTATATTAAGACGTTAACGTTGTAGATGCAAATATTTTCACTGTAATATAATTAGACTTTCTTACTGGTTTGACCCATTTCAGATCATACTGAGCTGAATGTGGCCTCTTAACTAAAATAAGTTTGACACCTTTGCTTTAGCGCATGTTTGACACCTCTGTTCAGACACAGCCAAAAAAAAAAAAAAAGTTAAAAAAAACAGTGTGATAGTGTGAGAGTATATGGCATCCCAAACACGTCAGTGGTACCTTTGGATATGATGTGTTGGATTCTTGTCAAAAACTTCACTTTTTCCCTCGCGGCGTCTCAAGGTCATATCCAGGAGAACAGTTGTGTGTTTGCCGACTCTGTGCTGTCATTGTGCCTTCAACTCGGTACGGTCTCCCTCCCCAGACGGCAGAAAACCTCCGATGTGTCTGGACACTTTGCTGTGTGTGATTGTGTCTGTGTCTCACTCAGCTATCGATCAATACGTGTCTCTGCTGCCAGACTCACACTTGTGCACAGGTGTGGATGGGTGTTCTACTTAAACATCTTTAAAAATGCAAAGGTCCACAGGAATGGAATAATATAGATGAAGACGTACAAATGTCTCCGACTGTACATATTTTGAAAAATTACTCTTTAGGTGACTATGTCTTATTTTAAGTGTGATGAGATATTTTCACTAGAAATGAGAAAAATACACTTGGTAAGATTTAGATTTTTGCAATTAGAAGAGTATTAGCAGACAGAAGTAGCTACAAATTAGGTGGGGATGATGCTATGATTATAGAATGTGATCCAATTTAATTTTACATATTTTCAAAGGATTATGTAGATAGTGTCATTAAAAAAATAACAACACTGTCAAAAGTGTTGTACTTGACTGACGCTTACCTGAAACAGCCTTTTTACCAGTTGAGTGTTATAGGCATTGGATTGTGTACTTAACACCATTAACACTTGTGCACTGGTGTAGATGGGTGTTCTACTTAAACATCTTTAAAAATGCAAAGGTCCGCAGGTATGGAATAATATAAATAAAGACGTACAAATTTCTCCAACTGTACATAGTTTTAAAAAGAGATTTAGGAGGCAACTGCTTAGGGATGGGAATCGAGAACCGGTTCTTTTTGAGAACCGGATCCCAGTAACTCGATTCCTTGGAATCGTTTGCCTGCCTGCTTAACGATTCTGCTTATCGATTCTGCCTTCGTTGTGCATGTGCGATGACGTCACACGTACGCTGCATTGTTTTGGTCAGAATGTAGGCAACATGGTGTTGAGGCAGAAACGGTCTAAAACGACGACACCAGGTCCACCAGGTCCACTGGAACACTGTCAAAGCTTCCATTTCTTCAAAAGGGTGGAATCCCTCCAATATGTTCAAACATTTGTCCACAGCATGTGATTCATTTGATTCACTACTTAGCGGCGCTTGTGAATCTAGTGGCAGAGTCAACTCCAGGGCGTCATCCGGGCCCAGTTCCGGTTCAGGCGTGGGCAACAAACGTCATACCCCCTCAAATACAAGTTTCCAAAGGTGGGGGAAAGGAAATGAGGTGTTCAACAACGGGAGACGGGCAGAGTCGAACCGGTTCCATGTAGTGGAAATGCAGCAATAGAGGAATTAGTAAAGTGTCTTTAGTTTCACTTTCACTGTATGCCCCTGAAACCGGGCCCGGCGTCATGTTATTATTATTTGTGCATACTGTATACGTTATATTTTCTGTGCAGATGGAAATATAAAAGACAGTTAATGCAAACACACCCGTTTGTACTCTTTTATTCCCTCACCCAATGAGAATCGATAAGAGAATCGATAAGGAATCGGATCGATAAGCAAAATCGATAATGGAATCAGAATCGTTAAATTCTTATCAATTCCCATCCCTACAGCTGCTACTGGAATATGCTCAAATATGACTTAATGCTGTAATCCTTTTCTTTGCCGATATGTAACTTGTTTTAAGACTGTTGGTGACTAGACCACTTGGACCTTGTTAGGAGTAGGGCCTAGATTAGTTTTAGGTTAGGGGAATTAACATTATTATTAATATTTGATTTGATTTGATAAAGCACTTTGTGACTCTGTCTGTGAAAAGTGTTCTATAAATAAAATGTGCTTACTTACTTACTATGAACATTATTTTATTTTGTGTATGTGAGTGAGACTGTAGATCAATATGCTTATTATGTAAACCTGTACGGTGTGAGACTGGATGCTTGAAAACGGGGGGGTGGGGTGGGGTATTTTTGGGTTCGTCTTTTACTGTAAAATGTGTTGCGTTATTGTTACATGTGGTATTTATTCTTTGTGTCTGGGCCCCTCTCAAAAGCTCATCAGCTTGCCAGGGTGTCCCATTTCACATGATGTAAATACAAAATATAATGTTCTTATACTTGGATTTTTTAACATATATGTGAATAAAGGAAATGAATAAATGAAAATGTTTCGCAGGGACGACTGTCATATCAAATTTATGACTTCATTCACCCCCACCCCCCCACCCCTCTGGTCTCCTGGTGCAGGACTTGCCAAACCTTACTTCAGTACTAGTTTTGGCTGTGTTTCTGCCTCCAAGGTGTGCTTGTGCTTCATTATGCAGCATCAAGGAACACAGCCAGCGAAACATACCCCTCAATGTTCTTTTTTTTTTTTTGTGCTCACAATCAAGTAGAATAATATGGCTTAACCTAGCATTGCTGGTAATTAAGTGCTCCGATTGTCTTTGTCTCTTTGGCGCATTTCTTGAACAATACAATGCTACTGCCCGCACAAAAGCATAATACTTGGGTGTTCATCAAAGAACAAGCTGCCAAAATCTTCCTCGTTGCTGAAAAACATCCATTCTCCAGGGGAAGCCTTGGCGGGTGGCAGCGGTCCAATCCTACAGAGCCTGGAGGAACAGCACATCCTGGATGTAGGCTGCTGCCAGCATGCTCTGTCTGTCTGTATCAACTCCCAAAGCTATCTATAGGTAACTCTGATCATCAGATTATTACACAGGAAGTGGATAGACTTGGACTTACAGTTACTTATACCTTTGTGATCCCAAAAAGTACCTAAAAATAGTATTCAGTGTCAGTCAAAAGTTCATGGAGCTTCTAATTCTAGAAAATATTAGGCTATTATGAGAACTCAAGGTGTCACCTCCTTTGTTTTCTGTTACATGTTGCTGCTTTTCATGAATTCATATAAGAAGTAAAAAAAAAAATACAGACTCTAATGTGGAAAGTCCTTTAAAAAATGTACAATGACAGTCTATATTATAAAGTACAACACAGTTTCAGTACCAGTATCCACATGCAAACAAAGCATAAATCTTTAAAGCCATACATTCTACACAAAAAATGAAAAGAGAAGTTATATGTCATTTCCAAAAATCAGACATCAGAACATATGAAAACAGGTTCTAGAAGCACATGTAGAATTCATGTGATGGTTCTAGGTGAAAATGTTCTGTACACAGAGTATCAAAAACAGAGAAAACTGACAAAAAAGTTACTTTTTCAGTCAATTTTATCCAGTGTTGGGCAAATTACTTTTAAAAAGTAATTAGTTATAGTTACTAGTTACTTTCCCAAAAAGTAATTGAATTAGTTACACAATTACTCCTTCATAAATGTAATTAGTTACCAGGGAAAGTATTTATTGCGTTACTTTTTTGAAAAACCTTCAAATATGTAAAAGAAAACAGATTTTTGAGCGTGTTTCACGGGCCACTTGCATAGAGTAGAACAGTAGACAGGTACTGAATACCATGACTGTGGTGAGGCTGGGGTCCACCAGGGCCCGGCTGGGGTCCACCAGGGCCCGGCTTTTCCACCACATAAGTGCGTATCTGCATTTATAGGAAGAAGATGCTCCTCCAGTTAATCCCACATCTCTACTTTTTCCAGTCGCTCCTCCCTGATCTTCAGTCCAGTCAGTCGGACTCACTGATAACTCCTCCCCTAAATTAGCTGTGCACGTAGCTGCGTTCAAGTGAATGGGGTGTGCTGCGGACAACTCAAACTCGGAGATGTCATTAGTCGTTCAGGTGAAGGCAGCGTGGACAACTCAGACTCATGGGGCACACACATGAAGGCAGTGTGGGTAATTTGAATATAAGAATGGCTCGTAAACAAACGGCTCTCAACGAATCGGTTCTTATTGCTCACTTAAAAGAGCCTTTCAAAAGACTCGACTCGTCCGCGAACGTCACACCTCTAGTGCCTGGCTGAGTGAGCCAGGATGGATAACAGCTGTTAGATATCAGTGCATAATAATGCGCCACATTTCACTGCTGGTAACGGTAACGGCGTTGTAACGTTTCAAATAATAATTCATTAGATTACCCATTACTGGAAAACAATAACGGCATTAGTAACGCTGCTATTTTAAACGCCGTTATTCTCGACAATGATTATATCATTACCTAAACATAAAACAAGCATGTCCATCCACTGTCCATCTTTGATCCAACTCCATGGGTTTTACTGGTGAATCAGTGTTGTAGAAGATGACGGTGTTTCCACGTTCACTATGGAGCCTCTGAACGTCCAAACATTAAACTGTATTTTACACCAATTATTTTAGTTTGGTTTAGTTTATTTGTCTCAAACTTTGAAGTAAAAAAAGAACTAAAAAAAACAATAAAAGCATTTAATCAATTACATACACTACAAACTTTATTTATTTATTCATTTTTTGTCTTTTTTTTGTCAGTTTTGCCATTTGTAAATAAAACTGTCTGGTCATTAAAAAATGTGTTTCAATTCAATTCACACACAAAAAAATAAAAAGCGCTGTGCAAGAATCCCAACTAAAAAAAAAAACCCAAAAATTAAAAAGTATCCTTAACTTTTTGTTTGTACTGTATGTATGTATGTATGCATGTAGATGGTTGTGATCACCGGTGGATGTTTGGGTCTTTATGAGTTAATGGAACTCGTGTAAAAGTGGCATAACTGTGATCTTATGAAAGCAGTATTTGACAAAATCTTCAGCTCCTTTCTTTTTTTTTTCCTTTTTAAACATTATCATAATTCTGTGTTTGCCTAATGCTAAACCGCTCAAGGAAAGCACATAATAATGATAAACACCCACTTTGGGACCACAGACAGACAGAGATTCCCCCTACCAAGGCATTCATCTTCCAAAATACTGACAATCTTCTCCAGTGCCAACTAGCTCACTTCCTGCTCAGGGCTACTTGGCTTTGATCACTGTCTTTCCCCCCAAATTGTCTTTTTCGTGGTGCAGTCTGCCCACAGCAAGACTATCTGTGTGCAATCTGTCTGTCGCTACATTTAGGGACGTTTGCCCATTATGTCTAGACTCAGAGAAGGATGGTGATATGGTGTCTATTGTTGGCGCACCACAAAAGCCCCGTCTGATAGTGGTGTGTGTTGGGTGATAAGGCTGATATCAGGCTAATAATGTCCTGTTCGACACGTTCTTTTATGTTTAAAGATGATTAAACTCCTCAAGTGTGGATCGGCAGTGAACGGTAGGGTAGTGGTCTTCGGAAAAGGGGCACAGAGACGCCGGATCAAAGCGAACATTTCCACTATGTCCTGTTTATTGCCTCCTCCACTCCCAGTTTCTGTGGTCGCGCTGCTTCCTCAGATTACTGTGGGGATCTGAACCGCACATACCAGCAGTCGGGTCAACGGTGGCCGGTTCTGGGGGGAGTCCTAAACCTGAAGGCATGCCGAGTATGTAGCAGTAAACGCTCTGAAGGGGTGTGAGAGTCCACAGCTGTCCTCCTTTCCCACAATCCTTCACCTGGACCTGCCCCATGAGGTTTTTGAGGGTTTTTTTTTTCTCGGCTGAAGCAGACACAGATGGACATTCGTTCACCCCGAATATAACCCCACACGTACACACAAAATACAATTCAATTCACATTATCTGGAGAGGGGACAGATGGTTAAGAGATCGCAGTATTGTTTTAGTCGTTGGGAACAGTGTCGTGCACTGCAAAAAATCCAAATCTTACCAAGAGTCAAAACACGGTATTCGAAATCTCTCTGACGGGACATTTTAGAGACAATTTGACCTATTAGTGTTGCTAAATGACCCACATTTTTACTCTTAGATTAATTTTTGCTTTAGTTGGACCATAAGGGATTATCTAAAACACAGGTGTCAAACATGCGGCCCGGGGGCCAAAACCGGCCTGCCAAAGTTTCCAATCTGGCCCGCGGGATGAATTGGCAAAGTACAAGTTCGGGCATTGAACTCAAAAATAATATCATAATAACCTATAAATAATGACAACACCAATTGTTTTCTCTTTGATTTAGTGAAAAAAACATCAAATTATGAAAATATTTACATTAAGAAACTATTCTTTAACAATAAAATGTGAATAACCTGAACAAATATGAACAACCTGAAATGTCTAAAGAAAATTAAGGGCAATTTTAATAATATTCTGCCTGTTAGTAAATGTTTTGTGTCTTCGTAGATCTCATCTGTCATGCACATGTAGCCTATAAATGATAAGTCGAGGCATAATATTGATAAAATTGTACTTGCATATCTTAACAAATATCTGTTTTTTCAGGTTATTCACATCCTTTTTGTTTGGATAGTTTGTAAATGTAAATATTGGCAAAATTGAATGTTATTTTTTGCACTAAAACAATTTGGAGCTGTCATTATTTATTGGCGATCATGTTATTATTTTACTGGTCACTTCAGATTAAATTGGGCTGAATGTGGCCCCTGGAAAAAAAAAAAAAAAGAGTTTGACACCCGTGATCTAAAACAAGGGGCTACTTTATGTTGAAATAAATGTTGGAATGACAGTCAAATAAAGTTCGCTCTCTGACAGGACATTACTGTATTCTGACCCCAAGTGTATTTTTCTCATTTCTTGTCAAAATATCTCATCACACTGAAAATAAGACATAATCGCCTAAAGAGCAACTTTTCAGTGAGATATAAGAACTTATTTTTAGACAATAGATCTTGAAAATTTTATTTCAAGAAATCTTACCAAGAAAATTTTCACTTGTTCCATTGGCAGATTTTTTTGCTTAATTCAATTTTTTTTTTTGCTTAATTGAAGCAAAAAAATCTTCCAGTGGAACAAGTGAAAATTATCTTGGTAAGATTTAGAGTTTTGCAGTGTGCAAGTTACTTCCAAACTGTCTAATTTAAGAGTAATTCCATACCTTATTCTATTACTGTCTCGGAACTGTAATGCGTTACGTGACTTCTGTATTACTTTTGAATTACATACAGACTCTCGTCATAAATGGCACATGCGGAGCCGAACCCACCCCCCCAAAGTTAAATAACACCCCCCACCCCCAATTCAAGAAATAGGAGAGCCTTGGGACGCATAAATGTACGCCCAAAGTACATGTGGAAGGATAGCTCAGTAAATAACGCTACGGTCTACGATGTTCGAATCCCAGCAGAAACGCTTGCTTCTTTTCCAAATTTTACATGTTCAAACAGGGGGCGCGGCACCAAGAACGCCGGTAAATAAATCCACAATCGATAAAGAATTTTAACTAGTCATAGAAACGTTAGCTTACCTTGTCATTGCTGATCACAGGGATCATGCTAATGCTAACTAGCATCTTAAAGCATTGTTGGGGTTAGTAATGAGCAGACGTCCATGTGGACAATGGACTGTCTTCTGCCGTCTTCACCTATTGGCTGAACACCAACAGGAAACAGAACTTTCCTGACGCATTTTTGATTCCTTAAGGTCTTACGGTCTTGCTGGGTTTTTTTTTTTTTTTTTTTTTCATTTGAGCAATTAAATTATGGGCAAAAAGTGTGTTGTAATGCAAATGCTATTGAACATGTACCGCGTAAAATATTACTGAAAATTGATTAGTAATACCTTACACAGCAATAAGTAATCTATTACTGCTAGATTAGGAAAGATGATTTGCTTGATTCATGTATTAAGTTAGTGATAAAGGTGTAAAAACACGAGGGGTAGGATTAAATAAGTTTATACTTCTTCCTACTCCTTTTTGACCATGCAAAATTCAGACTTGCACACACTTGAAGATAGATTCTGTACATTTAACTATTTTGTTTTTTGTCTTATTTTGTTTTGTTTTATTTTGTTTCTTTGCATGTTTGAAATTAAAAAAAAAAAAAAACGCATTACTTTTGTAACACGTAATAATAATAATAATAATAATAATAATAATAATAATAATAATAACTTTATTTATATAGCACCTTTAAAAACTGAGTTTACAAAGTGCTTTGACAGATAAAGCAAACATACACAACAGCAGAATAAAAACACTAGAACACAACACCAATAAAAGAGATAAGTACAGCAACACGAAAACATGGACTAACTTTGAATGTATTGTTGTAGAGAGGGAAGAAATAACATAACATAATGCTGGTCAGATCAATGCAAAATGAAGGAATGGGGATAAAGCATCATGTATGTCAATGTAAATGAATAACCAAAACAGGGTAAAATTAAATATTCAACATTAAAAACATTAAAAAGAGACAACATCACATAAAGGCAAGTCTATAAAAAAGTGTTTTAAGAAGTGATTTAAACGAGTGTGTGGGAGAGCCGGTCATTTGTTTAACATGCTTACAGTATCAGGTGAAGCCATGTGAATAATGAGCACATATTTCAATGAGATAATAGAAAACCATCATATCTACCGTCCTGAGATAAGGCATGATCCTATCGTGTTCATCGTCTTCCAAATCTGCGATGATGAGGAATGTAAAGCATGTAAGCCTCAAACAGCTGAACACACACTCAAATATACTGTACTCACTGTCCCAGTCACACACACACACTTCATAAGGGATGTATAGTGTTTGTTTGCATCTCTAAGGGAAGATTAATGTTACAGAGATCGGGAAAGCAGGCGAATCGATGTAATCAAGATGAAGCATTTCTGTACAAAGCTAAGAAAAAATATTTATCGGAAGTTGTAATATTCACACAAGATAAAGTGAAGTGGCTGAAATATCGGAAATATGCAGAAGGCCATGTGTGTTTTGTGCTTGTTGCTTTTCCTCAGGCAGAATTTCAGCACGTATTGATTCCTGCGAATAAAAAGCGGTGAAAAATACTTTCCTCTGCAAACGGTGCTTTCAACTTTCCTTATAAAAGAATCAATGAAAAAAAGAACAAATGTGGGATGTTAAAAGTCTTTTTTTGTGGAGAAAAACCATAAAAATTATCTTTAATGTTGTTTCGAGTGTTTAGAAACTATTGGAACTTGAATTTCCGGACAATGAGTGTTTTCATGCACACTAGTTTTGTGGTTATGAGGCATATCCTGGTTTTGATCGTATCCAGGATTCTGTTTACGTGATGAATACAAGTGTCCAGGTCACTCATTCCTGCTGCTGTGGTCATTTAATCTGACATTTCAGCTGCTCTGTAACTTTAACATTGCCGTCTCTATAGAAAACAAGACCACTTTGGTTTATAGCAGATTTAACACTATTGAATGTCATCATCACACAGTGGATTTCTCTTACCTGTGTTCTTCTAGTGCAGTAGTGGATGACAGGATCAACAGGTAAACCAATCCAACTTTATTTATAAAGCACTTTAAAACAACCACAGTGGACCGAAGTGCTGTACAGAAGAATTAAAGCACAATACAAATGAATAAAAGCATAAAAAAAACATTAAAATCAAATCTAATAAATAAATAGTTAAAATATAAAAACAGAAACATAAACGTGTTGTTAACCCCACAAACATAATAAACCACAAACAAATTTTGAGTTTTTAACGTAATAATCCCACAAATGCAATAACTTTCCCACAAACAAATAATTATTTTTTTGTGGGGATTTATTATGTTTGTGGGACGCTAAAAATCTTCAGTTTCCAAAATTGTAATAACTTCCCACAAATGTAACAAAATAGTGCAACACATACATTTAAGTAATGCAAACATAAATATTCATTCATCTTTCTTTTTCTTCCCATTTATTCTTGTCTTTTGGATACTTGCCTTTTTAGAATGATCAAATGTTGCAGTTACACTGTAAAAAAAAAAAAATCTAAAAAAAAAAAAAATGGTAATATTCCATTTATATTTGTATTTTGACTGTTTCAGTGCTTATACATGTTATACATTCACAAAAACACATTTATTCAACATTTCTGTTGTGAAAAGTCCTATATTTACACAAGATATTTGTCAATTAACAAACAAATCTTGTTAAAGTTACAGAACAAATGCTTTAACTTAATTGTCAGTAATTTTATCTTGTTTTTTTTTTTTTTTTAAAGTATTAAACTTGAAATCAACAGTTTAATCTCATAATAGAAAAGAAATATTTGTGAAATTACAATACATTTGCAAATGTATTTTAACTGTATTTTTCTGTGGGAAAAAAAAAATTCTTTTAAAAAATGGAAATTTTATGGTTTTTCACAGTTAAAGTTTTTTCATGTCATTTTACATTTGACATATAAAATCACAGTCTATTTTTGTTCTTTTATTGATATTTTCATGCATCTTAAAATACAGGAAAATCTATAAAATAAACAGTACAAATTCTGTTAAATTAAAGATTTTTTTTTACAGTGTACACCACATGGTACTAACTCCAGATTAATAGGTGTTTAATTATAAATGCAAGTGGAGGAACAAAACAGATGTTGTGAAGGTTTTATCATAAAAGCTTCAGTATGAACTGGATATTATTTATTCTCTTTGCGTATAATGTTTGAACCATGTAAATAAAATGTCTGGATGTGATTATGATAACAGTTAAGAGGGTAGGAGCACACTGTGGGGAACCGAGGTATTACGTTTGTGGGAAAGTTGTTTCATTTGTGGGATTATTAAGTCAAAAGCTGCAAATTTTTATTACATTTGTGGGAATTATTACTTTTGTGGGGCTAACAGATGTTCTATAGTTGTTATTGTGTCACTGTCACTATGTAGGACAAGGAGGTGGATGATGGAGTTACTATTAATACACACAGCAGTCTTTCTGGACTGTTTTCCACTGTGACATGCTTTTGTGTATTGTCTTCACAAACTGATTAGTGAATAATAAATTTGGGATACAGACAAAGTATCTACCAGCACACATTTATGAACTCTAAAGCTTTTCTATATTTGAAATCGAAACCAAGCAATACATGACAACAATTCTTCATTTAAAAAAAAAAAAAAAGCTGTCGAGGCGCTACATTTATGCACCTCCATTAATATATTTGCATGAACGAGCAGAACTGTCCCTGTGGCCTTTTTTTGTTTTTGTGTTTCCTCTTCACCATGAGACATCTGTTCTCTCTTACACAATTACTGAGAGTGAATCTAACATTTTAAGATAATTTCATCCTAACATATAAACAACTGTCTGAATTTTATGTTGTGTAGATGCCCCTTGATCTTGTGGACAGAAGGGTTTGGCAGGTTTTAGATGGATTTAGCTGAAAGTTAAAAAGTAAAGGTATAGGCGTGTCTGGTTTCATTTAACCTTTAAAGAGCTAGAACTATTTTTGTAGTGACTTCCAAAACAATTTATCCTCAGGGAATTATTACCTTTATTAATTATTATAATTAATTTACTGATCATGTAGAGGTTCATAAAATAGCAAAACAGAGGAAACTGGAGTAAAAGTGACTTTTTCTGCAAAATATAAATTTGGGTGCTTCTATGAAACTGGGTTTATTTTGGTACCTGGCACTTTACCAGATTTTTAGACCCAGTAATAAAGAGAAATTTAGACATATTTCCACCCAGGATGCACCTAATGATGACCTCAGATAAATGCAAAAACAAATTATACTCTTGCTCTGAGCCATCCCAAAATTAATGATTTTTTAATCAAATATTAGGGCCAAAAATAGGACCAGAATTGGGACATGAAATCTACCTAGGTGTCAGTGCATTTGATCTGGAACACATGGCTGTAAATGGTCTTATATAGCGCTATAAATAAAGACACTGTGTTAAATTTGACGATCCTAGTGGTTTTTCTAATCCAGACATGCAGGTTTTTCATGAATCTCAGTCTCATTCCAGGTTTTGAATGTAAACCATCGTGTCCACTCACATTACATGCGAAACCTACCCAGTTAAACACAAATAAATCAATGGTGATTTTCCAAACACGGTCATTTTTGTCAAACACTCTGCTTTGCATAATTAGTTCGATTCCCAAAATGTACCTGAGAGAATAAAAAGATATTTGAAAAATACTAGCGTGTGCCTTTCATGTCCTTTTTACCATGTTACATGCGGATTTTTGTGTAAAAATAATAGCAAAATGTGTTTTATCTGAAAAAGTTAGTAGTTTGTCTTTTATCTCAGTAAATATTTATTTTTAAAACAGACCCAAAGTGCTTCCAAACTTGCTTCATAACATTAGTCTACATCTGGTTTGAATTTTTAGCCCCTCTGTCCTGTTTTTAGGACCAGTTTCATAGAAGCACCCATTTATCTGAGCTTAAAAAATTGTTTTTACAATCACCACCATTTGTCAAACTACCAGAGTGTATTGGTGAAACTATGTTGCAGTAGATGACAGTATTTCCACATTAACTATTATATGGAGCCTCTGAACATCGAAATGGATCATATCTGATGTCACTGAAAAGCTGAGAAACGAATATTTTACCTCAATTATTTCAACGTACTGATAGAATTAGTGGTTGGAAGACTATTGAACATTATACAGGCTGGGTGAAAAGTAACTAGGTATTAAAAATTGGCAATAAAATCCATATTCCTATTATAAATTTATTGAAACAAATGATACATGTTCTTTATTACATGAGAAAATGATGGCACTAACCAGTTTCCTCAAATGGTCACAGATGTAATGAACAACCTTCTGAAGGAAGTCATCTGGGATATCACTGAGCACCTCCTGAATCCATGAGATAAGAAAATAAGAAAATAAAAAATCCTTATTAGAGTCTGTTTAAAAAATGTTTTCGTCATGACTTCAGTGATACTAAAACTTCTATAAGCAATGTCTAATGCCTAGTTACTCTTATTACCTCCGCCAAGGAGGTTATGTTTTTGCCGGCGTTGGTCTGTCTGTCTGTCTGTCTGTGTGCAAGATAACTCAAAAAGTTATGGACGGATTTGGATGAAAATTTCAGGAAATGTTGATACTGACACAAGGAATAAATGATTAAATTTTGGTGGTGATCGGGGGGGCGGACTGATCTGCCTTGGTGGAGGTCTGCACTGTCCGAGTGCTTTTCTAGTTTGTTTGTTTATTATTTATTCATTCATTCATTCATTCATTCATTCCATCAACAAATCAGACATTAGGACAAACAAAGAAGCAAATTGTGCAGGTGAGATGAGAAAACCCTGTGGGGCTTATAATTTTAATCTCACTTTATTACAGCATTAGTTTAAAGACAGGGCAGATCAGTGCCATTTCTTCCTTGTGCCAGTATCAACATTTCCTGAAATTTTCATCCAAATCCATCCATAACTTTTTGAGTTATCTTGCACACAGACAGACAGACAAACCAACAACGGCAAAAACATAACCTCCTTGGCGGAGGTAATAAAACAGTAATATAAGGTACAACAAAAATATAAACAGAGAATAAAAGAAAAAGAGTATGTGTAAGTGTGTGCATGAGAAATATATAAATTTGTTGAATCAGATATGTCCTAAGCCTAAACTTAAACAAAGTGAGGTAGACTGAGATGTGATTTGTTCCATTGCGAGCCCCCTTAACCTCAGACAGAACTGACCTCTTCCCTGTAGATCAGTAGATGCTTTTGGTCACCGGTGGCTTTTGAGGTCTTTGAGGGTTAAACAAGGAAGAGAAGTAGTTAAGATATGATGCAAAGTTTTCATGATAACAAGTTGGATAAATGTAACTGACACTGACTCAGAGGAAGGAGGTGAGAGGCTGATATGGCCCCACAAAAGGAATTAACATCGGCAGCACTTCGGCATTTATTTAATTTATGTACTGGCTTGGAAATGGTTCAAAAGGATAATTGTGTTAGTTCCACGGTGTCAGAACCTCAGATATGTCCTACAGCCCAATATCAAACTCTGTTAACATCATACACATGGAGGAGCAGCTCTGGCACTTCACAGCTTTGGACAGAGCAGAGGGACAGTGTGTGGATGGATGATGGAGGCACTCTTGCGTATAGTCTCACATTCATGCATGACATGCTAATGCACCCAGACACAGTGAGCTTCAAGGTGTGGCGTTGGTGGAGCAGCATCGTGTTCAGCTGGATGAACAAAGGAGGTGTAGTCAGAGAGGTGGCAGCGAGTGGGCTTTAAGTGGATTTATCTATACTGTAAACTGCGTAAACTGGGATCTTAAGAGTGGAACATGTTAAAGAACATGTGTAGATGTGGCTTTTCTACATAAATGTGTGTTACCGACTTTGACAGACAAGCAGCTGTTTCTATGGGGATAATAATGCTGATGTTGTCCACGTTAGCGTAAATGAGCATAGATCAGAGTTGTGATACTTGTAGATGTGGAGCTGTTTCCCTGCGGCGCTGACAGCAGCGTCAAAGACAAAAGGTCAGCTTTACACAAACCTGCTGGTAGTAGTGAGAGTAAAAGTATTCAGATCTTTCACTTACAACCATGTGAACACACTATAAGTACATGGGCTGTATCCATAATCTAAAGTGTAGGGAGTGTTTGCTTTTAACCCATAAAGACCTAAACATCCACCAGTGACCAAAACCATCTACTGATATAAACTGTTAAATACCTGTTGATCCATTAATCCTATCAATACATGTAAATAATTGGTGTAAAATGCAGTTTGTCATTTTTCTATGGTCATCAGATATGACCCATTTGGATGTTCAGAGGCTCGGTAGTTACCATGGAAACACCATCATCTTCTACGACATTGATTCACCAGTAAAACCCATGGAGTTGGATCAATGACAGTGGATGGAAATGCTTGTTTTATGTTCTGTTAATGATATAATTGACGGAAAAAGTCGCTTTTTCTTCAGTTTTCTCTGATTTTTATATAAGAACTGTTAACTTTAATCTGAGCTTTAATGAACATCTACATGATCAGTGAATTAAATACAAGAAAAATACCTGATTTTTACTGGAAAAAAATGCACAATAGAAAGGATAATAGTATAATAAGGTGATGAATCACTTCAAGGTTAAATAGAGAAAAAATAATTTTGGAACTGCCATAATAGTAGCACTGGGTCTTTATGGGTTAAATTTACACAATATATTTAATGAAACATAAATTTTTTACCATGTTGCTCCTCCCACTGATCTGTAGCTCAAATTGTTATCTATTTAAATAAGCTAACTTCATTTACAGTTTTGCCAATTTCATTTACTCAAATCAGCTAAAAAGACATTATATGCCATAGAATTATTGTGTCCTGTATCACAATCCTGATGGCAACATCTAAGCACCAAGTCCTACTTGTTTTACGTAAATAATTATCGTGGAAACACCATCATCTTCTACAACATTGATTCAAAAGTAAATCCCATGGAGTTGGATCAGTGACGGTGGATGGAGACACTGGGTTTATGTTCAGTTAATGATAGATTTTGAAGACAATAACAGTTGTCTCTGTTTTTTGATATAATAACTATGGTGTCAAGATGAGGCCAGATAACATTGTAAACGTACATGAAGTATTGTAAGCGTAAGTGAAGTTTTGTAACCCAAAAGTACATATTTCTTCTTAAAAACACACCTACAAAATTTATTTAGCTCCTACAATACCCATTTTTTTGCTTTTACAAAACTACATTACTACTACTGCATTTTCAATACTTCTCATGCCTTATTAAAATAAAAACCTGTAAAACTTCAATTCCTCTCTTTGTTTTTTTCTGTTAATTCACTCTTTTTTGACTCTAAAACACACAGTAAAGCAAAACCACTGAAGAAAAGCAACAAAAGCACTGAAACAGACGCAGAGTCACAGCAGCACATTCACCTGGAATAACGTCTGAGGAGTTAAAGGGTTAATAGTTTGAAGGTACAATATTATGGATGCTTTGCTCAGTGATGCTGTTTTGAAGCTTTAGTCCTTCACTTTTGAGCCTATGAATTCTTTGGTGACTATGAAGTGCATTTTCTGTGCTTGTGATCCACAGTTGTGGCTTTGTTGCGTGTGCACAGGAAGCAAATGTGTTTATATTTTCAGTCAGGTTGCTGGTTTGTCTGTAGCGAACACACGCTCTTAGCCTCACACCTTCAAGCGTCCTTGTACTTAGCAGGATGTTGACAGCTTCATCCTTCTGCCTTTCAGTCTTCTGTGGCCCCTCTGCATACAGTATGAGCGCAGTAACACACTCCGACTGAAAGAACGCTTAAACCACACCTCCTGTGAGCATGCTCGGGCCTCTCACCAAACAATGGTTATTACCCCGCTGAGATGAGCTACTCCCACAATTTAACACATCCTTTGAACACAAACCAACACGGCGCTCAACAGGATATTACTGAGGAAGTGAGCGGTTAAGAATGCTTAGTAAAACTCATAAGCTCACATGGAAGTTAATAGACAGACGGCTTGAACTGCCCTCGCTCCTATTTTACCCTTTTCCTTCTGTGTTTATGTTTTAATTTAGTAGGGGCACAGAGGCGCAAACCAATGACGGGGGTATAATTACAGGGTGCGTTTTTACCCTGCTACGTTTATTTACAGCTCCGATGAAAACGACACTCGGCGGACCTCTAATGGAGCTTTTTATACACTCCTTCTCCCTTAATACCCCCCACCCTTGCTCCCTTCTCTCTGTTGTTGATGCAGTTAATTTGGGTCGGGATAATGAGTTATTGCTATCAGCAGCAGGGGCCGCCTTGTGCTTTCCTTCCAAGCCACGGTGTCGTGATCTTAACGACTAACCTCAGGGGAAATCGGGCATTTATCCCTCAGGAATGGAGCTAGTTCTTGTACATTCAGCACTGTACTGCACAGAGTATTAAAGCCTGTAAAGCAGAAATAAATGCACTCTAGTTTGTCACACGACTGAAAAATGTGTTATTAACAAACCGAACGAATTGGAATGATTAAATCACCAAGTATACTAAAAAAAAGCATAAGAGAATCTGCTGTATTATCTGCTTTGAAATTCTGCAGGTGTGTCTGCTGAAGGAAGAAGAAGCAGATGGTAAATGTATGAATGTGAAGTTAAAGCGGCTGTATGTAGGATTTTTACATTAAAGTATTAACTAGAAAAGCACTCGGAGAGTGCAGACAACCGCCAAGGCAGATCAGTGCCCCCCCCCCCTGATCACCACCAAAATTTAATCATTTGTTCCTTGTGCCAGAATCAACATTTCCTGAAATTTTCATCCAAATCTGTCCATAACTTTTTGAGTTGTCTTGCACGCAGACAGACAGACAGACCAACGCTGGCAAAAACATAACCTCCTTGGCGGAGGTAACAAGTGGTCCCAGGCACAACAAACCCCGCCCCTCACATGTTTTGTACCTCTTTTTGGCATCGATCCGGCTGATGTCATCATGTCTATGCATGTGCTGATGTCAGCATATCAATTGCCTCTATATATGTGCCAAGTCCGAAGTAAATTGAAACAAAATTGATGTTTTTATAGACATTTAAAATTTTGCCCATTATAAATAAATGGGGAAAAAAGATTTTAAAAATTCATTAAAAAAAATTTAAATTTGACCTACTTTTCCCAAAATGTAATGACATCTATTTTGGGTCACTGGCAGTCTATAAACCCAATATAGTATGAATTCAACCAATAGTTTTGCTGCTACAGACATTTGAAATTTCACCCATTTTAAGTAAATGGGGGAAAAAAATTTTAAAAATTCATAAAAAATTTGAACTTTGACCTACTTTTCCCAAAAATAATCAGATCTATTCTGGGTCACCAGCAATCTATAAACCCAATTTGATATGAATTCAACCAATATTTTTGCTGCTAGAGTGTTAACAAACAAACAAGCCAAACCAAAAACAATACCCTTTGCCTCCCCTTCCAGCGGTGGGGTAGAATTATACCTAAAATTATCAGTAGAATGCTTGGAATAAAGCTCTGAAGTTCTGCCAAAGACACGAATGTATTAGACTGCGAAGATATGAACTAAAAATATTCACACCGAAGGGGGGTCAGATTCACGTGTTGTGATGTCAGTAAACAAAGCTTATGTTAGTGATACTTTTCATGAAAAAAAGCAGAACACTGAACAGGTCTGATTAAGGAAATAGTTGGAATTTGTCCATTTGGATATATTTGTTAAAATTAGAATGCAAATGAACTAGCAGCATTAGCAGAAAAGGATAGAAATACTGTACATATGTTTCATGGGATCATTGTAGGTCATTACCGGACATGGGGGGTGTTTCTAACAGGTTATACTCATGGATCAGGTGTCACAGGAAATCCCTGCTAATACGGAGGCAGAGATGTGGATTCACACCTCGACCTTTACCTCCATGGTGCACTGTGCTGTTTTGGATTGTAATGTTTTTTTGTTTTTTTTTCTGTTTCACATGCGTTTGTCTGACTGTGTTTACAGACACATGGAGACTTTCCAAAACGCTAAGAAATAAAACAAAAAAAGATAGATAGATAGATAGATAGATAGATAGATAGATAGATAGATAGAGAGATAGATAGATAGATAGATAGATAGATAGATAGATAGATAGATAGATAGATAGATAGATAGATAGATAGATAGATAGATAGATAGATAGATAGAGCACTTTTCTATTAACACATACTCAAAGCGCATACAATGGATTCATTATTCATTCCCAATCTGATGGTGGTAAACTACATATGTAGCCACAGCTGCCCTGGGGCAGATGCATTCATACACCAGTCTGAGTGGCAACACTGGAGGCAAGGTGGTGAAGTGTCTTGCCCAAGGACACGACACATGACTAGTAGATTAGTAGATAGATGGATAGATCCCAACTGTAGTGTACTGCAGCAGCAGCAGCATGACAAACAGTAAAAATAGAATATAAAAATAAAAATAGAACACAAGAGCAAACACACTATAAATTAGGGGGAAAAATGCTGTAGAAAATCTGAACAGGATCAGATAGTAAGGTACAAAAATAAACTGTAATGTGCAGAGTAACATGTCATTTTTCAGTAAAATGGAGGTGCACACATATCAATAAAGTGCAGAGCGTAAATATGCTCATGACCAGGTTTAAATGTCAGGCAGAGGGGAGTTAATTGTACCGTGAAATGGCATGTGGCAGGAAAGATTCCCTTTATCTGTCCTCTTTAATTGTCTGTTGCTGTTTGGTTTGGACATAATGATGTTAAATTTCACTCCTAAACATATAAACCACAGTCAGTCTGCAGACACTGAAGACCTGATCTGTAAACGCCTCACATTACCTGATAATCTGGGCTAAACATCCTCAAATTGGGAGGTGTTAGAGGAATGGTCACGGTAATTATGAGAAACACTACGCAGAAGTAAAAAGGTCACAGTCTTTTCGCATCTTTTAGAAACAAACCAATAAATTGAATGTATCTGTGTTCCTCTTGATAAAGCATGTAATCACTGACTGACCTCTCCAAAGTCGTAACTGTGTTTCCCTGCGGGTGAGTTAAGCAGCAGAGTTTATCACAGTCACATAATCTGTAACACACACACAAACACATTTTTAGCCAAACGGTGTGCATAGTAGCAAACTCAAAATGTCAATTCAGCAGGGTGTATAAAACTGTTATGAGCAATAAATTCTCCGTATGGAAAACCGTTGCTCATTGTAAAAACCTGTTTCCTTTGTTATTATTCAGTTAGCCACTCTGCTGCCACGCCACAGCACCCCGGGGTGTAAATAAAACCTTAAAGCCCCACTCAGTGCAGCACAACCACCGACAGCCGTGACATTTATTAGGGTTTTGGCTATCTTAAAACATCTTCCCCTCATATTTTTTCCCTCACTCTCATCATGTGTCCGTCACTCTGAGCTGCTGCAGTGTAATGCAATCAGTCAAACATGAATAAGGGATAAATGGACCCACTCATGAGTCAGAATGAGACTCATCAGTCAAAAGAAATAGAAATCCACAGCATTTAGTCACATTTAAAGTGTGATTGCTGTGGAAACAGCTTTTCTTTTCTTTTTTTTTTCTCCTCAGCTTCTATAAAGAGCTCTGTTTACATGCATGGAGGAACCCCGCACTTCATCAGAACTCCGTTAAGGTCTTATCCAGGTTAATCTGTTTACATGCACCTTTGCTTCTCCATGACTAAATCTTACTGTTGTACACAAACAAACCAATGTAATATTCAATCTACTTCTTTGTGCAAGCCACTGAGGATTACCGCTAATTCATGGGAAAAGAATAATGACCCTAGTCATGATCTTTTCAGTGCTCCTGATGAATAACCAGATGTCGCAGGCAATTATCTTTTGTACTGTAGTGAATCATGGATGTCTGCTCTAGGAGGACTGCTGCTAAAAACCACTGACCTCAAGAAATGAATTGGCGATGCCAGCCCACAACAGCCAACAACTATATTTATATAATATTAAAAATATCGAAGCCAGGATTTAGAGAGAAAGGAATGAACTGCAAGTGAGTAATGGTTGGTTTTATTGGAGGAGTGTGTCTAAGGTGCTGTTTCAACACTTGAATGGAGTGAGAATAGATAATGGCTAACTAAGTGTCCATGATTAACCCTTTAAAGGGCACACATAGAAACACTCTGAAATTCAACTCTCAGCTTTAGTGTGTTATTGGAGGACATAACGAGACTTTATTACTTTTGTGAAATTTTTCACAATTTTTATTGTAATGTAGAAAATCAAGGTTCAGGAAGTTACCATATTTGGTCTCTTTTCTGTATGTGGCAAAAACAGGAAGACATAATAAGACCTTATTACTTTTGTGAAATTTTTCACAATTTTTATTGTCAAGTAGAAAATCAAGCTTAATGAAGTTACCATATTTGGTCTCTTTCCTGTATGTGGCAAAAAAAAAAAATCCAAGAAGACAGGACAACAATTTATTACTTGTGAAATTTTTCAAAATTTTTTGTTGTCATGTAGAAAATCCAGGTTAGTGAGGTTACCATATTTGGTTCCTTCCCCATATGTGGCAAAACAAAAAACAGGAAGACAGAACCAGACTTTATTACTTTTGTGAAATTGTTCAAATTTTTTTATTGTTATGTAGAAAATCAAGGTCAATGAAGTTACCACATTTGGTTCCTTTCCTGTATGTGGCAATAAATAAATAAAGAAAGAAATAAGTAAAGAAATAAAGAAATAAATAAAAATCCAAGAAGAAAGAACAAGACTTTATTACTTTTGTGATTTTTTTTTTTTCGAAATTCTTATTGTCATGGAGAAAAACAAGGTTAATGGAGTTACCATATTTGGTTCCTTTCCCATATATGCCAATAATAAAAAAAAAAAAAAAAAACAAGAAGATATAACAAGACTTTATTACTTTTGTGAGAGATTTCACAATTTTTTATTATGTAGAAAATCAAGGTCAATGAAGTTACCATATTTGGTTCCTTACCCGCAAGTGGCAAAAAAAACCCCACAAAATCAAAGAAGTATGTGTGTGTGTGTGTGTGTGTGTGTGTTCACAGTAGAGATTGAAATCCAGTAGGATTCGTAATCTACTAGGACAGATAGGAATTTTAGTTTGTCCTAGGACAAACTGAAATCCTACAAGAAATTAGGATCTGAAGATTAACCCTAACCCTAACCCCCCAACCCCCCCTAACCCTGACCCCTAACCCTAGGACAGATAGGATTTCAGTTTGTCCTAGGACAAACTAAAATTCAATCTGTCCTAGTAGGATTTGTAATCCTACTAGGACAGATAGGTATTTGAGTTTGTCCTAGGACACACTAAAATTCCTATCTGTCCTAGTAGGATTACGAATACTACTGGATTTCAATCTCTACTGTGTATATATATCAAAAAAACACATGTAAGGTGAACTGAACATGTATTTTAGAACATTAGACCAACATAAGTGCTGATCCAGGCTCCTGTCCACATCCACATTCTCCCTTTGAACATCATTCCTTACATTAGTACCATTACTTCATGGTACCTAACAAAGCAGGTCCACTCACTGTTCATGCAGAGGTGGACCTTACAGACCCTGTAGACCACATTGGACCTGAGATTGTTAACTCACTGTCTTCACTGGAACTGTTGATGTCACTGTCTTGTAATGTGAAAGTGTGCTGAAATGACCAAAAATAGTCACTTAAGAGAAAGGAATGAACTGCGAGTGAGTAATGGTTGGCTTTATTAGAGCAGTACGTCCAAGGTGCTGTTCGATACTTGAATGGAATGAGAATAAATAATAGTGGCTAACTTAGTGTGCACGATTAATCAGAAATTGTTAAAAAAAAAAAAAAAGAAAAAAAAAGACCCTGTCCGTTCTGTGGCTGCCTCATCTGTCCTTACTCAGGTGTGTATTCATGCTAAATACCAAGGTGAACGTTTGCCACGCGCCATCACATTAACACATTAAAGCACACTGTCGAAGCCACCGCGGTGAAAACCAACCCAGAGAGAGGCGTTGATATTCTAACATATGGAAATACTGTGTGATTTATGCACACATGCAGCGACGAACAAGGAGGGGAATGCAGCAGGGTGACAAGGACATCATGGTTGTTAAGGCTCCGTAGGCGACTACACAGGAGTGATGGATGCTCAGTGGAAGATTAGTCATGTCTGCATTCATTTGCACGCTCAGTATTGGCACCTCAACAGAAACAACAAATTGATATAAATCACAGAAGTTGTTCATGTTTGAGAGTGAAATACGAAGAGAGTACATGGATTCTGACATCTTTGCATGTTACTTGTCAGCATGTTCAAACTGTATTATTTAGCGCTCTTGCTTCCTTGGACTCTTTAAGTGTTCCAGATGGATGCAGGGGGTCACATGCAGTTTGTTGTTCTGAACGATGCAAACAGGCAAAATGATCTCTGTGCATAGGTGCAGAAAATGTTCCACAAACAGCACTGGCAAATGGGAAAAAGGTATCAGTCTGAGCTGGATTGTAACTGCACGTATGCTGCGCGTTGTAGCTTACGTGCTGGGACGTTGACTTTTATTCTGTAAATCTCATCTGAGCATCCCCTTTTACAGATGTTAATAATTTATTTACCAAGAGTGCAGTTAAAACTAGGGTAGTATCAGTCTAGACCACATCTCAGACTTCAGCAAAACCCACATCATCAGTTTTCCATATTTTTCAGTGAAAAACTTACCACTAGCATTAAAATTGTGGCTCATACTGCAACCAAATATCATAAAACGTAGGTAAAATGTATCCACTGTGCAAAGTATGACACTGAAGTCTTAACACACCAGCTGGAACACTATTCATTAGTAGGAATCAGACCATTTTTTATTTACGACATGTATTTTCTCATCAAATCCAATGTCAAGTACAAAAAATGAGCAGACATGGTATTATAGTGAAGGAATAATCACCTAGTACTGATACTACAAATTAAAACAATGACAATACAGCAAGGTATGAGTCCTCATCTGGTCTGTGCTGGACTATAAACCTGCCTCAGACTCAGTTCTTTAGTCTTATGACCTTGTCCTACTATACATATACTGCACATACATGTAACTTTATATGTGGTATGTACGGTTGTGTTGTCTCCTGGTTTGAAAGACCTTCACAAACATAGAATATTGCACACAGCTGCAGCAGCGAGAGGCAATGAAGACGTTTCCGTGTTTGTTGCAGCCATAATGCAGCTGTGTGGAGCTGTGCTTCCCACAATGCACGTTGCGACAATGGTGTAGTGGTCCCTGGAGAAGTGGGTATACTCTCAATTTTTGCCTTTTTTTTTTTTTTTAAGTTGTCCAGAAAAAACACCTTGTTTTCAAAACAGCGACATGTCAGACTACTCTCTTTAGTTTACCCAAAAATCCATCAGTAGTATTTGCTCACTATTATAAAATTATCATGACTTGATCAGGAGCAGTTTGTAGGTATTACTGGTCACACAAGCAGCTGCATGAATGGAAATGTATCGAACATGAGACAAACATAGGATAACGTTAGCCTTTCATAACGTTAGCCTTGCATAACATTAGCCTACTCATACAGTAAATTATTAGGTGACGAATTTTACTGTGTACTCAATGGTTTAAGTATTACTGATACGCAGGGGGTCAGAGGTGTGTGGGAGAAGGGGCTGTCTGTGACCATAGATGAAGAAACATGGGACACTATTTGGTCTTTGGCAAAAAAGATTTCAATTTGCTCTCGGACAACAGCAATACAACTTAAAATTTTACATCGGTTACATATATCCCCTCACCGCAGGCACTTCTTCAACTGCACTCTTTCCCCTTTGTGTCTCAAGTGTAAAACTGATGTGGGAACCTTAACTCACTGTTTCTGGTCTTGTCATAAATTGCAAAAATATTGGGCTGAAACTGCATGTGAAATGGAGACAATTTTTCATACCAATATAGAAATGGACCCCATGTCCTTGATCCTGAGTCTTCCAAGTAAATATGTGAAAACAGCAGCCGACAAAAGACTGTATAATGTTCTAACATTTGCATCAAGGACAAATATTCTCTTGCAGTGAGTCAGTGACAAGATTCCTTCTATCTGTGGTTGGCGTAAAATAATTTTTGAACTGATCCCTCTAGAATATGTGACCAATATCATACATAACAGTGCAGTTCTACTGAGTATGGCGCCCATTTTTGGACTATATTGGTCTGGACCTCTTGTCTACCCTTTTAAAAGGTTGTGAACTTCTATTATATTTATAAATGTGACTCCCGTAGATTGTAAGTCTGACCTACCACCTTCTGTATCAAGTTATGTTTTTGTGTTTTATTTCTCATGTAAGAGCTGTCGTGTATGTTTTGTTTTGTGTGTAGTCTTTAGAAGACACTGTTTTGTTGAATGGGAAACAAAAAACTGCAATAAAAGCAATGAAAAAATATATATATTAGTGACAACATCTCTTCTCCTCTAAATGTGCAGTCATATGTCCAGTAGTTTAAAACACTGACTCATTCTGAAACCACCAAAAATTACCTCAGAATTATGTATTCCATGAAAGTGGTTTTCTCAATATGGTCACTAATTTGAAAGATGTTTTTTCTGCCTTTCTTGTTCACATTTCCATAATTGCACATCTTTCAGCGCGACATGCAGTGACCTGTCAATCAGCTGGGGTGGCACTGGCACCTGAGGTGTCCAATCAGGTTTCAGAGGTGGCCAGCGCTAGTTAGCAATATTTTCCTCGGCATGACCCCCTACTTTACCTCTGAGTAACTCATCAATCCTCATGCTTAACGTTAACCAATTAGTGGAAGGCAGTACTAGCCAATTAGAGGCAGAGTAGGGCGGGTCATGGCTTCACCATCCTAGGAGAAAAAATTAGCAATTTGGCTGCAGATACTACTGAATGGTGCGCATCAGGGGGATTTAGAAGTTGGTATACGCAATGCTGACTGAAAAATAAGTAGGTATACTCCATATACCACCGTATACCCTGGACTACACCACTGTGTTGCAACAAATTTCTGAAAATGTCTGAGTGACCTACCGACTCGTAAACAAATGGACTGTTTATGGTGGAGTTCACTTCGAAATTGTTTACCGTGAGGGAAGAGATTCAGATGCATAGTCAAAAGACTTACAGATTCGTGGTACTTACTATGACTGTCTGGTTTTACAGATTTGATGAAAATTGGTGATGAAATTCGTACACAGCTTTAAGTGTAAATTTAGCATTTTGCAAATTCATCCTACCTTTTTTTGGGCAAATTCTAGTCCGCAGGCCGTATGTTTGACACCTGTGCTTTCGAGAGAACCATGGAGGGGGCAGGATTAGGATCTTGACATACCACAGTCGACCACCAGCGGAGGGGTTGCCAGGTGTTGCCTTCACATTTGAGGTGCTATCACTGTGTCCATCTTCACACACTATATATCTAATGCTAAGATCTTTAATCAAGTGTACGACCAACGCCACACTGTCAGTTGTAGAATGTGTTTTAAAATGTGTTGCTCAATCTCCAGCGCTGCAGATCATTACATTACACACTCCACTACATTAAGTTTGAAGCGCTACAAAGCCAACAGCACATGAATAAAACATTGTTTGTTTTTCTAATTTTAGAGAAGGACTGAAAATCAAGCTGACATTTACACTGAAACTGAGACAAGTTACTCTAAATAGAAATCCAACAGAAAAGTAATCTCTACTGTCTGCATTATCTATATTTAATTCGATCTCCGTGCCCTTTTCCTTCTTTGAGCTAAATTCAGTGTGTCTTAACATGGTTGGACAGGGCCACTGTCCAAACCCTCCAGGCGGAGTGGGATGGGCAGTGGGTGGGTTTATTGTACGCTGCTTCATTTCGCTCCATTTGGTGCTTTCAGAATTCATGGCCTGGACGTGTTAAAAAAAAGCCTTCACCAAAACACGGCCGCCATGCCAGCTCCACAGGAGGTCTTTTGTGTGTTGTTTTAGATCTTTACTTGGGCATGGACGGTTGGTTGGATGGAACAGATAGATCAGTGGGGTGTTGGAGAACAGTGCAGAAGGGACTGATTTGGTGCTGTGAATAGTTGTCTCTTTCAGAAATACAATTAGTTTTGGCTAAATTAATATTTCAACCTCAGACTGCAAACTGAAGCATAATTATTTGTAGTATTTCAATTTATATGCATCAATCCTTCCATTTTTACCTCATTTTTACTCCCTGTTCTATACAATTATGCTAATTTACTTGCATTTCCAGTGACTTTGCACACCTGCAACGTACACGCTCAACAGATGAAACCCACTCACACATTACCCAAACCCTGGGCGCTCCTTAGACAGTAACAATAATGAGGCCGTCGTTAATTTGCCCGAACGAGCGGGGGGCCTTTAGCGCGGGCTAGTAATTAATTAACAGCAACATTGTTACTTAATTAGCTCCCTGTGAAAGGAGAAGTGTGGTGGAGGTGGAGGCTGAGGTGTATGATTAAGGTAAGATGGGAACGGTTATGAGCGCACATGTGTCCAACTGATTCCAATATTTCATGGTGCAATGAATGTGAGGAAAATGTGTCAAAAGAGCGACATTATTCCAACAAATCCCTGACGGATTCCAAAGACGTGTGTGGATTTAGAAAATGTTGACATCCTTCTGGAGGCATTTGTTTTTTCCTCAAGTCCATTTCTTTGCTTAGTCGTCTGTACTCCTAAATGTGCAATATGTACAAATGTGTAAATGACAGTGGTTGTATGAAATGATTTATTTTGATGAAGAATTCACTTTTTTTTTTAATAAAATGACCTCAGAGGTTACTCTGTAATTCAGGTAAATAATAATATATTGGTAATATAACAATAGCCTATAGGTGAATGCCTGATTTGCACAGAAAAATCAAAATGTTTAGTGTAATATTATATTAAATTGTGAAAAATTATTGAAAGGTAAAGGTTAAATGTTAAGAAAAGAATAATTGAAAGACACCAAAAATAGTTCTAGGTCTTAAAGGATTAAAAGTGAAACCGGTGTCGACTTTCATTTTGGTACTATTTTTGTCACTTCTTCTGCTGCCCAACACTTTTTTGTGTGTGATGTTAATAATTACTGTTAAGTTTCACTTTTATTACTCCTCTTAGAGACTACCTGGGTGCTTTTCCACATTATTGACAAGGGTAGAATAACTTCTGGACAATAGACATTCTTCTTCTCATATTAGACATAAGACAGACTGGCTCACTACGCCTCTTGTGGTACAAAAAGGTATTACAATACAGGGATATCAGGGCTGACTGCAACACACTGCAGTAGTCGCTTTTCCATTGACCCTCAAATTGCGCAAGCGTAACTTTCACATAAAAATTTACCGAATGGAAAAATGACAATTTTGCCAAAAGTCTCATTTTTCGATTAAAAGTTTTTGAGCTGGCAACATGTGGTTTTTCAGGCGTAGTGCAAAATTGCAAAGGAAAGACCTTTTTTTCCACAACTAGAGTCAGGTGAATTAAAAAAAACAGATGTTGATGTATGTTACACAAGCAAAGAAAGAAGAAACATGTCGCGGTATGTGTGGACACACCAGGAAACCCAATCATTTTTAAATTTATTTAAATATCCCTAACAAAAAGTTAGGGATATTTCTTTGATAGAGGTGTAATAGATAATAATAATGAACATATCTGTAAATCAACACCATATTTACATGCATCGCCATGTTTGTGGAATGACTCCTCGTGTCATCTCGTGATAATAAATAAACAAATCATCGCATTTGTGATTTAATGGAAAAACAGACATTACGCACTTCTGTTTTTTCGACATTTAGTAAATATTGGTAAAGTTTGTGCAGATGCAATGGAAAAGTGACTAGGGATGTATTTTATCTAGTTACCGCTTTAGATTCTGTTAATTCCAATAATCACCCCACTCCTGAAGGGGAGGCTAGGGTAGGGTTACCAATATTACCCATACCAAATTGGGCTTTTAGATTGCCAGTGACCCAGAATAGATCTGATTACATTTGGAAACAGTAGGTCAAAGTTAATTTTTTTTTTTTTTTTTAATTTTGAAAAATTTTTTTTTTTTTTGCCCCCTTTCAATTATAGTGGGCGAAGTTCAAATGTCTGTAGCAGCAAAACTATTGGTAAATTCATACCAAATTACAGTAGGTTTATAGATTGCCAGTGACAGAATAGATGTGATAACATTTGGGGGAAAGTACACAAACAAACAAAAGTTAGGGATTTTTCTTTTTTTGTTTTGTCATTTTTTTGGTCATTTTTGCCATTTGTAAATAAAACTATGTACTGCATCTTTAAAAAAAATGTGTGTTTTCAATTCAATTCACACACAAAAAAGTAAAAGCGCTGTGCCAAGAATCCCAACTGAAAAAAATAGCCCCAAAAATTTGAAATATCCTTACTTTTTGTTTGTAGTGTTGGTCAAGTTAACATTTTTTCATGCATTTTTAAAATAATTTTTTTCCCCGTTATCATGGGTGACATTTCAAACGTCTATAAAAGTCAATTCTTGTTTCAGTTACTTCAAACTTGGCACATATACAGAGCCAACTGATACGCTGACATCACCACACACATAGACATGATGACATCAGCTGGATCGATGCCAAAATGAGCTACAATCCATGCGAGGGGTGAGGGTTTGTTTGCCTGGACCACTTGTTTTTGACTGTGTTAAATAGAAACAAATACAAATGTGATGAGCTATACAGTATGTGGGTCCGTACATACGTTTTTATAGCTTCCACATATGGCGGCCCTCCCACCCACTTCTGTCTTATCTATCTTCTCTCACTCGCTGCTCACTGGAAGAGTTTTTGCTTTGCTAGCTTTAGGCTAATGTACAGCCCTATCAGCCTAGATACCGCGTCGTACTCCCTGAGGGTCACATAACCCTCTTGCTGAAATCCCACTACTCAGCATTACAGGGTGATGTATTACATATTCAGGCCTGCAACAGTGAATCTTCAAAGAGCCCTCTTCACCTCTGCCTTAATTCCATCTTTGCTCTTTCATAACTCGCCCTAGTAACTCACCCTATTCATCCCGGAGGCTTGCTGACGTTTTATCTGTGTTTACAGGGAAGCCTAGAGGTTATGAAGAGACCTTTTCTTAAGGTTGTTACGGTGCACTTTAACATCGAACGCCCTGCAGCTGAGGCTTCTGCAGCTGCTCAGAAGACCACCATGCCCGGATGACTAGTCCACATATATTTCAGCTTATCCTTAACCTTTCCATTTCAGTAAAGTCAGCTTTTGAATTCTGAAATGCAAATTAATCGCAAAATTTAGACTAAAACAGAGGTGATTTTTTTCCTTCCCCCATGAGAATTAGTTGCGTAAGATGTAAGCTGATGTTTACATTAGAGCGTATATTTCACTAATCGGGAATGCGAAGTTGTTTTTGAAATGACGCTGTACATGATGATGTGAATCAGGTCAAGATTGTAAGGAAGAGGTAAGGTAGAACTGGAGACTGAAGCATCATATGAAAGTACAAACAAGCTTCCACCATTTACATAATCACACATAAAGAAATAAGGGTTCTACTGTGACACGAGTGGTCCAACGGTTCTCAGATCTTTTAGTCATAATCATGTGAACAAACCCAAATAATAGTATAATAAGATGTTTTAATTCTGCTTCTTTACATGCTGCTACATTTTATTTATTTATTTATTTTATTTATTTGCACGTCATAAAACAGGAAGAGGAAAACAAAAACAAAAACACTCAAATAAGTAATATCATTGTGCAGGAGAGGATAGAAGCCAAAAAAGGCTTATGTGAATACCTCCCCGGAAATAAGTAATACACAGGAAAAAAAAGAGAGAGAAGAATTTCAAATACCATATAACTGAAATAATAAACTAAAGTAAAACAGTAAAAATGCCAAATCAAATTAACAAATCATCAAATACAAATCAAAGATATACAGCCTCACATTTTTTCACGAATTAGAGTCCTTTTCAGATGCTTTTTAAATAATGATAAAGAAATGCTGATTGAAGTTCCGGTCAGATTCTTCCAAAGATGTCATCAGATACAAGTCTGATATTTTTCAATTGAAACAGTCAAATCCCTCTGACTTTTACATGACTTTGTCGACATTTGTTACACTTTTCCCACTGATTCACTCAGTGAATGTAACTGTAAAACCGATGGAGGTAGATAGTGTAGGGATAGTAAAAGAAGACAAACATAGAAATATACTTGATTGTGGCTAAAACACGGTTGTCCAACGTTGCACTGCGACAGAGGATATAAGACAACATAACATGAAACAACATCCAATTCCAAACATTAACACTACAAACAAATATTTGCAGGTACTGCTCGTACACACCAGTCACTCCAAACAATGGCAATGCATAAAACAAAACCAAATAATGGGTGTATGTGAAGGAGAACTGCTCAAACATTGTATATTCAGTGTTTGCCAGGGGAATCTGGGTGTAATCCAAAAAGCAAAATTATCAGTCAACCAGACCGCTTCACTTTATGATTCACTTTAAAGGGGTCATATGTTGCTAAACCCACTTGTATTAGTCTTTGGTACATTTATTTGTGTATTTAGACCCTAATAGTTCATAACGTTTGAATTTGAACCCTCCAGGTGCTGCAAAGCTATCTTTATATTCATTTTGGCAAAAATTAAGTGGATTTCTACAACTCGTTTCAACTCCTTCTTAATTTGGTGCGTCTATTACATCACGACATTTGCACATGTAAGGTCAAGACTTCTGACGAACATTCTCAGAGAACGACATAATTGTTTGGTCAGCAGCAGCGGTTGTAGTTCATACTGAAAATACGTCCAAATTTCAAGTCGATTACCTAAACTGTTCAGTTGTTGGAGGTATTAACGAACATAAGAGGTTGAATGGGACAGAGCAGCAAAGTCAACAACCTGGAGGGGGTGGGGGCCTGAAGTGGCTCATGTGCATTTAAAGGGCCCGCACCCAAATGACCTTTCTGGTGTCATTACTCAGAAATAGGGTTGAAGATGGACCTGTGGAGTTGAATTAATGAAGAATTCAGACCCAAGCATTGCATTAACAGTTTATGTAGACCACAGGGAAACGTTTTAGGATCAAAACACGGCATTTGAAATCTCTCTGACAGGACATTTTAGAGATAATTTGGACAGATGAGTGTTTGCTAAATGACCCACATTTTACTTTTAAATTAATTTTTGCTTTTGTTGGAGCATTAGGGATTATCCAAAACAAGGAGCTGGGTTGTAAATGACATTCAGATTTCTATGGGGAGTAAATTCACCAATGTTAGCATTTCTTAAGATTCGAGTTAGGCCTTGGGATTCAGAAAAACTGTTTTTATGGAGGATCTGAGGTGATGATGAGTAGCACTAACAATTCAATAATATACTGTTTGGGATAACTCACGCCTTCAACATAGAACAGACAGGATGCCATGTTGGACCCATGTTCCAGAGTGGCTGTCTAAGAAGTGTTATTTGATGTCAGTATTTGCATGTGTATTGTAACCGCTCTATGTTTGAGAATATACAATATATTACACCAGAAGAACGTCAACCTTATGAGGTATTCATAAAGGAAGGAAACATGTTACTGTTTTCCATAATCCTCAGCCTGAGGGGGTATATGTTATGGATATCACAGCTTCACAGAAGGTCTTTTGTCACCAACTCTGGGCTCTCTACAAGTAGAAAGACTTACATGTAAACGTAGATACCAGTAGTAAGCCGATTACTGTGCAGCTGATTCCTCCTGTGCTCCGGTGTGTTGTTTAATACTGACCTGAGGAGTGACACGCTGTATGACACAGTAGGTTCTAAAGCCCATGTGAACGCCAGCGGTGTGGTGTTTGTGTGGATGTTGGCTGTGGCTCCCCTCTGGCCTTATCCTGTGCTCTAATCCTCTCTGCGCTTCTATCTGGATGGCTCAGACAAGACAAGGTCAGGGGACACAAGCTAATACAATCACAATTTAACCAGATAGAGAACAGAAGCATCAGCATGGGTGTGTTTGCACGTCCGAGCTGGCACCGTTCATAAGCAGCGATGGAATAAAACACTAGGAATACACTGTTTTGAGATGATGAAATGTGCTGCGTTTTGACTTATGCCGCATTTTCACTACATGAACCGGCTCGACTCAGGTACCAGGTCCTATCCCTGTAGACCAGGGTGTCAAACTCATTTTAGTTCAGGGGCCTAATATGATATAAAGTGGGCTGGACCCAGTAAAAATATTAAATAATAGGATAAGAAACTTAGAAATAATATCAACTCCAAAGTTTTCTCTATGTTTTGAGTGAAAAAAGTAAAATTCCGTAATTAAACGGTTTACATCTACGACCGTACTTGAACGTAACATGAACAAATATGAACAACCTGAAAATTCTTAAGAAAAATAAGTGTAATTTTAACAATATTACACCTTAGTTTATCATTTATACATATGCATCACAACTTACAGATCACAGTGGATCTACAAATACACACATTTGATAATAGGCAGAATATTGTTAAAATACTACGTACTTCCTCTTAAGACATTTCAGGTTGTTCATATTGTTGTGAAAAGCCAGTCTGTAAATGTAAACATTTTTGTATAATTTTACTTTGTTGACACTAAAACAAAAGAGAACATTTGCTTTTTTTCATTATTTATAGGTTATTATGATAGTATTTTACTGGTCTGACCCACCTTTAGATTGAACATCCTTGATTGTTAGTATCTTCAGTGTAATTTTTACATTTCACAAATTCATCCAAAGGACCAGACAGGACCATCTGGCGAGCGGATTTGACCCCCCGGGCCACATGTTTGAAAACCTGTGCTGTAGACCATTTCTGTTACAGGATACTACCGACTTTAGAGTACCTGGATGTCAATAGCGTTGCGGCGCGTTACTTCAGAGTTGTCTGCTGAGAGAGTCGCTGATAAACTCGCTCATTGCTGTGTTGTCTCGTCAAACTCATGCTGAATTTTTATATCGGCCACCAAAGCCTGAATCTCCTCAACGACAATGGTGTAGTTTTGCAGGCTGTCATCATGGGATTAATCTACCGCTATATTTACTGTGAACTTCTGCATCTGTTTTTTGTAAAACTGCAGGTCACAGAGACGACTCTCTGACCAACAAGTGGTCTGTAGTGTTTACACGTCCTGTTTTAGTATCTGGTCCCCAGTCTTGGAACCTCGATGGAGGTGATACCAAAAAACTAGTACCAGGTACCAGATTTCCAGGTCCTTTATCATAATGGAAATGCCGAAAGGCCAAGTCGAGTTGAGTCGAGTCGAGCTGGTACCACATAGTGGAAACACGGCATTAAAAGTACAGTTCTGACAAAGGAAAGTGGGGCCTAATTAACTACATCCTATTGTCAACGAACAATATCACTATTAGTGATGTTCGATGCCACTGATTTGCTTTCTTATACGGAGAAAAGTCAGGCCGGTATTGGCGATACCGATCCAATACCGATATTTTGTGCAAATTCACTTAGTCTGGGAAAATCTAAAAAATAAATAGTGTATTTCAAATCATAACTTCACAAAGAATACAAGACATGAGAGAAATTATTGTTTAATTATTAAAACTACTATAAAAATGAAAACTTGCATATTAATCATCTTCTTGCTGTTTGTGGAGCTAAAATAGCTGTACACGACTCCTTTCGTATTCTGCCATTTGTTTTCTACAGACTGAGTCAGAGTTGACTGACACAATACACACTTACCCAGGCGGAAGAGAAGTAGTTCCCACCATCGCGTGTCATCTTGGAAAAGATCCGATAGTTTTAGCTACTTTCCACTGTGTTCCTGATATACAGTACCTCAAATGACTGAAGTATCAAAAGAATCAATATTTTGATTTGTGAATCGATTCTAGAGTGAGACGAGCTGGTATCAGAGATATCGATATTTCAGTATCAATCCGCACATCACTAATCACTATGAAAATGATAATCCATTGAACAGAGTGTACAAAATCAACCAGTACTTCTCTACAATATTAAAATACAAGAAAAAATAGATCAGATTTACTACATCTAGGGTTTAATTCAATAGAGGCTTCCATTGGATTATTCATGAAGCAATAGGGTGCTATTTGGGAAATGCATTACCCAAGGTTTTCACACTGAAAACCAACTAGAAATTGAATATAGCTCCTCATACAGCAAAGAACACTGGAATTCAGGTCTGAGACATGTGTAGAGCAACACGTTTGGTGTTTATCAGCGAATCTTAAGCCGTCTTCCTCTTTTTCTGTCATCCACCCATCCACGGCTGAACGCAAAGCAAGGAAGCTCCATCCCTGGTTATTAATTATGTATACAACTTTCATGCAAGTCCTATCTGTCCCGGGAATGATTAATATAGAACAGCACTGTAATTACATGGAGGTCGTCACAGATATTTCAATTCACTCTTCTTTGCTTCATCTCTCTACCTCCCTATTTTCATCCTTCTGTCCTTCCTCCCTCCTCTCCTCCTCCTCCTCCACCTCCCTTTTGCTCGAGCCGTTTCCCTTTGTGTCTTTCTTTTCAATCCAATCCGTCCTCATCAATGTCAGGTTTTATCTGGCGGACTGTACATGACCTGCTGCGGATGTATTTTTAAGTAATTGCGTTCACTTTGTATCAAGGGAGTCTGCGATTTGGAGAAACAAGTTGGAATAAATAGAAAATAAGGCTTCAGCATCGGGTGGGATGTAGTAATTTTTTCAGTTTACAGTGTTATTATTCTTTGTTTTTATTTTCCTTAGATGTGCAGCTTTTTAAGTCATTTTCCAAATGCGATTACATGCAATCACTGTCTTTATATTGGAAAAGTATAGTATCCAAGTTAAATATTACAGATTTGAGTCATATCAAATCTACATAGCATGATAAAACACACCGCCATTAAATCAAAGCTAAAATACTGGAATGCAGTTGAAGACAGAGTTTAACACAATGCAAAATTAATTAAAGTCTGCACGTAAATTATTAATAACGTTTAAATTTAAGTATTTGAGAATCAATGCCATCCCATAACATGTAATATCTACAGTGTATTGATATTTTCTCACGCTCCTGGGTTTTGGCTTAAATTCCTCTTGACTGATGCCATAGCTACAAGTTTTTTAGCCCAGAATTCTGCCAATACAGGTTTATAGATCATTATGTGTGTTTTCGCAGGTGTTACTGTTAATCTACACCATGGGTCAGCAACCTTTGCAATCTAAAGAGCCATTTTTAAGACAGAAATAGAAAAAACAAAACTGTCTGGAGCCAAAAGATACCTGATATCTTTCCTCAAATGGTGACTGTTACGAAGCTCTTTAGGATTAGTTTGGACAGGATATGTGGAGAATAAATCAAAGTTCATTGTATTTAAAGAACTGAAAACAGTGATATTTGTCATTATTTTCGTTTGATGCAAAAATTATCTGGTAAATGACGGCTTTTCTTTGCAATGGAGAATACAGATAAATACACTACAAACAAAAAGTTGAGGATATTTCTTTCTTTTTTTTTTGTCTTTTTTTTTTTTTGTCATTTTTGCCATTTGTAAATAAAAACTACGTCTGGTCATTAAAAAATGTGTTTCCATTCATACACAAAGAGGAAAGAGCTCTGTGCAAGAATCCCAACTGAAAAAAATAGCCTAAAAATGAAAAATATCCACAACTTTTTGTTTGTACCTTCAGTAGTCGACTTTTGCGACTATTACTTTTTTTCATTATTCATTTGGAGTAGAGTCTACATTTTTACAACTGTATAACATCAGAATCATTATTGCTATGGCTAAATGTGTACCCAAAAAAAGTTATAATTCCATATGGTTTTGACAAAGCTACATTGAGTCACTGGAAAAGCATCCAAGAGCCAAATGTGGCCCTGGAGCCTCAGGTTGCCTACCCCTGAATCTACACAGAAAACTTTTTTTTTTTTTTTACTTTGAGGAGATAGAACGTATGAGGCAGGAATCTCCACAGATACTTGAGGTGATTTCCATTTCTAAGTTGTCACGTACTCTCAGCTGGTCAAGACCTGTTGGTGATGATTTCAACAACCTACACCTATGGTTTCAGTATCTAGTGTGCAGGGTCCCAGGTACAGTCGCGGAAATATTTATTAGACCATCAAAAGTCATCAAAAACAATGGTTATGCAATCAAGTACCAGCTTCTGTGTGTATCATGTGACTAAAACAGACAAAAAGAAAACATGGAGTCCCTAAAAAGCACTGTTTTTGGCAGAAAGTATTGATGGAAAAACTGAAGTGATTTTGGTTATTATCAAGAAACATGGAAAATGGATAGATATCAGCTCTGAAATTAAACTCTTAGGAGCTATTTTTGTTGTTACCATTATATTTGTCCAAACAAATGTACCTTTAGTTGTACCAGGCATTAAACAAACAAGAAATTGAAGAAATCAAGGGGTGGTCTAATAATTTTTTCCACGACTGTAGATGTTTTTTCTGTTGTTGTCTACTGCTGTAATAATGGAAACAAATGAAACTGTAAATTATAATTTTTTTTATGAGAACATAGCAGTTTACACATAAAATCTAAGAAGACCAACTTGAATTTGCTCCAACATTTTCGCAGATTTCCCACTTGTTTCAGTATCCCACGTCTCAACATGATGATGCGTTATGGATTGACGCAGCGCTGATTCCGTCTCAACATCTGATTATATATTCTGATTATAGCATCACCTTCGCTTGCTTGAAATCTGAGAAGGTGATAGTAGAAATAGTATCTGATAGTCCCTGGGGGGGGTCTCTGCTCTCACACAGTGGAAACACCAAAAAAAAAAAAAAAAAAACCTGTGCCAAGTTGACCTAATAATGTCAGTGGAAAAGTAGAATAAGGGGAACTTGCACGTCTAGATGTGAAACCCTGACCGAGCGTCAGCATGTGACGAGTTGGGAATGAAAATGTGCACAATGATCACATGGTGTTGGATTTTTTTCTCCTTCTGGCATGCTTGGTAAGATGTATTCTCCACTGTGACCTCTTTAAATCACACTAACATCACATCCAGCTTTCTATATTTTTATACCATGTCTGAAATGGGGATGCACCAATACATGTATCGAGTATCGGTCCGATACTGAACATGTGTACTAATATTCTTAATCGTAAAAGTGCTCTGATACAAACACACTGATACCACTTGACGGCAGCGTGGCGTTCATCTCATAGTGCAGCAGATACACGGTGGAGGAGTAATGTCAGCAGTGTGGAGATTTTTCAAAATAAACGACAGTGACAAAGGTAACGGTGATAGCAAGTTATGTTAAAGATATAGCACAGGGGTGTCAGACTCGTTTTAGTTCAGGGGCCACATTCAGCTAAATTTGATCTGAAGTGGGCCGAACCAGTGAAATAATAACATAATTATATATAAATAATGTCAACTCCAAACTTTTCTTTATGTTTTAGAGCAAAAAAAGTGAATTTACTTTATGAATAGGTTTACGTCTACAAACTATCCTTTCAAAAGATGTGAATAACTGAACAAACTGAAGAAATAAGTGTAACTTTAACAATATTCTGTCTCAGTTTATCATTTACACATGTACATTATAACTTACAGATCACAGTGGATCTACAAACACTTAAAACATTTCTTAACAGGCAGAATATTATTAAAATTGTGCTTGCTTCTCTCAAGACATTTCAGGTTATTCACATTTTTGCAAAATTATACTTTGTTTTAGTGTAAATACATGAAAATATTTACATTTACAAAGAGAAACATTTGGAGTTGTCATTATTTTTTATGTTATTATGATAGTATTTGACTGGTCCTGCCCACTTGAGATTGAATTGGTCTGAATGTGGAACCTGAACTAAAAGGATTGTTAATATACTAGTGTGATTTTTGTATTTCACAAATTCATCCCAAGGGCTGGACTGGACCCTTTGGCGGGCCGAATTTGGCCCCCGGGCCGCATGTTTGACACCTGTGACATAGACGGATACAAATGGAGCATTCTGTCCGTCCTCTGTGGACATTCCGTCCGTTATTCTGTGCATTTTCCAGGAGCCTGCAGATGCGTACCCAGAGCCATATAAAGGTCATCATATTATCTTATATAAAGGTTCTGTGCATACCCAGACAGAGAAGCAGTACCACTGGGAACTGTGGAGGTAGTGCAGGGGTGTCAAACTCATTTTCTTCCGGGGGCCACATTCAACCCTATTTAATCTGAAGTGGGCCGGACCAGTACAATAATAGCCAATACATAATGGCAACTCCAAATTGTTTTAGTGCAAAAAAACGACATTCAGTTATGCCAATATTTATGCTTACAAACTATCCAAACAAAAAGGATGTGAATAACCTGAAAAAAATAAAATTTGTTAAGAAAAATAAGTACAATTTTATCAATATTGTGCCTCAACTTATCATTTATACACATGCATTACAGATCCGATCTACAAAGGCACAATTTTTTTAGTAACAGGCAGAATATTGTTAAAATAGCACTTAATATTCTTTAGACATTTCAGGTTTTTCATATTTGTTCAGGTTATTCATATTTTATTGTTAAAGGATTGCTTGTTAACGTAAAACATTGTCATAATTTAATGTTTTTTGCACTAAATCAAAGAGAAAAAATTGGTGTTGTCATTATTTATTGGTTATTATGATATGATTTTTGAGTTTGATGCCCTAATTTGCACTTTGCAAATTCATCCTGCGGGCTAGATTGAACCCTTTGGCGGGCCGGTTTTAGCCCCCGGGCCGCATGTTTGACACCTGTGAGGTAGTGGATCTGTTCAAAGAGCAACTGAGTGAGTTAGTGAAAAACTACCCTCATCAGTATCAACATTAGCATCCACATTAGTATTACCTCCTCTGTCGTCGCCATGTTTGTTATTACTGACTTTCTTCTTCTTCTCAAAAAACTTTACTCTTCTTCGTGGTATTTAGCAAGAATGGTTAATTAAGAGCGGCGCCCTCTGGTGGATTGATTGACAAACACTCATTCCAACGCATTAAATGTCAGCAGCAGCTCTTCGTTACCGTCAGACTAATGACAATAACAATAAAGCACATTTTCAAAAGTAACTAAGAACTGTAATGGTCTTATTAAGTACTCATATTGGTACTCGGTATCGGCAAGTAATCAAATGTAAGTACTTGTACTTGTACTTGGTCTGGAAAAAAGTGGTATCGGTGAATCGCTAGTCTGAAATAGCCAATACAGGTTCTAATGAACTTCTAGGTATGGGCACCATGTTGGAAAAGGTGCTTCGTTTTCTCATACGGGGCTGAAACTCTTGCCTATGCTCATAAACCTGCAGAAACATGACTGAATGAAGTGATTGAATGAGGGCAAGACAGTTACAGTTACAGTCATTCTTCAGTAATTACACTCCGAATGCTAATCTCAGCCATACTTTGCGACTCTGATGTCTTTTGCCTCTCAGTACACGTAGTTCGATAAATGAGGCCGCTGATGTGCTCGGAGATTGTCCTTGCCAATCCAGACATCAAGAGTTCAACTCCATGAACTCCAGTGGCAGTCCTCTGCTCGAACGTTGTCGGGTACAGATGACGATCACAGAAATAAAGCCCGTCATAGCAGAGCGCGGCAGCTTGCTCGACAGCCCGCCTCGCCAGACGCATCCCGCGAGCTGCTTTGATTCAAACGGGACTTAATGATTTACACGGAAAACACAACAGGAGCGACAAACAGTTTCTCAAGACTGCTTTGTCTGGGGTCTGTTGTGGAAGAGGAGGAAAAGTAAGAGTCTCCAGCTGAGTGGCTGCTGTCAGTGTTTAACATTACAACTCTTTGAAGGGACCTTAAACGTGCAGATTTCACCAAAGTGCAGCAGATTGATAAAAGACTCTTAATGAGTAGGCATTAGTAAACATTTTCTTGTAGGATTTTCTTATCTTACTTATCCATTCTGCCAGTTTCCATTCTCATTCTGCTCCATTTCTGTTCTCCCATGCACCCTATAACCTCAATTTCCCTTCATTTCACTGTGTCGCCTCCTTCATTTAATCTGTTTATGAATTGTTTTTGTTGTGGTTTGTCGTGGTGAGGCTGCCACAATGATTACAGGTGTCCTTTCTGCGAGAGCACAAGCAATTACACAACGGTAGGAAGTGGCTGTGTTCACCAGTGATTTGTATAAATTAGGTTTCGCTGCATTTCTGCATTCAATTAACTAAATGTATTCTCGACGTTGCTTTGAAGAAGAGTCTTGATTTGTGAACTTCACAAGTTCAGCGGGGCATGTGGCCTATCAGCTCATGTCACCGGAGAGCCTGGTCTTCATTTATAGACATTCTTTCACAAAGACAAATGAAGGAAAAGGCTTTGTCCTGATTCATTATGTGTGAAGTATAGCTCTGCAGAGAAGGAATTGGAAAAGATAACAAAGGTGACTTTGAGAGGGCCAACGTACGTCTTCATTATGTTGTATAGTTCTATACTTTACTACTATCAGACAGTAATGCAGTCAGTGTTAGGAAGATTACTGCTGAAATACAATGGGGTAAAAATGTAATCAGTAACTATTTTAAGTACTTTATCAGAGTAATGTCACTTATTACTACTTTGAGATCCTTTAACCCATAAAGACCCACATATACAGCAGTTATCAAAAGCCACTAATTCTATCAATAATTGTGTAAAATGCAGTTTGTCGTCTTCTCATGGTCATCAGATATGACTCATTTGGACGTTCAGAGGCTCCATAGTTACCATGGAAACACCGTCATCTTCTATAACATTGATTCACCAGTAAAACCCATGGATTGATCAATGACAGTGGATGGAGACACTTAGTTTATGTTCAGTTAAATCTAGGAAAACACCTGATCTGCACTAAAAAAAAAAAAAAAAAAGTATAATAAATGGCAATAAATCACTTAATCACTCAAGTTTTCTCTGTTTTTGGTCGATGGAAAAGCAACTAGTTTAAATACAGAACAGAAGCCTGGTCTGAAATAATAGGGTGGATAATGATGGGACGCCTGAAAAAAACTCAGGGTGCAGATCTTTTAACCCCCAAAAAACCAAATGGTGTCAGTTTCCTTTTCATGCTGTTGTCTCAGAAGGAAACAGACCTCCTGAATTCACCATATTACCAAAATAAACATGTTTTTTTGTTTTTATTACTTACCATATGGCTTGTTGTTATACTGTATAGCTCTTTTCCAGCGTTTATTTAATCTGTTCCATATAAGGACATAAATTTGGAGCCTTTTTTCTTAATGAGCCAAATAATTTGCTCACTGATTAGAGGCTCTTTGGGGACCAACTGTTCTTTTTTTTTTTGCATTTCTATTTTTCAGGCCAGGTATAAAATAGCAATAATTTGGCCTGTGATTGGAATGTGTGCATGTTTTAAAAATTATACATTGATATTTCACAAAACATGATGCATTTCCACAACCCCTTTTATTTGACGACATGTGAGGTCTAAAAGCATTGATACAACAACACCAACCACTGTTTTCTGTATATTGTATATTGATCAGTTCACATAACAGTAAACACAGTGCATCTGGTCATTGTGCGTAACATATAAAATGAATAAGTAAGTAGAATAAAGCCTAAACCACTACAAACTAATCATACTAGTAAATGTCATATAGTGCCATATAACATGCAGCATCATACAGTGAATTTGTACACTTTGTTTCCATAGCGACCCAGTGCAACTTTTCCCAATTTCCAAATAAATGTTTCTTTCCATTTAACCTTCCCTAAATTATTTTATACCATTTATTAGTATTATTATTAGTAGTAGTAGCAGTAGTTTATTCGGTTGTTAATTACTTTAAACAACAAACAAAAAAAAACATTTCCATTGTTCCATATGTAATGCGACCAAAAGAGTTTAGGCTGAAGTTCAGACTTATTTTGCCTAACCTTATTTACAATTAACACAATATTTCCATATGAAAACAAACAAACAAACAAAAAAAATTCAATGTAATCATTGCTAAATATACAACAGAAGAGAATACACATTTAATTCAATTCAGGTAAATCATGTCCTTATCTCAACTACCAATATTGATCCTAGTGAGATCCTATTATAATATTATCCTCTATATTTTGTATTTTTTCAGTGAAAATCTGGTATTTACCCATATTGAATTCACTGATCATGTAGATATTCATTAAAGCTCAGATTAAAGTTGAGGGTTATTCTATCAGAAACTGACAAAACTGAAGCAAAAGTGAGTTTTTTTCAGCAAATATATCAGTAACTGAACATAAAACAAGCGTCTCCATCCACTGTCTTTGATCCAGGTCCATGGGTTTGTAGACGATGACAGTGTTTCCACGGTAACTACGGAGCCTCTGAACGTCCAAATGGGTCATATCTGATAAAGATGAAAAGATGACAAACTGTATTTTACACCAGTTATTTACATGGATTGATAGGTTTAGCAGTTACAGAAGTTATTAAACATAAGTAGATGATTTTGGTCACCAGTGGCTGTTTAGGTCTCTTTTGGTTAAATCACTCATTCACGCCAAACACATTTGTAGTTTGATTACTTTAAAGGGCTCATATTTTGCTTTTTTAAATGGAATTATGCATTTTAAAACATTTCCCTGTGGTCTGCATAAACTGTAGATGCTCTGCTTGGGCCTGAATTCTTCATTAATTCAACTCCACACGTCCATCTTCAACCCTATTTATTTATTTATTTATTAAGGTTATTTCCATTTCTTTCTTGTCTTCATACTGGACCATTTCTTTCAGCTGTATTTATAGTAGGGCTGCATGATATATTGAAAATGTTGCGTTATCGCGATATCAACACTTGCGATAGACAGACTGCAAAGATGAGCTAAATTTCAAAAAATATAGCCTCCATTTTATTAGTAATGACACCAGAAAGGTCGTTTTGAGCGCTGGCCCTTTAAATGCAAATGAACCACTTCACGCCCCACCCCTTCCAGGTTGTCGACCGTGCTGCTCTGTCCCATTTCTCTGTACTCTGAGAAATGTTCGTCAGAAGTTTTTACCTTATATGTGCAAATGTCTTGACGTAACTAGTTATAGACGCAAAAAACATTAAAAAAGAATTAAAACAGGTTGTAGAAATCCACTCGATTTTTGCCAAAATGAATATAAGGATAGCTTTTCAGCACCTGGAGGGTTCAAATTCCAACGTTTCAGTTTATTTTCAGTATGGACTACAACCGCTGCTGCTGATAAACAATTATGACGTATTTGGAGAAATGTTCGTCGGAAGTCTTGACCTTATATGTGCAAATGTTGTGACGTAACTAGTTATAGACGTAACATACTGAAACAGGTTGTGGAAATCCACTCGATTTGTGCCGGAATTAATATAAAGATAACTTTGCAGCACCTGGAGGGTTCAAATTCAAACTTTAGGAACTATTAGGGTCCCCAAAATCAACAAATAAATGAACCAGATTAATAAAAGTGGGTTTAGCAAATATGACCCATTTAACACTGTATGTTTCATGTTACAGTGTTGACAAAAATACATTTAAAAGTGAGACCAAACTAATGTTAATGTAAAAAAAACCTAAGATCCAACTTTGCAGCACCTGGAGGGTTCAAATTCCAACTTTTTGATCTGTTAGAGTCTCCAAATACACAAATAAATGTATCAAAGACGAATAAAAATGGGTTTAGCAAAATATGACCGCTTTAAGGTGAGTCGTATTATCGTTAAAGAATCGTCCTCTTCTTCCCATCCAGCTTTGTGTGAACCTCACCAAGTCGCTCGTCCGCCATCACAGCCAAGTGTTTCATTGTTGTGTAATTATACCATAAATAACCGTAAATACTGCATCCATATCCACGATGAGCCTTGTCAGCGTCTTGCTGCAGAGAGTAGTTATTAGTTGATTGGTGGGCTGTCAGCTTCACTTCCTGTCGGAGCGGCTCGGAGAGGGTCCTGATTGGCTGGCGTGGTGACAGAGGGCGACAGAGGGTTGACGGGTGCTGTGGGAGGAGAGGGAGGGCAGGCGTTTGCACTGAGGGCTGTGGGCAAGGCTTCCAAAAATAGCCCACGGCTGTGACACGACAATGACGGGGCTGTGTGTGTGGAGTGTGTGCTTGCATCCTGTGAAATCTTAATAACAGCAGCACAACTAACCCTGCCCTATCATTAGAAATCTCTCTCCATACAAGAGCTCAAAGTGATGGAGAAAAAGTGTGTATGTGTGTGTGTTTGCGTGTGTGTGTGATTGAGAGATGCTGCATGTAGGAAAAGGCAGAAACAGAGACAAAGAATAACAGTGAGACACAATACATCCTGTCTTTGTTCAGTGTGTGGAATCACATATGTTCAGAGCCACACACACACACATGCACACACACACACACACACACTGGCTGTTTATAAACCTCCCAAATCTTGGCGAAGAGGTGCGGGTCGATGTTGAACCCCCCCCTCCGTCTGGGTGGGAGCTGCTGCAGAGGGAATTGACAAATCAGTGATTGATTTCCTCACCTGCTCAGAGAAAGACAGACTGAGGGATTCAGGTAAATGATGGAGAGATGAGAGCAGAGGAAACAGAGGGAGGGGGAGGGGGGAGGGGGAGGGGGAGGAGGAGGAGGAGGAGGAGGAGGAGGAGGAGGAGGAGGAGGAGGAGGAGGAGGAGGAGGAGGAGGGGAGTCGACACAGGATGGAGATCAGAGCGGGAATGATGAAAGGGCAGGAGGCCAAAGGGGATATTAGTAGGATCTGCAGGTTCATGAACTAATTGCAGATGTCTTAAACCCAGCTTTGTGAAATATATTTCTTAGTCTGTATTTTGCCTCATTTTTTATTTTCCATCCCAAAACAGCTTAGTTCCATTTCTTCAGTTATTACATTATTTAAAATGGATAAATTGTTAGAAAGAGAGCGCACTGGCAGCTTGAGAAAGACCAGAAGAGTCCAAGTATAGTAATTCTGCACTGTAATTCTAGATATTTTTTTTTTACATTGAACCCTCTGGACATGGAAAATAAGCTCATTTTATAGAAATTTCTCATCTTCTTGAACACAACTTCTTAATTTTACTTTCAACAAAACTAAAAATCAAGTCTGACAGAGTCCACGTTTGCAAAAATATTTGGGGACACAGTGATTGGTAAATTGAGATTAACAGTAATTCTTTGCCTAGTTAGGGTTAGATCTCAGAATTATTCCAATTAACAATGATTTTCATCTTGTTTTGACAAATAAACATGGCATGCTGAGTCTATATTCCCCTTAAATCCCCCTTAAATTTGATCTCTCAGAGGAACATAGAAAATTATTTTCAGTCAGGAACCTAAAATCATCAAATTTTTGCTCATTTTGCTCAAGAAAACGAACACATTTTTGAATATTTACATTTTTTACTCATTGAGGAACAACTTCCTCTGCTTTTCTTCTTATTTTACTCCACCTCCAGAAGAGGAGGCAAGGGGTATTGTTTTTGGTTCAGTTTCTTTGTGTCTTTGTGTCTTTGTTTAACACTTGTTAGCAATAAAACTGTTGGTTGAATTGATACCAAATTGGGTTTATAGATTGCCAGTGACCCAGTATAGATTTCATTACATTTTGGGAACAGTAGGTCAAAATTCAAATTTTTTTATGAGTTTTAAAAAAACATTTTTACTTATTTTTCTCATTTACTTACAATGGGTGAGATTTCAAATGTCTATAAAAACATCCATTTTGTTTCAATGTACTTCAAACTTGACGCATATATAGAGGCAATTGACATGCTGACATCAGCACATGCATAGACATGATGACATCAGCTGGATTGATGCCAAAATAAGCTACAATATATGCGAGGGGCGGGGTTTGTTGTGCCAGGGACCACTTATTATTCTGCTTTTATAGCATTAACTCAGTAATCCTTCAAGATAAATCCTAACACCAATGGTTTTGTAGCTGCTCACCATTATTATTAAAAACATTAAATTAAATGAATGTAATCCCTAACAAGTGGTGTCAGGCACAACAAACCCCGCCCCTCGCATGTATTTTCCCCATTATAAGTAAATAGGAACAATTTTAAACAATCAGAAAAACTTTGACCTACTTTTCCCAAAATGTGATAATGTCAATTCTGGGTCACTGGCAATCTATAAACTCAATTTAGTATGAGCTGAACCAGTAGTTTTGCTGCTAAACTCTTAATAAACAAAGCGAACCAGGGGGTAACATGTCCATGTCATTCTTGTGAACTGCGACACACTGCCTCTTCTCCGCTGCTGTTAATGACATTTGTCAGTCTTATTTAGTTTCTTTGTGTGTAGAATTAGCAGGGCTTCCCTTTTAATGACTTGTACATGTCCTCAGCTGAGAAAACAAAAGAGTTTATATAAAACAAATTAAAGTGTGAAAAAGAAAAGTGGCCACTTTTTAAATCTACAAACCACCAAATCTGGAGCTTTTCCCAGAATGCCCTCTAATGATTTAAACCTAATGACTGGGCGCAGGCTGGCGTGAAACCACCTTGTTTGCTCTCAACTTAATTGACTAATTGCTTAGATATTTCATTTTGTTTTGCGCGCTGGAGTGAATTGTTATTGTGTTCAATCTATTTCCCCCCTTGAGCACTGACACCCTCTCCATGAGTTGTGTGTTACTAAGAGAAAAAGCTCATATTGATCACAAATCATGGCCAAAGGAGTTCCAATTAATCACCCCGTGGCTGTCCTTGTTGTGTATACTTATGCATTTTGTTGCATTGCTAAGGGTTTTACTGCAGATTAGCCTGGTAAAGCGCACAGCGGTGATGCATCCAGCATGCCACACCCTGTTTTATTTTACAGTCAGTTACCCTCAGTGTTTTGTTTTGGGCTGTATGAAATGGAGGATGGGTCCCATGGGAGAGCCAAACAAAAGCTTTGTACTCTCTCACCCGCTCTAAATCATTCATAGCCGCATTGTTGCCAGGACGGTAGATCGGGTTAGATCCTGACAGGTCGACATTACCCCGACGCTGCCCTCAGCTAACACCGAAACCTGCCCGTCTTCCCCTAATTCATAGCGACTGCTGGCTTCAGTCAAGTGTGAGATGAAATAGCGGAGGCTGACGTTGCCCCGATCAGAAAGACAGAGCGAGAGGAGGGGGAGGAGTTCATAAATGTCTAATGATCCTCTGTGGTGTTTGTCTGTAGAGGCAAACAAAGGTTAAATTATGTCGAATGGAAAATTCAAAACTTGTTGTTCAACAGATTTATTTCAATCAATCCTTTAACTCCTCCTGACTGATCTGATTAGTATGCATTTCATTATAGACTTCAGTCTGATTTTAACACCCTTTACCCTTTTATAGGCCACTCATAGACATACTCTGAAATTATTACTTTTGTGACATTTCTCAACATTTTTTATTATGTAGAAAATAAAGGTCAATAAAGTTACCATATTTGGTTCCTTAACCCTTTCATGTATACTGGTCACTACAGTGGACAGCTGTTCTACAGCTGTTCTCTTATACATTCATGGATTTTCTGTTTGTTTGTTTGTTTGTTTTTTGCACATATCTTTATTAAAGTTTTAAGACACTACATATCTTTTCTGACATGAATTGGTAACATTGTGTAGATCTCCCCTGAGCATACTGTCACCCCCAGAACTACAACTCCCCCCCCCCCAGTTTTCACACAATTAATCTGTAAATACATGTTTCTTCGTTTCAAAAATTAAATGCACAGTGTCCAGCTGAATGGACATTTTTGCAACTTCATGTAAAATAGGTTCATAAGATCATTTTTATTAGTAGTAGTAGTTGTATGTCTTTTTTTTAACTTTTATATATATATTTTTTGTTTGTTTGTTTGTTTGTTTGTTTGTTTTTGTTTGTTTGTTTGTTTGTTTATTTATTTATTTTTCATAAGAACCTTTTCAATTGCATTGTTTTTTTCATGCCTAAAGAGAAATAAAAACACTCAGGAAAAAAATCTTGATTAAGGTTCTCATAATTCGTGCTTGAAAGGGTTAACCATAATTGGCAAAAAAAAAAAAATAAAAAAATAAAGTAAGTTCATTTATTTATTTGACAGGGACAGTGCAGTCAAACATAGTTACAAGTCTGCAGTTGATGTGATGCATATAGAGTTAACCCTTTCATGCATAGTGGTCACTACAGTGGACATCTGTTCTACAGCTATTCTCTTGCATGGGTTTCTTTTTGCATATTATCTCCATGAATTGAGTAATAACTAGTATTAAAGTATAATAAAATGTGAGAAAACATCAGATTAGCTGCATTAAAATGTTTTTATTTCATGGTTTCCACACAGTATATCACTTTCTGATGATGGGTTTTAAATACATGTTTCTTTGCTTCAAAAATTAAATGCATGGTGTCCAGCTGAGTGGACATTTTTGTAACTCCATGAAAAATAGGTTCATAAAAAAATTTCAATCACATTGTTTTAATGTCTACAGAGGAATAAAAACACTTGGGACAAAAATCTCAACTAAGCTTCTCATAATTCATGCATGAAAGGGTTAAATAGAAAAGATACAAGAAAAACACATGCAAGGTGAAAGGAACATGTATTTTAGAACATTAGACCAATGTAAGTGCTGATCCAGACACCTGTCCACATCCACATTATCCCTTTGAACATCATTCCTTACATTAGTACCATTACTTCATGGTACTTAACAAAGCAGATGCACTTACTCACAGAAGTATAAGGTCTGAACATACCAGTGTTGTACGATAATGGAGGGTGATTTTATTCTTTACCGTCTCCCTGGTGTACAGACAGTTTAGACTGAAGCATCATGGTCCCTGTGGCTGGTAACTGTTTTTATATCTCTGGGTGGTGGGTCACACACCCATCTCCTCCCACAATGTCGACTCTCCCTTTTACACAGACATCGATTTGGCTCCGTGACAACCTCCAGCACCAGTTTAAGAGCAGGAAAGCAGAACCGTTACCTTAAATATATATATAACAGTCCCTATATACTGAACAATGTGGTAGAAAACTCTTCACTGGTGCCAGGAGTCAGATGTTCTACTGTTGTTTTTCTTCTGAACACCATCGTTCTCAAAGCATATCAGACATATTTGCTAAAATTCACAAGGTACCGCTGTTTTTATGGCCTTAACTGAAACACATTTTGCACAATCTGGTAATGAGCCGCTTCCTGTACCTTAACTGACACTCTCACTACTTTCTCAGCAACTGTTATCTCCTCAAAGCTCTATTTCCCTCCATTTTTTCCATTATTTTATGCTGAGGCGCACTTTTTGTTATGGTAAGGGGGTACATTTTCACACAGCAGCGAGGCTCCCACCTTGAACAGGCTATAGTTACTATACGCTGTCTCTTAATCCTGATTTGACTGAATGTTTACAACCCCAAAGATCACATTCCACCTTTAACACATGACCTCCTATTAACCAGTAGATGAATGAAGCCTGAGAAGCAAAACACTTGAAGATGAATCAGAATCAGAGCTGGGTTTATTTACAGGTTTAAGATATGAGATGTGCTGTGTAAGACATCTATTATATTAGTGCATGATAGGTGTTCAAGGTGATTTTTGGAGAAATTCTAAAGCAAAGAGTAAATCAAAAGATGGATATGTCTGAAAAAAAAAAAGACCTTGTATCTCCTTTTTTTCACCACTTTTCATTGGTGTAGGGTGGAAAATGTCACAGGTTAGGAGTATTCATGAATGAATGAAAGAATTTCTTTTGGTTTTACATCAATCATTGCACTTAGTATATTAATTGTAATAGACATAAAAACCAAAAAAGGAGTAGGCTAGAAACAAACGCGCTTTTTTTTTTTTTGCCTATCCTTTTTCACCTAATACACTGCTTACATCAACTTAAACGCGTACAGCATCGAGCATTCACACCATAAAAAAAAACAAAAATCAACAACAAAAACATATCTACCATCTCAATTCAATATTTCTAAATAATTTTAAAGTTAACGCTTTCTTTTTTTTTTTTTTTTTTTAACTGCGCCAAAGGGGTGAATAACTTAAATGCATCATGAGGTCCATTCCATAATTTCACACCCACAGACTTCACATTTGTCCTCATTTTAGTCCACACACAAATATGAAAATCTCTGAAATAATAGTTACTCTCTCTTAATTCCAAGAAACCACGAATGGTATTTGAGACAATACTATTTGTATCCCTCATCTTCCATAAGTAAGGCTGAAAGAAAGTGACTGTTCTTACACTAGACAGATGTTATATAGGTCGAAGTGGAACTACAACAGACTGAAAATAGGCCTAAATAAAGGCTGCGGCTGCACTAATAGTCAAACTCATCCTCCTGTCCGGCTGTATCCGTCAAAATCCTGAATCAGTCAGTACGTTTACATGCACAGCCTCGTCAAGATAATTAGGCTGTTTTGTCTTTGTCCTAGTTTATTGTTGAACCCATGTTACCTCTGCTACGATAGGTGGCGTTATGCACTTTTTCACATTGTTAACCCTTTAAAGGTGGGGTATGAGATCTTAGAAAAATGGTTCGAGCATGCTACATTTTGAAAATACTCAGTTCAAAAGTCCAAACCCTTTTCTTCAGACATCCCCTTGACGCCACACCTCCAGAGTAGTGGAACTTGCAATGCTTCTTCACGAAGGTTCACAAGCGCTCCACATCAATAATTCGCCTTGCCCTGATCCATGCATACGTCATTCAGTCTCCTCCAACACCCCCGCTCTTACAGAACAGCCCCAGTTCATACCTATCTGACTAACGTTACACTTCCTAGTGATTTATATTCGTGACAAAACAGTTTGCCGATGAACCTTCCATCCTAATATAACTAATGTAGCCAAGCTCTGGTTCTGGCTTCATTTCCTGTACAAGTGCTCCAAACCTCTGAGAATGTACGATTCATGCACAAAGAGGGATACGCGTGTGGGGGGCAAATGACAGTTGAGTTTGATAGACGTATCACTGTTCAATCATTTCGATTGGGCGCTCAAAATGATCGGATGGTGTTTTTCCAGTCCTGTCCGTTCCACAGGTGGCTACATTGTTTTATTTTTGTGTTACAGCATTTAATTAATTGGTTGTAATCAGGGTGTGAAAGTGATTTTAAGCAATATAGTAAAAAATGTTCCAGAAAAACATCTCGCACCCCACTTTTAACTCCTGACATGTCTGTGGTGAGCGTTCTGAATGTATGATTCATCTTGAATATTCATAAAAATTCAACAGTTTGCTCAGTGACAAAAAGTTTCAAAACATGCTGCTAGAATAGACATTGTGTTTTCCATAGACGTCTGGGCATGCTCAGTGCACCCCATACTGCCTGTGGAATGGGGATTAAAACATAGAGCAGTGAGTGAGACCGGCTCACAATAAAAAATAGACAGTTTGGGCTTTTTTTTTTTTTTTTTTTTTTTTTTTGACATGGTTTTCCTTGTCATTGTTTGTTTTTACTGTTTGCAGTGTTGTTGTGATTTTCCTTTATTTTTTACTGGGGTTTTTTGTGTTTTTTTTTTACACTGTGTAACTGCTGTTTGGAGTTCAACCAGGTGCCAAAAAGCAGCTGGACTGATTTAGAAAAATAGAGCTCCAAAACAAAAACTACCAAGCCCAAATTCAAATACTTGTTGTTCAGTGTGTTCCAGTTCAATTTCAATGTATTTACTATAAACTACAAATTCTAATGATTTTTTTGAAGTAGGTGTAATGAAACCAGCGACTGAATGAAGTCTCACTGTATTGACGTCTGTACATGTTGAACATCTGAGCATCTTACTCAAGTTTTAACTCAATCTGCTGAATAATTTCTACCTCAGAGCGGCTCTGCCTCTGAGGAGTATTCGTCTAGAAATCCCTGATCCTCTCTAATCACATTGTAGACCTTCTGATATTGACTTTTATCCCATGTTGCGCTGCATTCGTTCTTCCTCTACCTACTACCTTTGCTATGTGCTTGATGTGAGGAACTCCCTTTGTTTGTTGCCGCTTGTATTTCACTGCCACACAATTGAAGGTTACAGACTGTTGTTTGTCCACAAAAGGCTACATGTGTGTGTGTGTGTGTGTGTGTGTGTAGGTGTGTGTGTGTGTGTGTATATGTCAGTGTGTGTGGTTCCATAGTTTGTGTGATATGTTTGTTAGCTGGGATAACCTTCAACCGCTGCCCAGCCAATTGGAACAGGCCTGACGCGCCGGCTGTCTCATTTCTGGCATGTTTTTTTTTTTCTTCCTACCTTTCACTTGTTTTTATTTTCCTTTTCACTTGTTTTTCTTCAAATAAGGGTTGGGGGGGGGGTTAAAGTCATAGGTTTTATGGGGCAGGTTTAGATGTTAACACAGACGCACACACATGCGGACACACAGACAGAAATACACTCTCTGCCTTTTATTCACGCACACTTACACTCAGCAGCGTATGGCTGCGTTCAAGGTCATGAACAGCCCTGCAGATGGAGGTAAATAAGTGATTATTGTAGCGGGAGCAGGAGATGACTGTGTGGCTTTCTTTATTGTTATGCTAATGTGCGAAGGAAGCGGTGCCGGCTATTCTAAGGCTCTGTCTGGCCATCACAACCGCAGCCTGGTTAAAGATGACCTTTTCAGACATGCATGGATGCATATGAGACATTCACCCGCAAACAAACACACGTGCATTGAAGTGGATGAGACACATTACTTTAGAGGCAGCTACAGGTTTGAATGTTCCATATACTGTACACGCACAGTGACATTTCCTTACATGACCAAATTCAATTAGGACTCCATTAGATTTCAACAAAAAAAACAACACAATATCACAGCAGTCTCTCAATTCCATAGGTTTAATCGCTTCTGGAATATGGAAGATGAGCTCATAAGAGTCAGATATTTGGAAAAAAAAAAGTTCATTAACCCCTAAAGACCCGCTACCAGTGGTGTAGTCCAAGGTATATAGCAGCATATGCAGTATACCTACTTATTTTTCAGTCAACATTGCATATACCCACTTATAAATCCTTCTGTTGTGCACCATTCAGTAATATCTGAGCCAAATTGCCCATGTTTTCCTCTAGGATGGTGAAGCCATGACCTGTCCTACTCTAACTGGCTAGTACTTAGTACCTTCACAGATTAGATTGGTTAACTTTAGGCATAAGGACTGATGAGCCAATCAGAGGCAGAGTAGGGCGGGTCAAGATGAGGAAAATATTGCTAACTTTTTTTTTTTTTTTTTTTTTTATATCACTAACTTAGCACCAGAGCCAGGGCTCTGCTTAGTGCTGGTCACCTCTAGAACCTGATTGGCCACCGCAGGTGCCAGTGCCACCCCAGGTGATTGGCAGGTCACTACACGTCTCGTTGAAAGATGTGTGATTATTGGAAATACGAACAAGAAATGAAAGGCTAACATCCTATGTTTGCCTCATGTTGAATACATTTCCATTCATGCAGCTGCTTGTGTGACCAGTAATACCTACAAACTGCTCCTGATCAAGTCATGATAATTTTGTAATAGTGAGCAAATACTACTGATGGATTTTTGGGTAAACTAAATAGAGTAGTCTTATATGTCACTGTTTCTAAAACAGTGTTTTTCTGGACTACTTAAAAAAAAAAACTAAAAAAAATAGGGCAAAAATTTAGAGTATACCCACTTCTCCAGGGACCACTACACCACTGCCCGCTACCAATTGTGGGTCCCATGAACGGTAAATGTTATGGACCCTTTCATAAAATTCAGTATCTTATTGAGCTGTTAGAGCGGGGGGGTCCACACATAATGTCATTTACGCTAGCATGAAAATGAAGCTGAAACTTTACATACTTTCAACGTCCAAAGCCTGACTTCCGTGCGTCTCCTATACAACGGATCTTACACGACGTTTTCATAACTTCTAACCTGTACTGGACCCCCTCACTGCTCTATGGGCCCCCCACAAATGCTGGGCCCCATGAATTTGTTATGTTAACCCCCCCTCCCCCGCCAAATCGGCTCCCCAGCAGCCACCAGTCGTCAACCAAAAGCGTCTCCTGATCTACACTGTTTAATACCTGTTGATCCACTAATCCTATTAACCCATGTAAATAATTGGTATAAAATATAGTTTTTCATCTTTTCATGGTCATCAGATATGACCCATTTGGACGTTCACAGGCTCCATAGTTACCATGGAAACACTATCATCTTCTACAACACTAATTCACCTGTAAAACCCATGGAGTTGAATCAGTGACAGTGGATGGACACAGTTGGTTTGTGTTCAGTTAATGAGAAATTTGACAGTTCAGCAGTTTTCTCTGTTTTGATAAAATAACCTCTGAATTTACTCTGAGCTTTAATGAACATCTACATGATTAGTGAGTTAAATGTAGGAAAACACAGGATTTTCACTGAAACAAATACAAAATGCAGAGGAAAATGTTATTATAAATGATGATAAATCACCTTGGAAAGGTTAAATAGAGAGAAAAAATCATTTAGGAACTGCCACAAAAGTCACACTGGGTCTTTATGGGTTAAAAAAGGTAAACAAAACAAAAAAAACAAAAAAACAACAAGAGTAAAGAAGAATGCAATGGGAATGCAAGTTGTTATTTCAGGTGCTTCTGCAGATTGGATGTGTTTGAAGCTGCTCCAGTTTAATCAAACATTCCCAGCTACCATGATAAAATGTGCACGTAATTCTGAGAGATATCAGAAAAGCTCCAGGAGTGGTTAAAACATTGTAATGTACTAAAACATATACATTCTTTGTTGATAGATGTTGAGATTAGACATGATTGGGTTGGAAAAATAAAACTCCTATGGTGCATTTCAGAAACATTCAGTCTCAAAGCTTAAATGTAGCGTCATGTGCCACCAATGGCAGATGATAAACATGTAAATAAAAGTGAATGAACTTGCTACTGGGGATTCTGAAGATTAGATCTGTATGTATGTAGTGTGTCCGTCTGTTCGTCCGTCCTTGCCGATGTCTGTCTGAGGAGCACTTGGTCTAAACTGATCTAACAGCCCTCTAGCGATGCCTGCTTGTCCTCTGTGGTTTTGCAAATTAACCTCTCCTTCAACACATCACACCATCACACCTCTCTAATGTTGTTTGAAGTCCTGGGTAACGTTCAGTTGGAGCTCAATTCGCCTTCAAATGAACCCAGATGAATTCCACAACTCCGTCCAACAACCCCACAATCGCATTACTGAATTAGATCTGCGGATTGAATTAGTCCAATTTGGCCTTAATGGGCCCACTTAGACCCACATTCAATACCGCAGGCACCTGTAATTTGAGAGTGAGCCATTTGTTGCAAATTACACACTCCAGACCAGCTTGTCTTATTTAAAGCACATACACACATTGTGGAGGTACAACTATGCATGTGCACGTACATACACACTCATCGGATTGCTGTGTGGGAACAAAGATTTGTATTTTATGTGCGTGTGTGTGAGTAGATGTTAATTTGGCGTTTCTGGGAGTGTGTGTGTTTGTTTATACGTATAATTATGTGTACGCCTTCAGTCTATTTGATTAATGTTGGCATTCAGTCTCTTGTGTGGCAGTGTGTGTGCTCACACTCAGGCACACACGTCGATATAAGTGTCTAATGTGTGCATGCCTGGCCTCTGGAAGTGTCAGATTAGGGGATTAAAGGGGAAAGGGCCTCCATCTGGGGACACACAGAGGCAGGCGGGGGTACTGGGATGGTCCCATTAGAGCCCTGTGGTCTCCCAGCGCACCCCGCCTTCACCCCTCCTCCTCTGTTCCATTTTAAAGCCTCACTGTCAAACCTCACCCTGGTTTCTAACTCGCTAAAGCCCACAGCTTCCCAAAGGCCATATTTCCTGTCTTGCCTTGATATCTTTCCTCTTTTTTAGATTTGTTTATCTCTAATCCATCTCCTTTTATATTGCCATATTTACCCTCTTCCTCCCTCTCCTCCTCATCGCCTGCTGTGTGTTGCTATTCCCTTAAGTCCCCCCTCTTTCTCTTTCTCTTTCTCTTTCTCTTTCTCTTTCTCAGCCCCTAACCCTCCCACTTGCTTTTCCTCACAAACACAAAGCACAATGCCAGAACGCCAGAATGGCTACAAACCAAAAAGGAAAGGGGGAGAAAATCGGCTGAGGTTTGGATGAGCTGCAGCCGTGGCGACGCCAGAACCCAGTCGCTGGCGTTGGATAGCCCATAATAAGCCCGCGCAGCCATCTCTCACTCACTACCTCTGGCCAATGATGAGTAATTGCAAGCAGGCCTTGGCTAATCTGAATCAAACAGCCGCTCTCAAATGCAGGAGCCTTGGATCAGTTCTGCATTCTCCCACATAATTCTGTGGTACAGTGAGGAAGCACAGAGTGACACCATATCACTGCCCGCTGCACACAAACTCTGCAGCTATATGGGAAAGTCACGCTGAAGTGAAATTGAAGCTTTTAGCCCCGAGCCACAACAAATCTGGAAATCTCTGCGCCCTCTGAGTACACTTCTTCTGAGGGCTACAGTGAATGTAGTTCTGTAAGTGATTTTGGCATCTAGTTTTTTCAGATAAAAACATCAGCCACAGAAAATAGAATATTTCTGAAATACTATACTATAACTAGGAGTACAGGGGAAAAAAAAAGACACTAAATATGTGCAAATATGAGAACGGTCAGACAAAGTGTGTATCATAAGTTATGGCCTCTTGAGATCCAGTAATGCATTTTTGTCCTCTTTACTTAAAGGAGTGATATTTTGCTTTTTTTTTTAAAATGGAATTATGCATTTTAAAACATTTCCCTGTGGTCTACATAAACTATAAATACTATGCTTGGGTCTGAATTCTTTATTAATTCAACTCCACAGGTCCATCTTCAACAATATTTCTGAGTAATGACACCAGAAAGGTCGTTTTGAGCACTGGCCCTTTAAATGCAAATGAGCCAGTTCAAGCCCCGCCCCTTCCAGGTTGTTGGCTGTGCTGCTCTGTCCTGTTCAACCAACAACTGAACATTTTAGGAAATCGGCTCGAAGTTTGGACATATTTCCAACCGCTACAGCTAATAAACAATTATGGCGTATTCGGAGAAATGTTTGTCGGAAGTCTTGACCTTATATGTGCAAATGTCGTGATGTATTTTTAATTTTTGGCCGGAATGAATATAAAGATAGCTTTGCAGCACCTGGAGGCTTCAGATTCAAACTTTTTAAACTATTAGGGTCCAAATATACAAATAAATGTACCAAAGACTAATAAAAGTGGGTTTAGCACAATATGACCCTTTTTTAAAAAAATTGCTGCCCACTACAAAGGACATTTCAGAGTGAATAAATAAATAAAATGTATCTGAAAAAACTGTTGTATTATGCTGTTTCTAATCAAGTCAATTATTTAATGTAAAAAAAAGTCCAACCTTTAACTTTCCTGGGTCTCTGGATGGTAAAGTATATTTTATGCTTAACCCATAAAGACCCAAACATCCACCGCTACTGATCTAAACTGTTTAATACCTGTTGATCCACTAATTCTATCAATACATGTAAATAATTGGTGTAAAATACAGTTTGTCATCTTTTCATGGTTATCAGATATGACCCATTTGGACATTCAGAGGCTCCGTAGTTACCGTGGAAACGCTGTCATCTTCTACAACACTGATTCACCAGTAAAACCCACGGAGTTGGATCAATGACAGTGGATGGAGACACAGTTGGTTTATGTTCAGTTAATGATAGATTTGACTGAAAAAGCCACTTTTTGTTCAGTTTTCCCTGGTTTGATATAATAACCTTTGAATTTGAATGGACAGAGTTTATTCTGATATGTAAAGATAATTTTACGATTGTTTAGAATTTATTTTGACATGTGTAAGATTTGTTAAGTTACTTTGAGGAACCGATATGGGACTGATCAGGTGGAAAAAGATAGGTTAAGGGGGCAGGAGTATATAAGTTGCTCTTCATCCCCCTCCTTTTGAACATTTTTTTTCCCCCTTGCTTTTGGTATTTTTTTAATATTTGAAATAAAAACATAACATAAACATAATAATTTACTTTGAGCTTTTATGAACATGTATATAACTGTTTTTTGTTAATTTTTACTTTTTTTTAACTTGTTTTTTGTTTGGTATTTTACATTTGAAATTTTAAAAAACATAACATAAACATAATAATTTATTTACTCTACAGCTACGTGACAAAAAATATAATTTATACCAAAAAAACTATAATAATAAATTGTGAAAAATCATTTCAGAAAGTTTAAGGGAGAGAAATTTATATGGGAACTGCCACAAAAGTAACACTAGGTCTTTATAGGTTAAGGTAGAGTCTAATGATCCTTAACAAGGGTTGAATAAAAGAAGTTGGAGTAACCACTGTGACATTCTGGTATTATTACGAGCTACAGTGTTAGCAATGAAATATTATGTTAATTCTTCCCATTAATTTATCCTCCTGCTAAACGTTAACACTTACAGTCGTGCCAACAGTGTAGAACAGTAACAGTATAACAGGCTCCAGGGTCATCACTGCTCAGATATTTAAACATGTAGGTATTGGGGATGTGGACGGCTTCATTAATATAAACTTTATTTATTATATAGACACATTAATTAACACACAAGCTGAGATAATGCTGAATGAACCCTGATAGTAATAGCCCACAAATTGTAGTCATTTACCTGTAAATCATGTGACAAAATCCTCTGAATGTCTCCACAGCGTCACTTTTAAACCACAACTACAGTTAAGCTGTCTGTCAAGAAAAACCTCTTTTTTTCAATAAATAGAAGCAATTCAGGGACATGTCAGTCATACCTGTCACTCATCGTGGCAGTCGTTAAAGCCTTCTAGTTGCCCTGAATAATCTTCAAAAAACTGCAGAACTATATTCATTCATTTCTGTTAATGATTTTAAAAGCATCATGGAGAATGTAGTGGAGGAGGAATGTCACTGTTTTTCCTGATGTCATTATGGTTGAATAGTTGTTATTGCGTTTTATTGTTCATTGTGGATCACATATGCATTTTATGTTGTTTGGACTTTGTGTGACTGGTACCTTGGCCAGGTTTCCCTTGCAAAAGAGATTCCTAATCTCTATGGGACTTCCTGGTTAAATAAAGGTAAAAAAATCATTCATTCAGTCATTCATTCATTATCTGAACCCACTTTATCCTCACTAGGGTCACAGGGGTCGCAGGAGCCTATCCCTACTACTCGCCAGTTCATCACAGGGCTGAACATATAGAGGCAAACAATCACTCTCACATTCACACTTATGGGCAATTTAGATTAATCGATTAACCTATCAGTGCATGTCTTTGGATGGGGGCAGGAAGCTGGAGTACCCCGAGAGAACCCACGCAGACACGGGGAAAACATGCAAACTCCACACAGAAAAGTCCCAGACCTGGTAAAAATAAATACATAAATAAATACAAACAAACCTAATTTACCTAATGGAGCAATGATTTACAAAAGGACCATTAGGTCAAATAAAGGGTTTGTCACCGCATATATTTTTAGTTAATTCAGTTTTTTCTGGTCTCCGGTGGGTTGGTCAGTATCTGTAACGCTAACTACTCCAAAGTGAATGGACTATGCGTTTGCCTGGTCCTTTTTGTGTGAACTATGCAGACACTTAACCCTTTATCGGGCATTGTGGCAAAAAATAAATAAATAAATAAACTAGAAGCACTTGTACAGCACAGACCTCCGCCAAGGCAGATCAGTGGAACTCCGTGGCCTCCCCACCCCCCTACCCTTGATCACCACCAAAATTGAATCATTTGTTCCTTGTGCCAGTATCAACATTTCCTGAAATTTTCATCCAAATCCGTCCACAACTTTTTGAACTATCTTGCTAACAGACAAACAGACAAACCACTGCCGACAAAAACATAACCTCCTTGGCGGAGGTAATAAATAAATAAATAGTACATTATAAGACAGTGACAACAACAGTTACAGTGAGTCAACAATCTCAGGTCAAGTGTGGTCTGCAGGGTCTGTAAGGTCCACCTCTGCATGAACAGTGAGTGTACTTGCTTTGTTACGTACCATGAAGTAATGGTACTAATGTAAGGAATGATGTTCAAAGGGAGAATGTGGATGTGGACAGGAGCCTGGATCAGCACTTATGTTGGTCTAATGTTTTAAAATGCATGTTCCTTGCACCTTACATGTGTTTTTCTTGTATTTTTTTATTTATTTATTTTTGTCATTTATGGGTAAGGAACCAAATATGGTAACTTCATTTACCTTGATTTTCTACATAACAATAAAAAAGTGAAAATTTTCATAAAAGTAATAAAGTCTTGTTATGTCCTCCAATAACACACTGAGGTTGAAATTTAGAATTTCACATTATTTCTATGAGTGCCCTATAAAGGGTCATTCTCTCATTGTTTGGGGGTGGACCACACACACATGCTGGTGTTGGTGTTATTACTGCATTTTGGAGCAGGTTTAATTGACGTTGGTGTCAGGAACAGGACAGAGGGTGATCATGTAATTCATGTCGGTCAGGATCTGGATCAGGTTTAACATCCACTGGGGCTCTACCTGCTATACCGTACATAGCATCATCTCTGTGCAGTAGTGGTACTGGTTCTGTGGCTTCATCACAGCTGTCAGTTACATATCTCAGATAATTGTATGCACACACTCTTCGTCATGTATGTAATTAAACAGGACTGTGTGAAAAATGACTGAGCTGCCAAGGTTGCAGATGCTCTATTAGAGGAAAAAACATGGAGCGATCATATGACGCATGCATGTGTGTGTTTATGTGTGTACGTGCACCATATGGAAATCCATTTTACACATGCTTCTGAGTTAATATGAGAAGCTCGGTAATTAGTTTTTACATTGGAGGTAATTTTTTAATGCTGCTCAGTGTTGTTGGTAGATTTGATGTTGTTTTGTGGAGGTCAACCCATAGAGTGTGAAGGGAGATGAATGTTCAGTATAGGAGTGTGTGTCATCATCATAACTGTCCTCTCTCTGTTTTTTATCTAAACACAAACATCTGAACATTTAGTGCCTCTTAGCTCCTCCCATCAGCTTCAGTGTGAGAGTAATGGCCTGTGACATCTTTCATTTGAATAATCTATTACATTACTCTTTGTGAGACAGCAGCAACGATGCATCGGGTCATGATGGTTTTACACAAACTGAGCAGAGGTTACAGTCGGAGTTACAGTCTGACTGACAGGAGATATTTAAGACACACTGAGATTCAAAGTGACAGTGAAGTTTGGCTGACCTTCCATAAGGCTCAGGAGTGTTTGCACGGACTTGATGAGATCTGCTGTTAACCCATAAAGACCCAGAGCTCCTTTTGTGGTAGTTCCCAAATGAATTTTTCTCTCTATTGAACCTTTCTTAAAAGATTTATCACCATTTATAATACTATTATCCACTGTATTTAATTCACTGACAGTGCAGATGTTCATAAAAGCTCAGATTAAAGTTAAGAGTTATTATATCAGAAACAGGGAAAACTGAGGAAAAAGTGACTTTTTCAACAAAATCAATCATTAACCCATAAAGACCCAAACAGCCACCAGCTACCAAAACCATCTACTGATCTAAACTGTTTAATACCTGTTGGTCTTTTAATACTGTTATACCTTGTACATAATTGGTGTAAAATACAGTTTGTCATCTGTTAATGGTCATCAGATATAGACATTCAGAAGCTCTGTAGTTACTGTGGAAACATTGTCATCTTCTACAACATTGATTCACCAGTAAAACCCATGGAGTTGGATCAATGACAGTGAATGGACACACTTGGTCTATGTTCAATTAATAATAGATTTGTTGAAAAAGTACATTTTTTCTCAAAGCTGAGTATGGCTTCCGTCACCAATTTCTCATCAAATCTGTAAAACCCGAGTCATAGCCGAAGCATCACAAATCTGTAAGTCTTTCCCTGATTACGCATTTGAATCTCTTCCCTCATGGTGAACAATTTCAAAATGAGCTCCACCATAAACAATCCATTTGTTTGCAAACAGGGCATTTTCAGAAATTTTTCATGACGTGCATTGTGAGAAGTGGAGCTCCACGCACCTGTAGTAGCAAGAGGCCATGAAGCTGTTTGTATGTTTGTTGCTGCTGTGTCCACAGGCAGCGGGGGGTGCACTGAGCATGTTCAGATGTCTATGGAAAGAACAAGGTCTATTCTATCAGCAGGTCCTGAAATTTTTCTTATTGAGCAAACGGTTGAAAGTTTATGAATATTTCAAATAAATCATACATTCGGAACGCTAACCACAGACACATCACGGGTTAAAGGGTTAATCAGTCTACAATGAGAAGAGTTCAGTGACAGGAAATGAAATTCACTTTTTGTAAAACTCCACTCCTTACCTCTAGATGATAGTTTAATTTAGAAAAAATGTTGAACTGTAGTTGCAGTGACTTGGACTATGTATGTATGTATGTATGTATGTACGTACATGTGTCTCCCCCTACTTCCCCCCTTCTCTTTTTTTTTTTTTAAATAAATCTTTATTGAAATTTTCAAAGGAATACAGGCACAGACATATGTCCCTATATTTAACACAGTTGACTAGCCACCCACAAATACATTCACTTATAAAACTGCTCTTTATCTATATAAAAAAAAAAGGCCTTTTTTATACACATTAACACCTTTAAAAAAAAAAAAAAAAAAAAAAAAAAAAAACAAGCCATACATACATATACATGTTAACAAGGCACACATTCTTAAAACATGCATACATGTTTTTTTTTTGTTTGTTTTTTTTCCCTTTTTCCTTTTTTTTCCTTCCCTTTTCCCGTCTTTTTCCTTTTCTTTCAATGTGAAGACTGACTTACAAGTCTATTATGTTCCATGGAAAGGAGTGCTGTTTGTCCAGGGTTCTTCTTCTACGTAGTTCAGTCAATGTTTGTTTAATCACTGTTTTACTATCTATGAGATTCTGATTAATGACTGTTAAACATCTCGTTTTCCAGAGCTTGACTGTTACAATGTAGATGATTAACTGGAAGAGTCTATGTTTGTTTGTTGATGTTGATTCCTCTAGAAGTCCGTACATGACTGAGCGATAGTTTATAGGGCAGCTCAGGCCAATGTTTTTTAAAAAAGTCCAAACAGCTTGCGCTCTATAGCAGTCAATAAGTACGTGTTCTTGAGTTTCGTCATTTCCACAGTTTATCATCGGACATTTTTTTGTTGTGACATAACAGCTCCAGGATACCAGAGCTCTAGCTGGAAGTCTACTTACAGAAATAAGCCAGCGGATATCTCTGTAATTCTCAGAAATAGATTTGTCCTTTATATTTTTAATGACAGTCTTCTTCTCGTTTTCCTTTACATGTTTGTAATCCACCAATCCACCATAGCTGAAATCGCTTATACATTTATAGATCCCTCTAGAAGTCCCCTTAACCCAGTCGATATTTAAATGTTTATACTTTTCTTTTATGTCACCATATATGATTTTGTAATAAGGTCCTTTCCTTGCCCTGCCTTTTTTTTCCTCCCAGGTGGACAGGTCATCGATCCATATTGACTTCCGTGACATACTCATTGAGACATTCTTAATAAAGGCAATATTTAATTTGAGACCGAGATCTAGTGCACCGAGTCCACCGAGTTCTTTATTTTTAAACAATAGTATTCTTTTAGTGACCTCTCTGGTGGTTCCCCAGATCAGATTTACACACTGTTTGTTCAACCGCGTTATCATTTTGTCAGTTGGAGGAAAAATGTTAGCTAAAAAGAGGAGTTTGGAGAGGATATGAGTTTTCACAATGTTAATTCTACTTTTATAATTTGTATTCTTGTTCTGCCATCTGTTAACTTCTTCCTTAGTCGAGGTGAATTTTTGTTCCCAATTTCTTTCCCCACAGTTGTTATTTCCAAATGAGATTCCGAGGATTTTAATTTCATCTTTAGTTTGAATATTTAGGTTGGGTTTATCTATTGCATCTCCGATCCAAACTCCCTCTGTTTTGCTATGGTTTAGGACAGCTCCTGAAGCCATTTCATACATATTAAGATGATTAGTTAGAACATCCATCTCCCCCTCTCCCCCAGTCTCTCTCTATCTCTATCGCTCTCTCTTTTTCTCCTCCTTTACTCTCTCTCTTTAACCCCAACTGGTCAATGCAGACGGCCATGTTCTAGGAGTCTGGGTCTGCTCCAGGTTTCTGCCTGTTAAAGAAAGTTTTTCCTTCCACTGTCACCAGTCACAAGTGTTTGCTCCTGGAGGATTCTGTTGGGTTTCTGTAAACTGGCTTAGAGTCTGGTTTTGACCAACTCTATATGTAAAGTGAGATAACTTTTGTTATGATTTGGTGCTATATAAATAAAATTTGATTTGATGGATGGATGGATGGATGGATGGATGGATGGATGGATGGATGGATGGATGTAGGTATGTATGTATGTATGTATGTAGGGATGTAGGGGTGTATGTATGTAGGGATGTATGTATGTATGCATGCATGTATGTATGTAGGGATGTATGTATGTATGTAGTGATGTAGGGATGTATGTATGTAGGAATGTATGTAGGGATGTATGTATGTATGTAGTGATGTAGGGATGTATGTATGTAGGGATGTATGTATGTATGTATGTATGTATGTATGTATGTATGTATGTATGTATGTATGTATGTAGTGATGTAGGGATGTATGTATGTATGTATGTATGTATGTAGGGATGTATGTAGGGATGTAGGGGTGTATGTATGTAGGGATGTATGTATGTATGCATGCATGTATGTATGTAGGGATGTATGTATGTATGTAGTGATGTAGGGATGTATGTATGTAGGAATGTATGTAGGGATGTATGTATGTATGTAGTGATGTAGGGATGTATGTATGTAGGAATGTATGTAGGGATGTATGTATGTATGTATGTATGTATGTATGTAGTGATGTAGGGATGTATGTATGTAGGAATGTATGTAGGGATGTATGTATGTATGTAGTGATGTAGGGATGTATGTATGTATGTATGTATGTAGTGATGTAGTGATGTAGGGATGTATGTATGTAGGAATGTATGTATGTATGTAGGAATGTATGTAGGGATGTATGTATGTATGTAGTGATGTAGGGATGTATGTATGTATGTTGTGATGTAGGGATGTATGTATGTAGGAATGTATGTAGGGATGTATGTATGTATGTAGTGATGTAGGGATGTATGTATGTAGTGATGTATGTAGGGATGTATGTATGTATGTAGTGATGTAGGGATGTATGTATGTATGTTGTGATGTAGGGATGTATGTATGTAGGAATGTATGTAGGGATGTATGTATGTAGTGATGTAGGGATGTATGTATGTAGTGATGTATGTAGGGATGTATGTATGTATGTTGTGATGTAGGGATGTATGTATGTAGGAATGTATGTAGGGATGTATGTATGTATGTAGTGATGTAGGGATGTATGTATGTATGTAGTGATGTAGGGATGTAGGGATGTATGTAGGGATGTATGTATGTATGTTGTGATGTAGGGATGTATGTATGTAGGAATGTATGTAGGGATGTATGTATGTATGTATGTATGTATGTATGTATGTATGTAGGGATGTAGGGATGTAGGGATGTATGTATGTATGTAGTGATGTATGTAGGGATGTATGTATGTAGGGATGGATGGATGTTCATCTCTCTGCTGCCTGTAGTACCTTCCTGGTCACCTGTTCTGTCCAGGCTTTGCGCTGCAGTATCTGCCTGTGTGTGTGTGTGTGCTGAGGTGAGGACCTCAGCGGCTGTTGCAGATCTCAGCGTTCAGAGTTCATCACCCTGCAGGTTGATGTCCAGCCGGTGTTCGGGGCAGAGTAAAACCTCTTTTGGCATTCTGCTGATGGAACACAGGCTTCACACACATTTTTAGGTCCAAATCACAGCAGTGGCGTTTAATGTTCTTGTTGCATTGGTGGCCATCTTTCACATAATTTGCGACTGAGAAGTTAAAGTGACAGATTCGCGAAGCTTCAGTAAAAAACAGCTTAAATCCAACTGTGTGAATTTGGCCGCTGTCACTCACGTCATGTCGCGTTAGTGTCTCTCTCTGTCTCTGAGTTTCACAGTCACTTTTCATTTGCTCTTTTGGCTGCTGCCTGTTTTATTGTGTCCATGTGCTATAGTTTCTGCTTCTATCAATTCAATTCCACCTCAGTCTATGGGGCTTTATTGGAATGAAAGTAAAGAACACTTTTTCATTGGGATAAAAGATTGACACAACGAAAAAAAAAACAAAACCTTTCTCAGTGCAATTGTGTTTTTGTCTCTTCTTTTGTTCTTTCTTCTCTTGTCATCATACACACCATACCACCCAGACTGGAGTCTTTCCTATATTAAATCACATATTCCGTTTTATGTTCTATGCAATTATCTATAACTGAGATGCTGCAGGCACACGGTGCGTTCAGCCGACATGAGGTTTACATTGGAAGTGTAACCTCCTCCACTATCCATGTTTTGATCTGACTCGTACAAAGGCATGTTCTGTCAAATCCAACCAGCCCCTTAGAAATAGTGCTCATATATAATTAATAACAAATCCTGTTACATTGTTGCATAGATAGTTTTGCAGTCAAATGTTACTTTCTCATTGAGGGAGCTGTTTGTTGAGAGTACACTTCACATTCTGAATCTTGTTTGGTCAAGGTTTGGACCCAATCCCAATTCACTTCTTACCCCTACCCCTTAGCCCTGGTGCTTGGTACTACCCCTTGAAACGGAGCTACAAGGGGTAGAGGTTGAAACATTCTCCTATGAAATGGGACAACCCTTCGCAACCTATTACGTCATCAGCAGTCATCGATGCCGCTATTAACAGATGCGACAGCTTTGTTTCTAAAAGTATTCCCCATGCCGTCAGTAGGTGTAACCATCTCTGTTCCATGGGCTTTCGTCATCTTTTTATGGCTATCAACTATAAACCGCAGAAATGCAATCTGTAACACATTGAAATGGCATGAAACAGTAGATCAAATGATTAAGTTGTTTACGAATGAAATACATACATTTGTGTGTTTCTTTCATCACACTGCTGCACTTTGTGGCTGTGTTTACCTCCATCTTGCCGATGATTTGAATAGAATTATGAGAAATTTGTCCTACCCCTCCATTCATAGTGTGGTCCTGAAATATCTCAGTTTCGAGGGCTATACAGCCTATAAGCTCTGATGTCTGTCCATCTTTGCTTGACAGGTTTTGAAGTTTCTTTTTATTTAGTAAAACATTTTTTTCTTGACCACCAGATCCACTGTATTTGTAGTCAATAGGTTCCACAAACAATCATTTGTCTCATAATGCTTGATGAAAGTCAGTAATCTAGTGGTTACCATTCATTCACTTCTGGCAGCTTGGGATCTTGCAGCTCCACCCTTTTTGTTCAAATATGGTCACCCCTGCTCCTAAAGCCAACAATCACAAATCACTGCATCCAAGATACCAGTAGTTGACTGTCCACTGACTATATACAGTCAATATATTAAAGCAAGACCCTTTTTCTTTCCCTAAACCTAACTGTGTTCCCTGTCAACATTAATGCAGATATTTTAAAATTTTCCACCTTGCAATTCAATTGGGCACCAGGACAACATAGAGAAATGGATCATTTGGTAAAATATGTGCATTCTTATGGATGGGCATGAATGTTGTATGATAATGCTAGTGACACAACCAGCAGATATAAAAAAACAGCCACTCCATATTCACACTCATGATCAATTATTATTTTGCCTCTTGTAAGTTGTATAAAATCCAAACATTATGTTAAAATGAGATATAATACCTGCAGCATTGTATTTGAAGACAATTCAGTTCCATATCCATTCAATTTCTGTGACTGTACTGGTTGAATAACTATTGGAGCTCATCAGAGCGCTCTTCAAATCCACATTACAGAATATTTATCTCTGTTTTTTCAGTGGGGTGGGGGAAGTATTAATAAGATAAATAGTAAACTACTGTCAACTCTTATTAAATCAACTGCAATTTGGAAATATAGAGAACGGTAAAGAATTCTGCAACGGTAGATTAACTGCCTTTCTGCCTCTTGTGGACCTTGTTCCGTTCATCTCCTGCTTCTCTGTTGTATGAACAGTTAGTTCATTATATTCTTCTGTCGGCATCAGCTGCTAATAGTCCTCAGACCATTAACTCCAGAGTGTACTTTGACAGCATTTAGCATGGTGCCAAATTAGAGTTTGAATAGCAGACATGGCATATAGAATTTCAGTGTTGGTGCATTGATATTTTAAATTAGGTAGATGGAGTGTGAATCACTCAGGGTTGTTATTCATTATAGCGTAGACAACGTGTTGGCTTTTTTAATGCTGATATAGTATAGTGCATATACAGTGTAAGTGTGTGAACTCTTCTTAAAGATAATCCTGCCGTTTGGGTCTCATGCTTCAGCCCTCAGGTGTTTAACTGGGGCAGATTTGGTGACTGTGGAGGCCATACCCTATGATTCACAGTGAGCCGTTTACTATAAATCTGATCATTGTCCGATTTCTGAACTTCAGATCAGATTATTCAAGTGATTGTGTAAACAGCATAGTGTGATTGACTCATTAATACACCTAGATTTCACTCCAATACTCTCTCATATACCCATATTTTTTTTGTTCTTTTACGCGTTCGTCTGTATAAGTATCAGTATTAAAGTGTATATTATGTCAATGGCGAATTAACATCCGTTTTTTTCCCACATTTATTTCTTCTTTTACATCTGCTCGTGTAAATCATTAAAAAAAATAAGTTTGAGTCTACAGTCACTAAGCACATATGTACTCCAAAAGAAACCCAATTACAGACTCAAAGATGTAAATTAATTTTTTTTTTTTTTTTAGTTTTTCTTTATTGTCACTTTTCTGAAGTTCATGTTCATGCGTCAGATCTGATTTTTACAATTATACGATTACTCCCCGTTTTTGGATGTTTATGGTCATGCAAAAAGGCTTATTCTTTTAATTTTCATAAACCATTCAGTGAACCCATGTGTCAACCTGACAGAGTTCACTCCTATTCGTTTTTTTACCCCTTGGCCAACGTCTGGGCGAAGGGGTATTGTAATAATTTTGTCGTCTGTCTGTCCATTCAAAGACATAATCACATTACCTGAAGAACACATTGACAGATCTGCACCACATTTATACTGGGGATGCATCTTGGTATGGAGCAGAACAATATTGAAAATAGGTGACCTTGACCTACTTTTCCAAGGTCAAATGGTGTCAAATGGATCATGACCCCTTTTGTTGAGGTGATATGATCGGTTGAAACATCCTTGTGTGGTTATCATATATTGGTACTTTTAAATATAAATATGTACTGTATGTAATAAGTTTTACACAAAGACAATCTAATCTAACTTATAGGGCAGTAACTTTCAACAGAATCTTACACTATATTTGGCCAAGGGAGCAGCATGTTACGTTTTTTCATTTGTCTCTCATCTGTCCTTACCCCTAGTGGGGTCACCTGGAATTCAAATTTGTAGTAATTGATAAAAAAAATTACTGATAAAAAATATTTTTCAGTGATTCAGTATATATTTCATTACAGGGTGTCCCATAAGTCTCCATACATAGGAAAAATAAACGTTTCTTGACATAAACCATTTTTATTTATATAATATGCTCTATATGACTGCCATTTTGTCAGGAACACATTTCAATGCATGTCCTCCACTGCTGAAGAACTATAAAGAAGAAATATAAAGAAATACATGTTAGAACCATATGTATTATGTCTCCTATGTTGGAGACTTATGGGACACCCTGTATAATCAAAACACCACACACTTTTCCTTATAAAACTCAAGGTCAAATAACATGCAGGATATAATATCTGAAGGGGCATATCTTGCTATCTTGATCATGTGACCGCATGAATTAATACGCTTCAACCTGCCCGGACACAGTCCCAGTCAGAAAACCAGACCAAACAGAGAATAGAAAGGTTTCTTCACCTGCCTGTCCCCACTAAGACATCTGCCAGAGAAACTGAGAAGCAGACGCCAAGCAGGTGCATTATATACATTGTATAGCCTAAATATTGTCTAAAATCAACATTTATTTGCAACATAGTATAGCAAACTATTACATGATCAAAAACAAATTAATCCCAGCAAAAAAAAAATGTCTCGGTTTTGAATGTCTTGGGGTTGCTAGAAATTTGTGATATTAAAATAGGGTCATGTGCCAAAAAAGGTTGGGAACTGCTGAATTAACCCGTTAATGCCTGATTTATATTCAAGTATATTAAAACATTTTATTACCTGTGCTTTTGCTTTCAAGCAGATGCTAAATTAAGTGGAGACATTTTGATTGTAGCACATAAAGTAGGTTAAATTTGGCAAGCATTTACAGGCATAATGGTCAATAAATGCTTGCCAATGTTAGTAGGTATGTATTGAATATGCTCAAACTGGCACTGGGGGAATACATACGTAACGTGAGGGTTCATTGGTGGGTAATGGTTCATTCTTTATGAAATGAGACGGCAGGATGGAGACAGATTTCTTCTTAAACAGTCCTTTACTTTTCACATATCGTAACTACTGCTGCAACACTTCCTGAAACATAACCTCACATGACCGAACAAGCCAATCAGGAGCTAACAGTACTTAGATCTGTAAATGCAGGTGATTTAGAAAGGCGCATTCAACAGATTATTTTAGCTACTTGTATACAACAAATGAAAATAATTAAATGTGTAAATGTGTAAATAATAATTCTGCAAACATAAATGTAAATAGTTATTTGGGTAAATACCGTCAATATATTTTAACAAATGCATGAATTAAGTTATTCCCTGTAATTTATTCCACTGTTAAGCCTTACATTTTTTCAACATAAATTATTTTAACCTCTGAGCCTTACACATACACTATTTTGACTGATAAATGCAAATGTTTGATGCAAATTTGTGTCAGTCAGTGTTAAGGGGATTCACATACGTTTGGGTAACTGTCTAATGATGACTGTTTTTAGGGTAAAAAAAAGTAGAAAACAATCCAAAAATAGACAATTCTGCAGAGAAGGAGACCTTATTTGGGTTCATGTGATGCTTAATTTTCTTTTCTGGGAGCTGAAGGCCACCTTTGTGTTCATCCTCCATTGTCTGGGACTATAAATGTGTGGTTGTGACAGTCGTAGCATGCATGAGGAAGCTTCACTATATCACTGTCTGCATGTGCACGGCAGCATATCCCTCTAAGACTACGAGAACAAAGGACAGGCAAGGAAAGAAAAGAAACGGAAATGTCTGCGCGCTCAAAGTCGTCCTTGAAATTTTTTTTTTTTTTTTTTTTCACCCATGCAGACAAATGTGACATGGCAGACGCTCTAATCAAAAATGGAAAAAAAAGGTCATTTCATGTAATAAAGAATGTGTTTAGAGGCGCTGCTGTGACACGAAACGCAAATTTTCTGTCCTTTTTTGTACACCGGATGAATTTATTTTCCAATTTTTATTATGTTTCACATCTGTGTTGCTTCAAAACAAAGAGCGGCGCGCTGATGAATAATGAAAGGCCTGTACAGTTAGCTTGGCAGTGCTGCAGTCTGCCAGGCTCAACCACACAATCCACAGCCTCCACCATGTTTATGGATGAGATGTTATGTGTCGTACCGCAGGGACAGGTCGCAACCGGACCCTGCAAAATAAAAAACCCTCCGCCATCTGCACCGCTGACATTTCCCACACCAGTGAAGAAGCACGAGCATCTGGTGTTCACCTCTTGGCTTGCAGGATTTGAAGTTGTCGTAATGTCATGCCGCCATGTGGTTTGTGTGCATGAACCAGTGTGAGCCACAGGACATGTGTAGACTGCAGTTGGGCTGTCTTGTTAGTGTGTGTGTGTGTGTGTGTGTGTGTGTATTAAAATTCCTTTCTCCGGTAGCCTTGATATTGCCACCTCAGCTTTGGCTCGATGCAACAGGAAATACAGTGGCTGTTTTTCATACTCCATGTGCATCTTGCTTTGGCTCCAACCCTTGGCATGAAGACAAATGTACGATGCACGTGTTTTATAATTTTATCAGCCAAAAGCGTCTTTGATGCTCAATTTTAACAATCCTTTTTACATCGAAAAAAAAGGAATTGATTCCAATGTGGAACTAAAAATACACCCATCAGAGAAAATACAATTTATGAAAAACAAATAGTAGTGTTTTATTCTTTGGAGAAAACTGTGACAATTCAAGCAGAAATAACAATTTAACCATTCCTAAACAAATTCTAGCAGTGTTTATGCAAACTGAACACTCACATCAAAGGTAGATTTATAGATTGTCCTTTTCTTTCTGAATATCACACACTACTGTTTTGTGGCTCTTCCCAAATGAATTTTTCTCTATATTTAACCTTCCTTAACTGATTTATTGTAATATTATTTTGTGTATTTTGTGTTTTTTCAGTGAATATCATGTATTTACCTACATTTAATGCCCTGATCATGTAGATCACAGGTGTCAAACATGCGGCGCGGGGGCCAAATCCAGCCCGCCAAAGGGTCCAATCCGGCCTGCAGGATTAATTTGTGAAATGCAAAAATGACACTGAAGATATTAACAATCATTGGTGTCAAAATCATTTTAATTCAGGTTCCACATACAGACACGTACAGTCCAATTAGATTTCAAGTGGGTCAAAACCAGTAAATATTATCATAATAACCTATAAATAATGACAACCCCAAATTCTCTTTGTGTTTTTTTTGGTGTAAAAAAAGTAAAATTACATCAAAGTGTTTACTTTGCCAAACTACACTTTTACAAAAAATGTGAATAACCTCAACAAATATGAACAAACGGAAATGTGTAAAGAAAAGTAAATGCAATTTTACCAATATTCTGCCTGTTACTAAATGTTTTGTGCGATTGTAATGCACATGTGTAAATGATAAACTGATAAACTGAGGCAGAATACTGTTAAAATTGCACTTGTTTTTCTTAAGACAATTCAAGTTGTTCATGTTATTCAGATTTTTAAGCAAACTTTGTAGATGTAAACCTGATCATAATATAATTTTACTTTTTTTACTGTTATTATTTTATTGGTCTGGCCCACTTGAGATCAAATTGGGCTGAATGTGGGCCCTGAACTAAACTGAGTTTGACACCCCTGATGTAGATAGTTTGTTAGCTATGCTTTGTTATATTTATATAGGCTCCTTATTTAAAGTTAAATTGTTATAATTCTTTTGCTTAGATTGTATATGCTTGGCGAAGGGGTTCCTGCAAAGTAAGAATCTCATTGTACAATGTAACTGTCTGGTTCTTTGTGCATCTGGTAAATAAATATTGAAATTGAATTAATATTCATAAAAGCTCAGAGTGAAGTTGAGGGTTATTACATCAGAAACAAAGACAGAAGAAAAAGTGACTTTTTTAGTCGAATCTATCATTAAATGAACATAAACTAAGCATCTCCATCCACTGTCATTGATCCAACTCCATGGGTTTTACTGGTGAATCAATGTTGTAGAAGATGACGGTGTTTCCACGTTCACTACAGAGCCTCTGAACGTCCAAATGGGTCATATCTGATGACCATGAAAAGATGACAAACTGTATTTTAGACCAATTATTTACATGTATTGATAGGATTTGTGGATCAGCAGGTATTAAACAGTTTAGATCAGTAGATGGTTTCGGTAAGAGAAGGATGTTTGGGTCTTTATGGGTTAAAATGCATGTGTGTTGTCATCATTATAGGTTCCCTCCTCACCTTTCACTTGCATTGGCTAAAAATGTGCACTTGGTTTGTCTTTTTTTTTTTTTTTTTTTAATTGCAAAAGGGGATAATGACTAAACAGAAAAATGAAGTTCTGAGCTATTGTAGTAAGGACAGTCTGCTCCCTCTGTAAGTAAATGGCTTATTCTAAGGCAACAAAAACACAATCATTCATGTTTTTAGGGGATTATACACCACTAATGGCATAATTATAAACAGTCTATTCCATTTCTGTAATTAGATAAATCTGACAGACTGAATCTTTAAAGGCTGAATGTGGAAAAGTCAATATTCTGTGTGTTTTTACTCAGTTTTATTTGTATTTAGTAAATTTTAGTAGATGTTAGTAGATGATATTTTATGGTTGGTTCATTCATGAATCTTTTTTTGCTGTACTGTATCACCATTGTCCACTGTTTTGTGCCAGTCTAAACCTGCCTTCACTCTTGGGTGGTTAAACAGCTGACATCACCCTCTGGCCAAAGCTTCGTCTACACCGCAACTCGTACGGTTTAGTTAATGATGCAGCACCTTGCTTACTTCACAGACTTGGGCTGGGAACAAAGGTTGCAGCGACTGAAAGGCCTCTCAGTCGCTCTTGAGGGTTCATGTTTTCATTCTGGTTTGACAGACAGCGCAGCTCGGCCATGTGTCAGAGTACATTTTCATCCTTGAATGAGTGAAGCAACCTGGGTGTTTCTCGTTGTTTGGACTTTAATGCTTACTCTGACCTCATTCTATAGCTGGGTGGCCTTGGTCTGAATAGGACAATACAAAGAGATGGACTATAGAGGCGGGGTAGGAAGAAGAAGAAAACCTGACAGTGAAAACTGGAAGTAAATTCTTCAGAGAGCTTACAGTAGCACAAAGAGATTCTGACTTCATTTGTGTGAAAGTTCGTGCACAGCTGAAGTTGATGTGCAAGTGCATTGGTGTAATTTATGTGTTAAAGCGTGCACCTACATCACACTCCATTCCCGTTCCTCCTTAGAGGCTAAATGAAGTGTGACAGGGCATTAAAGTAGGACCAGAGCCCTGGGTCTTTCCAAGAGGGAGGAGGCAAACAGGACCAGAGGTTGGATAGAAATGTGTGTGTCTGTGTGGGACTGCATGTGTCTGAGTGTTAAAGTAATAGCAAAAAGGTGCTGATGGCTTATGACAGTGGACAGGGTGAAGGTCTGCAGCTATACAGGACCTCTGTCAAGAAGTAGCTGAAAGTGTAACAACTGGAGAAACATCCCAGACACCAAAGAGGCCTGACAGCTAAACACACAAACCTGTAGCGTCTGGATGGGAATGTACAGCTCACATCCAAAAGCTTCTCTCTAGATCAGGGGTGTCAAACTCATTTTAGTTCAAGGGCCACATTCAGCTAAATTTGATCTGCAGTGGGCCGATCCAGTAAAATAATAACATAATATATAAATAATGTCAACTCCAAACTTTTCTCTATATTTTATAGTAAAAAAAAAGTAAAATTAATCAATGAAAATGTTTACATCTACAAACTGTCCTTTCAAACAATGTGAATAACTTGAACAAACTGAAAGAATAAGTGTAATTTTAACAATATTCTGCCTCAGTTTATCATTAACACATGTTCATTATAACGTACAGACCACTGTGAATCTACAAATACACACATTTAGTATCAGGCAGAATATTGTTAAAATTGCACTTATTGTTCTTAAGACATTTCAGGTTCTTCACATTTGTTCAGATTATTCAAATTTTTTGTGAAATTATACTTTGTTTTAGTGTTAACACATGAAAATATTTACATTTACAAAGAGAAAAATGTGGAGTTTTGAGTATTTATAGATTATTATGATAGAATTTTAGTGGTCTGATCCACTGGAGATTGAATTGGTCTGTATGTGGAACCTGAACTAAAAGGACTGTTAATTTCTTAATATCTATATTTCACAAATTCATCCCATCTCGTAATTTAATGTTTTGTGCACTAAATCAAAAGGGGGGAAATGGTGTTGTCATTATTTATAGGTTATTATGATATTATTTTTGAGTTTGATGACCTAACTTGCACTTTGCAAATTCATCTCGCGGGCCGGATTGGAACCTTTGGCGGGCTGGTTTTGGCCCCTGGGCCGCATGTTTGACACCTGAGAGATAGATAGATAGATAGATAGATAGATAGATAGATAGATAGATAGATAGATAGATAGATAGATAGATAGATAGATAGATAGATAGATAGATAGATAGATAGATAGATAGATAGATAGATACTTTATTGATCCCTAAGTAAATTCAAGTATTCAGCAGCTTTGCATACAGCACAAGAAGACAAAAAACAAACAGACCAAAACACAACAGTGGGTTAGGAACCAGGTTGACATTAAGGTTAGTATATATCAGTGTTTTTCAACCTTGGGGTCGGGACCCCAAGTGGGGTCGCCTGGAATTCAAATGGGGTCGCCTGAAATTTCTAGTAATAGATTAAAAAAAAAAAAAAAACCTTACTATACATAAAAGACATACTGTGACAAACTGTGAAGCTGAAACTGAAGCACTGTGGTACTGTTTATCTTTCAAATGTTCTTTGTGGTCAGTTTCAGATGCTGCAGCTCTTTCATAATTCATAGTTTGAGTTACTGTTTGTTCAGTATTAATTGTCAGCCTTGTAAATCCAAGCTGGACTGACTGTACATATCCTGACCAAGGAAAATAAAATTCTCACTTTGTGCAGTAATCTACACCTGGCTTTTCTACCTCTGTCCATAATAATATGCATTATATAGACTAAATGTGTCTAAAATTAACATTTATTTGTAACATAGTATAGCAAACTATTACATGATTAAAAATAAATTAATTTTAGCAACAAAAAAAAAGTGTCCGTTTTGAATGTCAAGAAATTTGTGATGTTAAAATGGGGTCAAGAGCCAAAAAGGGCTGGGAACCACTGGTATATTTACTCTAAAAGACACATGCCAAAGAACTAACTCTAAAAGAGCTTCCTGTACAATACTGTAAATAAAGACCTCTGATTGTATTTACACATTTCAGGGCAGTGATATAAAGTGTAACAGTGATTTAAGTGATCTACGGTGGTTTAAAAAGTAGGTGTAGTCGAACTACATACGGTGCTTGGATATTTTAAAGTCTCATTGGATCAGTCCTAATGTGGTCATGACTGAGACAGAGAGACCCCCCCGACCACTCAGTGTTGAGTTGTACAATCTGATGGCCAGGGGGATGACAGAATTCCTGAGCCTACTGGCCTGTACTTTGGCTTTTCTTTGGATGATGAGAGCTAAAGTCAAGCAAAACAAGCAAAGTAAATGGGAATTTATGCAGGGATTGTATTTGTGGAAAACAAAAATGAAGACATGTGTACACTTCCAGTTTTTGGCTACAGAAACGCTGCCTCAACGGCATTTTGTGCTGATAATGAAAAGCGGGTTTGTTTCCATAATGACTAACGGCAGTGCCTGCCATTATCAGCGAACAGTTCTTAGGTACAACTCCCAAACACTTAGAAACTCCACAACACAGCCAAACACTCCCATCACAGAAAACAGCCACTGCCTATTCCCCTTTCCCCTATTTGTTCGTTTTGCTGCTGTTGTAAACTGTCAGCAATGCACTGAAAATCCAAGTCTGCTCTTCCATGTGATTAGTCAGCTTGCAAATAAAACACTGTTTCACAATGTGGCAGAGTCAAAACTTTCCCCAAAACTTTTAAAAGACTTCAATTCTGCCTGGTAGCAAGAAGCGAGGGAACACCTTCAGGGTTGGATGTGAACTTCTCCCCATTCATTTGTGAATAAAAAGACACCGGCAGGTTGAATGAAACGGAACACAAGCCAGGAAGCATGTGTGAGGCGCAGATACAGAATGTGACAGGTGGAAAGGGACAAAGGATTTATTATTATATTGTTACAACCCTGCTAACCCTAATTAATGTTCCTGATGTGCGAGTGCGAGAGGCGGTGGGATCACATGGGTGGAATGGGCTCACTGTTGAGACCGAGTGCCGTGCTTCAGCTGACAAGTAATGAAGCATTACAGCCAAAAAGCACCAAACTCAATTAGCCGTGTTAATGTGCCGTTTGGTTTCGCCAAGCGTGTTCGTTCTAATGTATTTACAGAGCCCTTTGCTCTGTGGCCTCGGCCTGTTTGACCAGACACTGGATATGGGCTTTTCAGAATAAGGCTACTGGGTTTTATAGCAGCTATATTTAAGAAAAGAGGTGATTTTCTTCTGTAAAAACCTGGTAGAATAATGACGTTCACGCAGTTATTACTCCTCTCGAAGATGAAGCAGATGTTTTAGCATTGCTATTGTCAGCATGATGTCAATGTTTATCCCACTAAGCAGCTATGCTAGAATATACGATGGCTGTTGACTCAGAGACTTGAATAGGAAAATGTGCAAAAGACATGAAAATATTTAGAGGATGCCATGAGGATAAATGCAATTTAATAACAGGAAAGTTGATCGGTATAGTATGTAATTTATTTGCAACTTTTGGTGACATGTTCATGTTCATTTGGTCTTTTTGCTGGAAGACTTGCAGGAACTTTTCTGTGGGAAGACCCGTGAATATTTCCATTGTGGGGATTTTATTAGGATGTCTCTTTCTCCCTCCTTCCTCTATCAAATTATTACCATTTTGAAAGTGCTCTTCTCTCTGTAGAACAGTGTTTCTCCATGTTTTTCTGTCAGGCCCCCCTTTGGAGGACAAAAAATCTCCAGGCCCCCCCTCAACCCCAACAACATTATAACAGTGGTGCAACTATACCTTTTATTGAAAGAAACATCAATATTGGCACAATTCTTTTTGCTTTTCCTTGAATAATTTGTTGTGCAAATGAAAAACAACTTAGATTTTTGCTTGAATGATACAAATAAACTCACTAAGACTGCACCCTGACACACTATTTTTCCGAATAAAAATAGGAAATTATCTTACAATTATGACAATTAAGTTACTTGTTTTAGAACAACAAACAAATTTTGGTAAAACAGATTCATTCAACTCTCCCTCACATCAACAGATCATCGACAGATTGAGTGTGGACGTCGTTTGCACTTCAACCAAATCCTGACTTTGTCACAGTCATCCATAACATTAGCGTCAATGAAAACACCAAATTTCCTTTAATTTATTTTTTCTGTATCGATACTGTGCATTAAAAAATGTATGGGGCAGATACTGGTTCACTTATCCACACTTTTTGGACATGTCCTAACCTTCATAACTATTGGACATCTATATTTACTACATTTTTAAAAATATATGACATTAACTTTACACCTTCAGTCCTGACAGCACTTTTTGGAGTGATTCCCTCAAACATTCATATTTCTAAATATTATTCAAATACTATTGCATTTGCTTCTCTACTTGCACGATGTCTTATACTTTTGAGGTGGAAACAGGAAACCCCTCCCACACATGATCAGTGGATTGCAGACATTATGAGGTTTTTACATATGGAGAAGATGAGATGTACGTTTGCAGGATCAATTCCAAAATTCTATAAAGTATGGCAGCCTTTTCTAAAATTCATAGAAACTTATAGAATGAGCCATATATCATGACTCTAACACCAAATCACTACTCATTACCTGGATAACTGTAGGGATGGTACATATTTTATTTCTGTCTTTTTAAACTTTTTTTTAATATAGGTATAATTGTTATCTATTCAATTTTATTTTATGTATTTATTTTTGCTTTAACAATGTTTTCACATCCAGACTTTGTATGAATGCTATAAGCCTCCTGTTCATAATCCTGATGTCTTTTGGTAGATATATTTACATGTTTATGTTTATATTTAAGTTGGGGGTGGGGACTTGTGTTCAAACAGTCAGCAGAAATGTACAGATTGTATGATGCATCCATGTTATGGTGTTAAAAATCCACAAATAAAATTATTATTTTTTTAAAATATGGGAGTAGAAGTATTGAGTTTTGGGAAATGTAGTGAAGTAAAAGTGAAAGTAAATAGAATAAAAAATACTCAGTAAAGTACAAATTCTCCCCAAACATACTTGAGTACAATAGTGAAGTATTATTACTTTGTTACTATACAACACTGTTTTGCAGGGATTTAGTCATTTAAATACCACAATGTGCTCCAAATGTTCCAGCAAAATATCTTCTCTCCCAACAGTATTTTGTAAATGTACTGTCACAGCATCTTGCGTTCACGACAATGCCCGGGAATTAGCCAAACAACCTGAACAACTTTTACTTTTATTACAGTGCTAATATAGTGTGGAGATGGTACTAAGTGGCCATTACTATTTGATTAGAATGAAATGATACGTGGTGAATATATGTTTGTCATTAAAATATTATCAAGTCGTATCAGGTATACTTTCATTTACAGTGATGGTGAAAATTCCCATGATGCCACTGTAATCACAGCATTTACTCAGTAATTAATGGTGCACACACAGGTAAATCTGCCATTTAGATATCCTGATTAAGCCATCATTATAATATCTGAAAGTAAATCTCACTAATACCATGGTACTGCACTTTCTCAAATGTTTGCACTGATTCTGCTACTTTTTTTTTTTTTTTTTTGCGCCTGCCACTGCATCCATTACAGCATGCTAAATATAATTAGCATACTTTCAAATTGACTAGACTGAAATCCAATGAAAACATCTAATTACAATCAATTTAGGTCGTGCACTTCGCATCGGCGAGCAGTATCGATCAAGCCTCCGATCAATCAGTAATCAGTCAAACAGCGGCATCGTGTCTGACGTGGATGATCAGTTTAACCCTATTGAACAGCTCAACGGATCTTTGAGTAAGAATTTGAGGTTAATTAGGATTATTTTTTTCAATCCAGCTCAGATTTGGTGGATTTTAAACACTTTTTTTTCACTCACTACTCTTCATGTTGATAAGGTTTTTGGTTTGTAGTTTGTAATTTCCACAAATCTTGCTGTTGGGTTTGAAAGGTGGCATTCTAATAAGTGTGTTTATTTCCTGGAAGGTAAACAGTGGCCTGTAAAATACCATTAAGGCTACCTAATGACAAGGTAGGAAAAATGGAGCAGTAATGGCCTCTTTAAGAGTCAGTAAATGGAACCACGCTAAATAACAAACCACCAGATGACAAATAACTGACCTTTCATTTAAGTTCATGTATACATTAACATATAGGATAAACTGTGTCTGAACTCACACTGTTGGAAACAAGGAAAAGACTATGTATAATAATGTACATGGATAAATAATATATCTCTATCATGTAATTAGAGCAGCTCCCCGAATACATTTGCCCAAATTAGACCCTTGGAGTATTTCCACAGTGTTTAATGTTGCATTCAATACTGGCTACACTCTGCTCTACTTACTCAAGTCATCTTTAACTCCCATTAACAAAACAATCGCAGGCACGGCTTGATTGTTAATAAGTGCTTTGTTAATGATGTGCAGTTTCAGACTTTGTTGTGTCGGAATATGGGATTCAAAGAGTTCTAGTTCATGTGAGGAAAAACATGCCATGTATGACAAAACAAAGGAAAAGAAAATGCAAAAAAAAAAAAAAAAAAAAAAGAAAGGATAAGGAGGGGGGAGAGGGATGGGGATTATGATAATGCTGAGGTGACAGCTGTTCGGCTGTGGTGAGCAGCTGTATCCACTGAAGGGGATGAGGCCGGAGCCAGTACAGGATGGTCTGTCCACGCCACCATGACAGTAAAGGTAGCCAGGAGAGACAAAGGAAGGGAGAGCTGCATGCAAATACAGGCTGGAAATAAACAGGGGAATACATTAGGGTATTTCATATGAGGCTTTGGGAAATTTTGGATGGCTTACAGCGTTAGTGTTTAGTTTAGTTGATTTATTTAGTAAGGATCATGCACAAAAAACATGAATCTTATAGGAGAAAGGATGCATTTGAATAGATGTAAGAAGTAGCTAGTTTCCATTTGCACTAGTGGGTAAATATAAAATAAATGCATTTCCAAGACACTAACCATACATGCCCTCATACCCAGCGCATATGCTAACATAGTGTTGCATTCAAAGCCCAGATTATATCATCAACATAATCACAATGCAAAAAACATGGTGATACAGAGAGAGTTTTTATTCACTTCATGTTTACTAAAGTATGTTTTCCTAAAATCCATCAGGAGAAAAAATATGATATTTAGCAGCATCCGATTAGTCAACTGAATATCCCCTTCATTCACTTATAGTACCTGTGAAACATGTGGGAAGTTCTTCTTTAGAGGCAGTGTTTGTTTCATCTTTTTCAATAAGGGGATAATAACTGAAATGTTTGGCTGTAATGGACCTTAAAGCTGAATGTCACTAATAATAAAACAGAACAAAGTCAGAGCTACAGTAGAAACAATAGGGCAAACTCCAAGAACATGACCCACTCCCTGTAGATAAAAGCAATTAAATGACCAAGCTAGAAAAGCACTCAGAGAGCACAGACCTCCGTCAAGGCAGATTAGTGCCCCCCCCCCCCCCCCGATCACCACCAAAATTTTATCAATTGTTCCTTGTGCCAGTATCAACATTTCCTGAAATTTTCATCCAAATCCGTCCATAACTTTTTGAGTTATCTTGCACAAGAACAGACAAACCAACGCCGACAACACCTCCTTGGTGGAGGTAAATATGGCGGTTTTCAATTTCATGTGATTATATACCAATAAAAACATATTCAATTTCTGCAATTAGATCTACCATCGACCATCACCAGTCATTTGTCCATCACCATCTTGGCTTTTTGGAACCATAAAGCTGGATTTATGGTCATGCAGACATCACGCGTCACCACCTGGGCCGTCACTTCAGACAGCCTTGACGTGCACTTCTTTCAGATTGTAACTATACGGCATGGCAACACAGAGACCCTGCCTCCTGATTGGCCAATTTATGATCATGTGATGCCAGGACTATACAACAACAAATGTTCTGGAGTTCTGCCGTATATAGTTCATTTGTTTTTGTTCACTTATTTCGCTTACTTTTTGCTCCTGAAAAACCTGTGTGGTTAATGGACATTAATATACACATATTTATTTGATTAGTATAATCAATAATTATTAAATTTTGGTATTCCCCGTTGGTCGTTCAGCGGTCACATGGCCCATCTCCTATGTTACCTCCTCCATTGCTTACGCTGTAATACTTTTAAAAGAACCACATCATCGTCATTGACTTCTACGAGCTCACGAAAAACAGTGCTCCGTGTTGGCCGCTATTGTTGTTCTAAAACAGGAAATGCCTGCCGGAAGATATCGAAACCATGGAAACAACTCCCCCCACTGGAATTTCATCTTTAAAACCAGCTGATACCAGCACTACTGCCACCTTCTGATTTGGAGGAGAAACTACAACACTTTCTCAAAACGACGCTGCTACAGTACGCTCAAGTGCGAGAGTACATAACACTATCATCAGATACAGCGTACCTATATGACGCAGAGCTACGTGTGACTATAAATCCAGCTTAAGAAGTGACCATATTTGGTCAAAATGGTGGAAACATGATGGGTGTTGGGCTAAACTCACCCTTATTCTAATGTAACACACAGATTTGACAGTATTACATCTGCATGGTGTATAATTTTACACTCTTCTTTATCCTCCTGAGACCCAGCTATGCATTTTTGTCCTCTGTAGGGGACAAGAGTTTCACAGCTTTATTGAGGAAAAAAAAAAAAAACGCTGTCCGCTGCAAACGACATTCCATAAAAAATTGTACAAATGCATCTGAAAAAACTGTTGCATTGTGCTGTTTCCAATAAAGGCAATTATTTAATGTAAAAAAGCCAAAACTTGTACTTTCCTGGGTCTCAGGAGGATATGTAACTTATAAATCATGAATGCAGTTGGAAAAATGCTTTAATTCAATACAAATATGATCAGCAGATGAGTGACCGGTCAGACGCACCTGTCAATCAAAGCCCACAAGCAGAAATCAGTGCTTTCTGTCAGGGCTTTTGTTATTTTTAGTTTTCAAAAGGACACACATCAGAGAGTCCAAATAAAGCGAACAGGACCAGAATGTAGTAGAGGTCATCAGGACTCCACTTCCACAGCTGTTATCCCAAGGCCGGTATGAATGATGAAGGAACTGGTCAAGTCTCAGCACTTATATCAGAAAGTGAAAAGTGGAAACCTAAACATAAAAGACAAGTTTAGTGCAGATTCTTCTAATGCCTTTCACTTTGACACAGTGGAGAATACCCTGACCAAAGGCCTCTGCCATAAAGCCGGTTTTGTGAAGTTTGTAAAATGTGATTTTTTTTTTTTTTTTTTTTTTGTCAGTTTGGGTCCAAAGAGAAGTTCTTTTATGGGAGGATTAGCAGAGCTCAACCTCGGCTGTATTCTGTGACCGTTTTTTTAAATATTTTTTAAAAAAACTCTTCTGTAACACATCTCCTGGCTCTCTGGAAGTGTGTGTAACTGGAAACACACAAGTCGATGTGCAGTGAGAGAAAAAAAAAAAAAAGGAGTCTGATACACAAACTTCACACAGACAGTTCTGGTCTCCCACATCCACTTGGCTGCAGATATCCTGTTCACAGGTGGTCGATCTCACTCCTTTTCCACCTGAACATCTCTTTCCTTGATGTTTATTTTCTCTTCTAACATAACTGTCTGGAAAGATTTCATCAGTGCTCCACAATCCAACACCTGTCCACCTGAAAACCCCACCAAATCCCTCTGCTTCTTATCCATCAACTTAGCACCTTGTAATTACAACTCATGGAGCGTCAGTCTGCAGGAAAAAGAAATAGAAGTTTGATTTTGACATTGAAATGGATCATGACATGGACTCCTTTTCTGATCTTTGTTAATAGTACAATTCGTCAAATTTCTCTCGACTGAATATTGTATTATACAGTATTGGGCCCAACCCCAGTTCACCTCTTAGCCCCCCCCCCCTGGCCCCTGCACTTGGCACTATCTCTTGAAACGGAGCTGCAAAGGGTAGGGGTTGAAACATACCCCTATGAAATGAAACAACCCTTCGCGACCTGTTTCGTCAGGGGTGTCAAACTCATTTTAGTTCAGGGGCCACATTCAGCTAAATTAGATCTGCAGTGGGCCGAACCAGTAAAATAATAACATCATAATATATAAATAATGTCAACTCCAAACTTTTCTCTATGTTTTAGAGCAAAAAAAGTTGATTTACATTATGAAAAGGTTTACATCTACAAACTATCTTTTCAAAAGACATGAATAACATGAACAAACTGAAAAAATAAGTGTAATTTTAACAATATTCTGCCTCACTTTATCATTTACACATGTGCAGTATAACTTTAGGATCACAGTGGATCTACAAATACACAAAACATTTAGTAACAGACAGAATCTTGTTAAAATTGAACTTATTTCTCTTAAGACATTTCAGGTTGTTCATATTTGTTCAGGTTATTTACATTTTTTGTGAAATTATACTTTGTTTTAGTGTAAATACATGAAAATATTTACATTTCCAAAGGGAAAAGTTTAGAGTTGTCATTATTTATATGTTAATATGATAGTAGTTTACTGGTCCCGCCCACTTTAGATTGAATTTTTCTGAATGTGGAACCTGAACTAAAAGGATTGTTTATATCTTAGTGTAATTTTTGCATTTCACAAATTCATCCAAGGGCCGGACAGGACCCTTTGGCGGGCCGGATTTGGCCCCCGGGCCGCATGTTTGACACCTGTGTGTTACGTCATCAGCAGTCATCGATGCCACTATTAACAAATGCAACAACTTTGTTTCCAAAAGTATTTTCCATGCCGTCAGCAGCTGTTAACATCTCTGTTCCATGGGCTTTGGTCATCTTTTTGCAGCTTTCAACTATAAACCACAGAAATGCGATCTATAACACATTGAAGCGGCATCAAATGGTCAGTCAAATGATTAAGATGTTTACGAAGAAAATACGTACATTTGTGTGTTTCTTTCATCACACTGCTGCACTTTTTGGCTGTGTTTACCTCCATCTTGCCAATGATTTGAACAGAATTATGGGAAATTTCTTCTACCCCTCTGTTCGTAGTGTTGTCCTGAAACATCTCTGTTTCGAGGGTTATACAGCTATACCCTTAGCCCTTACCCTGCGTCTAACTGAGAATCAGGACAACACTACCCCTTCATGTGTACGTGCAAAACGGAGGGGTAGGGGTATGGGGGAGGGGCCAAGGGGTAAACTGGGATTCAGTCTTGGTGTGCCTTAGCAGTTTTGACCTATCATTATTACCTCCGCCAAGGAGGTTATGTTTTTGCCAGGGTTTGTTTGTTTGTCTGTTTGTCTGTCTGTTAGTGTGCAACATAACTCAAAAAGTTATGGACAGATTTTGATGAAATTTTCAGGGTTTGTTGGAAATGGGATGAGGAAGAAATGATTAACTTTTGGGGGTGATTGGGGGTGGGGGGGGCCACGGGGGGGGGCGCAGACCAGAAAATTTCATCAAAATCTGTCCATAACTTTTTGAGTTATGTTGCACACTAACGGACAGACAAACAGACAGACAGACAAACAAACCCTGGCAAAAACATAACCTCCTTGGCGTGGGGGGGCCCACGGGGGGGGCCACTGATCAGCCTTGGCGGAGGTCTGCGCTCTCCGAGTGCTTCTAGTTTATTTTTTGTCTTTCCTGTAATCTGTGCCAGGGGAAGGGGGTTTCTTCTGCATGTTATTTGTCTATTTGTTTGACTTTTGGATCAAACAACAGAATTAAATTCTTTGTTTTTATATGTGGGAAAAAAAACAATAAATAGAATGTCTAAAAAAAAAAAGAAAAAGAAAGAAATGCATCTGTTATCTGATGCAGTCTTTTTGCAGTGTTCGATTGTTCTATACTCTGAAGACATCTGACTAATTTACTAATCAACCTTCAGTAAGTGATGATAGTAGCTCCACTGTTTTTCAGTGCTCACTGAACTTCCACATGTACCGTTAATCCACTTTGAAGACATATATTTTTGATTTCAGTAAATCTTGTTACCTCAGGCTTGCAGTTTCATTTGTGAGCTTGTTAAGACACAAATTGTATAGACATAGTGGTTTTTTTTTTTTATTTAATTCCAATGCATTTATTAACCCTTCATAGGGCACACATAGAAATCCTCTGAAATTCAAAATTTCAACCTTCGTGCATTATTGGAGGACATAAGACACAAGATTTTATTATTTTTGTTAAATTTTTCCAAATTTGTTATTGTTATGTAGAAAATCAAGGTCAATGAAGTTCCCATATTTGGTTCCTTACCCATAAGTGGCAAAAAAAAAAAAAAAATAATACAAGAAAAACACGTTAGGTGCAAGGAACATGTATTTTAGAACATTAGACCAACATAAGTGCTGATCCAAACCCCTGTCCACATCCACATGATCCCTTTGAACATCATTCCTTACATTAGTACCATTACTTCATGGTACCTAACAAAGCAGGTACACTCACTGTTCATGCAGAGGTGGACCTTACAGACCCTGTAGACCACATTGGACCTGAGATTGTTGACTCACTGTCCTTACTGGAACTGTTGCTGTCACTGTCTTATGTATGTGGAAATTACCAAAAATAGTCATTTGCCCGATAAAGGGTTAAACCAGTCTACTGTCACTTTAATTGTTTACGATGAAACTGTGACTAAAACGTCTCCATTTTAACTCCAAGGAGATGCATAGTCAAGAGATGTCAAACTAAAAGATTTAATGGATAAAAAAAATAACTTTGGGTGATTTAAAAAGCCAAGACAGCGAGGCAGTTAATGGCCCACTCAGCGAAACTCTGGACACTTTTTTGCTTTTACTTGAAAGGAAAAAGTGATATGATTACAGTAATTAAATCTTCATGTTTATGAGAATGGATAATTTCATAATGCTAAGCCAAGATTTGACACATAGTTTCCAGTTATAAAGCTTTTCACATCTTCCAAATTATGGGATGTCAAAAGATCAAAAGTTCTGAAAAGGCCATAAGAGTCTTGCATAAAGGTTTTTTTTTTTTATTTCAGTTTGAAATTAAATACATGTGGCTAAACTCTAAAGAAAAGAAGACAGTAGACAGATTGGCTTAGAGCTACAATGGATCATCAATTCATCCAGTTAGTCAAACATCTCGATTTTGGACTGTTGGTTGGTCCTCTAAGACATTCATTTGAGCTGTAGGAGATTTATAGAGTAAACAATTAATCGTTAAATCAAGATTAACCCATAAATTCTCAGACAAGGAGTGGGACATGGCGCTTCTTAGGGTCCATTCCTCCTCCATTTGTTCACGACATTCCTTAATTCAATTCAAGATTTTACATCGATTGCACTTCTCTAAAGTTAAACTATTCCCTGACATAAACCCTATCTGCGACAGATGCAAGCAGGCCCCAGCAACAATATACCGCGTGCTATGGTCCTGCTCCAAACTTATCCCCTTCTGGAACTCTTTTTTTGATTTCATTTCCAAGGTTTATGGATGCTGTATTCAACCATCTCCCCTTACTGCTATTTTTGGTCTCATTTCATGCACAGATGACTCAGTTCCTTCAGCAAACCTACAAAAAGTTGTGGCCTTTGCATCTTTACTAGCTAGGCGTACCATTCTCTTCAAATGGAAGAACTCATCACCTCCACCACACGACCAATGGATCAGAGACATCATGCTTAACATAAAGTTAGAAAAAATTAGGTTCACCCTAAATAACTCTACCAATAAATTTTACAAAATATGGGAGCCTCTTTTAAACTGTGTGAATATGTTACCTGGCCTGGAACTTTAATAACATTTTAGGTGCTTATATTGTTATTGACTTGTTTTGTTTTTTTCATTTATTTTCTTTCCTCCTTTAATGGTACCAGAATGCACTGTCTTGACTATCTATATGCGTGTCTTGTTTGTATTGCCTTTTTTGTTTTTCCTTGGGTTCTGTTGGTGTATCATGTCCAGTGTCAATCTCTGTATCATGAATACATTGCTTGAAATTATAAATTTTATACTTGTTGAATGAAAAGTTCTATAAATGTTGAAAAGTTCTATAAATAAAGTTTAAAAAAAAAAAAAAAAAGATTAACCCATAAAGACCCAAACATTTACTGGTGACCAAAATCATTTACTGATATAAAAAGTTAAATACCTGTTGATGCCACTAGTCTTATGAATATGTGTAAATATTTGTTGCAAAACACAGTTCATGGTCATCAGATATGACCCATCTGGATGCTCAGAGGCTCCGTAGTTACCGCGGAAACACCGTCATCTTCTACAACATTGATTCACCAGTAAAACCCATGGAGTTTGATAAATGACATTGGATGGAGATGGAGATGCTTGGTTTATGTTCGGTTAATGATAGATTTTACCAAAAAAAAGTCTGTTTTTCTTCAGTTTTCTCTGTTTTTGGTATAATAACCTTTACATCAATCATGATCATTAAATTAAATGTAGGAAAACACCTGATTTTTACTTAATAATGCAAAATACTGAGCATAATATTAGAATAAATGGTGATAAACCACTTGAGAAAAGTTCAAAGTAGAGAAAAAATCATGTGGGAATTGCCACAGAAGTAGCACTGGGTCTTTATGTGTGAATCAATAATGCAGCTGTAGACTGGGTGGACATACTATCCAGTCTTACCTTTGGAAAGGCCTGATGAACACGTCTTGTTGCCTGTATCTGTGCCGCCTCTGGAGGATTACAGAACACATCCAGCTAAGGTCACGAACCTCATCAGGTGTCCCTTTGAAGACCAACACTGATTACTTAAGACCGGGTTACGTTGGGTTCCGGGTCCCAGCAGCCCTGTCCGACAGCTTTGCATCGTCCCCACTAAGCCGTGCTGATCGATGGACACATTTGAGGGGCTGGAGGCATGTCTCAATCCCCTGGTTTCATCGATTAGCATCCCTATTACAGCGTTCCCACTCCCAACCTCCCGCTCCTAGTTTATTTCTAAAGCTTCACTGCTGCTTTCCTCTTCTATCCATTCCCACTCCTACCTCTAGTTTCTGTCAAACTTTATTTCTTACTCTGATCTACTTCAATTCTCTCCTACTTTCAGCTCTTTCCTTTGTTTCTTTGGCTCTCACCGTCTTCCCCTATCTCTCTGTCTTTCACTATATCCTATAGCTCTTTTTAATTCCACCCCCCTTCACTTTCCGTCTCGGTCTCAAGGGCCTCGGGCTCCTCACCAGTGGATTACCACACATCTTAGAAACCCAGCTCCCTCAGTCCTGTTGGTCCAATTAGTTGTCAGATAGAGCATCAATCAACCCAAGCCTCCACAGGCAAAATTATCCTCCCTACCCCATGCAAAGGAATATGTGTTTGGTTGTCTGAAAGCATTTGGTTTGAGAATACACATTAGGATGTGTGCTGATGATACCTTTTACAGTTCACAATGAAATTACAGTAATGTATGCTACCAAAGATAGCCTGTTGTTGTGGATATACCCGATAATTTAAAGGAATCTGGGGAGGGCGCACGTGCATTTGTGTCAACATCTTCCGTCCCAGTCGCTCGTCTTCCTTGGTAAACAGGCTGCCAATTTGATCACAGCCCAATTATAGCAATTGCTCAAATATTCATGGGAGAACAGTGAAGCATGAAAATAGGAAGAAAAGCGCGTGGAGCCTGAAGACACAAACAAGGAGAAAAAATGGGAAGACGGAAACAGCATGAGACTTGATAGACTTGAAAAGGGAGGAGAAAGTGACAGATGATGGGTGATATAAGTGGAAGGAAGAAGGAGAAAAAGTCAGAAGTATTGTAGTGATGACAACTATTTCGGCACAAACCAACCTTCACATGAGTTGGTGTTGAAGTGGGGTGAAGACTCATGTTGAAACATCTGCTGCAACTACATTTAGGTCCTAAGTATTAAAGGAGTGATATTTTGCTTTATTTTAAATGGAATTATACATTTTAAAACATTTCCCTGTGGTCTACATAAACTGTAAATGCTATAATTGGGTCTGAATTCTTCATTAATTCAACTCCACAGGTCCATCTTCAACCCTATTTCTGAGTAATGACACCAGAAAGGTTGTTTTGAGCGCTGGCCCTTTAAATGCAAATGAGAGACTTCACACCCCCCCCCCCGCGCCAGGTTGCTGACCATGCTTTCTGTCCCGTTCAGACACTTGTGTTCGTTAATACAACCAACAACTGCATTTTAGATAATAGGCTCAAAGTTTGGACATATTTTCGGTTTTTACTACAACTACTGCTGTTGATAAACAATTATGTCGTACTCAGAGAAACGTTTGTCGGAAGTCTTGACCTTATATGTGCAAATGTTGTAACGTAACTAGTTATAGACGTAACAAATTGAAACAGGTTGTAGAAATCCACTCGATTTTTGCTGGAATTAATATAAAGATAGCTTGCAGATTGCAGCACCTAGAGGGTTCAAATTCAAACTTTATGAACTATTAGGGTCCAAATACACAGATAAATGTACCAAAGACTAATAACAGTGGGTTTAACAAAATATGACCCCTTTACACTAATTGGGCAATTAGTGCGACTTTATTGCATCATCACTTAGATTTGTTTAACTCGCTGCATGCTTGAAGTCTAGTGAATGACTGTGATCGTTGTCTTTTCTGGTGTAAAACCTGGGTCACAGCAGGATCTGAAACTCTAAAATCACTTAATTGCTATGGTGTGACTGTAATCACTGGGTTTGTGTTTATTTTTCGGTTGTTATATGCAGAGAAATACAAGTCAGATGCAAATAGACCTCACAACAACAGCAGTTCAGGGTTCTTTCAAGTTACCCAAAGCATCTTAAAACATAGACAATATAAAAGTCATAAAAGCATAAAAGCATATTAAAAAATAAAGGTATAAAATCAAAGGGACAACTATGGTTAGTGTACGAGAGAGTTGGAAATAATGGGATTTGAGTAATGACCTTTCTTGGCTTTACCCTTAAAGACCTTGAACTACTTTTTAGCTTTACTAAGTACTTTATCCAGTTTATTATATGATCCTCTGAATTCATCCGCTCAAATCTGGTATTTTCCTTTATGTAATTTAGTGTCCACATAGATGTTCATAAAACCTCAAAGTAAATGTAAAGGTTATATCAAAACAGAGAAAAAAAATTTTCATGTAAATATGTATTTAACTGAATGTAAAATCAAGCATCTACAACCAGTATCATTTGTCAAACTACATGGATTTTATTGGTGAATCAATGTGACAAAAAGTGACAGTATTTTCACTATGAAGCCTTTGAACGTCCAAATAAGATGCATGATAGGATTAGTAATTTAACCCGTAAAGACCCAGTGTTACTTTTATGGCAGTTTCCAAATGAATTTTTCTCAATATTTAACATTTTTTAAGTGATTTATCACATTTATTACAATGTTAGCCTCTATATTTTGCATTTTTCAGTGTAAATCATGTGCTTTCCCATATTTCATTCACTGATCATGTGGATGTTCATGAAAACTCAGAGTGAATTCACAGGTTGTTATATCACAAATAGTGAAAATTGAAGAAAAAGTGACTTTTTCCGCAAAGATTTCAATAATAGAATGTAAAAACAAGCGTCTCCATCCACTGTCATTGATCCAACTGCATAGGTTCTACTGGTGAATCAATGTTGTAGAAGATGATGACGTTTCCGCGGTAACTATGGAGCCTCTGAACATCCAAATGGGTCATATGTGATAACCATGAAAAGATGACAAACTGTATTTTTCACCATTTATTCACATGTATTGATAATATTAGTGGATCAACAGGTATGAAACAGTTCATATCAATAGATGGTTTTGGTCACTGGTGGAAGTTTGGGTCTTTATGGGTTAAAACCTATTAAACATTTTAGATCAGTAGATGCTTTTGGGTTCCAGTGGTCTTTGAGGGTTAACTGGGACTGAGTTACACTTGTGTTTCAGCTGACAAAGGTAACCATGTTAGCTCATGAGTTCATAAACCAGCCCTCTTGAGTGGGTACCAACACACTAATGTTTTTGTGTGGACATGCAGACAAATCTTTGCAGGTCTCGGCTTGCTTCAGATTTACCTCATATATGTTTTCAACTAGTAGCAAATGGAAGTGGTCTGTAAATTGTGTCTGCAGGTTTCTGATGTGGAAAAGCAAAATAACAAGATATAAGCAAATTTTCAGTGATTGCACCTATACAGTAATGTGCATGTGGGGAATAGCTCTAAGAAAAGCTTTACAACAGCAGTACAGTTAGCTATAATGGCTAAAAGGTTTTCCAGGGGGACTGGTTTGTGATTAAGGCCGGTCAGACATAATGACTGTGTTACCTCAAATAGGTAATAAAAAAAATGGAGTCGAACCAATACTGAGTGAAAAAGGAGTCCAGGTGACAAACACAGGAAGTTACCTTTCAGTGCTGGTGGCCTTTGTGCAGGATATTGGCTGAACATGGACCATTTCTTTGGTTAACTCGAACATCTGAACCAGTCCAGTTGTTTCCAAAGGTAACACTTCTCTTAGAGTTTTCCATTATGAATGCATTCCTCTTGTTTATGTGAAGTGTAGAAACCAGTGAGTAAGTCACAGCGACCCACCGCTGTGCGTCTGCTGTCCAGATGTGCTACCTGAGTGGATGGGCATGTGTAAGTGAGGTCAGCGGAGACCACAAGGCCTTTGTGTGGACAGAGCATGAAGCAAATAGAAGCAAAGGTCCATGTAATTGCCCTTCCCTTTTCTCCGCCTGAGCAGTTTAATGAATGGCGGCAATCTGAAACTACTGTTAAAATGGTAACGAGAGCGCGGGTCAGTGGCTGGCCTCAGATAAATGCATGGTCAAGGTCCAATGCTGAAATGACTTTAACCAGATGTGACTACTCAATGGCAGCTGGCATCCTGAGCCATTAGCGAGACCATTGAATAGGAAGGATGAACTGTTTAGATAAGGGAAACAGTTCTTTTTATGCAGCAATGTGTGTAAATGAATCAGACAAGAAAAAAGGGAGCAATACTGAGCAATGAAATGTCCTTGATTTTAACCTTTTTTTGTTACAAATACAAGGCCTACCGTTGGATTTAGTCTGTTTTTCTCAAAGCATTAGAAAATTCCATTCGAAATAGAATTTGTTTGTTATATAATACATTCCACATAACTGTGTGTCAAGTGTGTTTTAGTGGAGGTTTTTCTCTAACTGTATTCCACTTAATTTCTCCACACAGAGGTTTGTGGGTTATACATAGTGACTTGGACACTCTGCCTACAAAGACATGTTAATTCTAGCTTTAAGATGTTTGTAGTTTACCCTTTGAATCTTGGCTCTTTCATAGTTCCACTATTCATTTTACTCTGCATCACAGTTTCCACAATTTTTCTGTAGCATACACATCCACAATTAACTGGCTGTCTTATAACAGGACTATGACTAGAGCTCTTTATTAGTCACTAGAAAGGTCTTTTTAATGCCTTATTTTGCATAACTAACAGTTTCCCCCATTAATGGGAATTCCATATGAATTATAAAATTATACTGTATAAGGTCCATAGAGAGCAAAGCGTTCTAAAGTTTATTCCTTACCACCAATAAGGAGTAATTAGGAAATTATTGATGTGAAAAGTGTTATTTAATGGCCCAGTAGTTGTAGAATACAGTCCTGCAGGATATGTCATTAATAAATACTATATAATGACCAAGAAATACCCTATATGGCTGATATGGATGCTTTTAAACTACCATTTAATGCTGAATGCAGGGTTCATCTGTTTTGCTCAAAATAACCTAAAGTGTTTATGTCAGGGCTATTCGACAGTTTGGCCCACAGGAAAGTATAAATGGAGTGCTATCGACTGTGGGTAGTATTTCTCTAATACTGGATGTACAGTTGACACAAATCACCATCACATTTTCAACATTTTTATTTAACTGTTAAGTAGGGCTGTCAAAATTAACGCATTAGCATGGATTAATCCATCATCATGACTAATCTGATTAAAAATTTTAACTCAATTAACCCATCTGCAACGTAGAATGACTCTGAACGTCTCTGGCAACACATTTCAGACAGTTTATCCAAATAGAGCACAGGTGTCAAACATGCGGCCCAGGGGCCAAAACCGGCTCACCAAAGGGTCCAGTCTCGCCCATGGGATGAATTTGCAAAGTGCAAATTAGGGCATCAAACTCAAAAATAATATCATAATAACCTATAAATAATAACAACACCATTTTTTTCCTCTTTGATTTAGTGCAAAAAACATTAAATTATGAAAATGTTTGCGTTAACAAACTGTCCTTTAACAATAAAATGTGAATAAGAAATATGAACAACCTGAAATGTCTAAAGAAAATTAAGTGCAATTTTAACAATATCCTGCCTGTTACTAAATGTTTTGTGCCTTTGTAGATCTGATCTGTAATGCATATGTATAAATGATAAGTCAAGGCAGAATATTGATAAAATTGTACTTATATTTCTTTGCAAATTTCATTTTTTTCAGGTTCTTCACATCCTTTTTGTTTGAATAGTTTGTAAACATAAATATTGGTATAATTTAATGTCATTTTTTGCACTAAAACCATTTGGAGTTGTCATTATTTATTGGCTATCGTGCTATTATTTTACTTCAGATTAAATTGGGCTGAATGTGGCCCCCGGAAGAAAAGGAGTTTGACACCCTTGAAGTAGAGTTACCGGCATTCATGTGCAAACAGGCAGTTGATCCAGTAGTGACAGGCACTGATAAAGCACACTAAACAGCATGTTGGCCCTCTGGATGGAAATATGAGGACAAAAAAAAAAAAGTTGATCGACATAAAGTATTATGTACAGTCTGCAAGAAGGAGTTTTCTTTTCACAGAAGCACTTCCGGTTTAAAATACACATTAACACGAAGCATACGTTAGTCTGGGATTCTGCTAACACTTCAGCTAATGCATCACCCAGCTTATGACAAACATGTTAAGTGCATATATGTTCCATTCTTTCTTGAGTCTGTGTGCTCATGCAAAATGAAACACCATTAATATAGATTAAAAACGAATGATATTTAATTGTGATTATTCTGATTTTAAAAAATTGTAATCGTTTGACAGCACTACTGTTAACATGTGGTAAATTTTAACATAACACAAACCTTCATAGTCATTGCTGGCTTTTAGTGCAAGTAAGAAATGGAAACATAACATTTTGAACTGTTTATGACCATCAGTATTGTTTTCTTTTCTGACAAATTTAAAAAAAAAAAAAAAAAAAAGACACACACATCATCCATTTTTATAATAAAGTCCAAAAACTAAAAATGGACATAGGCAGCATTCTGTATGTGTATGACTGTGCTGAAGGAATGAACAAAAAACCGCTCAGTTGTTGTTCAATTTTCTATTTTCACCATCAATTTTATGTCTCTTCTTCATATTAAATCCCGTGTCTCTGGCCTTATGTAAAAAAGTGGCAGTGCTGCAAAATGAGGCAAAATGGGGTAAAGTCTACTGTTTAGCAAGGCTATTATTGTTAATGAAAACTAATGAAATGACGAAAACTAGAATTGTAAAAACATTAACTGAAATAAATAAAAACTATAATTAAAAGAAAAAAACTATAACTAAACCTGTATTGTGTGTTTACAAAACTAACTAAAACCTATAAAAATTATGGATAAAATTCCCTTCATTTTCGTCTTTGTCAACGTCGGATTGATATGAAATCAATTTATTTCCTTCAAGCAATTTTAGCTAGTGGCACCATATGATATTTAACGGTCTGTCACTTGTGGTTTCCAGTCGTCTTCTGGTCCCCACTCTACCTGGAAACATGGAGACTGAAGTTTGGAGAAAGCAGCAGAGTCCTGTCTGGGATTTATTTGAATGCGACAGTGAAGAAGATATAAAGACACTAAAACTAAATATTTAAAAGATAATGAAAACTAATAAAAACTAGCAAACCTGCTCTAAAAACTAATTAAAACTAATTGAATCAGAGAAAAAAAATGGAAAAACTAAATAAAACTGAACTATAATGAAAAATCCAAAACTATTAAAACCATGCTGTTTAGTGACTCTTAAACTATTTATTTAGTATTTGTGGTAGAGGGGCTGCCTGTTGAATAGCTCTGGGTTTTTTTTTAGGTTGAGGCTATATTAAAGGTGTGTGCACTTTCTGCTCAGGTTGGTTCACACCTGCACCTTTAAATCTGTGTTTATGTGAAAGACTGGAGAGCTGAGACATGTAGCATCGTACGTCAGTGTAGAGTTATTCCCCAGATTTAATCGCCGTGGAATTTACTCTTCTGCCAAAATCTATAAATTAAAACTCATGTCATTTTTGGAAATAGGCAAAAATGAGGTCCTCCCTTTTTTTGCGGACTATGATGAATTGTTTGTGTGTGGTCTGGATCTGGAGAATGCGGAGTGGTCCCGGAGGGATGAGTAGGGGGTGTCACACACTTCGATGGAGTACTTGTATTTCACTGTTTTTGCTTTAAAAATGAATGAGTGCATTCTTTCACCAGAGTTTCGGAGTCTGTCTGTCTTTATTTCCCCTCACCCTCTGTCTTCATTGAACGCTTTCCCCTTCTGTCTCCCCCCTCAATAGCTGATTGATAGTGCTCCATTGACACACAGTTGATGGGAATGTCTCGGGGACAAACCGCGGTTGTCAAGTCGGGGTTCATGGTCGACGCTGTTGTGAGCTGGACTCTCAATGGGGTCTCTTGTAGCCCTTGTGTGGAGTCATCCAGAGGTCCCGGTCACCCTGTTGACTTTTCCCCAATAAAACCTATTAGGCTCATTGTCCGCCCGCTTACAAACAAGAAACCCACAGTGGCTGATTATGTGGTCGCGGTGTCACAAGACAGCTACAATGAAGGAATACTTGCTCCGGGACACTTTGATTAGGTCGCCAAGTTCATCCCAAACTTCCTTGCAATTTGTCACTTTAAAATCAATATAAGATACTAAGACTTTCTTCTGTCATTTCTCATTAAAAATACAAGCTCCCAAACTTTGTTGGCTTTAAACTGACATGTTCTCCAATACTTGTTGACTGTAAGTATGTCTTAGAGATTTATTTCTATCGGATTACAACTGACTGGCATGACATTGCACTGCATTCCCAAAAAAGATTTTTACCGCTGTGGTTGGGGTCTCAAACAGTGCCAATTTCACCCTTTAGTCCAATGATCTGTAGGTGGATGCTGCCAAGTCGTAGTCGTACACCCTGATCTGTACACTAGAGGAAACCGAGGAATCTGGCTTCCATGCCGTTCAGCAGTTTTGTCAATGTGGCTAGGTACGCTGCTGCCAAATAAACGCTTTCTCTGCCTCCTGCCAGTAGTGATTTATGGCCGAATACGTCCTTGCCCTGTCCATTTCTGCCCCGAAGAAAAATCATTTTCCAATTGAGCAGAACTTGGGCCTTAGGCTGCTCCAGCATGGAGATAGGGAGGCAGAATATTTTATTGGCATTGGCGTTTGGATGAATGATGCATACCTCTATCTTTTGGGGCTGACTGTCCGACAGTTTCTTTTCCCATTCCTATTTTCAAGGAAAAAATGCATTTTATCTCATAATCTATAGTTATGAATTTATATGGAAGAATGAGCTGTTTGCTTTAAGATGCAGTATGTAACTCCTACTACTACAAAGCTCTCAATAAAAACAGTTGCAAAGTCGAGCTGCAACCGATTAATTGACTCAAAGTGATCCAAAAAAATCATTCAACCACAATTCTCCTGAATCAAAGCTTTGTTTCCTTCATTTCTCTGCTGTTAAACATTGGTTCCATTGTTGTGTTTCACACGGACGCTTATTGTGACGCACAAAGAAGCTTTAATTCAGGAAAACTGGAATAGAACATCTCCCTTCAATCAATTCGAGTCAATTAATCGAATCAGGAGCTTTTGCATTGACTTCAAGCACCTAGTCGATTAATCGCTTGCAGCTCTACTACAAAGTATATAGTAGATGATAATCCACTGATAATTAAAGCCTCTAGATTCAAATATGGTTCAGCTCTAGAAGTTACATATACTGTAAATTCTTCACCAACACATCAGAATGCTTTACATTGTACATTTAATTGTCTCTTAACAAAACTAAGTGTTTTCATGCTCCATTGAAATGCTTCCTGCGGCCGAATGTGACTCATCAGCGTAGGATGGGTAGGCTCTTGCATAGTCAAAGATAACATATGATGCCTTTAGTAGTCAAAAGAAATTAGCTGATATACCGACTTAAATTACATATTTCTCTAAATGTGAACATTCTTGGAACGTCTGATATTATGTAAGTCGAAACGGGCCAACAAACATATGACACATCATTAGCCTCATAGTATAATTGCCGAAGTCAGATTTTTTGCCACATTGTGATATCTACATTAAATGAAGCAGGAGTGTTAGGAGTGTAAAGGTATATTGATTTTGCAATTGTGCTATAAGGCTAACAATATTCTAGCTTTAAAGTTGCAATAATGTGTATTCATATCTTCTCAAATTAAATGATACCAATATAATGCAAAAGATACTGCACAAAATGATGATCTAAATAGTTTCTTGAGGTCTGCTCAGATCTGAGGGGCCTTTTAGCCTTATCTGTCACATTGTTCTGTGATTAACCTTGTTTTTTCATCAGATCTTAACAGCAACAAATAGATAGATAACGTAGCTTAGCATGTTCCTCCTAATATTTTTGGAATTTGTAGTCAAGACAGTAATTGTTGAACCCCTTCCTGTGCCTGACTGAAACCTTATAACCTGATTCAGAGAACTCCTTAAAATGCAGCTTTAAAACCTAAGGAGTGCAGGCATTTTTCAACTGGAGTCTCAAGGTTTTAAGAGAAAAGAAACATAGTTGGCTAGAGAAAGCCCAAGTACTAAGTGTGCAGCATGGTAGATCTAATCCTTATGTCAAGAGACCAGCACTTCCACTGTGCCTTTCTGCCTTTATGGTGAGAGTGTCAAGCTTTGCACCAGTATCTCATTAAGGGAAAGACAGCTGTGCAGAGGCGGACAGCCTGTTTCCAGAGACCAGTTGAGTCACTGTAGGCCAACAACCAATCAGGGAACACTTGTTACATGTTGCATGATTCATAGCGCCTTGTGAAGCAGCTCTGTCACATATTCAGATGCGAATGCAGTTTAATTCCTCATCAACAAAGAAAGTTTTTTTTGACGGTCACAGAGGCACAGAAAAGTTGTTTGCTGTTGCTCCCTCTGTCGGAACTGTTACCGGGGTTGTTATCAGCTTTGGCAAGTGAGCTGCTGCTTGGGGAAATGTCCTCTGTTCCGGTTTTCTGGACTCTATAAACATTTTTGGAAGCCAAGCTCCACCAGGGTTGGAACTCCAGAGTTTGGGTTGCTTTGAGCCAAGTGCCTCGAGACTCCAGTGAGTGGCTTTGATGGCAGTCTGTGTTGTGGAAATTGGTCTAGAACTCTCAAAGCTCACTCTGTAGGTCCCCAGTTGTGGTGCTCCACTTTGACCAAGCCTCAGTTTTGAGAGGGAAAACCCTCTTTTAAGGCACAGTTAAAGAGCAGCCCCGCCTCAGTGGAAGCTCTTATAAAAATTGCTTAGGGATCTGTTTAGAATACTAAATACAACTGAACGCCACAGGCTGTGCGGCCTTGCCCTGACACCAGAGGGCAATATGAAAGCCTGGCACAAGTGCAGCCCACAGGGAAGGTTTTATAAGGTTAAATGTTTTGACAGGAGGAAAACATATGTGAGAAAATGTTTGGCCTGGAGCCAGGTATCTTATAAGTCAGTAGAGTAAGACTGCTCAGCTTTCATCGTGTCAGACAAAAAGTCCACCAGATATTTACCCACTGAACTAAATGGTGTTATTTTCATGAACCTAAGGCCTTAGCACATTTAGTCTGTATTTTTGCATATGTTTTTTTCTATCTGTTGTCTGATAAAATCCATTCTCTGGCTTTGTACACTGAATTTGATGCAATAATTATTCTATTAATTTTGAGGAGTGGCATTGATTTTTGTGGGGATCATTCTTCTCGCTTTTCTCGTTTCTTCCCTCTTGAGATACTTCCCTAGTGGAGGAAAGCATGTGACGCTATGGCTACCTGAAGTGACTGAGCTGTCCTCCCCCTCTGTCTCCAAACTTTCACTCTCCCTTTCTGTGTGTGAGCTGTCTTCATCTTCCATTTCATCCTCCACCTCCTCCTCCTCCTCATAATCATCTTCCACCTGAATATTACTATCTGTCCTGATGAAAGTAGGCTGTATGACTCATGAAATGATACTGTGGCTGTTAAATTGCACTCTGATTGGTCAAGTAACTCTGGCAGATGCTAAAAAGGTAACAAATTGAAGCTGCTCCAGAAACCTTAATGACACATGGATGTTTTGGAGTTACATGCATTGTGAGGTGATATTTATTTTTAAATCTGTGACAGGGTTGGATGGAAAATAGTGCGGAGGCCTTTACTCCACAAATCACCCCCTGTTGGCAGAATAAAAATAAGAGCAGTAATCATGTGCTATCATCTCTGGGTCTTTTACATTAAAACATATCAGTAGTGTTCCTATAGTGACTTTCTGGAAGCAGCTATCTTCAACACCACCATGTGCTAGTAGCTCCCTTTGGGCAGGACCCCCTGGCTAATAAACTCCCTTCTGCCTTAAGGCAGGACCGGGTTTTTTACTCGCTCCACTACCTACAACTGCAATCCAGCCTGTCAGTCACACCTCTAGGCCCCACTATGCTGCCTGACCCGCCGGCATTCTTGCCATGGCAACACAAATCCCAGTGGACCTTGCTGTCAAAAACAGGAGTTCTCAGAAATATGAAAGACAGGAGTCTCTGATCCAGTGTAGGCGCATGGGGTTTGTGCCCCAGACCAAGATGTCTTGGTCATATGAATAATGCATCCCTGCTATTTTTATTATAGTTATTATTGATGTGAAATAACAAAATAACATTGTGTCTGCCACATAATCCCAAAACAAAATCTCCTAAAAAGGAAGATTTTATTATCCAATCGCCTCAAGAAAAATGTGTTTAAGCTAAATTTATAATTTTGCTTGCACAACAGAGAACAGTAAAGCCATATGCGAGTGTTCTCCAGAATAAAAATGGAAAACAAATCCATTATTTGTTCAGGGTAATAGTATTTCCAGGCACTCTCGAATAAAACTCAGCATAAAAATCAGCCGCTGTGCAGATGAAGTTCCCCCTACGGTTACCTTCACTTGAAATATAAATGCAGAAAAGAGATCAGTTTACGTCTTAGCCAAACATTTTCCGCATTTATGCAGGTCTATTAACTGACCAATAGTGCTTTGAAATGTAAGTATTGATTACACACCTTCCCTTTAGCCATATGACTGGAGTGTTTATTTATATTTGTATAAAAATGGAAAGATTCTTTTAAAATGTGAGATGAGACTTTCTTCTGTATGATGTGTCTGTACTTCTTCAGTTTGATTTTTGAGAAGATGTGTTTTTAATCTTATATTCTTATTAAATTATTGTGTTGGATTTTCTGCATGATGCTCAATGAGTCATTAGAATTAGTAACAGTAACAGTTGCCAATGGCTTATGTTTAGGTGATTATTGTTAGAAATAGTGTTTTGACCTTGTGAAATACATGAACATAGAAAAAATCTTGATTAAAAAATGTAGAAGTGGCCAGTTGAATAAGGTGAAAATATGAATAACAATGATAGACTGTATAGACAAATGTTGAAAGTAAAACAGAATGAGAGAAGTCATTTTATTGACATATATATTGACATTTATTGATGCTGTTTATTCACATTTGAGATTAATGGGTATCAGTTTGGTGGCAATTATAATTATTTATTTAATTTATCTCACTGAAAAATGGGGGAAAAATCTGCATATGTATTCTATCATCATCACCACAGTTCACTCCTGCAAAAGTTAATCCACTGAACCCACAACTGTGGCCTACAAGTGCATTTGTCTGGATATAAAGAGAAAAACAGGAACTATTGCCTCAATATATACCAAAATATGTCCAAACTTAGTAAATCCTACTGGCACTGTGTTGAAATAAGGCTACATGTTTGGAAAAAGTATAAAAATGATGTTATTTTGTTCCATACTGTATCTTGTCTGTAGTGTAAGACTGATAAAACAGTGAATTCAGTGTTGTTATTTACTGCTGTTAATATGTGAAGTGATTAAAAAGATAGCTGTGTTTCTCTATAAACAAATTTGGAGCAAACTTTGGAAAAGTTGCAACAAAAAGAAAAAAGAAAATGAAATTTGTGTGTATTTGTATCGAAAATCTAATCCAGTTCTTCGAAATATGCCTAAAATACATTGTGGCTCTCCATGGGGGGTCATGACCCAAAAAAGGGTTGTGATCTTGTTCTGAGTGGGTCGTGAAGTATATGTTCAGGAACTATTTTATTGATTTTTTTAAGAGCTGTAAATGCTATAAATGTCTGAGTTTTATTTGGACAGATCTGGAGTATGTAGGGTGCTGACAACAGGCTAAATGTACATTGTTTGTGGGCAGGATACGCACAAACATGACCCTGAGCATGATAAATATGGATTCACAAACACTGACAATAGAAAGCTGTGATGCTTAAGAAGTGAAATTTGAAAACATATATATAATTTAGAACAGAAACATACGCTGTTTTTGCCAAACAATGTGTTTTAATGGAAAACAGCCAGGTTTGTGTGCTTTACTTATTTTGGTGAATTAGTCATATGTCTGAATGCAGAGGGGAAAATAGATGAACATTTTGTTTAGACTGAATTTAAGAACATATTTATGAAAATGATGACGATGATGAGTCAAATGAGAACCACTGATGTATAGAAACATGACGAATGTCAAACAGCTTTACTTTAAAACATCAGTGACAAGTTCTAATATCTTATTAAGATAATTAACACTGTAACAGTCAGGAAATAAATGCTCTAATATAATACATTACAAGTCAAAACTGAAAGTATAGTCCCTTGAGCAAAGTTGTAACAATTTGATTAGATTTCATTGTTTGCATTTGTCCCTCGTCCCCAAGTTTCCTCATATTGTGCAGATCCTCTAATACGTGGACGTCAAACTCATGCAGTTGCGGAAAAAATTATTAGACCATCAAAAGTCATCAAAAACAATGGCTATACAATCAAGTTCTAACTCCTGTGTGTATCATGTGACTAAAACAGACAGAAAAGAAAACATGGAACGCCTAAAAGCACTGTTTTTGTCAGTACAATGCCATAGATATTGATGTAAGAACTGAAGTGATTTTGGTTATTATCAAGAAAACATGGAGAATGTTTAGATATCAGCTCTGAAATTAAACTCTTATGAACTATTTCTGTTGTTATCGTAAAATTTGTCCAAACAAATGTACCTTTAGTTGTACCAGGCATTAAAATGAACAAGAAATTGAAGAAAACAAGGGTGGTCTAATAATTTTTTCTGCGACTGTACAGCAATTTGGTTTCAAGCAGGCCAGACCAGTAAAGTAATAACTCCAATTTTTGTTTGTTTTACTGCAAACAACTAATATTACAGTATGAAAATGTTAATGTTTATAAATTATACTTTCACAAAAAAAATTGAAAAATAACCTAAACATCCATAAACCAGAAATTTCTTGAGGAAAAATAAGTAAATTTTAACAATATTATGCCTCAGCTTGTGATTTTCACATGGACATTAACTCACAGATAAAAAAAAAAAAGCACAAACATTTAGTAACAGGCATCTGAGAGTGAAAAATGCTGTTTTTAACTGTATTAGAGGTAAACTGATATATTGGGCTGATATATGGATTTTTTCAATATCGGCCATCTGGCTTAATTTTTTTTTGAAAGCCAATACTTGATAAGTAGTAAAAATGTTATAAGATATTTGATCAGGCACCTGTGTGGGCAGCACTTAAAGTTCAATCAGTTTTAAAAGAATAGTATATGTTTGTGTATTAATAATTTCATTTCTATTGCTGCATAAGAATCTTAATTATCTGAGTGTTTCAATTGTATTTTATGGTCAATGTGCAAAAATTGGTTGTAGACATCGGCCATCGGCTGGCCAAATGTTTAAATATCGGCATCGGCCTTAGAAAAACCCGTATCGGTCAACCTCTAAACTGAGTCAAGACTTAAAGACACTCTAGACTCTTAATGTCTTTTGTGTACCTTTTGCTTTTTGAAGGGCCTGTTTTGGACCCTGAGCCGTATGTTTAACACCCCTGTTCTAACAGCTGTTTTCTGTATTATTCATTCATTCATCATCTGAACCGCTTTGTCTTCGAGGCCTGCTGGAGTCTGTCCCAGCTACCTGAGGGTGAAGGCGGGGTACACCATGGACATGTCACCAGTCCATCACACATCTCACATTCACACCTATGGGCGAGTTTAGCTTAACCATTTGATTGGTTATTAGTGCATGTGTTTGGATGTGGGTAGTAAGCCGGAGTACTCACAGAGAACCCACACAAACACACCACACAGAAACGTCCCACATCCCTTCTTGTAAAGCAGCAGTGCTAACCTCTGTCATTTTCTGTATCTTATGTCTGAATCTGTCTCTTCTTACAGGTCATCCTGATCCTGACCAAATACTACCACGCCGACTCCACCAAGGTGCTGGAGAGTTCTCTGTGGAGGTAGGCCAAACATTTACACCACGCCCGCTGCTTCTGGCCGTCTTTATGTCACATGCCTAGCCTTGGACTCACACAGACCTTTCATCAGCCAGTGGCTTTGCTTTAACAGCGAGGTCAGAGTGGGTCTTGCTTATCTCTCCACTGAGCTGCTTCAAGGAGACAAGTGTGATACAGGGCACTAGAACGGACAAAACATCAGCAGGCAGCTAAGAGTAAAGTGGGAGGACCGGAGAGTGGCACTGCGAGGCCAAGGCGGGCATCTGTTCGGGCAGATAGCGTATCAGCATGGCACAGGGCAGGACGACGGGCACCGGCAGTGCCAGGGAAAGGGGTCAAGTCCGACTGGCAGAGCTTCCGCTATTTAGCAGAGCTGGCCTCTTTGCCAAAATCACTTCACACTTTTCTTGCTTTTTGAGCAGCAGGGAAAAGAAGCAATGCTTTCATTCCGCTCCACTTCACAACAAGTGCGTCTTTTGCTCGACATATATTCTCATGGAATATTAATTTCCTCTTTACTGTACACGACTCCAGCAGCTCCCGGGATGCTGCTATGGAGCTGAGCCTGACCTTCCTGCAGATAAGAGAGCGGAGGATATTTAATTATATTTCAATTTCATAATAAAAACTTCGAAAATAGACAGACTCATAACACTGGCTAAAATTAGAAGTCTAGAAGGCATTAGCATAGAGCAAAACGTGCCTGATGGTGGTACTTAATTCATGCCATTCAGCTCACTGAGGGCTCCACCACTTCAAAGCTTCAGCCTCTCATTAGCTCTGACTGCCTGTCTCCCTGGAGGACATATGAATAATGTACATATTTTTCTCTTCCCTCTGTTGATGTTTTAATTGTTGCAGTCTATGAATAATGCTTGAAATCCACCACTGGACAGGCCTCTTGAGAAACCCAGCAAATGGTCAAATGTGCTGAGAAACTAACTTTAACTGTCAGAGATGGAAGAATCTGGCCACCTGCCACCTGGCACGGTTGTCCGAAAGAAGCAGAAATTAGCATTAAATTAGCATGTTTGCACCGGGACCTTGACCACATCTTGGTGGGTATTATGTGTGTGGCGTACCTCGCTTCCTTGTAGCTGTCAGTTTGGCGTGGACTGTGGACAGGCCCAATCCACCGGCCTATAGGCTTTGAAGTCCCCGGGCTGAAGGATCAAACGGGGAAGATGGGAGAAGATGAATGGCTTCACCGTCTCGCCCTGTCAGGTGGCGTAGATCAAGATGCCAGGTTAGACACAGGGGGAAAGTTAACAGCACAGAAAGGAGAAAAGTTTTCACAGCAACTGAGTTAATGAAGTGAGGCCTTTTTAGATCAGCGCTGGTCTTCAGAGGCTCATTGTGTGTCTATAGTCAAAGAAGCACAATCTATATTTTCACAGATGAGCACCCATAACTGACGTATTCAGATGAATCCAGCTGTGGGTGAAAACTCACAGCTCTATCATTCATTGGAAATGAGGCTCTCTGTGGTTACACAGCAGGGGGTGCAAGAAAAGCTGCAGAAAATCTAGCTTTTATACATTTCACACGTTAGCAGTGGATGATGAGCCTCCCTCCCTCCTTCAGCCAATCAGAGCTTTTGGAAAGGGGCAGAGCAGGTCTTGTGTTAATTTTCTGTTACCATCTCTTATATTAACGGGCTGGTTTTGACTCATGTCTTAAATCAGGGTTGAAGCCCAATTCACCCCTTGGCCCTCCCCCTTACCCCTACCCCTCCATTTTGCACATACACATGAACGGGTAGTGTTGTCCCGATTCTCAATTAGATGGAGGGGAAGGGCTAAACCCCCTTAGCCTTAGATCTCAGACCAGATAAATTATAATATTCTGAAAGTTTCGGATGGATTTTTTTCCTTAGTGAGGCTAAAAGTCCTTATCAAACTCTGCTGATTTAAGCTCTTTTGAAACATACCCATTCCATACCTCCACAAACCACTTTTAGGCTTTTTTTTAATCCATAGTAAGAGGCTTCTTTGCAGTCTACCTAATCTTTATGCAAGAGGAAGTGAATTAGAACAAGGTCACAGTCTGTCGTTGAGCATACACATTATATGATGCAAGATTAAAGTACAACAAATCCCACGACTGCATCATAAAGTATCAAGGTAAGGTTGTCTGTTCCAACCTTCTAATAATAACCCATCCCACACTGAGCGCTGCGTCTGTTTCCCAATGTACTGTGGAGAGTTTAGTCAGTCCCCGGGCTTTGGCGTCGACACTGATTCCTTATTTTCACTGTGTGTTACTTCAGTAAGTCTGTCCTTCAGTGTGTTATGGCTGGCCCAAGGTCCCATGTTATAACACACCTTATAAAAGCTCCAAACAGCCCCCTCACTTTTCTCTTGAGAATGGATTTCTTTGTAAAGCAAGAGCGGGGGGGTGGGGGGTAGAGTGAGTGGCAAGCCACAGACCACATGAGGCTTCTCAGGGGGTTTGACTGGATGGCAGCCGGTCTTTGATGTAAGCCATTGAACGCATCAGAGGACGTCTGAGCAAAGACAACAGTTTATCTTCATGTGGTCATTAAGCGTCCTAAAGGCAACAGGTCATCCATCTTTGTTTTTTCTGCCCTTTATTCTTTTATCTTTCTTGCCGGCATGCACCAAAGGTAAAAACACTCTCCCTTTGTGGAGGCTGAGGTCGATAATTGAGGCTGCAGCAACGGTGATGTTTTTGTGTTTTCTTTAGCTGAGGTGAATTACAGCAGTCAGAGGTCGGACCCCTGATGTGCACCGGACACTTAACACTCCAACATCCAGCTGGGTGGGAGTGTGTGTTGTTGTATCTGTGTCTGTGTGCACTAGCTTACGCTTTCTAGTGCAGGCCATCAGTGTGTCCAGTCAAACAGTGCTTCTCAACGTTATGGTAGGAAGTCTTTTACTCAGAAATATCGTGACTGTTCCGCAAATGCAGCTAAAGACATGAAAAGAGGGCAAGTACAGTTTGTTCTTTTGTAATTTTGAGGATTTAATGGAAAAATCAACTCTCCTAAGCTTGTAAAATTCAATTCAAGCGGTTAACCCTTACGGGTCCTCAATCACATGACATTTTCAACACATTGTAGCATCAGAAGTTGGTCACATAAACCATTGGGGACAATTGCATTCGAAAGTGCGGACTTCAAACACTCTTTCTGATGTTAATAGAGCAAATGCAACCAGAGATTCGACGGTTTGAACTTGAAACAAACAAACGTGAGTAAAAGCATGAAAATGAGGTGGGGGGTACATGACATTTCTTATACTTCTTATGTCAAATATTTGAGTACAGTTTTAATTTATTCCAATTCTAATTTTATATACCTAATACTTGGAACTAATATTCACATTTAAAGTCTTTGAAACAGTTCGTTAAGCATCTTTGTGTTATTTAGGCAACAAATTATATACATTTTTCAATTTGGATTTTTTCTTTTTTGTGCGTTTTTGGGCCTGTTGTGTTAATATAGTAGGTTAAAGTGAAAAAATAATAGGCAGATGAGATAGATGAAGTTGTGCTGAAAAAAAGATACCAAACATGGCTATAATAAACATTTCTTTATATAGTATATAAAGGCAAAATCAAAAGTACTCAAAAACGACCAAAAAAGGCTCAGACCCCTAAGGGTTAAATAGTAGTGGTGAACATTCAATGCCCTCTCTACAAAGTTCAATTATTTCACTGATTCTACTATCACATACAGTATGACATTTAGTGAAATGTTTTTATGCAGTGCACATTTATGAGATCCAAAATCTGTGTGCATCTTTCTTTGACATTTAAGTAAGTGGACATTGCAAGTTTTTCAATACCACTATTAAACCGAATTAATCCACCTGAGTTGCAAAGAGCATGTGAAAATGTAGTAAAGCCTTCAGAACCTGCAGCGAATATTAAAGTGACAGAACAGAGCGATTGTCATTGTCCACTCAGACCCAATTGTAAGGACAGCAGCTGTGTTCCAAATGACCGCCTGCGTACTACTGGACCACTGATTCTAGTCAAAAATAATCCATACTCAGTGCTGTTGGAGAGAATGTGGAGGAACCATGGTGGATCCCGCACATGTTTTCTGGTCCTGCCCCTCTATCCAGACTTACAGGAAGGAAGTACCTAAAATCATTTCTAAAGTTTTGGGTTTTCAAATCAATCACTTCCCTCTTTCTTGGTCATGAACAGTGGTCTAGTCCAGGGTATACGGTGGTATATGAAGTATACCTACTTATTTTTCAGTCATCACTGCGTATACCCACTTCTAAATCCCCCTGATGTGCACCATTCAGTAGTATCTGCAGTCAAATTGCCCATGTTTTCCCCAAGGATGGTGAAGCCATGACCCGCCCTACTCTGCCTCTAATTGGCTTGTACTTGGTACCTTCACTGATTAGATTGGGTAACTTTAGGCATGATGACTGATGAGCCAATCAGAGGTAGAGTAGGGCGGGTCATGCCGAGGAAAATATTGGTAACTTAGCGCCAGAGCCAGGGCTCTGCTTAGCGTTGGCCACCTCTGGAACCTGATTGGCCACCTCAGGTGCCAGTGCCACTCCAGTTGATTGACAGGTCACTGCATGTCTCATTGAAAGATGTGCAATTATTGGAAATGCAAATAAGAAAGGCAGAATAAACGTTTTTCAAATGAGTGACACAAATTTAGGGAACCTACTTTCATGGAAAAAATAATTGTGAGGTAAGGTTTAAGGTGGTTTCAGAATGAGACACTGTTTTTAAACTACTGACCATATGACTGCACATTTAGAGAAGAGATGTTTTCAACTATATGAGTAGGCTAATGTTATGAAAGGCTAATGTTATCGTATGTTTGCCTCGTGTTGAAAACATTTACATTCATGCAGTTGCTTGTGTGACCAGTAATACCTACAAACTGTTCCTGATCAAGTCATGATATTTTATAATAGTGAGCAAATACTACTGATGGATTTTTGGGGAAACCAAATAGAGTAGTCTCACATGTCACTGTTTGTAAAAATGTCATTTTTCTGGACTACTTTTTTTTTAAAAAAAAGGACAAAAAGTTGAGAGTATACCCACTTCTCCAGGGACCACTACACCACTGGTCATGAACCTGATGTCCTCAGTAAGAATGAGGCTTACTTCCTCAAGGTCTTGCTGGCAGCGAGTAAAAAGACAATTACAAAATACTGGCTTAAGAGAGAATGTCCACTGATGACTGTCTTTACCAATATTGTCAAACATCTCCATTGACTAGAATGGATGACCTACACAATATGACTTCAGAAAGAACTGGGTGAAGAACTTTGGGAAAAGTGGCACGTCTGCATAACCTGTGAGACAAATTTGTCAACCATTAACTGTAAAAATTATGTTGTTTGTCCAAGCAATGTGATCTTTGTAACCCCTTGACCTCATGACCTGTTTATTTCGTGTTTTGTTTTTAAATCTGTAAAAAAAAAAAAAAAAACTTTCATAAATAAAGAATTTAAAATAAAATAATAATAATAATACTTACTACATAGTTTGACAAACCTGGAAATCGGCTGTTTTCCAGAGATACCCAGATGTGTATCACAGTGGACACATTTCACAGCATGCAGCTTTAGTATCCTCGTCTTTGGTCTAGTAGCTGGTCAGAAATAGAACAGTAAATATGCGGATATCATCTACTTGGCTGAAGTTCTCACTTTACATACATTAAGCATGGATACACCCCAACGGAAATATAGACAAAAGAAACAGCTGCAGAGAAGACTACAAGTGTAAGTACCATAAACTGCGATATATGTGGCATTATTTGTGTCCAAAAACAGCAGAGTGATGCAGTTTGAAACATAGAAACAACCTAATTAGTGAATTAGAGAAAGGAACAGACATGTTCGATTAAAATTATTTCACAGATTTCTATGTAAAGACATGATGGACACACAAGACAGGAAATTCTGTTAACAGTCATGTTACTATGGCTACGTTCAGACAGCAGGTCTTAATGCACAATTTGGATTTTTTGGTAAAATCAGATTTTTGTGTGCTCGTTCATATTACACATTAAATGCGACTTCTATCAGTTTTGAGTATGAACTGAATGCGACCCTGAAGTGACCCGCATGTACAAAAGAGGTCTTGATGTAATACGTGAGGTACAGCCTGCCTCTGTGTTTGATTGATTGATTGATGTATTTATTTCGAATATGAATGTCAAAACAGAAGAAAATAAATAAACAAAACACTTAAATATAAGACATAAGACATATAATACATATTCAAAAAGGAGTGAGAAGAAGAATAACTTATAAACTCCCACCCCTTCTCCTTAAATAATTAATAGCAGTAATAATCTTCCTAGTCTAAACATATCTATACTATATACTAAAATATGCTTGATACTTATTATTAAATAAGTGGCATTTGTCGCATTTCAATGGCGTAAAGGTCAGATGAATACAACCTGGCTGTTCAGACTGAAGTCACATTGCAAAATATCAGATACGTGTCAGATTTAGGACCACATATGAAAGTGGCCTGGGTCAGATTTGTGCGTTCAAACGGTCTTTAACAGATCGGATACAGGTCATATATGTGCAAAAAAAATCGGATTTGGGCCACATTTGTCTGAACATAGCCTTAGTAATGTACCTTATAACACTGTATGAAACTGCATGTAGTACACACTATACAGGGTGGGGAAGCAAAATTTACAATATTTTGAGGCAGGAATTGAAAGACAGTGTATGACCAATTAGTTTATTGAAAGTCATGAGAATTTATTTGCCACAAGAAAATGGACATAATAGAAAATGTTTTTATTCTATGTGTCCTCCTTCTTTCTCAATAACTGCCTTCACACGCTTCCTGAAACTTGCGCAAGTGTTCCTCAAATATTCGGGTGACAACTTCTCCCATTCTTCTTTAATAGTATCTTCCAGACTTTCTGGTAATAGTTTTGCTCATAGTCATTCTCTTCTTTCCATTATAAACAGTCTTTATGGACACTCCAACTATTTTTGAAATCTCCTTTGGTGTGACGAGTGCATTCAGCAAATCACACACTCTTTGACGTTTGCTTTCCTGATTACTCATATGGGCAAAAGTTTCTGAAAAGGTATGGATAATAGTGTTAGGTATGATAATGACATCAATATATGTTTGGTTTCAAAACAATTGACGTAGTGCCTGCTGAGAAAAAACAACTAAATGTTCATTGTAAATTTTGCTTCCCCACCCTGCATGTATTTATGTATGCAGATGTAGTATTTAGCTAAGTGTCATACACAGTGTAGAAACTCACACACACCTTAACATTTTCTCTTCTTTTACAATAAAAATATTCTCTAGACTCACACTTGAATTTGTCATGCACATTTATATAGTATGCAAAGGTTGAGTAATTATTTGCCAATATTACTCTGTAGATCAAAATCTTTCTGTAGATTAAGTCGTGTATCATTTAATGCATTTAAAAACAACATCCGTAGCAAAGTGTTCATGTCATAGAGGAATTTTAGAACAAACAGGCAGAGGATGAGGATTTTCCAGGTCACTAAAGTAAATCTGTAACCCTTTAACCCCTGACGTGTCTGTGGCGCTCCTTCTGAATGTATGATTTATTTTAAATATTCATACAAATTCAACCGTTTGCTCAATAAGAAAAATTTCAAAGTGTGCTGATAGAGTAGACCTGGTGTTTTCCGTAAACATCTGACCATGCTCAGTGCAAACCCCATCCCCTTTGTAATAGTTTTGTTGTTTTGTTTTTACACTATTTTTCTTGTTGTTTTTTGCTTTTACTGATGTTTGGAGTGTTGTGATTTTCCTTTACCTTATTTTTTTAGTTTTTTACTGTGTTGGGAGTTCAGCCAGGTGTCAAAAAGCAGCAGTTGTTCAGTGTGTTCCAGTTCACAGTTCATGTTCAACATCCTAAATCTCTTATTGATGTACATTCTGGGAGCCTTATTGAGTAAAAACCTGTAAAATGTCAATTCCTCTCTTCGTCTTTTTCTGTTATTCCACCCTGTTTTGACCCTAAAACACACAGTAAAACAAAACCACTGAAGGAAAGGAACACAAGCACATACTCACAGTAGTTTCTATGACACTGGAATAATGTCTCAGGGGTTAAAGGGTTAAGAGTTTCTAGCCGTAGCTCCTTGTAGAAAGGATATAAGGTTTAATATGTGACGTACAATAAGCTCTGTGTTGGTGTACTTTGTTGTCCAATGTTATGTTGCCTCGTAGACTAATCTGGACCGGTATCGTAAATGCAGATTCAATCCAGATACTGCGTCGTAGTAAACGGAGTGAAAGGTGCTTGTAGATTAAGCAAAGAGGAAAAGGATTTGCCACTGCATTACTGCACACTGAGATGACTGTAGGCTGACAGAACTCATCTTAAGACTCTGTTGCCTCAAGTCGAGCCATGAAATACTCAGTAAACCTTTTTGATCCTCAGACTGAAAGTAGCAGATGTGCACTTCACTTCTCTTTGGGCTTTTCATCCTCAGTGCAAGTATTTCTTATTTTTAGTTTGTACACAGGGCTGCAGAACTGTGGCTGTGGTTGTTGCATGGACTCAATAGATGAATTAAACAGATTCTAATGTTATGATTTTGTCAGATTATTGATAATATCCTACTTTCTAGTGTGGAGTTATAAGAGTAGTCGCTTTTCCGTTGACCCTCAAATTGCGCAAATATAACTTGTGCATACAAATTTACCTAATGGAAAAATGACAATTTCGCCAAAAGTCTCATTTTTTGATTAAAAGTTTTTGCGCTGGCAAGAGGTGGTTTTTTGGGTGAATTAAAAAAACAGATGTTGACAGACATTACAACAAGCGAAGAAGAAGAAACATGTTGTGGTATGAGTGGACACCCCAGGAAACCCAAGCATTTTTTTAAATTTAGTACGAGATAGAGGGGTAATATATAATAATATTGAATATATCTGTAAATCAACACCATATTTAGATTCATGGCCATGTTTACGGCATGACTCCTCGTGTCATCTTGTGATAATAAATAAACAAATCATCGCATTTGTGATTTAATGGAAAAACCAACATTACGCACTTCTGTTTTTTCGACATTTAGTAAATATCGGTAAAGTTGTGTGCAGATGTCCAATGGAAAAGCAAGTATTGGTTCCCAACCTTTTTTGGCTCATGACCCCATTTTAACATCACAAATTTCTGGTGACCCCAAATATTCAATACGTCCAATAACCGAAGGGTTGGCGGTTCGAATCCCACTCTGTCCATGTGCTGTTGTGTCCTTGGGCAAGACACTTCACCCTTCTTGCCTCCAGTGCTGCTACTCACACTGGTGTATGAATGTGTGTGAATGTTTGGTGGTGGTCGGAGGGGCCGTAGGCGCAGACTGGCAGCCACGCTTCCGTCAGTCTGCCCCAGGGCAGCTGTGGATACAGATGTAGTTTACCACCTCCAGAGAGAGAATGTGAGAGTGAATGAATAATGGATCCTCTGTGCGCGCTTTGAGTATGCGTTCATAGAAAAGCGCTATATAAATCTAATCCATTATTATTATTATTATATTCAAAACAGAGACTTTTTTTTTTTTTGCAAAAATGAATTTGTTTTTTGATCATGTTAAGAGTTACCTATACTATGTTGCAAATAAACATTAATTTTAGAGGACATTTAGGCAATATAATGTATATTATTATGGATGGAGGCAGAAAAGCCAGGTGTAGATTACTGCACAAAGTGAGAATTTTCTTTTCCTTGGTCAGGATATGTACAGTCAGTCCAGCTTGGATTTAAAATTAATACTGAACAAACAATAACTCAAACTATGAATTATGAAAGAGCTGCAGCATCTGAAACCGACCACAATGAACATTTGAAAGATAAACAGAACCACAGTGCTTCAGTTTCAGCTTCACAGTTTGTCACGTCTTTTATGTATTGTGATCTCTGGCAACTCATCATATATTATTTATTTATTTATTTATTTATTTTTTTATCAATTACTAGAACTTTCAGGCGACCCCATTTGAATTCCAGGCGACCCCACGTGCCCCAAGGTTGAAAAACATTGAGTTATAACATGAATGGGTGGGGTGGATACATGATTATTAATTATTAAATTAACTTAAGGCAGGGGTTTTCATAAATGGACATTTTCTGTTGGCTTGGTGAGATAAAATAAATGCATCATCTTGTAATCACAACTTCCTAGGGTTCCATATGTGATCCATTTACGCCCACTGTAATCATACACTCACATAAACACAGTGTTGGTGTGAGAGTCAGGGGGGTATCTATAATTCATGCCATCTTCACACATCTTTGAAGAGGCAAGGGGGCTGGTAGCCATCGCTGCAGGGGGCTTCACTGCTCCATTAATGATGAAGAAATTATCTGACAAGCCATCCGACGTATGTCTCCTATATGTGTGATATTTGCACTTTAATAGATTTTCATGAATATAAACACTAGAATTCAGCTTAAAATCTTGCCTGTGTGTGCAAAAATGTGTTTTGTTTTTTTTTTTTGGTCTGGTAGTTATGTGCTATGTGCTGTTTATGCATCATGTGCGTGCTTTTTCCTTCGTGTTTCTATTAACTGGTGTGTATTTGTGAATATTGCACGTGTTGGCATCGCTACACTTATGTATTTGTGCATGTGTGGGAAATTTATATGTGCCTGTAAGACATGGACTGAATGAAAGAAAGAGAAAACAGATCTATGAAGGAGGGCAGAGGGGATCAAAGAGGCTCCAGGGCTACTTTAGTCTGAACAGTAGGGGGCATCACTCCTCATATGGACTAATCAGCCCTCCACCACCCACACCACCCCCTCCTCCTCCTCATAGTTGTTCGTCTATCATCCTCTCCATTCCCCTCTGTACACGCAGCCAAGCTCAGAATTTATGTGTTGTCTCTTTGTAACGAAGCTGCTCTTCAAAGCTGCTTTCATGAACCACTGTAATCAGACAGATGATAAGTGATGATAAAGGAGGTTAAAGCTTTGATGATTCCTGTGGGGAAACTAGGTCACAAAACTAGCAGTAAAATAGCAGCACAATACAGCTACGCAAAGTGATATTGTGCATTTTTGAAGTGTGTCAACACAGAAAAACAATGCAACTTTTAGACAGCCTGATAAAAACAGCAGAAATGACAGCAACCACACAGCCTGTATTCTTCTGACTAAACTTTTATGGTAATATCCACAGTTTCCAGCCTCTTCAGTGCCACACAGATAAGAGTTTATTGATAGCTTTTTTTTTTTTTTAACCTTTGTTGAAGCTACACCAAGTGACAAAGAAATTTATGTACAGTATTATACAATATTTACATTTACATTATATCATCATAGTGTGTGTGTGTGTGTGTGTGTGTGTGTGTGTGGGGGGGGGTTAAGATTTATGGCATATAATATGCAAAAGAAACGAAATGTCAGTCAGGAATAAAAACCAGTGTCCTGTCCTGGTTGTGTAAATGTTCTGTGTGTGGTGGAGTGTGTAAGATGTGTATGTGGTGTGACTGTTGTGATGTGAGCTCCTGAAAAATTTGTTTTAAAAAAGTGAAAAATTAAAAAGAAAATTTAAAAAATAAATTAATTAATAAATTTAAAAGTATACAGTATACAGCTACACAAAATGATATTGTGCATTTTTCAAGTGCGTCAACACACAAAAACAACACAAGTTTTAGACAACTTTATAAAAACAGCAGAAATGACAGCAACCACACAGCCTGTATTCTTCTGACTAAACTTTTGGGGTAACATCCACAGTTTCCAGCCTCTTTAATGGCACACGGATAAGAATTTACTGATAGTTTTTTTTTTTTTATCTTTATTGAAGCGACACCAAGTGACAACAATATTTTTGTACAGTATTATACAATATTTACATTTACATTACATCATCATAATGTAAGGGAAGGGTGGGGGGGTTAAGATATATGGCATGTAATATAGTACAAAAAAAAAAAACGTCAGTCAGTAATAAGAATCTTCCTGGTTGAGTAAATGTTCTGTGTGTGGTGGAGTGTGTAAGATGTGTATGTGGTGTGACTGTTGTGATGTGGGCTTCAGCAAAATAAATAAATAAATAGGAAAAAAAATAGGAAAAAATGTAATCACAAAGTTTACAGTATACAGTTAGGCAAAATGATATTGTGCATTTTTGAAGTGTGTCTACACACAAAAACAACGCAACTTTTAGACGGCCTTATAAAAACAGCAGAAATGACAGAAACTGCACAGCCTGTATTCTTCTGACTAAACTTTGGTGGTAATATCCACAGTTTCCAGCCTCTTTAATGGCCCACAGATAAGAGTTTATTGATAGCTAACGCAAGAGATGACATTTATAACTCAGCCCACCACACTCTCATCAATACTTTGTTATCAATATTATGAACTTGGGGTATATAGTTAAAGGACAGAAAAAGATTAACTGTTGTATAAGATGTTAAACAATAGAGCAGAAGGAAACCGTAGTCTGAAGGTCTATCGACTGGCTCCTCCTAGAGATTTTAATCACACCGTATGGTCTTCATAAGCAGATGTTCATTCACTTAAGAACAAATCGGGGCAAATAAATCCCTCTGAAAACTTGAACAGGAAAACCCATTAGCTGATGAAGACCACAAGACGCAGATATATAATCTCTTTACCCTCTAGATGCATCCCATGTGCAGAGTGCACCTTGCTCTGTTGTTGGTTGTCTTGTAGTCCAATCAAACCCAGTTCAGATCATGTTCCCATCACTTGACTGAGCCCAGAACATTTTATCTGTGATTGTTTTGGACTAAACAGACGTGACAAGGAAGACGAGAGCATCCCAGTGTCCAGAATGATGGGCAATGGAACGAAAACATTTAATAGACTAGAAGAAAAAGAGCCAGATCTGAACAACGAATATTAAGAACATTTTAGTTGATGATTAATTGTCACGAACATAATTGATTTGACTTTTTATATTTATTTTGTACCAATAGTAAGTGACATAAAAAACACTGATATATACATATGGATAGTATGAAGAGCCATTTATCGCACTGAAATGTATAAATACAAGTATTTCATACAGTTAAATTTCCATAAATAGGTACCATACTGATAAATTACAAACAACCCTCCAATTTTTCCTTGGATTCTACCATATTTTACCCCTATTTCTAATGTTTTGTCGTGTTTTAGGATGCTTAATATTCTGATATCAGTCTGTATTTAGAAACTAGATCATCATTTATTTGTGATTTGCAAATTGAGGGCAAATATCTCAATTTTTTACAGATAATCTTTCTATTTTGCTCCTTTTTACCCCTTTAAAGTCAAATATGTTTGACTTTAAAGTTTGTCAAATATGCTGGTCCATGTGTTGGTCCATCTGTAGTAATATTCAGATGTACCTAATAGGTGCATGTAGTAACATCTTTACAGATTATTCCTTTATAACACCAGTTAAATAATACACATGATGAAAATCATAGTCTTTTAAAACACACATCTTAGTCTTACTGTGAGACATTTAATGATCTTCATCTGTTAATTTTGATTGATTAATTAAGGTATAAAATACAAACCTGTAGTGATGTTGATGAGTTGAAGAAGTGTTTATTTAAAATGTCTCAGAGTTTTTTTGGTAGTCATATTCATTTCCAACACAGATTCTTGTGTTTTCATTTAAGACAGGAGCGACCACCTGTGATCACTTACTTAATGTAGGTCCATATTGCACTGAAGGTTTAAGCAAATGTTTACACAGAGGTAATTTCAGGACTGATTCTGTTTACTTAGTCTAAATGTACGGGGCTGTGGACAGCAGTAGAGGTGATGGGACAGTCTGGGGTGGAGTGCAGGAAAATTTCCCTTATTTTCCACTCATAATGATGACAGGTGTAATTATAGGTGACAATAAGTTAACCACCTTAAAAGAAACTCATTTCACTTTTGCTCTAAGTTGAAAGTGGAAATGATTATAGTAATTCAGCAAAATTCGTCACAGTTATGTAATACATGTGAGACAGATTCACATCTGCACAAATGAAGTATACCAAGGAAACCATTTAGATGGGAAAATATCGCGCTAGCCGCTAACCCTACCTCCTCCCCTAGTTTCCTCTTTGTTTTGGTGCTTACCACACATGCGTATGTTCCAGAACCGGCTGCGTGATAACGCCAGGACGTCCCACATACAAAACAGAGGCAGACTGCCGGCGGATTTGTTTTATTTTTTAAAATCGATTTTGGGACATTTAAAATTGATTCTGAAACGTAGTAAATGAATCACGATTTTTATATGAATCGATTTTTTTGCACACCCCTATTTATTATGGTATGTGGTTGGAGTTCGCAGTAAATTCTAGTTTCGTCCCAACATGGCGACGGATCCTGGTCACACATGTCACACATATTTTGGCTTCAAAACTGCAGTTCAGGATACACTGCAAGAAAAAAAAAAAACCTGTAAGAAAAAAAAAAAAAAAAACAGTAATATTCCGGCAGCAGGGGTGCAGAAAAAATATTGTAAAATAATGGAAAATAACCATCTCATAAAAATATGGTAATTTGCCATAATTCAAATACAGTTTTTTGCCCTAACTTTACATGAGATTTTGCCTATTTTTTGTACTTATTAAATTTTAAAATAGAATATTTACATGTATTAAAACAATCAAATTACCTTTTACATATGTATATATGTATATAAATATATATATATATATATATATATATGAATAATTTTCAATGAGACTAAGTTGTACAATCCACAGATAAAAACTGTATTTTGACAGTTTATCAGTGCTTATACATGTTATACATTCACAAAAACACATTTATTCAACATTTTTGTTGTGAAACCTCCCGTTATTACACAAGATATTTGTCAATTAACAAACAAGTCTTGTTAAACTTACAGAACAAATACTTCTTTTACAGTTAATTGTCAGTAATTTTATCTCATTTTATTATTTTTTTTACAGTATTAAACTTTAACAGTTTAATCTCATGAATAGAAAATAAATATCTGTGAAATTACGATACATTTGCAAATATATTTTAACTGTATTTTTCTGTGAAAAACAAAAATATTATTTTAAAAAATGGAAATTTCATGGTTATTCACAGTTACAGTTTTTTTGTGTTATTTTACATTTGACATGTAAAATCACAGTCTGTTTTTGTCATTTCATTGATATTTTCCTGTATCTTAAAAATACATGAAAAATGTGTAAAATAAACAGTGAAAATTCTGTTAAATTACTGATTTTTTTTTACAGTGTACAATATGCCATCACAGAGGATACATCCACTATTTCTGTACAGTCTATGAAGTAACTACATGAGTGGACCTTGAGCTGAATTTGTTTGTCAAAGATAACATTGTAGACTGTGCAAAAACAGCAGCAAACTGAGATGAACAAGAGCAAAGAAGTAAAAGAGTAAAAAAAAAAAAAAAAAAAGTCCACTGATAACAGCTCAGTTCTGAAGTCGATCGTGCATCTTTGTTTCAATTTGTTTAAATGTTTTGAAGCTGCTGCTTTGAGGCGAATTGGCTGCGGGTAGCACCAGAGCTACAACTCACTTCCCGCTTTGATGCTTCCTTAATCAGTTTATTTCAGACGTGGCTTTGCATACACACACTAACACTCGTACACACAGGCATCCCACCATTACAAATGTGTTGATGATTAGCCCTCCCTGGGGTTCAGATCACATTTCCCAAACCAAACCAGGAGAGAGAGCCACAAAGTAGAAACATAAGCTTTTGGGCCTAATCAAGCCGGCATGTTACATCCTCTCTGACTTTTTTTTTTTTTCTTTGACTCATCCTCTCTTCACTTCCACTCATTTATTTCCTTGAATCTATCGGTTTTTCTTTCGCTCGCCCCTCGTTCTCTCTCCGTCTCCCTCGGTCCAGATGGTCTGGGTTGCTGTAAATACTTAATCGAGGCAAGAGTGTCGCCTTCCCCTCGACCCCACCACCTCCACCAGCTCATCACTTCAGTTCTCCATGCATATTTTACAGCCTGGAGAAAGAGACATAGACAGAAAGTGAGAGAGAGAGAGAGAGAGGATGCCCATGAGAGCCCTGTTTGCTGCCTAAGATGGCAGGCGTAGAGTTTGCTCTCTAAACAGAAGTGGTTTGATATACTATAGAACAAGAAAATAGTTCTCCAGGGCCGTACCATGACAGGGCTGTGTTTACTGCTGTGTTAAGTGAGGTGTTCAGAATCTGTATGAGTGTGAGAGGCGTTGCAGAAGCATAAAGGAAACCAAGCTGCGGCTGAAGAAGCTTGAAGACCATTTCTGGACAAATCTGCAGAGAAAAGAGGTGGAATGAGCAAATCGATGAGCTGTTTCAGTAATGGATAATTTATTGTGTTTGACTTGAACTGAAGATCTCTATCTCCTGTATACGTTATCTCTGCCTTTTACAAAAAAAGGAAAAAAAAAACCTGAAAGCTTAATCTACCTCCGAGGCCACATGTAACCAATACACTCCTGTCATCACCACAACTTACAGCTGCACTGTTAATTTTTAAACAATCGGTTTAATTATTAAGTCTTTTCTTACAGCAGTTCCTTATGGCAACAAACTTCAGAAAATGAATCGCCATGTGCTTTTAAGCCTGACTTAGTGCTTTGTTTTGGTTTCACAACACACTCTGATCAGCCCAAATGTGTGTGTGTGTGTGTGTGTGTGTGTGTGTGTGTGTGTGTGTGTGTGTGTGTGTGTGTGTGTCGGGGGCGGGGGGGGGGGGCTTGGTGGAGACCCAAACCAAACTCAGAGGACTGAATACTTGAAACCACATTTGCAGAAATGACTAAATAACTATAAAATAGAGACTGTAAGTGGTTTTATTTTTCTGGAATGTTAACTATAATATTTCCATGTTAAAATGACTACAAACATAAATATGCCTATTATGTAAACTTGTGACTTCTGCATTTACTTTACATCAAAAGTTTATGACAATATTAAAATTAAGATGCATCCATCATTTTTTTTCAGTGCTTGCTTCAGTTGTTCACTTCTCAATTACATTTAACATGACTTTTTTTTTATCATAATGAAATAACATAACATGAATTCAGAGCTACAGACAATAAAAATAATTATTAAAAATGAAAAATGTAATGCATTAACTTAAATATGCTTTCTACCTGAGTATTATCATCAGCCATGGTTTTGAAAACAATTCCCACAATCCCACACTACGACACATCAGATGTGTGTGCTATAGCTTGTTTTTACTGCAGCTTTCCCTTAAACTCTTATATAATGTTTTTTAAATGAACTTTAAAATCACATTTTATTGCTGCTGATTTTAATGTCTATTTTAATTTTAATGTTTTTATATTTTAATTTTCTCTCATCTTAAATGTATTTTTATGCCTCTCCTGTGATGCTTTTATATTTTATGTAAGCACTTTGAATTGTCCTGTACATGAAATGTGCTTCACAAATAAACTTGCCTTGCCTTTCTGTCCCAAGTAGCAACAATAAAAGCAAATTAACGCATCTTTAAAAATGCAGGAGCTGAAATCAGGGTGAAAATACCCCAGAATCTGAAAACATGTACGTTCTTTATCTTAACACTCTGTGGGATATTTTTTTTCTCATACAGTCCCTTTTGCACTGAGTGTTTTGCTGCTAAATTGAACTGCGCTGCTAAACTGATTTTCATTGTTCCTGTAACAGTGATAATAAAGATCTATTATATTGTATTATATTATATTCCTTATGCAGCTCTTTTCTCTCTGTCCAAATCAAGACTATAAATATAAAGAACATAATAATAAATAATAATAATAATAATAATAATAATAATAATAATAATAATAATAATAATAATAATGGATTAGATTTATATAGCGCTTTCCTATTTATGCATACTCAAAGCATGTACAGTGGATCCATTATTCACTCACACTCTGGTGGTGGTAAACTACATATGTACCCACAGCTGCCCTGGGGCAGACTGACAGAAGCATGGCTGCCAGTCCCCCCCAACGGCCCCTCCGACCACCATCAAATATTCATACACCAGTGTGAGTAATATATATAGTCCATCAACATGCCGACATTTATAAAACTAAAAAAAAAAAAAAAAAAAAAAAAAAAACAGGAAAAAACAAAACCTCGTAGCAGAATTGTATCAGCAATTGGGAATTCCACTTATCAACCAGTTATTTAAACCCCCTACATGTCTGAAAACACTGAAAAATCAGGTCTTCACATGGTAGATTTCTACGGCCTGAAAACACAGGAAAAAAAGTAGATGCAGAAGTCTAATGTCAGTGGTTCCCAACTTTTTTTGGCTTGTGACCCCATTTTAACATCACATATTAAAGGCGACCCCAGACATTCAAAATGGAGACTTTTTTTGGGGGGGGCTAAAATTAATTTGTTTTCGATCATGTAATAGTTTGTTATACTATGTCGCAAATAAACATAAATTTTACATGACATTTAGGCTATATAATGTATATAATGCACCTTTTTAAAATTTTTATGAGGAAAAGTGTGTGGAGTTTTAATTATGATGACACATATTGAATCATTACAACATATTTTTTATTAGTACTTTCTTTTTTTTTTATCAATTACTAGAAACTTAAGGCCACCCCATTTGGATTCCAGGCGACCCCAAGGCTGAAAAACACTGTCTTATGTCCTCTTAGACCACATTGATCTCAATATGCTGATCATGGTCCAATGAGGCTACAAAGCTATGAATGAGTGTAGCTTTAAAAAACATATCACTTTCCTTTGTGTTGAATTCATCAAAACAACTGAACATGCCAGTTTCCTTTCCAAAGTATGTAGAATGAAAGCACTTGTTACGTCTGGCTCATGACGCAGCAAAAGAGATGAGAAATGTTGGTTTCACTATTTATTTACATACTCTATACAATACAAGTTAACAGATCTATTTTCAGATTGAGGTCTGCAACAGGACAGTGAAATGGCTGGATGTGGCATCGGAGAGTCCCACTGGAATGAGGAACAGCAGTTCTTTTAAACACCACTGGAAGCAGTGGGCCCAGATGCCTCCAATTAGCTCACAGGTGTCAAACATGCAGCCCGGAGGCCAAAACCGGCCCACCAAAGGGTCCAATCTGGCCCCTAGGATGAATTTGTGAAATACAAAAATTACACTGAAGATATTAATAATCAAGGATGTTGAAATAATTTTAGGTCAATTCGATCTAAAGTGGATCAGACTAGTAAAATACTATCATAATAACCTATAAATAATGAAAACTGCTAATTTTCCTCTTTATTTTAGTGTAAAAAAAAAGTAGAATTTGGAAAAAAAAAAAAAGGTACATTTACAGACTATCCTTTTTGCAAAATATATGAATAACCTGAACAAATATGAACAATCTGAAATGTCTAAAGAGAAGTATGTGGAATTTTAACAATATTCTGCCTGTTACTGAATCTGTAAATTATAATGCACATGTATAAATGATCAACTGAGGCGTAATATTGTTAACATTGCACTTCTTTTCTTAAGAATTTTCAGGTTGTTGATATTTGTTCATGTTATGTTCAAGTAGAGTTTGTAGATGTAAATATTTTCATAATGGAATTTTACTTTTTTCACTCAAAAACATAGAGAAAACTTTGGAGTTGACATTATTTATAAGTTCTGATCCTTTTATTTATATTATTTTACTTGTCCAGCCCACTTTAGATCATATTAGGCTGAATGTGGCCCCTGAACTAAAATGAGTTTGACACCCCTGAATTAGCTGATAGCTGCTCCCGCCTCCTAGTACCTGGACACAAATGTTGTCATAGCAACAGACTGACTCACAGGCCGTGACAGCACTTTTTTGCCTATACTGTATATCTAAAGTTACCAATCCAGACATGCATGTCGATTTAGCGCTGATATTCAGTATGACCACCTAAACCGGGTTATATCAGTTTTCAGGAACGGGATTTAGCAGAAATAATACGAGCAGGATATAGAAAGTTTGTGAATGGTCCAGTAACATAATGATTGCCAATATTAATCTGTAAGGAGATGGAGTATGGAGAAGTGCAGGAAACTCACTTACTATCTGATTGGACCTGAAATGAACTAGAAAATGAGACAACTGTGCAAGCACATGGTCATGTACAGAACGTGATGCCACTCACTGTGTTTCTGTGCAGGACTGAGAATAGAAGTGTGTATGTAAAGTGGTGTTTTTGGCATGTGTCTGTATGTACAGTATGTATGAAAGAATGGCAGCGCAGATCGTTTTCACACCGTGGCTCACTGGGGCCATGTGCTCGGCCATCTGGAAGACGTTTCCCATTTCCTCAAAAAAAATACTTCCTGGGATGAGGAGTGCAGGTCTACAACTGCACACAGCTGCTGGAGAGAAAAGGCTCCTTCTGGATTTGCTTCTCGTTTAAATGTTAAAGTATACCCACAGGGAACAATAGTTGGCAGGGATTTCATAGAAGGAGATACTGTCCTCCTATCACCACACACAGGGATGTAACGATATGAAAATTTCATATCACGGTTATTACGACCAAAATTACCACGGTTATCATTATTATCACGGTATTGTTGAAATGTGCTCAAAATGTTCAGAAAGTACTTATACACACACTGAAATAATTTAACCAAGTTGTATTAAAAAAAAAAAAAAAAAAAAAAACCTAAAAAATCAAATAAAAAAATAATAGGTACAATGCACTTTCTGTTGGCAGAAACATTCAAATAAACATTCAAGCAAACATCAAATATACAAATGTGCACTACAGATGGCACCTTATGGCCATTGTTTGACCATTTTCCATATCAAGTTTGAGTTGTTTTGGGGTCTGTCTCTCTCTTTTTTTTCTTTCTCTTTTTCTTTCAAAGTGCGGTAATCAAACACGGTTATCATGATAATTAGAATTTAAACGGTAATACTAACTATCGGGAATTTTACCGCGGTTTATCGTTACACCGGTAACTGTTACATCCCTAGTCACACATGCACCCTCCATCCTTCTCTCTTATTTTTTTTTCCTTAATCCATATTTCAGAGCCTTTGTAAACCTTTTCAAAGGGACACTGCACACTCAGGACCACACACATCATAGATATTCACAGCAGAATATTGCATTTTTGTTGGGACTCACAGCTCCTGCATATCTGGGAAAGATAAATAATCGGGCATTGAGCTACCATTGTCGTATTTTTTGTTCGCAATGAGCCATGAGGTCACTGTAATGAATATGGAGCAGATGATAATGTGGTTCATTTGCTACAGTTTGACACTTGGGAGCACTGATATAATTGACAACAATAGAAAGAGTGGCATGTACTATATGCAATAATATAATAAAAACAAGCTATAAACACATGCTTATTCAAATAGAATTAACATTCTTCTCCCAGTCTTACTTAACCTATAAAGACCCAGTGATAAATGAATTTTTCTCTGTATTTAAGCTTTCTTAAGTGATTTATCCACCATTTATTATAATATTATCCTCTGTATTTTGCATTTTTCACTGTAAATCATGTATTTTCCTGTGTAATTCCCTATATTTAATGTAGAAAACTCACTGTAAATTCATAGGTTATTATATCAGAACAGAGAAAACTGAAGAAAAAGTGACTTCTTCAGCAAAAATATCAATAACTGAACATAAACCCAGTGTGTCTATCCACTGTCATTGATCCAACTCCATTTTGTGTGTCCAGTGGATACAGGTTAGAAGTTGTGAAAATTTTGTGTAAGATCCACTGAATATTAGAGGAGTAGAATCCAGGAGTTAGACATTTAAAGTATGTCAAGTTTCAGTTTCATTTCACGCCAGCGTTAGTTACGTTAGTTATGGACCGCACCCCCATGTATACAACTGCTACCCCACCCCCCCTTACTCCGTGCAAAAAAAAACCAAAACATCCCCCCCTCTGTTTTTTTGACAAATCACACCCTGAATATACACGTCACTTTTATGGCTGTGTATTGGCAAGAATCTGGCAATACGACACAAATCAAAATACTAGAATCACGATACGATATATCACGATATATCATGATACTGTTAAAAAAGGCCATTTCTTGTTTGTTTTCTGATTTTTAAAAAGATTATTTCCTGGAAGAATTGAATTACACCAGAAGTATGCACAAATACTAAACACATTTTTATTTGATCAGAACAGGATCTAATGTTATATCACAAAATTTTTCTACTTCTCCTAGTTTCCAAAGGAACTACCATCTGCCACTCTCAGTAAAAACAGTAAAAAGTGCTTTTAGGATGCTTCAGATACCATTATTTAATAAAACTGTGCTAAATAATAATAAATAAGATATAAACAATAAAGAAAAAATACAAACAAAAATGAACCTCCGCCATATCTGCATTTGAATAAACACCTAAAAATATTCAATACAGTACTTTTTAATATCGATACTGTATTGTGAAATGAAATATATATTGGAGAACCGATATTTTCTAACAGCCCTAGTCACTTTTAATTGGCATGTTATCTGAGCTTTTTGCGTGTATGTTAACGCCGTTATTAGCCCCAAAAACACACGCTGAGGGTTAGGGGTTTGGGTTATGTGAAACGAAGATCTTGGTGTAAATTGACACGTGATCAAATGCCGGTGAATAACACGCAAATGGTCAAAAATGAGTAGGTATAGAACGCCAAATGCCATAAAAACACCATTTCTTGGGATCAGTCTGAGAATGACCCCAAAAGGTTTAACCAAGAACTCAGTCTCTATAGATTCACTTGAGCTGTAGCCGACGCTGCTAATTCAGAAAAGACCTGAACAATGTGCTACAATTGGCCGATCTAAACCTCTCTTAGCCCTTTCATCAGGTAGTGACAAATGACCTGTCTGGTTGCCATTGTACATGTGTTAGTTTAGGTCAATTTGCAGCAATCTCTGTTTACCTAATCCTAGTGATTCATTCCAAATCCCTCTCCTAATGCCATCTACACAGTCTTGTAGCTTGGTCAAACAAAATATCCATCAGTGGGCACCACCCCAGACCCCAGCTGTGTTTAGAAAGCTTCCATTTCCACATTAAAACCCATATTAGCATGTCGAAACAAGCAGAACACCAGCGGAAACCACTCTGTTTGACTTCCTTTTAAGTGTTTTATAAGAGATGGGGGGAAAAAATGATATGGCAGAAGATTAAAAGACAAGAAATAGGATGGCAAAGAATAGATGGAGCAATAAAAGAACCCAGTAAAAAACAAAAGACGAGACTCAGATTGAGAAGAATAATAGTCTTTCATTAGTGGGCATGAATTGATGTTTTAACCTCATGACATATTTTAATAATATTCTGAGCCACTGTACAGTTTCAGAGGAGGGAACGTGGGAAGATAGATGGAAGACGGAGATAAAAGGGGGAAATTTGGATTTGGACAAGTGTGTGAGATGTTAATTGCACTTTAATAGAACAACATGTCATATTCGTACAGATAAGAAAGGGGAAAATTGCCTTGTCAACACTGTACAGTTGTGACAACCTGTGCATGTAGTCATTAGGTGATTCATTTTCTGCTTTCCGTCTCCTTTCCAAATGTTCTGTTTTTCCCTGCACACTTAAGCAAAAATGGTTCCCTCAATGGGAAATCTGGGGATTGTGGTTAAAGAAAAGCACTTGTGAGCATGATGTTTCAGAGTGAAGCCAAACTTTCCTGGCTTTGTCAGTGAAAAAGACTGTTTTGCAGGATCAGCGACTGCACGGGGGGGGGCATTAGCAGCCAGTTATTCATGTTTAATTAAACATGCACACACACACACACACACACACAAAACCCCTGCTGTCCATTTGTGTGTTTGCAAGTACAGTTGGAGCTACAGCGAAGTAGGTCTAATCTGCTTTTTGGTACCTGCAGCACATTCCCTCTCAACACAAACCCAACCACATGCAGGATCATTACCAGTTTGGTTTCCTCTCCTGCCAGACAACAAATTGCTTCAATAATGAAATGACAGGTGTGTGTGCTCCAGAGATAGTGGCTGGCTGTTTGTTTTAGTCTAATAAAAGTAGGTGTGCTTGTTATATGATCAAAGCCTGTCCAAACACATCAGCTGAAGCAGGACTGTTGCACCTGGTCGACCCCAAGACGTCACCGTCCACGAACTAGGATCTTCATGCATCCTAATTACAACTGGAGATCATCTGGTTTAGACACAAAGAAGGCGAAGAAAGTCAAGGATTTGTATCCTGGCCAAGCCACACAGAGTGTATTTACTCTGGTTAATAAATTTATTATGTAGAATGAGAATCAGTTTCATGTTTGTCTTTTTGCCGACACTGAATACAAAAAGCGCCTTATTTGTTTTTTCACCCTTTAACAACTGCAGTCTCTGTGGCGCTGCATTTTGCACTTTACAGCATTCAAATTATTGTAACTCCTGAACTGTTTGTGCTATCCACAAAATTCAAATGGCATCAGAGAGTTGAGATCCTGAGCTTTCTTTACTCTGACAATGTGTAAGTTCAGGCTGAAAATGCCTCCGTTCAACTCTGCATAGAACAACTGAAAGGGTTCTGTCTGCACTCTTCTCTTTTACTTTATTTGAATTGATTATTATTTATGTTTTATTATGTTTTAATTGTAATTGTGTGGGTTGTTTTTTTTTTTTTTTTAAAGAATATATGTATTCAATTTTCATTTTTTCAAAACAACACAAAACAAAACAGCTCAGCACCACAGTCAAAACTACAACAGAGATTCATAGTCAGCATGGAGACAGATACTCATCACATTCATATCTATACAATACAGCAAAAAGTTCATTCAAGAGCAGATGAAAGCTCGAGACAGAATTGAGGACACATTTCCCTCAGTATAGTCCAGGAAGGGTTTCCAAATGTGACTGAATATGTCGATTCTAGAGTGTGTCAGGCATGTCAAAAAGTCAAGCGGAATGTGCTCCAATATCAGCTTCCTCCATCCAGAAATAGAAGGGGATTTATCAGAAGTCCAGTGTAGTAGTAGTATGTTCTTTCGGGCACAAAAAGTTAAAATATTATATAGTTTCCCATTATATTTGTTACTGATACACCTATTTGGTAAGCCAAGGAGAAGAGATAAAGGATCAAAATCAATGTGGGCTTTGAGAATTTTTCTAATTTCAAGTAGGACAGACTCCCAGTATCCCTGAATGTTGGGGCACAACCAGAGACAGTGTGTGAGGCTGCCTTCATATAGTCTACATTTGAAACACTGTGGCGTCCACTGTGTAGCACTGTGTAAGTCCAGGCTGAAAACTTCTCTGTTCAACTGTGCATAGAACAACTGAAAGGGTTCTATCTGCACTCTTCTCTTTTACTTTATTTTAATTGATTATTATTTATGTTTTATTGATTATGTTTGAATTGTAATTGTGTGTTTTTAACCTGTCTCTTTTCCATTTTTGTAAAGCACTGTGAATTGCCCTGTGTATGAATTGTGCTATACAAATAAATTTGCCTTGCCTACCAACACTATATAACACTTTACAGCCGCAATGTGGAACTGTATTGTAAGTAGAAAGGAATTCTTTCAAAGACTTCCACACAGCCTAAAAAACACCCTGAAATTACAAAAATATGAAGCCATAATATGGATACTGAATGTTCAAGGGCAAAAAGCATGTTTGGACAGATGTAAAATAGTTGAAAGTTTATTTCTGCAATCTCAAAAAAAAATTGTTATGAACATTTACAGTTGTTTCTGATAGTAAATATGCTATAAATTTCAAGTCTGTTTTTTTTTTTTTCTTTTTTTTTTTAGTAAAACACACTGTTTTAAATGGATCATATTTTGCTAAACCCACTTTTATTAGTCTTTGGTACATTTATTTGTGTATTTGGACCCTAATAGTTCATAAAGTTTGAATTAGAACCCTCCAGGTGCTGCAAAACTATCTTTATATTCATTACGGCAAAAATACAGTGGATTTCTACAACCTGTTTTAATTCCATCTTAATTTGTTGCATCTGTAACTAATTACATCATGACTTTTGCACACATAAGGTCAAGACTTCCGATGAACATTTCTCCGAGTACGACATAATTGTTTATCAGCAGCAGCAGTTGTAGTCCATACTGAAAATATGTGCGAACTTTGAGCCGATTACCTAAAATGTTCAGTTGTTGGTTGAACGGGACAGAGCAGCACGGCCAACAACCTGGAGGGGGTGGGGCCTGAAGTTGCTCATTTACATTTAAAGGGCCAGCGCTCAAAACGACCTTTCTGGTGTCATTACTAAGAAATAGGGTTGAAGATGGACCTGTGGAGTTGAATTAATGAAGAATTCAGACCCAAGCATAACATTTACAGTTTATGTAGACCACAGGGAAATGCTTTAAATGCATAATTCTGTTTAATTAAAAAAAAAAAAAAAAAAAAAAAAAAAGCTAAATATCACTCCTTTAAGCATTTGTTATTTATAAGAAGGATAATTAATGACCAGATATCAAAAGTTACGTTTTTCCTGAAAACAAAGTGCACAAGAATTGGCAGAAAAGACATTCTCTGACAGTTTTACATATTGCAAAGAAAACATGAAGACACCTAGGCAGCCTGTTCCAATGTCTTAAAGGTTACAATTTTACTGTCCAACTTGATCATCAAAGTCTCTTCATTTTGATACTTTCCAAGGGTAAAAACACAACAGCATCTCACAAACCACAAGGTTTCAGAAAACATGCAACACTTCAGAAAGAATACAACACACAGTATTTCAGATGAAAGGGTGTTAGAACACTTTTTATTTGTACCTGAACGCACCCACATAGATTCATTCATTCCTTCATGCAGAGTTTATTAAATGATCAGAAACAGGAAATGACATTGAATTGTGTTTTGTGTAGTTATAGAGAACAAGGAGTGATGTCCCTGTATCCCTCTGTTTACGCAACCAGAAATGTCCTTGTATTTTCTGAAATATTATGTTTCTTTGAAATGTTGTACTGTTTTGAGCTTCAAGGTCACTGTACAGTCGTCATACTTGTAGCACTTTGGGCACACACAGACCTGAAGGACTAAGAAACAGTCACGTTAAGATTGAAATAAAAAATCAGCCTCTGTACATGTCCATGAGCTGTAGCTGATGTCACCAATGCAGAAAGGACCTTCACACCGTACTGCAACTGCTGAATTCATCCAAAATGTACTCAGAATTTTTAAGTGGAAGGATCCCCATACACACATATGGACAGTGGATCAGAGAGTTTATGCATCATATTCATGTAGAAAAAATTAGATATACCATTAGGGGTTCCATCAACAAATTCTGCACCACTTGGCCAACCGTTTATCAGCTTTGTAGACGGTATGGTAGCTACCAACATATCTGTGTGGATTTGTATATTTTTGTACATAAGCATATTATGTCTGGCTGTATATACATTTAATGAAAGTCCAGTACTTGGGGTGGGTGGGATGGGAACTGGATACAATTGTTTCATGTCTAAGTTGTACAGGGGTTGGACAAAATAATGGAAACACCTTAAAAAAAAATCAACAAAATATAATTTAATATGGTGTAGGTCCGCCTTTAGCAGCAATTACAGCCTCAATTCTCCGAGGTATTGATTCATACAACTTGTGAATTGTTTCCAAAGGAATTTTAAGCCATTCTTCAGTTAGAATACCCTCCAACTCTTTTAGAGACGATGGCGGTGGAAATCGACGCCTTACTTGAATCTCTAAAACTGACCATAAATGCTCAATAATGTTGAGGTCTGGGGACTGTGCCGGCCATACGAGATGCTCAACTTCATTAGAATGTTCCTCATGCCATTCTTTAACAATTCTAGCTGTATGGATTGGGGCATTATCATCTTGAGGTGAAGGTGTTTCCATTATTTTGTCCAACCTCTGTATGTTTCTTGTTTTGCATTTGAACATTGAAAATAAAAAAGACCTGTACTCAGAATTTATGGTAAAAAAGAGATGTATAAGACCAGGGGTGTGAAACTCATTTTCTTCCGGGGGCCACACTCAGCCCAATTTAATCTGAAGTGGGCCGGACCAGTACAATAATAGCATGATAGCCAATGAATAATGACAACTCCAAATTGTGTTAGTGCAAAAAATAACATTCAGTTATGCCAATATTTACAATTACAAACTATGCAAACAAAAAGGATGTGAATAACCTGGAAAAAATGAAATTTGTTAAGAAATATAAGCACCATTTTATCAATATTATGCCTCAACTTATCATTTATACGTATCCAATACAGTTCAGATCTACAAAGGCACAAAACATTTAATAGCAAGCAGAATATTGTTAAAATTGCCTTTAATTTTCTGTAGACATTTCAGGTTGTTCATATTTGTTCAGGTTATTCACATTTTATTGTTAAAGGATAGTTTGTTAATGTAAACATTTTCATAATTTAATGCTTTTTGTACTAAAACAAAGAGAAAAAAAATGGTGTTATCATTATTTATAGGTTATTATGATATTATTTTGGAGTTCGATGCCCTAACTTGCACTTTGCAAATTCATCCTGCGGGCCGGTTTTGGCCCCCAGGCCGCATGTTTGACACCTGTGTATTAGACTGTTATTGAACGGGGAGATCTTTTAGTTTCTGTGTTTTCCTGTGGTTGAAACACAACTGAATCGATGAATTATTTAACACTTGATATCACTGACCTGAAGTCAGTTCTGTTGAAAAGAAAAAGATGTCTCGATATCTAGAAACTCTTTTTAACCCTTAACAGGGTACTCATACAAATACTCTGACAGTCAAAATTTCGGTTAGTATGTTATTCGAGGACATAACAAGACTTTATTACTGTAATTGTATACCTATGTATTGTAGAAAATCAAGGTCAATGAAGTTACCGTATTTGGTTTCTTACCTGTAAGTGGCAAAAAATAAGTAAATACAAGAAATAAACATAAAAAATACAAGTCAGCATCCACATTATCCCTTTGAACATCATTCCTTACATTTGTACCATTACTTCATGGTACCTAATAAAGCAGGTACATACACTGTTCATACAGAGGTGGACCTTACAGACCCTGGAAACCACACTGGACCTGTCATTGTCTTGTAAAGTATGTGGAAACTACCAAAATAGTCACTTGCCCGATAAAGGGTTAAGAGTTAAGTAGTTTACCACCACCAGTTGGATGTGAGAGGGAATGAAGAATGGATCAAAAACATGTAAAGCAATATGAGTGCCTTGAAATGCGCTATAGAAATCCAATCTATTATTATGATGATGATGACTATTATTATTATTATTATTATTATTATTTGATAGTAAACACAGCTGGGAACTAAATCATGTACTCACTCAACTGTTACGTAATGTCATCATCTGTAATGAAATGCATAAATGCTGGAGATAATTCATATAAAAATGTACAAATGTGCAGATATCAGCATTTTATAGGTGAAAACAGCCTCACCACTTCTGGTTTTGAGCCTCAAATACAGTCGTACTTTTGGAATTGCTTTAGTACAAACCTCCATTGCAAAATTTGTATTTAAAAAAAAAAAAAAAATCAATCTTCCTGCCTGTTCACTCCACCTGGCCTTCAGTTAATTCTGCCAAACCTCATTTATTTCCCAACACGTCAAACTGTTATATCACTCTGTTTGGAAGCACCCGAATCAGAGGAAGGCATCAATTTAGCCTCGATCGGTTAATTTATTTGTCTGTCTGATTCCAAAATAACACATTCAATGACACAACTACACAGGCTGCAGAATTACTCTTTCATTTGGGAAACTTTAGTTGGTTTAAGAGGACTTCAGGGCTTCGGTGTCCTGTGGGAAAAGACAGCACGATGACAGAAAAAAAGAAATATTCTAAATATAGCACACACTTTAATAGATATTGATTTTTATGCTGTCCTCTCTCAGGTGATAAAACCAGTAGGAAAACTCATGCTGACTCTTCAGAGCCTCATGTGGTTCTGTGTAAATGATTCGGTGTCATATGGATGTCTCTGAACTCCTCCTGTTTCACATATACACTTTGGTATTTAGACTCAGATCACCTCCATCTCAACCTCTTATGACTTTGCAGCTGTTTTCAGAATCACACAAAGGCTGGAGCCACCAAAGTCAGCACTTAGCTCTGTTTCCAACTTCTAATACACTCACCAGGAACATTTTTTCAGCCACACACGCATAAACACATCCTGGTTTCCATCACATTTCACAGATTCACAACCTGTTAATTTCCTGGACACTTATTCTAACCTTTACCCTGACTCTTTTGGCTAAAATGTAATGATTTAATAAGAAAAATAATAATACATCACACTTTTATAGGGCTTTTTTGGACACTCAAAGACACTTCAAACAAACAAAACAAAAAGAACAGAGAGAACCAACGATGGAAAATGCAAGTTTGAACAGGTGACTTTTGAGAAGTGATTTGAAGTTTTGTATTGAGTCCAAGTTCTTGATGTTTTGTGGGACTGAGTTCCATAGGTTAGGGGCGGCTGCAGCGAAGGCTCGGTCCTCCAAAGTCCGGTGCTGGTTTGCACTTTCTTATGAAAAGTCATCTTCAGTTTGTTTGTTTGCACATTTGTTTCTTTATTCATCAATCAAAAAGAATGGATTTGCAATTAAAAAAGAATAGATTTGCAACCAAAAAAGAGATTTGAGCGCAAAAGACAGTAAGTGGTAATCAAAAAAAAGATCATTTTGCTTATAAATCAGTCCTCTTTGCTTGTGAGTTAAAAACTTTTGCTTGCAACTTCAAAAGTTTTGCTTGTGAATTTAACTGCACTTAATGGGCGGGGCCTACGCTGATAGATTACAGAAGAGTTTCTATTGGTGGGTTTGACCAGCCCACGCTATTTAGTGTAATTCAATACTTAGGAGATACATTTCAATTTCAAAGAGCAACAGACTATGAACTTACCACCCAGTAACAGAACACAATGGAGAAGTGGGTTTAATGTGGAAGCTGGTGCCAGGTCAAACCCACCAATAGAAACACTTCTCTCATCCATCAGCATAGGCCCCGCCCATTGAGTGCACTTAAATTCGCAAGCAAAACTTTTGAAGTTGCAAACAAAGGTTTTTAACTCTCAAGCAGAGAGGACTGATTTATAAGCAAAATTATCTTTTTTTTTTTTTGAGTGCCACTTACTGTCTTTCGCTCTCAAATCTCTTTTTTGGTTGCAAATTCATTCTTTTTGATTGATGAATAAAGAAACAAATTTCTCTCCATAAATTTCAAGAAGTGATAAGAATAGAGTCTCGTTTATTGATTGATGGTCTTGACATTTTGGATTCTAAATGCAAGAATAAACATAAAAGAAACATTCTATGAAAAATGGAAGATAACCCCCAGGTGGGAAATCTTTTTGGGACAATGTCTTTTCATATATTGAGTGGCGAAGAGCATGACTGGGGTGCAGATGGGGGGGGGGGGGGGTAAACATGACAAATTCATGGGGCCCAGTGTTTGTGGAGGGCCCATAGAACAGTGGAGGAGGCCCAGTAGATATAGAAGTTGTGAAAATTTCATATAAGATCTGCTGTAGAAGAGAGGTGTAGAAGTCAGGAGGCAAACGGTGAATATGTGTTAAGTTTTGTTTTAACAGTGTGATAAGTGACGTGTCTCATGGAGCGCACCCCCCTGGTCCGACAGATTGAGAAGACAGTCAATTGACTGTCTTCTCACACATTGAACTTGCAAGTTCAATGTGTGTAGGGCCCACAACAATTATGCTGTCATGGGGCCTATTATTGGTAGCGGCGCCCATGAGCATAGATGTCACTATACAAGTCAAGATTTTACCCAGTATATATACCACTAATGCATAACGTTCAACATTTTCAGATCTAGAAAATAAATATCACTAATGTAACTAGAAAAGCACTCGGAGAGCTCAGAATTCCACCAAGACAGATCAGTTGTCCCCACCCCCGATCACCTCCAAAATGTAATCCTTTGTTCCTTGTGCCAGTATCAACATTTCCTGAAAAATTCATCCAAATTCTTTCCATAACTTTTTGAGTTATCTTGCTAACAGACAAACAAGCAGACAAACCCCAATGAAAACATAACCTCCACCATTCCTTGCTGGAGGTAATAATGAACCTAAAACTTTAATACACTTATTCTATCAATGCAACCACTCTATTCCCCTTTGGACTAAACTAGAAAGATATAAAGTCAAACAACTCATTGTAATTGATTGTAAGTCTGTTATTATATGTTTTATTCACCAAGAGAGCAGCATTGAATACATTATTAACTTATTAATATTGTTTGGTAATTTCCATATCCATAAATGTAAAGTGTTGTAAATGACCCCCAGTTTACACAGACACCTGGCTGAATTTGAATAGTACATTTGCAGTGCTAAGCTTATAGACTCCCCCAAATGTGATAAGACTGTCAAACTATATGAACAACTTTTTACAGAAAACAAGTGTCTAAGGCAAGGCAAAGCAAGGCAAGTTTATTTTTATAGCACATTTCATGTACAAGACAATGCAAAGTGCTTTACATAAAACATTAAAAGCATTACAGCAGGGAAGCAATAAAAAGTATAGGCATAAGAAAGAAAACAAAAACAGATAAATACAGGGTGGGGAAGCAAAATTTACAATATTTTGAGGCAGGGATTGAAAGACAGTGTATGACCAATTAGTTTATTGAAAATCATGAGAATTTATTTGCCACAAGAACATTTACATAATAGAAAATGTTTTTATTCTATGTGTCCTCCTTCTTTCTCAATAACTGCCTTCACACGCTTCCTGAAACTTGCGCAAGTGTTCCTCAAATATTCGGGTGACAACTTCTCCCATTCTTCTTTAATAGTATCTTCCAGACTTTCTCGTAAGAGTTTTGCTCATAGTCATTCTCTTCTTTACATTATAAACAGTCTTTATGGACACTCCAACTATTTTTGAAATCTCCTTTGGTGTGACGAGTGCATTCAGCAAATCACACACTCTTTGACGTTTGCTTTCCTGATTACTCATATGGGCAAAAGTTTCTGAAAAGGTATGGATAATAGTGTTAGGTATGATTATGACATCAATATATGTTTGGTTTCAAAACAATTGATGTAGTGTCTGCTGAGAAAAAACAACTAAATGTTCATTGTAAATTTTGCTTCCCCACCCTGTAGCTAAAAACTTTAAGCTTAAAAGAAACAGTGCAGATCTGAACTGATGAATACAAACTCTATTCAAATACAGCTGAGAACAGGTGGGTCTTTAACCTGGATTTAAATAAACTGAGTGTTTCAGCTGATCTGAGATTTTCTGAGAGATTTTTCCAGACAAGTCTAAGAATCCCTTTGTATTTGTTTGTTTTTGTTTGTATGTTAAGATTGTTCTAAGTTCTTGTGGCCTTGTCGATTGTATATTTGATCTTTGTTAACTGTAATCTTTGAAATAAAGGTTTAAAAAAGAAAAAAAAAGATTATATTGCATTATCTTGGTCTGTAAAATATCCTCAGACCCCACACTATGGTTGGTCTCCCTGTTTTCGGACCTCACAAATATAGAAAAACACTCCCACCCACACATGGTCACATCCCAGTGTGCCAACTCTGTTTTGTGAATAGACTTGGCAGTCTGTGTCGCTCCATCATCAGTAACACTTTAGTGGTCACAGGGAGCTCTTCATAAAGTCTTATTGCCGCTTTATTTATGAGCTCATCGTCATCAGAACAATGAGCCTTTCAAAAACATGGCACGGATAATTACCATAAAACAATGACCATTATCGCGTTAATGATGTCGTTAAGATATGCACGCTGGGACCATCATAAGAGGGGAAGTTGTGAGCCTGATCGAGTTGGGAAGAGTTTTCTGTTTGGTTTGCTTTATGACTTTTTATTAGCTGTTCTTGTAAAGGCAGAGAGGGAGGGGGGCAAGGGTTTTTTTTCTAATAACATTAATGGAGTGAACTGAGGTAAATGGGTGCTGTGTCTTTATTGGAAACAACTCCACTTTTATACTATTTTACAACATTTCCTCTATCAAATTTTAGGGTAATTGCTACACCTTTAAAAATGACTCCACATATTCCCAAGGTCATATTTTTTTTTTATAAATTGCCAAGGAGTGCCAACAATTTTTAATTCCTGTATATTTAGGTGGTTCAAAATATAATGTTTTGGTTTTTTTTAAGTTTTAAATTTCTTTCCTCCAAGGTCTTATTTAAGTCTAACCCATGAAAAAATATTCCATGTAAAATATCACCGTGATTGGTTCATGTTTAGAGGTAGGTCAAGCTTCCTAAAATTTTGCTTCGTAGTTATCATTCGGCATTCATAGTAGGGCTGCACGATATTGGAAAAAACTGACATTGCAATTTTTGTAACCCTACGATATATATTGCAATATTAAAAAATACTCAGGAGGATATGATAGCTGTGTGATGCCGATGTAAATGGTCAAATAAATTATGCCGCGTTTTCACTACATGGAACTGGCTCGACTCGGCTCGACTTGGCTCGGCTCAACTCAACTCGGGTACCAGGTCCTATTCCTGGAGACCGTTTCCATTACAGGATACTACTGACTTTACAGTACCTTGACGTCATAGCGATGCAGCACATTACTTCCATGTCGTCTGCTCAGGGAGTCGCTGATAAACTCGCTTGTTGCGTGTTGTCTCATCAAGCTCATGCTGAATTTTTACGTCTGAACCTCCTCGACAAACCATGGTGTAGTTTTACAGGCTGTCATCATGTGGATTAACCTACTGCTATATTTACTGTAAACTTCCGCATCTGTTTTTTGTAAAACGGTGGGTCACAGATACGACTCTCTGACCAATCAGTGGTCTGCATGTCATGTTTTAGTATCTGGTCCCCAGTCCTGGAACCTTGATGGAGGTGATACCAAAAAACTAGTACTGGGTACCAGATTCCAGGTCCTTTTTCATAGTGGAAACGCACAAAGGCCAAGTCGAGCCGATACCATGTAGTGGAAACGCGGCATTAGTTGTGTTCCCTCTCGTTGTGGCAACACAGAACACGTGTTTCAATATCATCCTTCTGTAGCTGAAATAATTCCAGATAACTGACATTGCTTTTCTTTGTGGCACCAGGTCTTCATGATTTTCTCCTGTTCGTTGCTCATTTTTCAGTGTTGTTACCAGCGACTCACTCCATGTGCAGGGGCGTGGTCTGCTTCGGCAAACTGATTAAGAATGCTTGTAATTGGTGGATCGCTGTGCGTAGTGTGTGTCAGGTACCCAGGCTGAAATTAGATGAGAACATGTCGAGTTCATTTGCCTCCTACATTACAGGACCTACGATGTGACTACTGCGCACACATACATTCGCGATGACAATTCTCAAACAATATATTGTGCAGTTCTAATTCTTGGTGTTAGCTTTACAAACAGTATTAAATAATGAGAAGTTCTTATAAAAGGTAAATACAGATTATTTGAATGAAAATATGAATAATACAAAAATAAGTTTTAATTTGTATAATGCTTTATGGAACAGTTTATAACACATTTACAATTATTCTGTGTCTGTAAAAAGGAAAGTTGGGTAAATTGCTGTCATTACTGAAATGTCAACACATGAGAACAGAAGTCACTGTGGCCCACTTGACACAGTGGATTTTTTTTTGGATCAGGGATTTGTCTCCTGTGCTGACTGACCACCTGTAGAAGAAACTGAAGTTGGTAAGTTTGCCAAAATACCAAGCTTGAGCTACTTCTAAATATTTACCTATTAAGTCATTTTTTTTCCATAGGTAGACTCCCTTAAGACCTTGGGAGCCAAACTATCCAAAACTTTAATTTTTTGGACCACCCTAATGTCTCATCACTGAGTCTGATATGATATGCATCCTTATACAAAGCAAAAGATCTAAAGTTAAAGAAACATACATAGCACCAACCCATTTAATACAATCTGATTTACCTTTGTTGTAATGCAGTGCACTTAGCAACACAAAGATGGGACACAACAGAATATGATGCTTAGTAATTCAGTGGCAAATGATAAATTAACTGTAAAAGTGCCATTTTTACTCAACATAAAGTATTTCTTTGTCTAGTGCAAGCGACCCAGGAGGCATCTCATTTATGCTATTTCCGTCTGGCTTCTAAAAAAGAGACCTGGACTCTTCACGAATTCTTTGTAGTGCAAAAAAGTCTCAAGATAAAAAAAAAGCCAGGATCTGGCCTTAAACCACTCCTCCTTTCTTATTCTCTTTCTGCAGTTATGCTTTTGTAGCACACCTTGGCCTCTGCAGCAGCCCTAAAGCTTTGTTTACACTCACAGGAGATGTGCTTAAGAAAATAGTTTAGAGAGGACGACTCAATCTGCAGGTAATTTCAATTATTTTGCACAAACTAGGGCCACATTTGTACATAATAAAAGCACAGGGTTTCTGGTAATAGGAAATCTGTTGTAATGCAGATTTAGAAGCAATTCAGTCCCTCTCAAATTGTATTCCACTCACATTTTTAACACATAAAGACACAAACATCCACCGTCGACCTAAACCATCTACTGATATAAACTGTTTAATTCCTGTTGATCCACTAATCCTATCAATACATGTCAATAATTCCGGTAAAATACAGTTTGTCATTTTTTCATGGTCATCAGATATGACCCATTTGGACGTTCACAGGCTCCGTAGTGAACATGGAAACACCGTCATCTTCTCCAACATTGATTCACCAGTCAAATCCATGGAGATGGATCAATGACAGTGGATGGATACACTTGGTTTATGTTCAGTTAATGATAGATTTGACTGAAAAAGTACGTTTTTCAACAGTTTTCTCTGTTTTTGATATAGTAATCCTCAACTTTAATCTGAGCTTTTAAAACATCTACATCAACTGGGGGGTGCGGACACTCTCCTGGGGGGGGGGCACAAGTACTGGATGGGAGGGGAAAAAATCATGAAAAATCAGGGACTCACTGGCTATTAGTATAAAGGAGACGCAGTAGATTACCCCCATGTCAAAATACAAGCGGTTGGACTATTACAGTGTTTTATATTTACAGGGTGGGGAAGCAAAATTTACAATATTTTGAGGCAGGGATTGAAAGACAGTGTATGACCAAATAGTTTATTGAAAGTCATGAGAATTTATATGCCACAAGAAAATTTACATAATAGAAAATGTTTTTATTCTATGTGTCCTCCTTCTTTCTCAATAACTGCCTTCACACGCTTCCTGAAACTTGCGCAAGTGTTCCTCAAATATTCGGGTGACAACTTCTCCCATTCTTTTTTAATAGTATCTTCCAGACTTTCTCGTAATAGTTTTGCTCATAGTCATTCTCTTCTTTCCATTAGAAACAGTCTTTATGGACACTCCAACTATTTTTGAAATCTCCTTTGGTGTGACGAGTGCATTCAGCAAATCACACACTCCTTGACGTTTGCTTTCCTGATTACTCATATGGGCAAAAGTTTCTGAAAAGGTATGGATAATAGTGTTAGGTATGATTATGACATCAATATATGTTTGGTTTCAAAACAATTGACGTAGTGCCTGCTGAGAAAAAAAAACTAAATGTTCATTGTAAATTTTGCTTCCCCACCCTGTATCTATCTATCTATCTATCTATATATATATATGTATATATATATATATATATATATAGATATATATATATATATATATATATAGATATATATATATATATATATATATATATATATATATATGTACAGGGCGCAAAATTAACATCCGCCAAGCGATAATAGCAGGTAAAAAAAACAGTTTGGCATGTAAAATAAAAACACTCACCCACCGGTGGCTGATGCTAAATTTTGAATTGTGTGTTGGTTTTTGTTTTCATACATTTGACCATTTCTGCCAGAACCAGGTCAGGTGCCATAAGTGATACTATCACCTGTGGGTTAAACAGAACATTCGTGTTAAAGCTGTCAGACTCACTCAGTCAATGTCAAAGGTTGCACTTTTGAATATTTTTATTACATGATGATGCAGCAGTCACCTTGAAATGAAATATAACCTAAGAAAATAGCAATAATCTAATTTTACCTGTACATAACTGTATTTTTTAAGCGATGCTTAAGTTGGATTTTCATAATAAAAACCTATGGTAATTATTTTAAGTCAGATAAGGCATGATTTCTTAATTTGGCCGATAGGAAAATACATGATTTAAACTGAAAAACCACAAAGTAGAGAGGATAGTATTATAATGAATACACACATGCCACAAAACTAGCACTGGGTCTTTGTGGGTTAATCAAGGCACTCATATATTAAATTAGAAAATCCCTTTGAATGCTAGGAATCGTGGATGAAATACTAGTTTGCACATTCTTCTTTCTTTAGTTGAGGATTAAAAGTTTTCTAAACCTTTTGGAGGGTTCAGGGTTTTATTGGAAGCCGGGTCAGGCCTGTAAACCCTGGTCTGATGCTCCTGGGGCAGTAAGCATTGCCTCTGTTCCAGGGCAGAGTTAGTATGCTGGGCACCTCAATGTGAAAGCGCTTCAGGGTGTAGAGCATCATTACATAATGGCAGCCAAGGCCTCTGTGTGCCAGGGAGGTGGCATTTTCCCCAAACACAGGCAGCAGTTCACCTCCCAAACTCAGTTGATGGTTCCGATCCAGAGGGCTTTAGGACAGCAGAGAGCTGAGCGTGTCCAAGGAAAGAGATGTGATCCATGAACTCATTTGGCGAGGAACGAGCAGTGACATGTTCTGTAGAGAAGAGCCAGGAGCCGATAGAGGACGGGTCCAGGACAAAGGCACATGCTACAGGGCTCAGGCTTTTTACCCATGATCACTTGGAGCTACTGGCCCTTCTCGGAGTGAGTTTCCCAGACGGCTGCAGAATTCAGAGGACATGAGGCCAATTTCCATTTGGCCGTAGATGGAGTGAAAGAAAGCAATCAGTCGAAACAAATGTTGTGTGTTACTATTGTTGTAGAGCTTTGTGAGGACTGTTAAAGCCCTGAAATGATCAGTAGAATACTCACTGTGATATATTCACTGTCACTGTGTGTTAGTTTGGAGTGAGTGAAGGATGAGCATTTTCCATGAACAAACAGATTCAAATTGATTTCTTTACATCATGCCCTTGATACAATAAACATGTGGAAGGTGAGATGCTTGTTTTTAGCCCATGACCCCATTTTAACATCACACATTCATGGCGACCCCAGATATTCAAAACTGACTTTTTTTTTTTTTTTGCTAAAATTAATTTGATTTTGATCATGTAATAGTTTGCTATACTGTGTTGCAAATAAACGTTAATGTTAGAAGATATTTAGTCTATATAACGTATATTATTATGGACGGAGGTAGAAAAGCCAGGTGTAGATTACTGCACGAAGTGAGAATTTTATTTTCTTTGGTCAGGATATGTACGTACAGTCAGTCCATCTTATATTTACAAGGCTGTAAATTAACAAACAAAAACTCAAAACTATGAATTATGAAAGAGCTGCAGCATCTGAAACTGACCACAATGAAAGATAAACAGTACCACAGTGCTTCAGTTTCAGCTTCAGTTTGTCATGTCTTTTATGTATTGGGATTGTCTCTCTCAACTCACCATATATTTTTTATTAGTTTTTTTTATAAGTTTGTTCTTTGGTTTGTTTGTTTTTTATCAGTTACTAGAAATTCCAGGCCCCAAGGTTGAAAAACACTGCTTTAAAGGGAGGAGCTGTTGGTTAATGTCAGTGCATTGTGTAAAAGTTAAGTTTGTGGAAAAAATCCTCAGTTAAAATGAAAAGTCATTCATCACTTTCAAGGCAAAGATTTTTTTTACTCATGAAAAACATGTATAGTAACTTTCTCCAGCCAACAGGTTTAAGGTTAGGAAGTATTCACTGGGATGTCAATTATAAAGAGCCATTATGTTCCTTCATGTTCATTTCTACATTTAAATAAATCCTGTTTTGCAGTTAGCCAGTATGACAGTTCTAACCATGACCAGCGTTGACCTTCATCCAGACAAGGACAGGACCAAGACTTTGGAGGCTTTGGAACAAGTCACAGTGTAAGGCCAACTTAAGACAAGATCAGATCCACATTAAGGACTTTTGGCATCTAAGATACCAAATATTTAGATGCAGCCATGTTAGAATCACTGTTAGTTCTACAGTGAGCTCGGGACATGTCCAGGTTGTACTCCACCTTTACCCAATGTAAGCAGGGATAGGACCCAAAGCCCCATGTGACCCCCCCCCCCCCACACACACACACAGGATTAAGCAGTTATAGAAAATGTTGCAGTCAGATGGGAATTGGTTTAGTTTAGGATCAGGAACCATGTTTAGGGTTAAAACAAGGTGATGAGTTTTTTGGGGTTTTTTTTTTCATTTTTTTAAACCTTCAGAGATTTCCTCATGATGTCTTAAGACAAGATAAAAAAAAAATACTCATGTCTCATACATCTTTTTGGGTCTACTTCCTACAAAATACTTGAATTATCCTGAAAATCATCAGAAAATGGCATTTCCTATTTCCTCTAACAATGAAAAATGCACAATATCTGAATAAACAAATATTGTTCCAACCTTTTCAAAGCCTTTGCAGTGGATGTGCAGTGGTGGCCTTCAGTCAGACAACACTTTTAACATAACTTTGTACTTTTTTTTTCTCTAGTTCCCTGTTGACAACCAGATATTTGCAGTTTCTCAAATTCTGCTTGATCTCAGATTTTAGGTGGGCACAGTAAACCTTTCATCCTGTAGCAGACGAATGTGAAAACATCAGCACACAAACAAAACAGACAGTGTAGCTATAACCAAAATGTTTTAGGCACACAAATGGATTCGTTGCATAGATGTGAGTTATTTGCCAGTAAAATTATTTGAAACTTGCCAAATGCTTTTAATAATTCTTCGGTGTTTTTCAGAAATTTTAAGCAGCAAAGCCTGCAAAACAAAATTGTATCACAGCCAAAGCTTTTGGCTACAAGTGTATAACTCTGCATAATTGTTAAAAAAAATTATAGAGAAAGAACATGGACACTTTTTTTGAGTGGGAAAGCCTAGCACTGGTCTTAATGCATGTCTAACATATACTGTAAGACCAGATAAGTTGAGGTTACTTTAAAAAATTTGAGGAAACCGGTTGACTTAAAAAATTTAAGTACCGAGTAATGAAAACTTGAGCGTATTAAATTTAAATGCTTCATTTGAATGGAATTGCTATTTTATGTACAATGCACTAAATGCCAAGTTAACTTAAGTTAAAATTTGTTGCGTGTCAGTTGTTTTGTATAATCATTAGACTTAATATCATCAGTGAATTGTACTCAATTCCAAGTTGATTTAAATTAAAATCTTTTGCATTAAAAATTGCTTTGTATAATTATTCAACTTAATATATTGTAGCATTAATAGAAGTTAGGCAGGAAGTAAGGTCAATATAATTTACTAGTGATGTGACGTTCACAAATGAATCGAATCTTTTGAACAGCTCTTTGAAATGAACGATGGGAACCGAGTCTTTGTAAAGAGCTATTCATTTTTTATTTTTTTTATTTTTTTTTAAGGAGGGAGTGTCCGATTGCCTGTCAATTTAGCGTCACTGGGGACTCTGCAGTGATATATATATGTGCGTATGTATGTATGTCATACATACAGCTTTTTATAATGTTCAAAAGATGTAAAACATTTATATTATTTATTTTTCTACAATCCCTTATTTTTATATACAGAGTAGAAGTGAGAGAACTCCTGATGTGGTATCATTTTGATATTTACATTAGAGATATCAGGTATTTTACAATGTTACTTGAAGTACGTTATTTGCACTACAGTTTTTTAGGTATTTAAGTACTGTAATTGCAGTGATTAATCGCTGTTTTGTGCAATTTTTTCCATATGTTTACACACATTTATTGTTCTTGTTTTGAGGAGAATAAAATGTTATTTCATAAGAAAATGTTTTATTTTCTTCTTCATTTTTAGGCCACAGACTAGTCCACATAACGTACCGTGATGTTTTTGGTCAAATTCCAGCATTTGCCTAATGTCACCTCTCATGTCATGTGTTTAGCCCACACATTTTAACTATTCTTTTTTTTAAGATAATATTTACTGCTGCGCCAATTAAACATTTTCAAAATGTAATGTCAGTCATCACATGTAGCCTATTTAGTCATTAAAACATTTGTGTTTCAAAATAATGCAAAAAAACATAAAAGAGCCAGTCTGTTGAACGGCTCTTTTCAGTGAACGGCTCCTGATTGAACAGCTCCCTTCAAGAGCCAAAAGTCCCATCAGTATAATTTAACAGTACAGGAAGTGCTTTTAATTTGGCAAGGCATAAAGATTTACATAGAAAAAGAACAATTATGGATGAACAGGAAAGCCATTGTTGGGCCTATGGCTGTGACTCATGGTGCAGCTCTACAAAAACAAACACAAAAAGGCCAATAAACATTGTCATACACACATTAAGTCCAAATTAACACTAACACCACAACCCCGCTGAAGCCCTGCACATAAAAATAACACAGTTTCAACAACATGCCTAATACACGCAATGCAATGCGGGGCTAAAAAGGTGTGTTCATGACTAAAACTTAGTGATTTAGATCCATTCAGCTTAACATTTTTTGGAATTTTGACTATGTCTACAAATTAGTAGAATATACTTAACATTTTATAGTAATGTCATAAAACTTCAATCATTTAAGTACGTTGTAATTAAAGCATTTTAGTAAATATAATGTCTAGGTTTACAGTGTAGTCTAATAGTACATTATGTCTTTTGCTGACATGAAGGTTAGTATAACATTCTGATTTTTGGACTTGGATGACACATTATATTCAAAACTGTTAACACATGAAAACTTGAGTATCTGCAGCTCAGAGATGGAGTTTTGCCCTTCAAATCTTGTGAAACTTGTATTTCTGTTGGAAAAAGGACGGATGGGACATTGAATAATAGAGTGAGAAGCTGAAAATCCATGGTCTTGGCTCAGAGAAAGAAAGATTTATTGAGTGAGAAACTGAAGAAAAAAAAAAAAGCTCAAAGAGGTGTGAGTGTGGAGGAGCGAGCGGCCTGGCGTACGAGGACTTTGATAGCAGCAGAAGAAAGGGCAGAGCGGTCAGACCTGCTCTGCTCGTCCTCCGGTGGACCCCTGTGGCCATACTTGTCACTCCTGTTGACACACACACTCACACACCCACACATGCTACTATACAGCTGGATCACACCATAGCCAGAGGCAAGTGGGTGGGTGGGTCGGTCGGTGGGGGGGGGTTAAGCCAGACTCCGTCAACATTGGCTATCTCAATAAAACATGAAACACACAGAGGCGTCCATTCAACATGGCTGCTTGGACCATGTAACATGCCCACTCACCCCCCCAACCCCACCCTGCTTACACTCATCACACACTGCTGCTGGTGGGGAGGTCTGGGCATGAAGCCTGCAGAGGGTGGCAGACTGGACCAGAGGCAGAAATGAGTCTGTACCAAGGGGCAGCAACTGCGCCTCAAAACTTAAGCCAAATTAGGAAGCATCAGAAAGTGTAATACCACGGAACGCCACTAGAGGCAGGAGCCAAAACAATCCTCCAACTAGCTTCTAGGAATACCAAGCAAGTCAATGTTATTCATGCATTTATTTTTTCATCAGTCATTCTGGTGTCTGACTCTTTAAATGGATCCTTTTCTAAACATTTTGTCCATTTAAGTGGTTTTAAAGCTAAAGAAGGGCTTTCTGATTATTTAATAAAACTAACACCTCCACTATAATTGTAATTGGAGCAGGGTGATACAGCCCAAAAAATAAATTAAAACATGTACATTCTTTTCAGTGTCATGAACCATTCATGAATCTTTTTTTTTTTTAATCTAAATGCATTCAAGACGAAACTGGTTGTTCCATTATATATTTGCAGTATCAAACAATAGTCGCTTTTCTGTTGACCCTCAAATTGTGTGAATAGAACGACAATTTCGCCAAAACTCATTTTTCGATTAAAAGGTTTTTTTGTGCTGGCAAGAGGTGGTTTTTCAGGCTTACACAAGTGGTATATCACGCAAAACTGCAATGGAAAGAACTTTCTCTGCAACTATAGTCATGTGAATCAAAAAAACCTGATGTTGACGGATGTTACAAGCGTAGAAGAAGAGTTTTGAAAGAAACATGGCACGATATGTGTGGACACACCAGGAAACTGAATATTTTTTAAATTTGGTACGGGATAGAGGGTAATATATAATAATAATGAATATATCTGTAAATCAACATGATGTTTACATTCGTCGCCATGTTTATGGAATGACTTTTCGTGTCATCTCGTGATAATAAATAAACAAATCATCGCATTTGTGATTTAATGAAAAAAAAAAACGACATTACGCACTTCTGTTTTTTCCAAATTTAGTAAATATTAGTAAAGTTTTGTGCAGGTGTCCAATGGAAAAACAGCAAATGATAGCATAACCAATTGCGTCAACATGCGTTATTTGGTAAAAATTTATAATACGTTTTTAGAATCAAATAAATCATCACTGTAATTGATTGATTGATTGATTGATTATTTACTGTGATTTATTGCAGTGACTGGGAAATCATACAGTGAATATATTACAATAAAACACATTTGTTGGGCAAGAAAGTTCTCCATAGAAGCATAAATCTAAATGTTGTCATATTGTTAAAAATCAGAACCTTGATTGAGAAAATTAATTAGATTTAGGGATTCCCCGTCTCATTTGTTTTTAATAAGTTATACTAAAAGAACCACTTAATGTGTTTATTTTTTCCCATTACAGTTGCTCTACCTCAGCTGTAAGTATTGTCCAAATATGGTCACTTGTGGCTCCAACAGTAGTCCAAACACCCCACAGTCCGTCCCTTTGTTTTCCATCGTCTACAGCTGCTACACAGACTCCTTTTCCCAGGAGGCCTTGCTGCTACAACTGTCCCACCCTCTTAACAAACCCACTCCCCGTCTGTGTACTTCAGGAAGTGCCTGGCTGTTGCCGTTGCTATGGAAACCGGCTGCATAAAGCAACAACCGCGACACCAGGAGCAGTGACGCTCAGGCCGGGCGTCCCACGTGTAATACATTCATTTAAATGCCGTCAGCTGTGTAAATACTGAGAGGGAAATCAAAATTGCATCTGACAGGAGATTTAATTATATTTGACTGCTGGGCCATCGTACTTTCTTGCCCAGACAGTCTAAGCGACTTATGATTGCCGCTTATGTTCATTCACTTCACCCGCCGATTCCCCCAGCCAAATTAAACCACACGACTCCCACTCACACTCACTGAGAATGTAGAAAGCCCACCAGGGAGGAAAAAGCACTGTACCTCATATGAAATGACTAAGATGACTTAACAAGATTGTTGGCTGAAGGGAGGGAGCTTTGGTCTTGGTTAATCTAACGGGAGCTTCTTAGTCGTTTTTCTCATCGGCATGCGAAGGGAGTGTGAAGGGAAGAGGAGGACTTTTTAATAGTGTTTTAATTAAAGTTGCATTTTTTTCATTCAGTCTGGTGGTTTTTTTGCCTGTTTGTTCGGCAAAAATGGCCATGATTAAGTCCATTTTGTGTGTCAGCAGAGCAGCACAGTGTCCAACTACCCTCACTTCCATGTTGGCTGTTTTATTACCCCGCCCCCCGAAGGGAAGGCAAGGGTTTGGGGGTTTTTTTGGTTCAGTTTGTTTGTTAACACTAGCAGCAACCTTTATTATCAAAAGAGCCATTTTTCCCCCTCTTCCGCCAAAAAAAATAGTCTGAAGTTGCAAAAAATAACAGAGCTTATAAACTTTTAAAAGTTTTCATCTTTTTTTCACATTTTATCTGTTACAACCACTGAATACAACAAACGGAAGTGGATTGTGGAATGGATTCTGGACTATAATTACTCTAAAAGTACCCAGTAAAAGTGGTTCATAGTATTTGTGCTAATAGTATATGAAGTATTAATACCAAATATACCAAATTCATGAGGCACTTACGGGAAAAAATAATTATGTTGATCATTGAATTTAGTCTTAAAGCCTATTTCAGACAAAAAAAAATAACACTTTTGGAGCTTGGAAAGGATTTTTGAATATGATTACTCCAAAAGTACAATGTAAAAGTAGTTCATAGTATTTGTGCTAATAGTATATGAAGTACTAATACCAAAAATACCAAATTCATGAGGTACTTTTTGGAAATCATAATTTTATTCATCATTGAATTTAGTCTTAAAGCCTATTTCAGACGAAAACAAACACTTTTGAAGCTGGGAAGGGATTCTGGAGAATGATTACTCTAAAAGTACACAGTAAAAGTAGTTCATAGTATTTGTGCTAATAGTATATGAAGTACTAATACCAAATATACCAAATTCACGAGGCACTTATTGGAAAAAATAATTTTGTTGATCATTGAATTTAGTCTTAAAGCCTATTTCAGACAAAAAAAATTAACACTTTTGGAGCTGGGAAGGAATTTTTGAATATGATTACTCCAAAAGTACACAGTAAAAGTAGTTCATAGTATTTGTGCTAATAGTATATGAAGTACTAATACCAAAAATACCAAATTCATGAGGTACTTTTTGGAAATCATAATTTTATTCATCATTGAATTTAGTCTTAAAGCCTATTTCAGACGAAAACAAACACTTTTGAAGCTGGGAAGGGAATCTGGAGTATGATTACTCCAAAAGTACACAGTAAAAGTAGTTCATAGTATTTGTGCTTATAGTATATGAAGTACTAATACCAAATATACCAAATTCATGAGGTACTTTTTGGAAATCATAAGTTTATTCATCATTGAATTTAGTCTTAAACCCTATTTCAGATGAAAAAACACACTTGTAGCTTGGAAGAGAATCTGTTGTAGGATTACCTCAAAAGTACACCGTACTCATACTCATACAGCTGCTCTATGAAAAGTATTGCTATTTATGGAAATGATTTATGGAATCTTTTTTTCCCTCCATTTACTTGTAATGGGCAAAATTTCAAATGTCTATAAAAACATCAATTTTGTTTCAGTTGACTTCAATCTTGGCACATTTATAGAGGCAGTTAATATGTTTACGTTACCACAAACATAGACAGGATGACATCAGCTGGATCAATGCCAAAATAAGCTATAAGATGTGTGAGGGGCGGGGTTTGTTGTGCCTGGGCCCATTGTTTTATTTTATTTTATTCTTTTGTTTTACATATCTACAAATTCCATTTTCAATTCAACACATATTTCTTTGTGTGTTTGTTCTTTTAGAAATGTTGTATTTGTATAAACTTTTTTCGGTGGTTTGTTGTAGTAGCAGAAGTGTCGTGAAGAAGTTTCCGTAGAAGTCTTATTTAACAGACTGCTTCATCTGCTTTTTGTATATTGACCTTTTAAGTAGTTCTGTTCCAGACGTAGGAACACACCCAGCGTCTCACTGACATTTTTTAAATCAGCCCTGGAACTTGACCTTTTCTGTACTATTTCTCGTTTGTCATCAGATTTAAGCTATTTTTAGGAAACAACTTAATTTTACTGTTGAGGTGGTTTTCATGTTTGATAAATGCTATGATTCTTCCACTTACTTTTCAGCATTTCATCCTCACGGTTACCACGGTTTTGAATAGATATGTGGATTTGAAACCTACTGGGAGGTGTAGCAGGACCTGAGTCTGGATCTGTGGAGAAAATAACTATGGATACTCCTGTTCACTGGAGTGGTAACATCCATCCATCCATCCTTCTGTCTGTCTGTCTGTCTGTCCATCCTTCTATCCATTCTTCCTTCCTTCTGTCTGCCTGTCCTTCCTTCCTTCCTTCTGTCTGTCCATCTTTCTTTCTGTCTGTCATCCTTCCTTCCTTCTGTCTGTCCTTCCGTCCTTCTGTCTGTCCATCCGTCCTTCCATCCTTCCTTCCTTCTGTCCATCTGTCCTTCCTTGCTTCCTTCCTTCCTTCCTTCCTTCCTTCTGTTCGTCGATCCTTCTTTCCTTCCTTCCTTCCTTCCTTCCCTCTGTCCGTCTGTCCTTCCTTCCTTTCTTCTGTCTGTCCTTCCTTCCTTCCCTCCTCCACTTATCCTGGTCAGTAGGTCCCACCCATCCATTTTCATGGGGTCTCCTCCCTTTTGAACATACCAGAAACAGCCCACCCAGGGGGGCATCCAGAGGGCACCTCAACCTGATGCCCCCCCCACACACACACACACACACACACACACTGTAAAGCGGTATGGACAACAGTACCTGACACCTGACCCTGCTTCAGGTCCAGTGTAACCTGTCTGATAGACTGACACCAGTGAAACAGTGAGAGGATGGGTTGATGGATTTGTCTCATGTCTAAACACCTGTACGTTGTTTTTACAATATATAGAACCATCTATTTACAGTAAACCCTATGTGGTGTTTCGCCTTGTTGTACCAAGTTTCTGTGTTTTCTTTCCATGTGGTTTCTCCCCACGCTGGGCTGGTATCCTTCAGTGTGAACACCCCCCCCCCCCCATTGAAAACATGTATGCTAGGTTCATTCTCCTGTCAGCGCTTCCTGTACTCCCTCAGTGTGCACTAGATTGGGTTAATGTAAAGGTTGAATTTCCCTATCTCTGCAATAAAAGTCAACTTTACTTTATTTAAAACCTAATATCACCATTTTCATTTTCATTTATGATTGAAAACTCATGACAACCTGGGTGAGTTCTCCCTGAATATAGACAGTACACTCCATTGTGCTTTACTGGACTGGACTGTTTAGTGACACATGTAATGATTGTGCCCTGAAACAACATCCCATAAATATACATCAGTGGGAAATATAACTATAAATCTAAGTTCAGTTCATAAATGACCATTTGGTAACAAGAGGAAATTTATTCTTTTATGACTAGTGATTATGCTTGGTCCACATAACGGAGCAGAAAAGTCTTCAATAAATAATGAAGAGAACGGTTGAAAAGGATCTTCCTGGTGTTTTGTTGCTATTGTTCTTTAAAATACAATATACTGATATAAGGTTAATTGCCACTCCTGAAAAACACTCACAACTGCCCTTAAAAAAACAACAAAAAAAAACGCTTAAGTCTAATCTTACATCACTTGAGTCTTTTTTTAATCTTTTCCACTTGTTAAAGCTCTTTTTTCATGTATCATCAGTGATTGAAATAATGCCTAACCTCTAGGTTCCTTTATTTAATCAAGCTATAAATCAATCAGCATTCATGAGCTGCAGAGAGAGGTCGTACAAGAGGATGCAGATAAGGTGGGCTGTAGCAGGAATCAGGCCATATTAGATGGATGGATATTGAACCGAAACTTCACTGATAGTTAACTGACCACAGAGCATAGATGATCATATGTTACTGACTGGAAGTGGAAAAATAGTCCGAGTTTGGTCAGAGGGAAGAAGTTGTAGCTGCTCTGCACTGTGACCACAACCACAGGTCTAGAAAGGCTTTAAATGTACTGGTTATATTTGGTGGGGGAGGGTCAATGCCAGGCTGAACTGTGGGTGTAATAACTAAAAGATGGAGGTCAGTAAAGTTCAAGAGCTTGTGCTTTTTCATTGTTATAACCAACCTGATGTGTGAGAGGTATGGAAAACATGAGCTGTTAATCTACAGTGTACCCCCCCGCCCCCACCGCCACTGCCACCCCCAGTCCATTCGTCAGTGGGACTGAGGCCTCTGCACAGTTATTCTGGATCAGCCACTTATTTTTTATGTGAGCCTATTCTCACAGGAGATACTGATCAGGAACAGGGATGGGTTATGGGACCAACTCTGTTTCTTTAAAAGCCCCATTGTCAAATACCTTCAGGGGATGTGAGACCCAAAATGAACATATTTTGACAAAACTTACCATTTTCAGGATGTATAGTTTCAGCTTGGACAATGTTATTCTATCACACAATGAGATGGACTAACTATAGTTAGCAGAAATGAAGAGAATACTGACTAAAATGGACCCCCAGTGGCAGAGAGATTCCATCCTATCAACCAAAAAGAGCAACAAAATGAGGCCATTTTATAATCTGATGTATTTATTTTCAAACTTTGTGACTGCATTGCTGTGTAACATTTATTGCAAGTAACAGGAAAGTTTTCTCTGACAAGGTGCAGAGACACTTAGGACTGAGGAACTCGTAGAGGAACCCTCTGGATGTATTACACAAGAAACATTTATCAGAATGAGCCTGTGAGAACAGATTGTTTAAGACAACAGATGGAAGAGTCTAGTTCTGAAGGCACTTTGCACATGTATAGGTACACTGGACAAATATTACATGAAGAAGATGTTTCTCTTCATAATTGGTTGAATAGTATAAGTCTATAAATAACTGTGGCAAATCGTCTGCCTCTTTAGGAGGCAGAAGCAGATGGTTTAAGTCAAATATATCTCTGAACCTGGGCTGTAGACATCTTAATTGCAGATCCACAGAGTCCACCCTGACCTGCAGTCTAACCTCAGATGGATAAAAGTTATGTTAGAATTTCTCTAACACAAGTACTGTGTGGATACAAAAGTTTAACTTAGAAGTCTTCATGAGTCTAATATGTTTGACCTAAGCTGAACAGACCTTCATTTTCCTGTCTGAAGCTAAGATCAGATGAAATTCAGACCTTCCGTCATAGAAAAATCTTGAAAGACATGCGATTACAAATGTAACCATGTTACAACATGGCAGGACATGTTGCCAACATATCCCACATGATTACATAAGGATTACACTGACTTCACATGTTATTTACATGGGCTTCACACATGGCACACATGCAAATGGAATATGGGAAGTTCAAGTGCCTAAAAAATGTCCATATCTGAACCTTAGTGAAGAAAATGATCCTGTTTCCACTGCCTTTAGTGAGTCCTATTTACTAATTGCTGATGTCAGTAATCAAGGCCAGTACTGACCAATCAGCAATACTGTATCCGTCCACCCCTTTTGACTTTTCTTGCTATAAGGCTGATATGTGGCTGTACCTTGGCCTCTACTCGGCCTGATCACAATCAAGGTGTACAAGTATATTTCCATCAGTTATTAATCAGTATTGCAAAAAGATACCCCCGTTCCCAAAATGTTTCTTTGGCCATCTTATTACTAGATCTTGCAATCCTCCAAATTTGAAGAAAATCAGATAAAAACTGATAAAATGGCGACCCAATGAGCATGAAAATGTGCACAATTTTATTGTCATAAAAGAGCACAATTATTGTACATAATGTTTTGTAACACAATAAATAATTACTACTCAAGTCCTATGTCTTTTTTATTACAAAATACACACATCATATTGCTTTTCATTTATTGATCATTTTTGTTGAACAGCTGTTTGATTATCAATTCTCATTTTCAGTATTAAGACAATCAACCATTTTGTTCTGAAAACCCTTCTTTCACAGCCCTTTAATTGTAATAATAGAATGGGAACCTGTTATTTCAGTATTATTATGACTAAATATGCATAACTAGACAGATTTTGGTCTGCTCCCTGGCTGCAGAAAATTTGGTAACAATGTGGCAAACGGATGTTTACGTCGAACCGCATGTTTTCAATGGCACGTTGTTCACCAAAATTCATGTAGTGTCCATACACCAATATACTTCCATCAATAATATTGCATATATGCCTTATAGATATATTGTTCTAACTTGTTCCCAAATGTTTATTTCCTCCTGTACCAGGAAGACTTAGTTACAGATCTAACAGAGATGCGACCATGTGGTAAACCAGATTTCCATTCCAATCTTGTAGAGTCCGTACACCAAGTAGTGTCCTTACACCATATTCAAAATATGTGGGTCTAATTTTATTGTTTCTGTCAATATATGGAATTTTTCAGCACGCATGCTTTGGACACGACATCTATGCAATAAACAATGCATGATTATCCTGAGTGCTGAAACATTTGTATATCTTTGTAGGCATTAAATATGGAGGCTATTAGGCTGTAGCGTCCGAACACCGAATAATTTCTGATTTGATAGGGGCAAGCCTGCAAACTTTTTAGTAGACACCATAATACAAAAATATTTTGGACTTTAAAAGAGAAATATCAGACAAATAAAATGGCCGGTCTGATTTTTTGATAGAACATTATTATTTTTTATCTATATGTGCACCCTTTCTGGTACTCTTGTGATCAGGCTGACTTTGAAGTAAATTCAATATTTTTTTGTCACCAGCTCTAAGCCAAGCAGCTTCTGTTAAAACAAATATTTACTAGTGCTAAATAGGTATACTTACAGATATTAGGAGATCAAAAGTCTATAGTGTAAGGCCTGTATTCAGCCTCTGTTTCAGGACTATATTGCTATACAAAAGCCAACAGAACAAAGATAAGCCCTTCCTCCACTGTGAATCTCCTCTGGTCTGAAATCTCTTTCAAATCGACGCTAACATGGGAAACTCAAAGTCCCTAATGTCTTTAAAAACTTCTTAAAAGACCATCTCACCTCTCAAGTCTTGGATTAGAAGTGGCTGGATCCACACAGTGGGTTTCTTTTATGTGTTTTGTTCTGCTTTCTTGAACACAACATACTTCCAGATGAGCTGAAATGTCTCATCTGATATCAGAAGGGCTGTATAGATCTGCAGCCTGAATCTGTAAATGTTTTTGGATTCACATTTTTCTGTGGATTTACAAGAATTTTGTGACAAGTTAGAAATAGTAGTAACTTACATCATTCAACCTTTATTAAGTCTTGAAACACATGGTAGCAGAAGTCTAATTTGCAATATAGCAAAGACAGCAACAAGAACCAATGGTGATAAAAGCAATAAAAAAGAAATTTAGAGAACAATAAAACTGAGACAAGAACTACAGTAACACACAAAGACAAGAAGTAAAAACAACAAAGGCACTTCATTAAAACAGTAAAACCATTAAGAATAATTAAGGCAATGGATATATACAGCAATATAATGGTGTCAGATGATCTGAAACCTGCTCTGTGTTTAGTCTGAATCTGTATATGTGCATTGGAAATCGTATGAACTGTATGTTTATGTGGAAACTGAGGGTGAGTTTATGTGCCCACGTCTGTTTATGGTACAGTGTACACCCACATGTGACGTGTCTATATGGTGTGATTGTATATAGATTTTTGTGTGGGTATATATATAGTGTATAGAGCTCATGCTAATGTGTTTTTATACATGTTTGCATTTGCATATCTGCATGTAGCTTTTCTACATGTGTTTATCTTTCTGTTTCATATATTTGCATTGAAATTAATGTGTGCATATGTGTGTTGCACGTGTCTATCAGGGTTGGATAGCTTTACAGTCTAAAGAGCTATTGTAGATTCAAAGCAGAGGAAAGAAAACAGTCTGAGGCCATGACAAACATATTTAAACCCATCTATGTTTCACCATGAGGAGGCTGCTTTGTGGTGAACTATTTGGGATTAGTTTGTCATTTAATTTTGCATTTACATTACAGTAATGCACTGTTTGGTGCATTTATGAGTTTATGCAACTTCAATAAAGAAAACGTTGAAGATTTTTGTGATTTTTGTTACGGTGTGCTATTTCCAAAACATGAACAAATTTGTTAATTGTAAGAATAATTTAATTTGGAAAAAACAGAAAGAAACATAAGCAATATTGTGCGTTAAACACTTTAGTTGATATAGTGACAAAACTGATTTTGTGATTACATCAACCAAAGTGTGTACACATTTTTGCAGACGGACAATGGTAGAATAGAGTTAGGTTTACAAAAATGTTTCACAATGCGTCATACACACTGACTTCTTTTTGTTGCGAGACAAAGTCAGTTCCAAGTCCACAAATCTCTTTACAACTGTTGTTGGTTGTTTGATTCAAAAATAAGGATTGAATTACAGACTACACCTTGTATTTTTATGTTTCTTTGACAAAAGCATCACATCCGTCTTATCTGTGGTTTACTCTGCGCCTTTTAGTCTCACCTTCATGCTTGGATTCAAGTCCTGCCATTCCAGACGGATTTCTCATTGACAAAGACAGATGGCTGGCCGGGCTAGCCATATATGCCGCATTTCCACTACGGGGTACTGGCTCGACTCGATTCGGGTACCAGATACTATTCCTGGAGATCATTTCCCTTACAGGGCACTACCAACTTTAGAGTACCTGGTCGTCATAGTGACACTGCGTGTAACTTCCCTGACGTCTGCTCAGAGAGTTGATGATAAACTCACTCATTGCATGTTGTCCCATCAGGCTCATGCTGAATCTTTCCATCAGCCACCAAAGACAGAAATGTCTGAACCTCCTCATCCAGCCATGGTGTAGTTTTGCAGGCTGCCATCATGGATTAGCCTACTGGTATGTTTACTGTAAACTTCTGAATCTGTTGTTTTTAAATGGTGGGTCACGCATTGATGATGCAATGACAGAGAGATAACTATCTGACCAGTCAGTGGTCTGCAGTGTTTACACATCACATTTTAGTATCTCTTCAACCCGTTTTGGAACCTCGGCCCAGCAAGTACAAAAAAAAATTGGGTACCAGATTCCAGGTTCTTCTTTGAATGAAAATGCAAAAAGGCCAAGTCAAGTCGAGCAGGTATCACGAAGTGGAAACAATAGAAAGTGGAAGCAATAGATAGAGGCTACATAGCCACATTTGACCCTGGAGCCTTGGATTGTAGACCCTGGACTATGTGAATGCCCTCATAGTGTGAAACCTACAGGGACGTACTTTGTTTTTTGTACATTTGTTGATGTGTACTTAACAGACGTAGTGAAAGAGCTTTTGTTTATGTGCATTGTTCACTAAAAAGAAGCTTTTCTTTTGCAAAATATTGCATAAAAAATGAGGTGAAACTCTTAAAAACACTCAGACTATTGTTTCCAGCTGACTTTGAGTTTCCTCGGGTGCAGCAGACATCGAACAATGATGAATAAATTGCCAACTCGTAATTGCAAACCAAATATCAGGCAACAGATGATGTGTATTTCTGTTGTTACTGTTGTTGGTGTTTCAGGTGCATGTATAATAAATAACACACGGAAATGCACAAATTGGAGAGTGTCATGTCATAAACCATTGTCTACATCTACAGTTTTTATAAATCTTACTTTGGAAGGTGTTTTAACATCTGTTTTATTGACCTCAAACACAACTTAAATGTGTATTAGAGACAAACAGAGCAAAAATTGTGTTTTACAGAATACACTGGTGCAGACAGGGCTGGAGGTGGATTGGGTTGAACACAAAAACTATGTTTACATCCACAAAGTACTCCAGTTCTTGCCCTTTAAAAAAAAAAAAAGACTGGCTATGGCTGACAAAAATAAAAAATTCCACTCTTCCTGTTCACATGCAGCTAAAGTTTTAAAGTGACAGAAGTTTCACTGTGAACTCTGCCTCCTTTTGTTCCTGCTCTTTTGTTTAACAGTATCTGTGTGAGATGTGTGTTTTAGATATCTTATCTTAGATATATCTTATATATCTACCTTAGATATCTGTCTCCACCAGTGAGGATCTGTGTCTTTACTCCAGTTGAAGGTAAACAGGAGCTGTGTGTCACAACCTGCATTAAAACATGCAAATTAGATTCATCTTCCTAAACTCCTCATAAAACTAGAATAATATCTCACACACAGTGATGTAGTGGTCCCTGGAGAAGTGGGTATACTCTCAATTTTTGCCTTTTTTTTTTCATAGTCCAGAAAAACGCCTTGTTTTAGAAACAGTAACATGTCAGACTACTCTATTTAGTTTACCCCAATATCCATCAGTAATATTTGCTCACTATTGTAACATTATCATGACTTGATCAGGAACAGTTTGTAGGTATTACTGGTCACACAAGCAACTGCATGAATGTAATGTATTCAACCTGAGACAAACATAGGAAAACGTTAGCCTTTCATAACGTTAGCCTACTCACACAGTTTAACTATTGGTGACAACATCTCTTCTCCTCTAACTGTGCAGTCATATGTCCAGTAGTTTAAAACAGTGACTCATTCTGAAACCACCTTAAAACTTATCTTAGAATTATGTATTCCATGAAAGTAGGTTCTCTTCAGATGTGTCACTCACTTGAAAGATGTTTATTGTGCCTTTCTTGTTTACATTTCCAATAATCACGCATCTTTCAATGAGATGTGCCGTGACCTGTCAATCAACTGGGGCGTCACTGGCACCTGAGGTGTCCAATCAGGTTCCAAAGTGGCCCGCACTAGTTGCATTTTTTATTTTCTTTGGAATGACCCACCCTACTCTGCCTCTGATTGGCTCATCAGTCCTCATGCCTAAAGTTAACCAATCTAATTAGTGAAGGTACTGAGTACTAGCCAATTAGAGGCAGAGTAGGGTGGGTCATGGCTCCACCATCCAAAGAGAAAAAATGAGCAAATTGTACTACTGTACTATTTGTTATACTGCTGAATGGTGCGCATCAGGGCAATTTAGAAGTGGGAAAAATAGGTAGGTATATTCCATATATCGCCATATACCCTGGACTACACTGCTGCTCACACACATCTTAAAGGAGTGATATTTTGCTTTTTTAAATGGAATTATACATTTTAAAACATTTCCCTGTGGTCTACATAAACCGTAAATGCTATGCTTGGGTCTGAATTCTTCATTAATTCAACTCCACAGGTCCATCTTCAACCCTATTTCTGAGTAATGACACCAGAAAAGTTGTTGTGAGCGCTGGCCCTTTAAATGCAAAAGGGCCACTTCATGCCCCACCCCCTTCAGGTTGTTGACTGTGCTGCTCTGTCCCGTTCAACCAACAACATTTTAGGTAATCGGCTCGAAGTTTGGACATATTTTCAACCCCCACTGCTAAAAAACAATTATGGCGTATTCGGAGAAATGTTTGTCGGAAGTCTTGACCTTATATGTGCACATGTCATGACGTAACTAGTTATAGACGTAACAAATTATGCAGAAATTAAAACAGGTTGTAGAAATCCACTCGATTTTTGCCAAAAATGAATATAAAGATAGCTTTGCAGCACCTGGAGGGTTCAAATTCAAACTTTTGGAACTATTAGGGTCCAAATACATAAATAAATGAACCAAAGAGTAATAAAAGTGGGTTTAGCAAAATATGACCCCTTTAAGTGGAACAGGCTCCATTCAGAAAAGGCTCTGATTCAGACTGCTGTTTACATGACGGTGAATCAAAGTGTGCATGTAAACGTTCTCATTGTTTTCAGAGCCCTGAAATGTGAACAGTCAGTGAGTTGGCGAATCACATGCTGTGCTCGATGATGTCATCAACGTGAGACTATTAATAATAAGGCTTGGTTTGGGCACACATTCATCTCTTTCATCCCCTTTCCCTTTCTTTGCCATTAATCATGATGGAGATAAAAAGATGAAGTGATATGTGACTCAACTTCAATTTTACATTCAATATGAATAATAATTATTGCACAAGGGACATTATCGTCATTTCTCTTATTTTTACATTCCACGGCAGTTCTCAACCTCTCTTTCTAATTCAGTACTTCATCTCCATATACCCGGTGCATTAGCCTATTCCCTTTTTCCTGCTGCAGCTCTGGATGGAATCCCTCTGTCTCTTTATAAACCATTAAAGTGGACCGACTAGATTGATATGAAAGAGGCTTTTAAATGAGAAAAACTGCATGTCGGAGGTACTTGGGCTGATTGAGAGCCATTTGGAGAAATTCAATTCCAAAGGACCTACCATACAGGGGTCAAATCCTATTTGTATAATCAGAAGGACTTCTTTAATGCAATGTGAAGTAAAAAAAAAAATAAATAAATAAAATAAAATCTCGATATAACACCAGTGATATTTCAGACCTTGCCAGTAATTTTTAGTGCAATTAAAAGGTGTGTTGAAAAGTGCTGATCTAACAAACTTTGTTTAAATTGGAAACATTATTATTTGACCCAGAATTAAGTGAAATATTGTCACCTCATTACCCAGCATGCTAATAGTGAACAGGGTAACATTTTCTCTTGTGTGAGATTGATAATACAATCAATGCATCTGTTTTAATGAAACTCTGTATACAGTACATACTGTATACAGGGTGGGGAAGCAAAATTTACAATGACCATTTAGTTGTTTTTTCTCAGCAGGCATATATGATGCTCTAATACAGATATTCATATAAAAAACTGTCTACACAAACTCTTATGTACAAATATCCTTGCACACATTAAGATGCAAAACCATCTTTAACCCATAAAGACCCAGTGCTACTTTTATGGCCGTTCCAAAATATTTTTTTCTGTATATTTAACTTTTCCTAAGTGATTTATCACCATTTAGTATGACATTAGCCTCTGTATTTCATGTTTTTAGTGAACATCAGGTATTTTCCTGTATTTAATTTACTTGTTTTGCAGTTGGTGGATGTTTTTTCAGTTTTACAGACATTTTTATGTTCTATGGAGAGAAAGCCATTTGGGTTGTATTTTTTATTTATTTACTAATTTATTTCTATTGCTCTACAACTTAAGAAATGGACACTGGGAAAAAAAAATAGAAGCAGAGCTGAATGGCAACACTACATCCAGCTCTGATGTAACATTAAAGGCTCCAAAATGAAGCTAATTCACAAGTATCTTGAAGTTGCAAAACTACTGGTGGCTGCTGGGGAGGCTCCACAAAGTCCTGACTCCCATAGACTTACACTGAGCTTCTCTCTAAAACAGGGGTGTCCAATCCTGGTCCTCGAGGGCTGGTATCCTGCATGTTTTAGATGTAGCGCTCTGCCAACACACCTGATTCAAATGATAAGCCTATCATCAAGCTCTGCAGAAGTCTGATAACAACTGTCAGGTGTGCTGGAAGAGGGAAACATCTAAAACATGTAGGATACCGGCCCTCAAGGACCAGGACTGGACACCCCTGATCTACAGTTGGACATTAGTGTTGAATCCTCTGGGCCTGAGTTTGCAGCAGATTTTGCAGTAGCTGTTTGTTTCAGTAAATGAACAGCTGACTGGTCATTTCTCCCTTGCACCAGTGTGCCTCTACAAAAAAGCATTGATCAGAATTTCCCTTTTTGTCACCCTCCTTCAGATGCATTTTTCATTTAAAGTAGTTTATAGGCGCTCATTTCTGAATGTGGGGAAATAATTCATTTTGACATATATTCAATTTGACTTTACACAGTCAGCACAGCACACAATCCAAAAATAGTTTGTTCAAGAAGTTTGAACTCTAAAAGGATAGTTAGGAAAGCAACTGGCAAAATTAAGGACTAAATGGGATCTGCATTATTTATCACATTTTACCAACTTATTAGTTTTTCTTTTGCTGTTGTTTGTACTTTTACATTTTGTGATTTATTCGTTTTTTTAATCTATTTTAGATTGTACCATATGTTTGCATGTTTATTACTAATAGTAAGCTGGAGGATAAACAATCTCTTAATGATATTGAGATACATTTAACAAATCCCTCTGTGTAATAACACAACAACCTCTGATAGTTGCTATTCATTGATACATTTCATTTTTATCAAAATGAAGATTATCATCTTTTCAGGCAATATTTAAGTGCACTTTCAAACTAAGCTTCCCAAAACTACTGCTTTTTTGTTTTGTTTTGTTTTGTTTTGTTTTGTTTTGTTTTTTACCAGTTTTATCAGTGTTAGTTTTGTTAGCTTTTGGATATTTTTCTAATTAATCTATTAATTATTTTTTTTTCCTTTAAATTCAATGAAATGATTATTTGAATAGATGAAAAAAAGTAAAAATGTGAAGAACACATATCTGAAAATGGCAGCTCTTCTTTTATTCAAGAACCAGCTGAAACAAGAACCACATAAAGAAAAGTAGAAGAATATATATAAACAAATCTAAACAAATAACAACAACAGTATAAAAGTGTTTGTAAATAAACATATATATTTATATAATGTATAATCTATAATGTATTACATACGTATGTAAACAAAACAAAAAAGGCAAATATTTTTTAATCTTTGTGTGAAAGCCTAAAAGTTTAAAGTGATGGTTACAATGAATAAAAGTGAACACATGAACATTTTCTGTTGTTTTGTTCTCGTCTTTTCTGAGCTTCACTTCATGTTGTTTGTGTTGATCCTGGTGTCATGTGCATCACAATAAGCGTCTGTGTGAAACACAACAGTGGAACCAATGTTTATTGGCAGCAAAATTAACAAAGCTACAATTCAGGAAAATAGTAATTGATTTTTTTTTTTTATCTATTTGATTCAGTTAATTGATTAAACATTTCACCTGTAGTATTCTCTTTGCACTGTTGTTTTTTCTAACCTGTAATAGCTTATTTTTTTCTTTTTATATATAATTTGATCAAATGCTGATGTTGGTTTGATGCTGACCTAAGCAACTGGTTCAGTTTTGTTGCTAATGTCTCTGATGCATAAGTCAGTCTATTATGTTCAGCTCTATGTGACCATTGTGCCCTCTAGACCTGCACCTGATGCCTAAAGGAATCATAGCTCAATGCACACATGGGCCAGCACTTCCATATGTTGTACTATGATGCCTACTTGGTTACTTGTAGTTCTTAAGAAGTCTGTTTCATTCCATCAGCCGAGATGCTACCGTAGCGTTCAGTATTTCCCTTCACAAACCCACTGTCAGTGTAAAATCTTACCCAGCATACGACTCAGTATCTGCTGATGTCCAATCCACTCGGAGCCGAGCTATTTTACCCATTTGACAGATGCAACCCTCAGTGCGTCCTGTTAGTAGATAAGCTTCAGTATGTTTTTGCATGTTCAGTGGAGTTTGTGCATGTTTTTACACACACAAACCTTTGGTGAATCAGGCCCTAAGTGACATCAAGGTCAATGCCTGCAGCCGTTCAGCATCCGTCACATTTCAGAAGAAAAGAGGGAAGACAGTCTGTTCATTTCTGATTGGATGGAGGCCGATGGGGGCTGGTACTCACCAGAGGCTCCACTCCCCATGTGGAGCGCAGGGCGAGGCATGAATGAACTGAATGTCGTCTGTCATGGAGATTTGATTCTAAAGCAAACTTAAGATTTTTGTATTGAAAGCACTCATCTGCATGGCTGAGGTGATCTGAGGCGCATTATTCCAGCCCTCGTATCATTTGGTTCTCATCTCTGAACAAGAAGCCTTTCAGGAAAACAAAAAGCCCCAAAACCCCAGACAATCAGGGAGAGATTGCATAATGCTCATTTGGCGGACGGCTGGGACATTTGGCTCCGATTTGGCTCCTCTTTAACCCTCTAAAAAAGAAAAATCAGCAAGGATTTGGGCTAATCCTCTTAGCCCGATGCTTTCTCTCCCCCTGCCGACTGGAAGACGAACATGAGCTCAGCCTTTCGGACCCCCTCGCCGAGCCAAACCCAGCTCCCCCCCTCAGCATATTTTAATTGCGAAATGGATAGTGACGGCTTCCTGGTGACACGCTGGCCCAGGAGCTTTTCCCATTGGCCTGCTGGGTTACAGCTCTGCCATAGGTCCGAGCCAAGTCAGCCAGTGAGAGACAGCGCCATCACAAAGCGTTTACTTATTCCCCGCTGTTCCTTCGTCCATTAAACAGTTTTTCTCTTTGAATGTCACTTTTACAGTTTTTCTTATTTACGACTTTAAACACATTAATGTAAAACAGCACTCGTAAGTTACACATAAAAAAACGTTTTAAGATTACTCCAAAGATTACTCAAACCAATGATGCTATGATCTGGGTCCCTCAGACGTTTAATTTATCACCCTCCTCTGTCAGCTGTTTGACTTCATAGCTGCCTGGAGGATACACAGTGATTCTATAGTCCTCAGTGGAAGGAAAGACCGTGAATATCGACACTGAAAGATGGAAATGAAGATGAGGAGATCTAGTAAATCAAAGAACACGTGAAACAGGTTTCATTTTTTTTTTAATATCGCTGCGCAAACCCATAAGAAATCTGATGGAAAAAGTCAGAACATATCAGTTCCCAGTACCAGCTTCTGTCAGTATTGTTGAATCCAACACTCATCACAACTACTTAACCCATATAGACCCAGTGTTACTTTTGTGGCAGTTCCCAAATGAATTTTTCTCACTATTTAACCTTTCTTAAGTGATTTATTACCATTTATTATAATATTAACCTCTGTGTTTTGCTTTTTTTTCAGTGTAAATCATCTATTTTCCTATATTTAACCCTATAACACCAAACGTATCATATTTGACCACTGGGAGAGGAATTCATTCACCAGAGGCCTTTCCAGTGACATTACAAGACTGTCATTAATGAGGAAGGAGACAGAACTTTGCCAGTTTTGAAAAGGAATTACCAATTTGTTAGACATGTTTGTGTTATATTATGTTTTTGTTTGTTCAAAGATAATAATATTTGAGCAATGAGACCCGATGTATCAAATATGATACAAAATTGAAACTCATATACAGAAATTGATATTTGAAAAACACACTGGGGGGTGTTGTTCGGAAGGACCAATAAAGGCTCCAGTTTCAAAGGACCGGCATTTTCTGTCAATGATTTAAGGTTTCAGGTTTTACAGGGTTAATTCATTGATCACGTAGATGTTAATTAAATCTCAGATTAAAGTTAAGGGTTATATCAGAAAAAGAGAAAACTGAAGAAAAACTGACTTTTCAGCAATGATATTAATAACTGAACATCAATCCAGTGTCTCCATCCACTGTCATTGATTCAACTCCATGGGTTTTACTGGTGAATCAATGTTATAGAAGATGACAGTGTTTCCATGTTCACTACAGAGCCTCTGAACGTCCAAATGGGTCATATCTGATGACCATGAAAAGATGACAAACTCTATTTTACCTGAATTATTTACATATATTGATAGGATTAGTGGATCAACAGGTATTAAACAGTTTAGTAGATGCTTTTGGTCACTGGAGGCTGTTTGGGTCTTTATGGGTTAATGCCATATTATAGATCTTCCCTTTCACATCTTCCACTCAGCGTCAGCCTGAGCTTCAGGCTCATACTGAGACTTTCCTTTATAGTAAGTTTCCTCAAGTCTTTGTACCCAGGGTTCCACAAACCACCATCATTTCTACAGTTGAAAATCATCCAACTGGAACAAACAAGGCCTTAACATTAGATCAAAGGGCATTTGTGAGAATAACACATTTCCACTGCACATTTCTTCAAATTATGGACACTTATAATCTACATTATTACCTCCAATAGATTACAGATTTACTATTGATAAATGGACTGTCTGTGTCCAGTGTAGGTCTCATAAACCGTTAGTATTGGTAGAAGTTAGTGCTAGAAGTCAATATTTATTATTGAATTTATTTTGGGGTTTATATTCTCATGTTTTTTAGAGCCAAGGCCTGAATTCTGTCATGAATTTCTCAAAATAAACAGTTTTCAAATTTTTTTCGAACAATAGATGAATATATCGAGGTCACACGTTCTTCCAAATGCACCACCCACAGAAACCAATCTGCAAGGCTCTGAATATTTTACTGGTTTTGGAGTTTTTAAATATTTAATTTATATTCCAAACTGTTATATTTTCTGGCTTGGAAACCGTTTTTTAAAGCGCTTCTCCAGACAGCCAAAAGTTTCTAGGAGAAATACACATGTTCAATCATTTATTCATTCATTGGTTTTGAGCCAAAAGTAGACATTTTTATACCAGATACGCCTTAAAATACTGGTCTCTGGCTGTGAAATATCTGCTATATGTATGTTTTTTATCGTGCAATGTCAACCCAGTCACTATAACATGAATGTAAACATATAGTATCTATTCACATGTGTTCAACTGGCGATTGATGTCTCGATTATTAAAAAAAAAAAAGTCATTATTTCTTGTAAAATCTTTCTCCCCCTCATGCAGACACGTTAATGACTTTCCCCTTTTTCCCCTTTTATCACCGTCAGACCAACCCTGCTGCTCATATCAGGTGTTCTTCCTCAAACATTTCCCAGGTGAAGTGCTAGAGCCAAAACAAATTACCACACGCCTGCCCACAAAAAGAAAGATAATTATGACAAATGCTGTCCCTGTGTGTGTTTCCTGCTGTTGCCTCGGGCTCTTTCTTTCACATTAATGAAGCCCTCCACACTTGGGCAGCTTGTTGTTCTCTCTTCAACACGTTCAAAGTCCTTTTTAAATCTGGTTCGGTGTGATCTGACAGCGTAATTTAAATTTCTATTATATTCTTTTTTTTTTTTTTCCACATCCGTCCACTATTTTTTAAGTGGTACTGACAGACTCTGGACACTTGGGGGGACATTAACTTGGCATCCAGCCTGGACAACAGTATTTAATTCCTATCTGTTCTATTACCCGCTGGTTACACTTTTATTTCTGGTCCTGGAATGATAGCTCTTCCTCTTTAGTCAGACCTACAGGCCAGTTTTATGCCCCTGCATGATGTAAAACGACATAATCTCACCATAAGAGGACATTAACCCTCAACAATCCACATATATTGTAGGTTATTGCATGTGTCAAGTCAAAAGTTCAGATCTTTGTGTGTGTGTGTGTGTGTTGTAGTTGGTGACACAGTCATCTCCCTCGCCTACATCTGCAGTCTATTAAGCCTTCAGCACTACACCTTAGTCTATAAATCTCTGCATTCTTAATATTTTCCAGTTTGTCTGGCCTCTGACCATGGCACAATCCGTACATCAACTCTCAGAAGACTCCTTACCAGAGTGGTGGGTGAACATGGTGGGAGAGGGAACAAAGCAGTAGTGAATCCAATAAAAACATGACATATATGACAGAGGGAGCTGAACGCAGCGTGGAGAGACAGCAGCACATGCTAAAAATAAACATGTGGAAAGACAAAAGATAAAATATGGGCACTCTTATGTAGAATTTCACCATTATTAAAAGAACATGTCGCCAAAATCAGCAGGACGTGGACTTTTTTGCTGTTTTGATCCAAACTACAGAAGCAATTTTACCATTAAATCTCATATGAAGTCCCCAAGATAGAATTATTTGTAACCGTCGAGTGGATATAATTAGCGGACAGAGGAACATTTGTGTCACACATTGGTAGACGCTATGTGATTTGACTGTCGACATGTTTATTTTGAAAAGGTTAAAGGTTAGCTCAATATATTAACCCCGCAGGGAAATATAGTCTTTGCATTTTACCAATGTAAATACATACACAGTACCTCGCTTTGGAATGAGAAGTGACCATGTTTGGACAAAAAAGGGGCAGAACTACAGCAGCTCAAGGGGTCAGAGGTGAGCTAATGCTAAGTGCTAACCAACTAAGACAGTGTTTTTCAACCTTGGGGTCGGGACGGGTCACCTGGAATTCACATGGGGTCGCCTGAAATTTCTCTTAATTGATAATAAAAAAAAATCTTACTAATAAAAAATATATGGTGAGTTGAGACAATCACAATAGATAAAAGACATGACAAACTGTGAAGTTGAAACTAAAGCACTGTGGTACTGTTTATCTTTCAAATGTTCATTGTGGTCGGTTTCAGATGCTGCAGCTCTTTCATAATTCATAGTTTGAGTTATTGTTGGTTCAGTATTAATTGTCAGCCTTGTAAATCCAAGCTGGACTGACTGTACATATCCTGACCAAGGAAAATAAAATTTTCACTTTGTGTAGTAATCTACACCTGGCTTTTCTGCCTCCGTCCATAATAATATACAGGGTGGGGAAGCAAAATTTCCAATGAACATTTAGTTGTTTTTTCTCAGCAGGCACTACGTCAATTGTTTTGAAACCAAACATATATTGATGTCATAATCATACCTAACACTATTATCCATACCTTTTCAGAAACTTTTGCCCATATGAGTAATCAGGAAAGCAAACGTCAAAGAGTGTGTGATTTGCTGAATGCACTCGTCACACCAAAGGAGATTTCAAAAATAGTTGGAGTGTCCATAAAGACTGTTTATAATGTAAAGAAGAGAATGACTATGAGCAAAACTATTACGAGAAAGTCTGGAAGATACTATTGAAGAAGAGTGGGAGAAGTTATCACCCGAATATTTGAGGAACAGTTGCGCAAGTTTCAGGAAGTGTGTGAAGGCAGAAAGAAGGAGGACACATAGAATAAAAACATTTTCTATTATGTCAATTTTCTTGTGGCAAATAAATTCTCATGACTTTCAATAAACTAATTGGTCATACACTGTCTTTCAATCCCTGCCTCAAAATATTGTAAATTTTGCTTCCCCACCCTGTACATTATATAGACTAAATATATAGCATCAAAAATTTGCATTTATTTGCAACATAGTATAGCAAACTATTACATGATCAAAAACTAATTTTAGCAACAAAAAAAAAAAAAAGTCTCTGTTTTGAATGTCTGGGGTCGCCATAAATTTGTGATGTTAAAATGGGGTCACAAGCCGAAAAAGGTTGGGAGCCACTAAACTAAGAGCTGTGAAACAAAGCCATTTTCAGACTTGTTAGTGGAACCTGTCAACCACAACTATAATACAATAATCCACAAATTTGACCTGAGATCATATCACTGGAGATAAAATGTAATGATGGACCACCAGATCACTTCTATCTCCTTCTGGAGCCTGGATCTTTCACTTCCAATTTTCAACATCAAATGACCTTCATCTGTGACAGCTCCTCAATGTTTCCAATCCAGTTCTTTCTTTTTCTCCCATAAGCTCTTTTTCCCTTACTCTTTCCTTCCAAGATGGTTTTCTGTAGTGAGTTGTGTCAACCCCCCACCCCCAGCACTGAAACATTTGTGATTTTCTCTTTCTGTTCTATTCTACCTATTCTTCTGTATGCCTACATCTCCAAATCATTTCAGAAGTCCAGGTTTCAGAAGCATACCTAAAAACTGACCATATGTAGCACTATGACAGCTGTTTTTTTTATAGGGTAGTGTAGCCTTCTGTTGAGGTTTGTCAGGTATTAGGAGGTCCAAAAACAGATGAGACCAGAGTGACTCATTGGGATAAATATGGTTGCATTAGTAGTTTTAGAGCAGGGGTGTCCAATCCTGGTCCTTAAGGGCTGGTATCCTGTATGTTTTAGATGTTTCCCTTTTCCAGCACACCTGACGGTCGTTATCACAGTTCTGCAGAGCTTGATGATAGGCTTATCATGTGAATCAGGTGTGTTGGAAGAGGGATAATTCTAAAACATGCAGGATACCGGCCCTTGAGGACCAGGATTGGACACCCCTGTTTTAGAAAGAAGTTCAATGTAAGGCTATGGGAGTCAGGACATTGTGGAGCCTCCCCATCAGCCACCAGTAGTTTTACAACTTAAAGATATTTGTGAATTGGCTTCATTTTGGAGCCTTTAATATTACATCAGAGCTGGATGTAGTGTTGCCATTCAGCTCTGCATCTATTTATTTCCCAGTGTCCACTTCTTTACTTGTAGAGCAAAAGAAAGAAAGAAAGAAAGAAAGAAAGAAATACAACCCAAATGGCTTTCTCTCCACAGAACATAACAATGTCTGTAAAACCAACAAAACATCCACTAACTGCAAAACATTTGTCTATTACTCTTTGTATTATGAATGAAACTTCCAGCCAGCTCTCAACTGACAATGCCATCTTCAAGCTTGGTATTCTTTCAGTAAATCAATGATGGGGTATAGTGGCGAGCAGTGCTGCCAACTTAGCACTTTCCGCTCTAAGTTCGGTGACTTGTAAGACCCCTTTAGTGACTTTTACTTTCAAAAAAGTGCCAAGCAACAAATCCAGCAACTTTATGTGCAGATTTCAGCTCCTTTTCTTCAAGGAGAGTCACAGTATTTCCCAGCAGATGTGTCTCCAGCTCTGGACTGAGTATATTTGGTGACTGGAAGAACTGTAGCTCAGATAGTCGACCCAATACTATATGTTATGTCCTATTTTAATATACACTTTCCAGCCCAAAAAAGAAGTCGCACATGCAATATTTGACAGCACCATCTTTGGTTTGGATTACACAAGACATTCACTGTCACATCTTTTTTGCCACACAATGCTTGCGTAGTGTCACAATAAGGTTCATAAAATGTTTTCCATCCATAATTGGATTCATTTTTGATTACTGATGATGGAGAATCGGACCGTTTCATCAAGTCTCCATCATATCCCAAATTAGAGTCTGGACTTTATGGAGGCTAATCCATGTGTGAAAATGATGTCTCATTTTCCTTGAACCATTCTGTCACAAGTCTGATGACCCTGATGAATGATGGCAGTGTCCAATCTTTTTGACATTAGAGACATGAGAGGCTTCTTACTGCATGGTGATAATTTGTTACACTTGGCACCAGGACATCCTAGGACATCGGTCAATGATCAGCTTTGTAGCTGTATCGTCAGACCTGCGGCCATATGTTCTGGACACTGGGGTAAAGAGAGGCACGGAGCTGTCAGCTTACCCCTGCCTGGTTTTGAGTTGGGTCAGGTGGCAGGGGAAGATGCCGTGCAGACCTGGTAGGCCCAAACGAGTAGTGTGGGTCTGCTGGGAACGCCTGGTGGAAGAACCTGTCAGGCTGATCTTCAACTCATACCTCCAGTAGAGCTCCTGAGGGTGGAGGGGAACGTTGAGTTCAAATGGGTTCTGTTTCATTGTCGAGGCGGCTGTGGCGAGTTGCAGCCGTAAGGTAGCTGGGGCCGGTTGAACCTGCTGATCAGGCTGAAGGAGGCCGGCTTTTACCAACGGACCAAGCAGTGTGCGGCCATAGCGGGCACTGAGGCAAAAACTTGGGCATGGGAGGAGTTTGGTGAGGACATGGAGGAAGACTATCAATCAGGTCCAAAGAGATTCTGGCAAACTGTCTGGCACCTCAAGGGGGGAAGGCGGCAACTGGCCCACACTGTATAGTGGGGACAGGGAGCTGCTGACGTCAACTGAGGATAGGTTGTTAGAGCTGAAACAGTACACTGGGTTACAAAAAAATGTTTTTTGCAAGTTGTCTAGGTTTTTTTCAACTGAATCAGGACCATTTTGCACCGCTAAATCCAAAAATGACATCTGTTTTTTTCAATCAGGTCAGGTTTTTTTGCTAATTTGATTTTGAAAAATTTGATCTTCTCACAAAATATAATAATTAATACCAAAATAAGATTGGTAAGCACACTTTATGAAACTTGTGACTTGATTCCTGTTAGGTACAATGGTGTATTCACCGCAGATGTAGCAGAATACGTCAGGCTTATTTTTGCAAGATCTTCTAGTCGAAGCCATTTCATTCACCTGTAATATTAAAAAAAACCATTAATCATAAATTGGCAAAAGTAAAATCTTCAGAACTCGTTTATTGCAAGAAATATGAAAGAATTTTGTATCATATGATGTGAAAATGCCTATAAATGTAAGCAAAAATGTTAAAAAGCCAATATGTAGCATAGTTCAGAAAGCTGACCTGACTGAGCAAAATTAATGTGATTTTTGGATTCAGCACACCAAAATTATCCTAAATCAGCTCAAAAAACTTAAACAAATTTGTTGTTGACCCTATGTTATTAACCACTGCAGTTACCGATAGAAGGATCTGAACTATTTGCTTTGTTAAATTCAGTGAATGTCTCCTGTACTCAAAACCAAAGTAGGTGCTGTGTAGAGCTGCACATTATATCGTTTGAGCATCAGCATCACAATGTATGTGTGCGCAATAGTCACATCACAGGTCCTGCAATGTAGAAGGCAAATGAATTCAATGTGTTCTCATCTAATTTCAACCTGGGTACCTGACACACACTGCGCACAGCGATCCACCAATCACAGTCATTCTTAATCAGTTTGTAGAAGCAGACCACGCCCCTGCACATGGAGTAAGTCATTGGTAAAAACATTGAAAAATGAGCAGCAAACAAGAGAAAATCACCAAAAACAAAGACTTGGCACTAAAAAGAAAAGCAACATCAGTTATCTGGAATTATTTCAGCCACAAGAAGGATGATATTGAAGCACGTGTTCAGTGTTTGACAGTACTTTGCACCTGTCGCTACAACAAGAGGTAATGCAACTAATTTGTTTGACCATATACATTGGCACCACACAGCTATCATATCCTCCTGAGTATTTTTTCATATCGCAATATATATCGCAGGGTTAAAAAAAAATCACAATGTCAGTTTTTTCCAATATTGCGCCGCGAAATATGGCATGTGCAACCTTTTTTTTGGCCAAACAGTGTACAGTATATGGAGTTCAGTGAATAATAGCAAATGCTGATCATAGCAATCTGCAAACTAAAGGGAAAAAAATCAATAAAATGAATGGTCATACGTTTTTTGTGGAGTTACCACTTGACACCCACTGTGTAAAAAGAATTCTTGGACATTATGCGAGTTGTGCTAATGTCAACATTAGTCCTGTAGGCATAGATGTTTACATCATCTGGGTCCAGTACTCAAAGATAAGCTGGACCGGGCTAATTTAACATTTCCCAACTACTGGGGTTTTAGATTTTTGGGGTACGTGCTTAAAAAATTTGACTCATGACATATACCAGTCCCATATCAGGGCCTCGGTACCAGGGGAAATTAAGGAAAAGAAGTCTGGCCAGGACTGTGATTATCGTCCTCCAGAACAAAGTGTTGAACAGTGAGATAAAACACCCATGTACCTCTATCCACTGGCTTTGGTGCTGGCAAAGAAAGAAAAAAAAACACACAGTCAATTTAATGTAACCCCCACATGCATATGTAATCCCCTAAAACACTCAGCCACCACCATCTAACATCACCCCTCCTTTTACACTCTCCATGTCTGGCTGCAAGCCAGCATGTAAGGTTGGTCATGACACTCTGCCCACATCAGTGTATCGTCCCCAAAGCTGGTGTTCACCTCTCAGTGACCTCCCATCACAGTTTTACCCGGAGTCTAATCCAGTCAGACACCCTCGGTCATGTCGGCCCACAGCTCTCTCACCTTGCACTCAGCCCAGACCCATCCAGCCTCCCTCATGGGTGCTCTCTGTCAGCTGCACTGTGAAAGGCTTCTTATTTCAAGGCTACAAAAAGCCTCTTCAGCCCTAACTAAGAGAGGCAGAGCAATGGAGAGGGCACTCAGACAGGGAGTCAGAGCTGTTCGAAGTGTGTATTCATGTATTTCTATCCTTATGGAGCCCAGAGGTACCTACCAAGCAAGGACAATGTAGAAAAACCAAACAGTTACATGCACAAATTCAGCTAATATCAGCATGTGTGAATAAGTAGGACGAGGTTCATTGTCATGTGCATCAATGAAGGATTTAGTCTGTGAGTGCTTGCGTGTGGACAGAACTACGTGTGTGTTCGTGTGTACCTGAGAGTCCGTGGGGGAGCTGAGGCCAGGGTTTGTTGGAGTTATCTTTGAAATCGAGCGGACAGTCTACAGGGAAGCCGTGCATAGCAGCCGAACCAGGGTTCAGCGACAGAGTCAGGCTGTCAGGGCAGGACCAGGCTTAGATACTAAAATCAAAACCCTGCCACACGCACACAAAAAACACACAGGGATGAGTTTTCTACACACTGAGCTTCTGTCAGAGGGTGGAAGCAGCTCTTGTGCATATTTGAAATGCCTGAAAACACTCAAATTAAGTAAGAACGTACTTCTGATTGCACTGTATTTCTTCACTCTGTTTTCAGTGGTGTAAAACTAATCTAATCACCCTCTTCTGGTCTGTAAGACTGTTGTCCTTGTCTGATTTTAAGTGCATGATAACATCTCTCAAAGGCTCTCGAAGGCCATGCAGTTGTAAATTTTTGTCGTTCAGTTCAGACTAGAGACTCGTAACAAGATCATATTGTTTTAGGATGTTTCAGAGGTTAGTTCCAGGCCTGGCTCAGTCGGCTGATGATACTGCCTGCTTTTAGAAAGCAATATTATAAAGTACAGTCATGGAAAAAATTATGAGACCACCCTTGTTTTCTTCAATTTCTTGTTCATTTTAATGCCTGGTACAACTGAAGGTACATTTATTTGGACAAATATAATGATAACAACAAAAATAGGTCATAAGAGTTTAATTTCAGAGCTGATATCCAGATATTTTCCTTGTTTTCTTGATAATAACCAAAATCACTTCAGTTCTTACATCCATATCTGTGGCATTGTACTGACAAAAACAGTGCTTTTAGGCATTCCGTGTTTTCTTTTCTGTCTGTTTTAGTCACGATACACACAGGAGTTCGTACTTGATTGCATAACCATTGTTTTTGATGGCTTTTGATGGTCTAAGAATTTTTTCTGTGACTGTATATGTTTCTCTTGGTGTTAACCCTTTATCTGGCAAGTGACTATTTTTGGTCATTTCCACACACATTACAAGACAGTGAAGGCATCAGTTCCACTGACGACAGTGAGGTAAAAATCTCAGGTCCAATGTGGTCTACAGGGTCTGCAAGGTCCACCTCTGCATGCACAGTGAGTGTACCTGCTTTGTTAGGTACCATGAGGTAATGGTACTAATGTAAGGAATGATGTTCAAAGGGAGAATGTGGATGTGGACAGGTGTCTGGATCAGCACTTACGTTGGTCTAATGTTCGAAAATACATGTTCCTGTCACATTACATGTGTTTTTCTTGTATTTTATATTTGGGTGCTTCCATGAAACTGGGTTTATTTTGGTACCTGGCACTTTTCCAGCTTTTTAGACCCAATAATAAAAGAGAAATTTAGACATATTCCCCCAGGATATACCAAATGATGACCTCAGATAAATGCAAAAAAATTATACTCTTGCTATAAGCCATCTAAAAATTGATGCATTTTTAATGAAATATTGGGGCCAAAAATAGGACCAAAGTTGGGACATGAAAAGCTACCTAGGTGTCACTGCATTTAATCTGGAACTCATGGCTGTAAATGGTCTTATATACCGCTATAAGTAAAGACACTGTGTTAAATTTGACAATCCTGGTGGTTTTTCTAATCCAGACATGCAGGTTTTTCATGAATCAGCAGTCTCATTCCAGGTTTTGCACGTAATCCATCATGTCCAATCATGTTACATGCAGAACCTGCCCATTTAAACACAAATAAATCGTGAGTAATTTCGCAACAGTGGTCGTTGTTATGAAACACTTTGCCTTGCATAATTAGTTTGATTCCCAAAATGTACCTGTGAGAGAATAAAAAGATGTTCGAAAAAAATAGTAGCACGCTATTTTCGTGTCCTTTTTACCATGTTACATGCAGATTTTTGTTTAAAAATAATATAAAAATGTGCTGTATCTGAAAAATACTTTCTCTTTTATCTCAGTAAATATTTACGTATTGAATTAGACCCAAAGTGCTTCCAAACTTGCTTCATAACATTAGTCTACATCTGGTTTGAATTTTTAGCCCCAGGGACCAGTTTCATAGAAGCACACATATACTTCTTTGACTTTTTTATTTTTTGTATTTCTTTTTTTTTGCCACTTATAGGTAAGGAACCAAATATGGTAACTTCAATGACTTTGATTTTCTACACAACAATAAAAAATGTTGCAAAATTTCACAAAAGTAATAGTCTTGTTAGGTCCTCTAATAACATACTATGGCTGAAATGTTGAATTTCAGAGTATTTCTATGAGTGCATTATAAAGGGTTAACATATCACCAAGGAGCATAGAGTTTTTATCACCAAGGTGTTATTACCATAATGACATCCTGACTCAGTAGGTGGTGAATTCTCTTCTAAATGATTGCACTGCTCAGATAACAGACAGGCCCATTCTTACTTTATTATTTGTACTGTTTCATCAGTCCTAGATATTGTCTCAGGTAACTCACCATCACTATCTTTTTTCATGTTTCATGCAAGAAATGATTCATTTACAGAAAGTTTAAGAAGCCAGCAGTTAAAACAAAAAGACAGATAAGTTGTTGCTGTGGAAACAAATGACACACAGATGTAAATGCTGCTGCAGATGCCACAGTTCGACTTGTGTCAGTTGTTTTAAACAGGGTAAAGCCCTGACAGAAGCAGAATGTCTGGATAATATGATCACCAGTTAAGAACGCTGACAGTTGTCTATGCTGGACATCTGCCTTTCGACAAAAAAAACCAGCTTGTTCCTATTTATGGGCACTGAACTTTAGAGACAAATTATGAAGAACGTAGTCGACCAATATGAAGCCAGTGTACCAGATGCACAGTCTCATCAAATTATGACAGTGTTGCACCCAAAGCAGCAGGACTTGATACTGGGAACAAGTCAGAATATTTTAATTAAAATTGTCTGAGAGGAAGCAAGAAAGCTAAGCAATTTACTGTACGTCTTTGGGTCAGAGAAAGGAAGTTTCCACACAAGTAGGAGGGTTATTATTTATTTATTTTCTTATCTTATCTTATCTTATCTTATCTTATCTTATCTTATCTTATCTTATCTTATCTTATCTTATCTTATCCAGCAGTCACTTGAAAGACAAAATACCAAAAACAGTTTTGTACAAAGTCACTCTCATACAAAATCTAATAAAAAATTCTGTTCCTACTTGGAAATTAACTGATACAGTAATTAATATTGTTAAATGAGCTTTGTTGTCAAGGAGTGTTCATAATTATATGTGATCAGTGTTTGGCCTTGGTGATCAATAAAACTAGTTAAAAAAAAATTAATCTAATAATAAAAAAATCACGATATATATGTAACAAAGACACACCTGGGTAACAATTAAAGACATGTACAATAATCATAGACTGTTGATAGAATTGTTTTTAAAGAGGAAAATTGAGTTTTTACTCTAGTTTAACCCATACAGACCCATACCATCTACTGATCTAAACTGTTTAATACCTGTTGATCCACTAATCCTATCAATACATGTAAATAACTGGTGCAAAATGCAGTTTGTCATCTTTTCATGGTCTTCAAATATGACCCATTTGGACGTTCAGACGCTCTGTAGTTACCGTGGAAACACCGTCATCTTCTACAACATTAATTCACCAGTAAATCCCATAGAGTTGGATCAATGACAGTGGATGGACACACTTGGTTTATGTTCAGTTAATGATAGATGTAGCTGAAAATATCACTTTTTTTCATTTTTTTTCCATTTTTGATATAATAACCCTCAACTTTAATTTGAGCTTTTCATGATCATCTACATTAAAAGTAGTAAAATGCCTGATTTTCACTCAAAAACAAAATACAGAGGATAATATTTGAATAAATGGTGATAATTGCTTAAGAAAAGTTAAAATAGAGAGAAAAATACACTTGGGAACTGCCACAAAAGTAGCACTGGGTCTTCATGGGTTAATTGGTAGCTGTCGCTAAAAGCAGCAAACTATATCGCTTATACTTATATTTAGTCTTTTGATTTGGACAAAGATGAAAGAGCTGCAGAAGGAAAGTGTGTATTTTCAGATATTTATTCATGATTTTCCCTTAATTTCGGCTCATGCAGCTTTAAAGAAGTAGGCTGATGATCTGAATTTGACAGAACTCACATTACTTTTCTACCAAAAGTAAATCTGTCACTCTTATATTCTCTTTCACTGTAAAAATCTAAATCTTACAAAGTGTATTTTTCTCATTTCTAGTCAAAATATCTCATCACACTTAAAATAAGACATAATCACCTAAAGAGTAACTTTTCAGTGAGATATAAAGAACTCATTTTTAGACAATACACCTTGAAAATCTTATTTCAAGAAATCTTACCAAGATAATTTTCACTTGTTTCATTGGCTTTTTTTTTTTTTTTTTTTGCGTAAGTCAAGATTTTTTTTTTTTTTGCTAAATCAAGCAAAAAAATCTGCCACTGAAACAAGTGAAAATTATCTTGGTAAGATTTCTTGAAATAAGATTTTCAAGATCTATTGTCTAAAAATAAGTTCTTTATATCTCACTGAAAAATTACTCTTTTACTCACTTTGACTAGAAATGAGAAAAATACAGTTGGTAAGATTTGGATTTTTGCAGTGTATCACTTTTACATTGTTAGCCATCTAGTGACCTTAGATACCTTCTCAAACTCTACGAATTAGTTGAACTGGAGTTTTATTTATTGATAATAAATGTTTTTGTTCTGCTCTGGCCAATCTGCATCACAAATCGAAGTCTAAAGTGGATAAAAGGCAGATCTTAGAAAACTGTCGGATATGAAGACTGTGTAACCTCTCCCGACCTCTCGCTCAGCTTTGTTTGTGGCGGCTGAAATAATTAGCCACGTTCTGCATCTGTGTGTGTGGGTGTATTCAGCAGATTGATCTCATGCTAATTTCCAAACCAGATCAGCTCTTGGATTGTTCTTAAAATATTAATAAAAGCAGTGTTTCTGCTGCTCATTGGAGAAGCCTTATTGGTTCAGATCATCATCAAAGGCTCATCAAAGCTACATGAATTCTCCTTATACGTGTTTTTTTGTTTTTGTTGCTGCTGTAACAACTGTACTCTGCCCCCGGGAGCATTAAAATTTCATCTTGTCTTCGCATTCTACAGACCCGCCCTCCGAAAGCATATAGTTTAGGAGTTGGGGAAAAACCTTTGAGGGACAGGTTGAGGGAAGCTGCGGACCTGCTGTACAGGTAGAACGCAGAATATTAGCCTCTTTTTGTTGATACTAAAAAATATTGTAGCTTCATCACTCCTTTTCAAACCCCTTGATAATTTTTTTTTTTTTTTTCTGGCATGGCTCAGTTATGGGAGCAAATGTGTGCCATCTCAATACTGAATAGTTGTATTTCGCAAGATTTTTTTCTAAATAGCTGTATTTCATAATTAGATTTTTTTAGAGTTGAATTTTTTTAATCGCTGTATGTCATAATTTCACTTTGATAGTTGAATGTTTTTCATTTAATAGTTGTATTTCACAAGATTTTTTTTGAATAGTTGTATTTTGTAATTCGATTTTTTTTATAGGTGAATTTCTTTTTGAATAGTTGTATTTCATAATTAGATTTTTTTTTTGTAGTTGAATTTTTTTAATAGCTGTTTTTCACACTTTTTGACAAGTTGTGTTTTGTAATGACAATTTTTTATAGTTGGAATTTTTTTTGAATAGTTGTATTTCACAATTGAAATTTTTCAGAGTCAAATTTTTCTGAATGGTTGTATTTCATAATTGGAATTTTTTTGGAGCTGAATTTTTTAATAGTTGTATTTCACAAATAGATTTTTTTTGTAGTTAAATTTTTTTTAATAGCTGTATTTCACACTTTTTTTTATAGTTGTGTTTTGTAATGATAATTTTTTATAGTTGGAATTTTTTTGAATAGTTGTATTTCATAATTGAAATTTTTTAGAGCTGAATTTTTCTCAATAGTTGTATTTCATGATTTGATATTTTTTATAGTTAATTTTTTTTTAAATAGTTGTAATTTGCAATTAGAATGTTTAATAGTTGAATTTATTTTAATAGCTGAGTTTTTACACATGAGTTTTATATTCTGAATTCAATTATTCAAAAAAGTTTTTAATTTAAATATTCAATATTGTATTTCAAATTATGAAATACAACTATAAAAAAATTCAACTATAAAATTTAAATTTCAAAATACAACTATTAAAAAAATTCTTGCGAAATACAACTATTAAGTATCTGACAGCACACATTTGCTTCCATACTCAGTGCTAAAACGCTTTGTGCACTTGTTACATGTCTGTTACATTAAAATCACACATTGACTCAAATCACTTCACATCTTCTAAGATGTTTGAGTCACAGCTAATGGAGTAGTTAAATCCGTTGCTTCTCAAACACGACTGAATACTGGATAATATTAGAGCGGTAATTAGCAGCTATTTCTGACACCCACTCATGCCGTACTTACCACAACATCACAGGAATGCATAAACATGGCGTCCGCGCTGGCTAATGTTGAAAGGCAATTGATCGAACATGACACAGAGGCCTTGATTGAAGTGTTGTAGTCTGCACTTCTTACTATTTATTCCCTTTTTCTGTGGAGAAACGAGAGGAAACAGCTTCTAAATGAAATGGAAGCACCCATCCATCATGTTTCTGATGCAACAGCCCAGTAGGGAGAAGAAGGGGGATTGATTTGATTAACTGCCACTTTAGCCACTCCGGCTTGTACGTTTGATGGGAGCATCTTGTCTGGATAAGCAAGGTGGCCTCTTAACAAAAATAATCTGGTTCACTAGGACTTGAATGCACCACTCCAGCAGGCTGTTGTGGAGCTGGGTGCTAATGCTTCAGACACAGGCAAAAAAACAAAGAAAAACAGGGGATGTGTGCACATCATTTTTGAAGCTGCACAATTAGTAGATTATTTGCTTAAAAAAAGCAATCCAGAAAAACATTTGGGTTTTCTTCAGGATAATTATTTTCAGATTTTTATTTTATAATTTATTTATTTTTTAATAACATACAAGTAACAATTAATCATTTAAAGCATTGCTAGCTGATCAGTAATAAAAAAAAAATCTAGTTGTTGTTCTAGTACTGTAGCCTATTGAATATCCCATTCATTCATTTATGACTAAAAACAGACACATATAGGTTTATTCTCCTATCAGTGCCCCCAACCATGGTGCTGAGGAGGATCTGGAGTTACGCCTCCAATGGCAATTCACTGATCCTAATGTGTGCTAATTAGGGAAGTACCGATACCACTTTTTTCCAGACTGAGTACAAGTACTTACATTTGAGTACTTGCCGATACCGAGTACCGATATGAGTACTTAATAATACCATTCCAGTTCTTAGTTACTTTTGAAAATGTGCTTTATTGTCGTTGTTATTAGTCTGACTGGAACAAAGTGCTGCTACTGACATTTAATGTGTTGGAATGAGTGTTTCTCAATCAATCCACCAGAGGTCGCCGCTCTTAATTAATCATACTGGACAAATACCACTACGAAAGGTAAAGTTTTTTGAGAAGAAGAAAGTCAGTAATAACAAACATGGAGATGACAGAGGAGGTAACAGTACTGTGGATACTAATGTTGATATTGGTGAGGGTAGTTGTCATAAATATGTCAGTAGTTTTTCTCTAACTCACACAGTCACTCTTTGAACAGATCCTCTACCTCCACGGTTCCCACTGGTATTCTCCGTCTGGGTACGCATCTGTGAGTATCTGGAAAATAGATGGAATGTACGCAGAGGATGGACAGAACATTCCGTCTGTATCTTTAATGTTACCTTTGTCACTGTTGTTTATTTTGAAAAATCTCCACACTGCTGACACTACTCCTCTGCTGCATACCTGCTGCACTAAAGTGTGAATGTCACACTACCGTAAGTGGTGTCAGTGTGGTTGTATTGGAGTACTTTTATGAGTCCAAGTACAAGTACACACGCTGAGCAGTATATGAGCCCACCTGCTATGTATATGTATACAAGCAAGGAATAGATGAACATGTGAATATGAAGTTCAAGATTGTTACTTAAACACGAGCTGTAATTAAAAATAAAGTTGTCCTCCGAAGAGGGTGGTGGTGGCAGGTTTAGGAAAAAATTTTAAAAAAGCACACATGCAGAGTATCGGACCTGATACTGGTCTTGGTATCTGGTATCCCTAGTGCTAATGCTAATGCTAATATTTGCTAATACTACATACTGTGTGTATCGTGTGGGTAATATTAATAAAGCCAGTTAATTTTAACCTTTGTGAGCTCCAAATACATGTGCACGTTTTAGTTTTCAGAAAAACATGGATACACATATTTCACATATTTGCATAGCAGTTTGTATGAATTAAAGTTTGGAAAAATATTTATTCTGCAAAAAACATTTACTTATGGTCTTAAATTAACATAACAAGTGACAAACTATTCACAATCAGTGTTATAAAAGCCATTTTTCGGCAGACATACACAGTTACTGTATGTATAATCTCATCATTTTACAAAAAAAAGAAAAAAGAAGTGCCCTGTCAACATTTGTAGATGCTAAGATACAGATACACGAGTGAGGTTTTGTTCAGGTTTTTGTGTTGATTTTTCTGCAGGCCTTTATTGCATCAGCTGCACAGCATGAGACAGTTTTTAGTGGACTTTAGTGAAATAGGTGGGTTTTGCAGTGTAGCGTTCTATTTCAACCTCATTTGTACCTTTTTTGTGTCCACCAAAGCCGAGCAGTCCTTTAGTTGTTGTTTTTTTTGTTTGTTTGTTTGTTTGTTTTTTTAACATTTTAAGTGCTTTTGAAATGAAATTGTAAACTTTTCCCAGTCAACATATTCTGTTTGTTTTCCACTTGATTTGTGATATCAGGTAATAGAGATGAAGTGTTTATGGTCAGCTTCAGGCACTTCAGAACTTTGTCATGGGTTAGAGAATGATACCAGGTCTAGGTTTGACACAGAAAAAGTCTCCAAAGATGTGATTTAAAATCTGGTCCACTATATATTTATTAATATTTAAACTAAACCAAGGTCTTTCCCAACTCTAACCATAGTGCTTTTATTGCCAAAAGCTTTAAAAAAAAAAAAAAAAAAAAAACACTACCACAAGAGTAAGGATGTGAACTCTGGTCTCTGGCAGCTGGTCCTGGATTTTGTAGCTCCACCATACCCCTTCACCACCTGAGGAAAGGCTAAAAAGTACTGGATCAATGACAAATCACATTGAGATTATGTATCTACAGCAACATATTACTTAAATTACATGGTATCAACTTTTGTAGCAAATCTGCAATTAAAAAAATAAGTAAGAATGAATATTTGGTGGCCTTTTGGGTCTTTTCCTGTTAATGTCTTAACAGAATACAGCTGGTTGATGCTTCCCATTGATGAACAGACCTTCATATTTCAGAATTTAATTAAATATTTTTGCCAAATGTTTGTAATACAAGGACAAACACTGAAGAGATGTGTAAATGAGGTCTTAACCTCCTAACACCCAGCTATGGGTTTTCTGTCCGCATTTGTGGACAAGAGTTTCACAGCTTTATAAACAAAACAAAACAAAAACTAGAAAAGCACTCGGAGAGCGCAGACCTCCACCAAAGTAGATCAGCCCCCCCCCACCCCCACGCTGCATCACCACCTAAATTTAATCATTTGATCCTTGTTCCAGTATCAACATTCCCTGAAAATTTCATCCAAATCTGTCCATAACTTTTTGAGTTATCTTGCTAACACACAAACAGATAAACCCCGATGAAAACATAACCTCCACCGTTTCACTTGGTGGAGGAAAAAAAAAAACAGTCTACCTCAAAGGACATTCCATAAAAATAATTTTAAAAATGCATCTGAAAAAACTGTTGCATCATGATGTTTCCAATATAGGCAAATATTTGTTTTTAAAAAATCCAAATCTTGTACTTTTCTGGGTCTCAGGAGGGTAAATATGAAGTTTTTTTGCCACATGACCATTGCTTCTGGAGAAAGACGAGAAGGTTAATATCTGGTCAAAAAAATTATGTTACAGTAATCTACCCCAAACTTATATTTTTGGGTAGGTAATTACTTATATGTTCAGGAAAATGTATTTTGAAATGAGAAATAATTTGTGAAGAGAAACATTTGAGGAGTTTTATGAGTGTGAATATTTGGAAAGTGACAAAGTTTTCTGCCGCTGTCTGGGTTCATTTTATAAACTCTCATAAAGAAACTAAATTTATTCCAGATACATTGATATTCAACTATTATATTTATGTCCTATTCTAAACACAGTGTTTAAAATTAATAAATGCATGTGTCTATGCAAAACACATTTTAATATCATGTTAATATTATTTGTATATTTGTAAATGTTGTTAAAAAAAAAAGTATATGATATTGATAATTGAAATAAAAATGTTTAATTTGATATTTACTTTTGTTGTCCATCCGTGACGCTGCCATTTGTCAAAACTCTTGCTATTTAGGTATGATAGCATTTTTTTTTCCTCAAACCAGTTATTAGGTAGTAAAATAGAAGGTTTAAGGTGTACATTAAATACATTTTAGGATGAGAACGTCATAGGAACTTTACTTTTAAGAACTTTGTAATTCTTGCAAAAAATAGACATTAATTTTTTGTCCATCCATGATGCAGTAGTTTTTGATATTTTTCGTTTAAAAATATTTGAAACTAAACTTTGCCCTTTGAGTATGTTTAAGATGGCATTTAGACCTTTCTAATGATGTGTAATATTTGTCTTAAACTTGTCTGGTTCAAAAGTTATGAATCCAAAAGACTGTCCATCCATGACCCTCTTGACCTCGCCCTTCTGTGTTGTAGCAGAACCATTAGAGCGGCCTTTGACTTCTGGACCACTAACCAAATAATCATGGGAAATTATAGGGAGATGTCATTATGTTTTTGGAGCGAGAAAATAGACTGGATTTTAAGTTTCCTGTAGTGCTATTTTGGAAAAGTACTGATATAAATACCAAATGTTTTATTATAAGATTCCATGCAGTTTAATACAAACAGAAATGACTGTTTAATGCTGATGTAAACACTCACACAGAGCCTTTACACTGTCTTTTGTTTCCAGTTACAACTACTGTGAATGCTACTTAACTTAATCACACGGCATATGCAAACATTCATTTACATACGTGACAAATGTAAACCTGTACACATGTTGACATGCGCGGCACACACCTTCTGCGCTTGATTTAATGCCTCAGAACCGTTAGAGATCACAGAGAAAACAAGGCAGTGACACACATAGAAAAAAAAAACACACACAACAAGGAAAGCGACAGAAAATGTCAGCCAATTCCCACAGTTCCTGCGGCGAGGGGCTTTTACTGCTGAACCGTCACTTAGGTAACACATACACACAAACGCACACTGTGCATGTGCGTCTGAAAACATGCGTTCATCTTCCACTTCACAGACAACTACATCTGTTCATCCCCACGGTAATTCGCCACACAAAGACGCACAAACACCAGCCACGGATTCACAGGTGGTCTTCACTGTCCCCTCCCTGGAGATGCTCAGAGCTGCATTAATTGGTTTATTTACAGTCAGAGCTACACAGAGCACTCGTGTGTGTGTGTGTGTGTGTGTGTGTGTGTGTGTGTGTGTGTGTGTGTTAGAATGAGTGGGTTAACAGTGCCATCATTGGCTTTTGATTGCTGTGGGGGTGATTGTTGTCTGAAGCAATCAGCGGCAACAAGAGGAGCGGCAATTTAATAACAGAGACCGCATGTCATGTTTAATAGAGGATGCTGGGTAAAGTGTAAACTGTATGGATGTCCTCAGATGAAATAGACAGTGATGGAAAAAAAAAAGTAAAACATCCAGTTCAGGTAATCCTGTTTGCATTTTTATCACATTGTAATCTTGTCATTTTTTTCTTCTCCTGGTCTATTATTTGTTTAGACAAAGAAATGCATTTATTTATGTTTTTTTGACAGGATGTATTATACGCACAAAAGAAGAGTTTTAAAAAGTACAAAATAAAGTTAAAATAGCACGATTAAACACAAGATGACAAGACGTTAGGTTTTAACCCATAAAGACATCCATTGGTAATCAAAATCATTTACTGATAGTAATAGTTAAATAACTGTTAATCCACTAATTTTCTCAATACATGTAAATAATTGGTGTAAAATACAGTTTGTCATCTTTTCATGGTCATCAGACATGACCCATTTGGATGTTCAGAGGCTCCATAATTACTGTGGAAACACTGTCATCTTCTACAACATTGATTCACCAGTAAAACCCATGGAGTTGGATCAATGACAGTGGATGAAGACAATTGGTTTATGTTCAGTTAATGATAAATTTTACCAAAAAAGTCACTTTTTTCTCCATTTTCTCTGTTTCTGATATAATAAACTTCAACTTTAATTTGAGCTTTTATGGACATCAATCAATATCAGTAAATTAAACATAGGGGGGAAAAAAACAGTTTTTACACAAGAATGCAAACATAACTGAACATAATTTTAGAATAAATGGTGATGAATGATTTAAGAAAAGTTAAATTAGAGGAGAGAATCATTTGGGAACTGTGACAACAATAGCACAGTGTCTTTATGGAATAAAAAACATTCGTGTTTTTTTTAGACCTTTGTATCTCCTGTCCATATTTTGTTTGTTGATCATTTTTATCGGTCAGATGTTTCATCCAGATTTGACATTTCACATTTTTTATGACTGGGAATGGATGAATGTACTGATATTTCTAAAAAACAACAAAAAAAAAAAACTGAAATACAACAAAAAATGTAGTTTTACTCAGTTTTACATCAGGAACCTTTTCTTTTTTTAATTTAGAAAGCTTAGTGCTGAGTATTGGACCCGATACCCGATACTGATATCGGCATCGGTGCATCCCTAGGAACAAGTTACCACTCTAGACATGATGTAACGAGGGCGCTGACTGGCTCTGTGGTAATAGGCGAACCAATATTTCGTGTCACAGTACTCTGTCAATAGCCACTTTGTTTAAATATTGTACATTGTCATAGTTCACAGTCTTTAATTCAGTAGGTTTTAACATCATAGTTTACATAGATCAGAGTTGATATCATAATAAGTTTATTAAGTCGATGTGACTCAGTGTGGCTTGGAATACATGTAAAATAGTTGAAATCTCATTCTGTAGGTGCCTTTAGACCATCAGGGCATTGGTTTCAGTGTTGTGCTGCTTAATAATCAAAAGACGACTCTACATGTTTGAATTTTGCCCCAGGCACCACTACCAGCCCACTCCCCAGTGATTCCAGGGTTATATTGATCCAACATTAGTCAGATATATAGAGCCAACTCCATTATTTATAAATAAGTTATACATAAAATAAGTAGGGGGTTACTGGTATGCAGAGATTTAAGAAGTGAAGTTACAGCTGAACAAGCTAAAGACTTTACACTGATTAGAAACACTGAAAATGCAGTGAAGGATGAAGGTTGTCAGTGTTTATTGTAATGAAAGCTTTCACACAAAACTACAGAATCTTGAAGAAAACAAAATTAATTTTCACTGAAACCCAACAGATGAAAGCGCAAAATAACTTAATCACTGCTAGACCTTGACTGACTGAGGTCTGAGTTCCTGCAGAGTGACTAGACTTGAAATCTGAAAGAAAAAACATACAAGGCCAAATGTTTTTAGTAAAATATCAACAGTAAAACACAGTTAACAGACGCAGGCCTAGACTCCTCATCATGATTAAAGCTATGATTAAAGCTAAATTATTTCATTGATAATTCATAATCACAGAAAAACATTCTCATCAAACTTTATCGGATGAAGCTGTGTTCAGCTGTAAACCCTGTAAACTCACATATCGACCTGTTGCTCTTTATTTCCTGATTCACTGATGCTTGAATGACTTGAGGCGTTTTATTGTTTGCAAAAAACATGATAAATAGGAGTAAAATTCACACCTTGATTGTGTGTGAACTGTAGAAAAATACTTAGAAAGAGGCTCTGATGGCTTCACAGTTAATGTAGTGATGAAATTTTCATTATTTTTCATTAATTTTCATCAGCTATTTTTATTTTTACTCATATTCTGACACATTGACTACTTTTAGATCAGTGTTTTGCATGTGTTTTGAGGAAAAGCTACTTTATAGAAGCTGCCAAATTACTAATAAAACAATGAGGGACAAACTATATATGATTTGTTTATTTTTATTTTTTTATTTTATTTATTTATTTATTTATTTTTACAAAACTAAAGGTCCCATTCTGTGCAAAGGGATTTTATTCTTTTTCACCCTCAGTCATAATGGAAATTATTTTTTTTTATCCTTCCATTAGTGTTTTGTGTTGTCCTGTTTTTACTGTAACTTTTTTTTATAATTAACATTAGCATCATTTTTATTGCTTTTTGAGTTATTGAATACATTTCCCCCCTGAGATTTATTATATAATTCCAAAGCTTTTTCAAAAACAACAAACCACTGTGACTCAGATCACGCAAAGAGAAAATATGTGCATAAATAAACAATTGTGACCTTTTTACAGCTATTTTCATATCATCTTGTGATATTATCTTTAATAGGTAAACCCATTTCAAAGAGATATACATTTGATAAACCATAACTTCATTTTATGCATGTTTTTTATGAAAATAGGCTTCTTGTTAGAAAGTTTCTCGTAATCTTTGAAATGCAAATGGATTTGGTGACTCAGACAAAGTTTCCTCATCTTTGGGAGTGGATAAACTTTCATAACCCTTTAGCTATTACAGAAAAATGGGTTGTATTTTGAAGGTGTGACTGTAGAAACCTAAACAGTTAGTCTTTACACAGTTTAAACAGTTCGTGGAGCAGCGTTCATCGAGCTGCTCCAGTACAAGATATGTGAACTCGTTTGTCCCTCGAGCAATAAGACTGTATAACTCTTTAAGTGGGAGGGGAGGTGGGAGGAGATGGGAGGAGGAGTAGCTGGGTGGGGGTGTATAGGAGATAGAAGCTCAGCAACATTTCTGTCCTCAGGGGGTTTTATGTTTTTATGTGATAGGTAGAAAACACATTTTGTCTTTTAATTCTTCTTTGTTTTTAATCTAACTTATGCTTAGCTACTTCTACTCTGCATTTATTTATTTATTGATTGTTGATGTGGTATGACTGTTTTTGTGGAGCAGTGACCGTAATAAAGTCTATCTATCTATCTATCTATCTATCTATCTATCTATCTATCTATCTATCTATCTGTCTGTCTGTCTGTCTGTCTGTCTGTCTGTCTGTCTGTCTGTCTGTCTGTCTGTCTGTCTGTCTGTCTGTCTGTCTGTCTGTCTGTCTGTCTATCTATCTATCTATCTATCTATCTATCTATCTATCTATCTATCTATCTATCTATCTATCTATCTATCTATCTATCTATCTATCTATCTATCTATCTATCTATTTTTATTCCATTTTCCTGGTCATCTTATTGTATATCATCAGTGTTTAGGCAGCTGAGACTCTTATGAGCCCTTTTCCATGGGTACATTTTGACATGTTACTCCTCAGTATTCATGAAGTCATGCTGATACATGATGCTACAGCTGTGCTCGGCTGCTCTTTCTCCATCTACTCGGGATCGATCTTGGCCGGCTGCTGTGTGTGCATGTGGGCCCATAGTGGTGCAGTCATACTTCACTGGACTTTATGTGTGATTCAGCCTCAGACAGAACACACTGATGGAATTCACTTAACCTCCATGCCCAGCCTTACCTCTTTTCATTACTCTCTTTCACACATACACACACACACACACACACACACACTGTCATAGGACCTCAGTATTCTCTCTGGCCTCTGAATCACATCTTGCCCCATGCTAATCCTCACACCTCCTCTTTCAAGCTTTTATCTCCATGTGTTTCATCAGATGCTTCATTACTGATTAGAGTTCCATAGGTTTTTGATCCCATTGCTTACAGACATGCAGCAGAGCCATTTAGCCTCTTCAGGTTAGTGTCTGATTTTTTTACAGCTCTCCAGAGGGATTCATCTTTGCCTATCAGGTGATGTCACTTTTGATTTTGCGCCAACAACTCTCTTATCTTATTACTTCACAGAGCAAAAAGCTTGCTGTCGGCAAATTCAAGCATTATATTTGTACTTATCCAATGAGGAGGCAAGCGTGCTTTTAAATGCAATTACACAAATGAGATGACCACCTACTTTTCGTGAACAGCAACAGCACATTTAGCCAAGGACAAGCAAATGCGGGCATATTTTAAACCAAATGTGCTTTCTGTGAACATTTCCCACAACAATGACCAAGTGAGGTGATAAAGCAGGTCTGGCTCATCCACCTTGGATTGTTTTTAGTGTAGTCAGAGCCAAGATGGTGTTGGTAGGTTGTCAACTCAGAACAAAGGCTGGAAAATATCAGCACCACGGACAGCTCCACAATGAGCCTAATGATGACAGGAGCCAAGTGTCACAGAAGTTTGATACTGTGTGGAAAACACTCAGTTCTACTAAACTGAAGTAGACACATAAAAGAAAGTTACAGCCAGGTGAAATGTGTCTGTGATAAAAATGTTCAGTGAATAGATATTGATTATTATCGCAGTAAATACTTAATCATCATTTCTTTCAAGTTTAAAGCCTGATTTTTGCTTCTAATGTAAAGTTTGGAAAACAGATGGATATTTGTGATTTTGACTCAATTCTAAAACTTACAACAAGATGAAAATTATATAAAAGATGCATGAAAAGGAAGACAACATGTCAGACTCATCAAACCACATGACATTTTTCCACTGAAACACAGCCCAGTCTTTATGCTCATTATCAAACTGATGTTTTTTTAAGAAATGAGAAACTACTCACTGAATCAGTTAAAGGGTCAGAGAGCACTTAGAAGACAAGATATTGTTGTCATTTGTCTACTTTCTTTCTTCCTCAGATAATCTTCCTTACTGAGATAAACTATTAAACTTTTAAAAGAAAGAAAGATGAATCATTAAAAAGCACCAAGGGCAAAAATATTGCACCTATTGCCCGCCATCCCCATCTGTCCCCATCTGAACTTTATGCATGTATACCCTGCTGCCATTTTCACAAAGTGCAGTGAACTCAGATTTGAGTTTGATTTACACTGTGACTTATTGTTACTTCAAAAACCTGCCAGGAACTTCACTAGTACAATGACTGAAATTATGTTTAATATTAGGCATTATTTATTAACAGATTGTACTTTAGATGCCAGTTATCGCTATTCATTTACAGTCAGATGACAGTTTTGGATTCTTTCCTTATTTAACATAGGCTCTGAAGGGACTGTCTTATAATCTATCAAAATAAAATGCAGGCTTACCCTCATCACAGCTGTCTCTGTCTGACATACAGTGATTGATTCCAACACTGTAGATGAATACTAATAACCAACACACCAATAAAATGGGTTTATTGCTTCCAGTCTACAGGCTTGATGCAGCAAGAACAGCTGGGATGTTGTAAATAAAATCTGTAGGCTAATTTATGAAATTAGACCAATGGCTGCGAGTCTTCGGAGTTTGTTGCACCTTAAAGCTGTGTCAATCATCTTAGTAAACTGCAGGCCTCAGTTATGGAGTGGTTTTTTGGCTTTAATTGGATGGCCCCAAAGAAATAAAGCTGTTTTCTACTGATTCCTGAGGAAAAATGTTTCCAGCAGTTTAACATTTTGTTAACCAGCTAGTTGCTAACGCTGTTTGTCTGCTCTTTAGGTGAGGAGATGGTAGTGTAGACTGGGATTATCCCAGCTTTAACAGAAAACAGTTGCCTGCTGCACCTGGAGGTTGCTAGATAAAAAAAAAAAAAAAAAAAAAATCTCTATGGAGCTAAGAAGAATTACAGAGATTTGTGAGGATTCTCTGTGGATTCATATCTCGTGATGTTGTTGTGCAGTACTTTGTTGTTAAATGTCTGACTTTAACTGTAGTGTTTTTTCTGTTGAGACTGTATGTTTGTCACCAGCGAAACAAGAATTTCAGAAAAAAAAAAAAAAAGAAACAAACTAATTAACTCTGATGTTCAGAAAATCTTTTGATCCATTCATGATACAAACCTGGACCATGAACCTTAACTGTAAAGATAAACCAGATAAATAAGGTTCTACCAAAGTAATACTGTGTACAAACAGACTTTACCCCAATGTGAGAAAATGTAGTCTGTCATCTATTTGAAAGATCTCCACCACACACAGACTCTGGGAGAAAAATGTTCAGCAGTTTGACAATAAACTTACTTCTGGTTCAGTTACAGTGTTGTTTTGTTCCATATCCAATAGCAGTTTGGCTTTGGGTAACGGGTTGGGTTGGGTCCCAGTTTTGGGGCCTTTGTTACATGTGATTCCTATAGGCCAGGGATCACCAACCATGGTCCTCGAGAGCTACTATCCTGCATGTTTTAGATGTATCCCTCTTCCAGCACACCTGATTCAAATGATAAGCCTATCATCAAGCTCTGCAGAAGCCTGATAACAACTGTCAGGTGTGTTGGAAGAGGGAAACATCTAAAAAATGCAGGATAGTAGCTCTTGAAGATCAGGATTGGACACCCCTGTTTTAGATGTTTCCGTCTTCCAACACACCTGACAGGTTGTTATCAAGCTTCTGCAGAGCTTGATGATAGGCTTATCATTTGAATCAGGTGTGTTGGAAGAGGGATACATCTAAGAGGCAGTTTACACTTAGATTTTGTAGCATTTGTGTCTATCATCTACACGACAATGGCGGGCACGCGAACAGAAAACGAAGGTTTCTAAAAACTCCGGCCAAAGTGGAGACTTCTGCAAATCTCCGTTTTCACATTTGCTTGCTAAACAGAGGGAAACACTTTATCCTTTATCTGTTCTGTCCAGTTCGGTAGAAGGAAAATGAAGTTGTCATTTACGTCTGTGCACAGTGGTCTTCAAGAACTAAAGACAAAACATGATTAAAAACAGACGCAGCTGTTAACAACTACAGAACTAACACGTTCAAACCCTTTTTCATCCCCTCGGTCATATCCGAAAAACGGTTTGTGATTGTAAATAAATAAAGTCATCGGCTTATCCATCTGCATTGCATTGTATTGGTTACACGTATTGGATGCAGAACCAGAAAAACTACATCTCCATAGGTTCATGGTGGAAGTAACATTTCGTTGTGATTCCTTTCCGGATTCTGATTGGTTAATGGTACTCGATCATTCCTCTACACTGCCATCTACAGGCCTGGCATGATCTAGACAACAGGTGTTAAACATGCGGCCTGGGGGCCAAAACCGGCCCACTAAAGGTTCCAATCTGGCCCGCGAGATGAATTTACAAAGTGCAAAATGCAAAAATTACCCTGAAGATATTAACAGTCAAGGGCATCAAACTCAAAAATAACAGCATAATAACCTATAAATAATGACTCCAAATGTTCTTCTTGGTTTAATGTGAGAAAAATAATATGATATAATAATATGCCTCTAAATAATGGCAACACCAATTTTTTTTCTTTGATTTATTGCAAAGAACATTAAATTCTGATATCCTTTAACAATAAAATGTCAATAACCTGAACAAATATGAATAACGTGGAATGTCTAAAGAAAAATAAGTGCATAATATTGATAAAATTGCACTTATTTTTCTTCAGAAATTGCAGTTTTTTCCAGTTATTCACATCTTTTTTTGTTTTGGATAGAAATAGTTTCATCATTGAATGTCATTTTTTGCACTAAAAAATTTAGAGTTGTCTTTATTTATAGGTTATTATGCTATTATTTTACTGGTCTGGTCTGCAGGAGATCAAACTGGGCTGAATATGGCCCCTGAAAGAAAATGAGTTTGACACCGCTGTTCTAGACGGTATGATATACAGGGCCATATAAATGCAGTTTTCCAAAAATTATTGTGTCTCCACGAGGTTTTTTTTGAAAGGAGAAGGGTAAATCTCCATTTTCAAAAATACCCGGCTTCGTATAAACATAGCCTAAAACATGCAAGATAGTAGCTCTTAATGGACCGGGGTTGGTGACCCCTGCCGTAGTCTGTAGTGGACAGAGGGACCATGACATCACCCAGTGGTTTCTGAACTGCCATTTTGCAGCCATTAATTTATGATTCAATTATTGGCATACTGTTTATTTAGAACCAGAAATGACCATATTTAGATAAAAGGGGTGGAACAACAACAGCCAGAGAGGTCAGAGGTGAGTTAGTGCTATTTGTGGCAAACTTCATCAATCACTGCGTAAAAAAAGGATTTTAACGGTCTTGGTAGTGGAACACAATCTCAAACTCCCAAAGTCTGACTCAGCTTGTGAGTGAGCTGTCATACAGATCTGTCAATCAAAGCCCAATCAGCAGACATCACAGCCTCCATTTGACCTGAGAAGTTTTCAGTGCAGGAAAAAAATGATGATGGACCACCAGATCAGTTGTAAGAGGTTCCAGGTGAAAAAGATAAGATGGAAGTGAGACCTGGAAAAAATACTGATTTAGTACTTTTAGAAAGAAGTTTAATGTAAGTCTATGGGAGACAGGGCTTTTGGAAACAGCACCTAGTGGCTGTCTGTGGTATTACAACTTGAAGATACTTCTACATTGGCTTCATTTTGGAGTCCCTGCAAATTGGCAAACCTACAGCATTCTTTTAGCAGAATATAAAAAGGCATAGCTTAGACTTTGCTGCATAAAAAGCACTATGGTTTATATTTCATCCATCCCTGACCTTAACAAGACAATCACAATATGGGTTAACCTGTGGAATAGCTTAAAACAACCCATGTTTATGTATCTCATGCAGTCATTTGATGTGATCTTTTTTTAATGTGAATAAATGCAGTAAAACAGACAAAGTGACAGATAAGCTGAAGCTGATTTTTTGCATTTAATGTCCTTATTTTAGTCGTTTCCTTTATCCTTTTTCTAACTCCTAGATTGTTTTTTTTTTTTTAGAAAGTGGAAACCCACTTATTCTATCCCATTTTGTGTCATGTTGTGTGACCTCTGTGGGGAAATGAAGTTTTGTACCCCACACAGATCATTAACCCCTGTATATAACAGTGGAGAAAAGTAATCATAGTTTTTCAACTAGCCCAGCTTCTCCAGTCCAATATAGAACCAATATTGACTTATATTGCCAGTATTTTGTAGCCTTGATCCCCTTCTACCCTCTTTTCCTGTCCTGCTACTGTCTTCTATCAAACAAAGGCAGAAAATGTCCTAAAACCTATTCTGAATCACATAAAAGAGGTAGATTCCTCAATTATTCCAGAGTAGTCTTATGTATGATATGAGTCTGTGACTAATATCTGTGTTCATTATTATTTATTTATTTATTATTATTATTGTCAATTATCATCTTTTTTATGGTGCAACAGGGTGGGAATGTTTATGGGTTTTGGTATTGAAAAAAAACAAGAACAATGACCGAATTATGCTTTTCTGGATGACTCAATATGTTCTAAAAACACTTTGAACAACAAAAAAAAGTCCTAAAATGCATAAATCTTGATAATTATCCAAATGACATGACAAGAAACATACCCGGGTCTGATCAAGTGGTAACACATGGACACATTTCATGTTCAACAGTCTCTGTCATGTAAGCAGAGTAATTTATATGCTTGTATTATACATATTTGAGTAGGTATTTATAAGCACTTTAACATTACGTATAACAAAATTTGGGGAGATACAATTTTTAGGTGACACGTGACACCTCCCTGATCCCCACCAAAATGTAATCATTTCTTTCTTGTGCCAATATCAACATTTCCTGAAAATTTCATCCAAATCAGTCCATAACTTTTTGAGTTATCTTGCTAACAGACAAACAAACAGACAAACCCCAATGAAAACATAACCTCTGCCGTTCCTTGGTGGAGGTAACTACGCTGAAAATAAATTTAGGAGTAAAATAATTAAAAGTCTCTGTTTTATTGACATGAGGATGTGGTAACACGTGGACAGGTTGCCATAGTAACACATGGATGACTTTTTACCATTGTATGCATCACCCAAAATGTTGACTTATTTTTTTAAAAACAAGTCAGATATAATCAGAATGCTTTGTTTAATGTGTTTAATATGAACACAGTGTCATTTATGACTTGTGGTGGTCCATAGTGATATAGGGTAAATTTCAAATAAAGTGTAATTTCAACAGTTCACAGATAGTCTTTTCAAATGTGACCAGTGTATGAATTCACAAACTTCTTCATTCAGAATTTAATTTTTCCCAAAGTAATAGACAGTCTTTTGTGTGTCTTTTTGTTAATTGAATGCAGCCTAGCAGAAGGTTCAGAACTTCTCCTGTACTGTGTAAGTGGTATTTTAAAAAGGATAACAGTTCCAAAAAATACAGAAATTAGCCTAAAAATGAGCCCACTTGTGCAAATTTACTTTTTCATGTTAATGTTCACTTTCGCTTGATCGGACCCACCCACCAAAAAGCACTGAATGAATACTTGCTAAGAAAAATGTACAGTAGGGAATCTAAAACACGAAAGTGGTTGATAATATATAGTTACAAAAAAATGTATTCCACTATGCTTTAAAAAATCTGTCATGGTTGTATGAAGAGAGTAAGGCAAGACTTGCGTCAGAGCCTTATATGTCAAAACAAAGCAAATGATATAAGACTTTGCTTTCGCTTCCCACACAAGGGTGCCTTGACATGTGGATAAGCCCGACCCCACCAACCTCACTCCGCTACAATGACTTTCTTTCGCACCAGTTTCCACACATATATAAAATGCCTTTTCTGTGCTTTAAGGCTCCTGCCACCACCACCGCCCCTGCTAGCTGTGGGTCAAATCCTTCCAGCACAGTTTTAATGGTGTCTTCTCTTCCTTCATGCTCAGTAGAGATATTAATAGTAGGGGTTAGTGGATTGCTCACAGAGAATGGCACAATCTGCTCCCACTGAAGGCAGGCAGCTCCAATAAAGATTACCCGACGAGTTAGGATTGCTTCATAGACCTGTAAACACATTCATTGCATTGTGGCATTTAGACATTTAAGAGCCATCTCAGCTGCAATTTATTTATTAAGAGGTGGATGTCCTTCACGGCGATGCATGTCGGGTTTTACAGGCTGCGATGGTTGCACTTTCTAAGAGACGGCACCTTGTTGGAATTGGATGGTGGTGCAAAATGTAGATGAACCCAGCTGAACTGCACTGTAGGCGCAGTTCACTGTTGATAAATATGATTCAGTAGAACACATCCTTGGATCTGTATCTGATTTAAATATACTGTGAGACATCTAAACCCAGCTGAGGCGCTGCGCTGTGTACAAGTCATGTGTGCGTGTGGGTGGGTGGGTGTGTGTCTCAGGGGTGACAGATGATTAGGAGATGTGAAGGCACTGCAGTGTGCTTGCTCGGCCTCATGGGAAATCGCTCGCTTCTCTGTGTTATCAGCCCACTTACTGAAACCACCGTCTGCCTCTCTCTCCATCTCCATCTCCATCTCTATCTCTTTCTCCCTCTCTCTCTCTCTCTCTCTCTCTCTCTCTCTCTCTCTCTCTCTCCCTCTCTCTGGTGGATGAGAACTGAAATACATCCAGTGTGAGAGAAGAGTCAGGCTTTTTGTTTACAGTATAAGGTTATTTCTGTTTGTGGCAGCTGATAAAATGCCTCGATCTGTTGCTGATGCTGTTATTTGCTCTGTGTTTGCACATCTATTAATCATTGTGAGGACAATAAATCTGTTTACACACATCTACAAGGCAAAACCATCGATTTCCAGAGTTTGGAATTGATTGGTTTTGTTACTGGGGTCAGACGTAATAGTTTAGGTTAGGGATTCTCTCAGAAATGAATCCATGCGGTGTCTTGTTGTGACATAAACACTTACATGAGTGAAAGTGTGTGAGGGGGTTGGTGAGAACATCTTGTGTATTCTGGAAGCTTTTTTCCATAAAACTCTGCGGCAATAGCACTAACATAAAAGATATGTAACTGCAAAACCTATGGATTGCATCTTTTCATCCATTTTCTGATCCACTTATTCCTCATGAGGGTCGTGGGGGTACCAGTGCCTATTGCGGTCATCTGTGGGCAAAAGTGGGGGTACATCCTGGATGTGGTGGCAGTTAAACGCAGGTCCATCACATTGCAACTTGAGGCAATACATACAAAAGTACAAGAATATTAACCCATAAAGACCCAAACAGCCACCAGTGACAAACCATCTACAGATATAAACTGTTTAATACCTGTTGATCCACTAATCCTATCAATACATCAAAATAACTGGTGTAAAATACAGTTTGTCATCTTTTCATGGTCTTCAGATATGACCCATTTGGATGTTCAGAGGCTCCGTAGTGAATGTGGAAACACTGTCAACTTCTACAACAATGATTAAAACCCATGGAGTTGAATCAATGACAGTGAATGGAGACTCTTGTCTTATGTTTATTTATTCATATCTTTACTGAAAAAGTCACTTTTTCTTCAGTTTTCTCTGTTCTGATATAATAACCTTTGAATTTACAGTGAGTTTTCTACATTAAATATAGGGAATTAAACATTAAAATACATTTACAGTGAAAAATGCAACATACAGAGTATAATATTATCATAAATGGTGGATAAATCACTTAAGAAAGGTTAAATAGAGAGAAAAATTCATTTATCACAGGGTCTTTATAGGTTAAGTAAGACTGGGAGAAGAATGTTAATTCTATTAGAAAAAGCATGTTTTTATAGCTTGTTTTTATTATATTATTGCATATAGTTCATGTCACTCTTTCTATTGTTGTCAATTATATCAGTGCTCCCAAGTGTCTTAATTTTTCCTCTGTTTTAATATAATTACCTCCGCCAAGGAGGTTATGTTTTTGCCAGGGTTTGTTTGTTTGTTTGTCTGTCTGTTTGTTTGTCTGTCCGTTAGTGTGCAACATAACTCAAAAAGTTATGGACAGATTTGGATGAAATTTTCAGGGTTTGTTGGAAATGGGATAAGGAAGAAATGATTAAATTTTGGTGGTGATCGGGGGTGGGGGGGCCCACGGGGGGGGCCACTGATCAGCCTTGGCGGAGGTCTGCGCTCTCCGAGTGCTTCTAGTTCACTTTGAATTTATGAGTTTTCATGAACAGCTACATGATCTTTGAATTTAATATACGAAAATACACGATTCACCCCCCCCCCCCCCCAAAAAAAAAGCAAAATATAGAAGATAATATAATAAAAAAATTAGTGATAAATCAGTAAAGGAAGGTAGAAATGCAGAAAAATTTACTTGGGAAATGCCACAAAAGTAGCACTGGGTCTTTATGGGTTAAGAAAACATCCAAAAAGCTGCAGATACTCACAACAAAAATAAGTGAAGATACTGCAAAAGGCACAAATGACAATGGAAATGTTTATACTAAGATTCCAATAGGCATTAAACTTCTCCGTCATTTGGAAAAAAGACAGGGGGGAAACTACAGGTGTTTTTTTTTTTTTTTTTTTTTTTTTGGCGGTATCATTACAGCAAGCCAATCTTATCATTAAACTGACACCTGCTTTTAACCAATAAAACCAGCCAGAGCCATAGCTTTAGCCAATCAGAGGCGGAGGAGGGCGGGGTAGGAGGCAAACCACGGTGAGCCTCGTGCTGACATGAATCCAAGGGCTAACGAAAAGTTAACGGGTGAAAAAAATGTAGGTTCAATGATATCTGTGGAAATATATTCCTAAAGAGGCCGCTTCTTCAGTAAGTACGTTTGTATTTTCTGCTTATTAGTGTCTATATGAAGTTGGTGTAATGTTGAAGTCAGACTTGGGGTTATTATTATTATTATTTTTTACTTTATTAATGCTAACATTAGCTGTTGTCATTATCTGTGTGTTTTGCCCGGTGTCAGAAACACAGTTGAGATGCTTTTACATCACTTTAAGTCCATATTTGTAATGGGTCATTAGTCTTTTCTTTAAACACACACCTCCTGTTCAGAACGTTATTTTTCAGGATTAGCTTGTTTAGCATTAGCCACCATGCGTATGCTGTTTGATGGCAAAGGCTCTGACGTCACGAATTGACAAAGCTGTCAGAATAAACGGAGATGACCTTGGCTTGGTGAAGTACGGGAGAAGGGAAAACCTGTTGGTTTGTGGTACCAAAAAAAAGAAGACAGACTGGCCTATGTCTGCATGTGCACGAATTCCTAAATTGCAGTCTGTGTATTTGGGCATTTCAAATACAGAGACAGCAATTTAGGATTTTATGTGAGGATGTGTAAAGAGTGCCTGTAGCACTGTATTATGTAATAACGGTGCAATATGTAGGCCTAATAATTTAAAAATTAGTTCACCTCATTATGCAATAACGCCACATTTTATAATAACATGCCACATTTTGTGCTAATTTATTACATATTGCAACAGTTGTTACAAAATGCTGGTGTAGTACTTTTTTTTTTTTAATGAAATTGTAATAATTTGGTGTGTTATGTTATAAACCACTGAAAACCATTGATAATTGATGCCTTCATATCAGCAGAACAACATTAAGCATTCTAGCTTAATTAAAGTTCAGATAAAAAAACAGTCAGATGTTTCATTGGTCAAACCTAAAACAAATATCATTGTATTCATTATAATGGAGAATGTATTTGCAATCTAGAGTCAAAAGTTGCACTAATTAAGTTAATTAAGTAGCTATTACTGACTAGAAACTTACCAGTGCACTGAAATTTTGGAGACATACACACATGCAATCTGGATTATGTCATGCAAATGCATACATGATACAAAGCATAAAAAACACAAATAAAACTACAGAACACAGAAAAAAAACTTTATTCCAGCTCCATTTGTGTGTTAATGCAACAACAGGATATAAGTAGATGAACATCAAACTACCTATTAACAAAAATATTTAGAATAATTCCATTGAATGACCAATGAAACATCCTACTAGTTTTTTTTAAACTGAATTCTAATTGAGCTGGAATGCTTAATGTTGTTCTGCTGGTATGATGTTTTTTTCAATTAAGGCACCAATTTCAATGGTTTATTACATAATGCATCATTATGAAATTTTCTTTTATAAAAGTGCTACATCCGCATTTTGTAATAACTGTTGCAATAGGAAATTAGTTATTACAAAATGCAGCAAAGTTTATTACAAAATGCATTCAAGAATTTGATTACAAAGTGCGGCATTATTACATAATGGGGTGAATAAGTATTACATATTGCACCATTATTACATGATGCAGTGCTATAGTGCCAAAAAGCATATAATGAAGATGTTTATGGTGGATGCAACTACTGATTAATCTTTTTTATTGTCCTAACTTTATTTTTTAACTGCTCCATAAACAGCCTCACATTATTAGATGAAGCTGTGGAGAAAAGCACTGTTCAGTCTTTTGTATTGCATTCTAGTGGAGATTTAAAGAATGCCATTAAGAATGAACAGACATAGTCCAGTGTTGAATCAGATGATAATACCTTAAAACTACTCAGGAGAACTGTTGTAGAGTAGGCTTAGAATTGGAGTTCAGTGCGTTATGTCTTGGATCAAGACATGAAGGAAAGATTTATTGAGAGTCAAACTAACCGCAATCAGTATTGGCTGATTAGTCTCAGGTTCTTGTCAGAGTCAGTTACTCTGACAAATTGGTTTGTCTTTGGGTTGCCTGACGTTGGCATGAGACCCCTCCCATGAGGCCTGACCTTTGACACTCAGGCAGATCCAGGTGTCTGCTGATCCCTCTAGGCTTCTGCTTTTGGGCTCAAAGGTTAAAGTGCGGAGATTAAAAAAGAAAAGAGCAAGAATAGAAAGCACTGTGATTGATATTTTCTCAATATGATGATAATGACTGAAAACTCTTCCAAATTAAAACGTACATAAAGGTGGCTTCAAAGGTTTTATTTTTTGCAGAGGTAGAAATTAGTTAATGAATGCAAAAAAAAAAAAAAAAAAAAAAAAAAAGACATGCTGATTTTCTTCTGTCAAACTAATCAGCGAATGGTCCTCTGGTTAAACTCACACAAGGAGCATAGCTTCAGTACATCAAACACACTTTCTTCATGTTATTGTCTTTATATTTGCTCTTGATCATTGGCAGCGAGACAGCGGTGTTGGCCTTTATGTGGGCTGCTGTGAAATGCCCCACGGCAGTCAAGGAGCGTGCTCCCAGCATGAAGCCCAGTTAGCAGGAAGAGCAGCCTGTTCATCTTTGAAGTCAGGGCCCTTGGAGGGATATCAGGTGAGGACTTAGAGATCCCTTTAATTATGGAGAAAAATTATTTGTCCATGTTCTTGCTGAGTTGAAGCTCTTGCTTTGCATATTCAAGAGAAAAAGTACTCTTTATTCAGAATATATCTGTAGGCGTTTGTAAAACATATACTTCAGTAAATGCACAGAGAGACAGATCCAACAAAAGATATATTTGTCATTCTCTTAAAATATACTTGTCTGTAGAAAACTAAAGTGTTCTGCACATTTAGCGTCAATTATTGAGTCAAAGTGGCAGAAAATCAGTAAAAAGTAATTTTCTTAGTCTGGGGACTGAAGTTCAGACTTCCAACCTCAAGCAACATCCAAGTTCACTGTTCCTTATTTACCCAAATATTGCTTTTTAAGCAAAATCCTTGGTCCATTTTTCTGCATAAGCTGCCAAAACATCAAGCCTCCAATACTGCACTGTGAAAGAGAATCAGTGAAACTGTGATGAGTCATCCATTTACCATATACAGAGGAAGTTAAATAGCACACAAACGATAAGTTGTCAAATAGTTACATTGAAGTGTTTTGCTTAAGACTGTGCAGCAGACGTTCAGAATGTCTATAAAATAAATGAAGGGCCCTAACAGATGCAAAACATTCATCATAAACAGAAATAAAGCATCATTCCCAAAGCAAAGTATCAGTAGAATCAGCTGGTTGGACACAACTGGGTTTCGGAAGTTGAAGTTATTATGAGTCAAGTGCAATAATTAAATTAAAGGGATATTTTACCAATATCTGGTGGTTGGGTGGCAGGTTGCAGCCAAATGAATAACCTAAGCACTTCCTATAGTGGCCAAAAAAAGGGCTAGTTACAGCCAGTGTTTTTTTTTGTTTTTTGTTTTTTTTTTCCTATTTTAGGCTTTTTAGTCATTGGGATAGGTACTGTAGCTCTCACTCAGACATAGTAGATGGCAATGCACATTAATGCTGAATATCATTAAATATAAAATGTAAAAAAAAAGGTGAATAGAATGTTTGTACTAAGCTACAGCAGTAATGTAGCAGCAGAAAAAAAAACATTTGTAGATATAAATGACCCATTCTAGGGTAAAGAAAACACAATTCTTGTATTCAGGATTATTAAAGTTCACCATTATTGTCCAGTTAGCAGTAAGTTACTCCTTATGACCATCTCCAGATCTAAACCAGTACCAGGATCAAGGAGAATTAACCTAGCATACATGTTTTGGATAGTGGGTGGAATCCTGTGCGACATGGAGGGAACATGCAAGCCACTGCACCACTTATACATGATACACTGATGAAAGCATAAGTATAAATATTTAATAATAATATATTCCAATTCTGCATTTAGATCCCTCTAATAACCCGTAACTCTTATGTGGTGGACCTTTTAATGATGATATATGAAATCTTTTTGTTGCACAGTATACATAGGCCTACATACTAAAAAGAATTTGTCAAGTAGAGTATATGCTTGTAACAGTTTCTAATGTCCTCTTTAACTCTTGGAGAGTTTCATTAGTTTTAACAAAAGTGACCACATGTGGTCTTGGTTATTTTTTTCATATTTGTATACTTTGAGAAATGTCTCGAAAATATGATATTGAGGTTTTGAAGGCTGTGGGATGCAGAGATTCAGGATATCTCTTCATAAGTTGCAGTTTTTAATCCATTTATGAATCACCCAAATTTACAGAGGTTTAGTATTAAATTGTAGTCTACAACCAAATTTACTCAACCTTCATAGACAGTAACAGCTGCAGGCAACCAAAAGCTAGCCTGGCCAGCCATCCCGTTTTCTCAGTGTATTCAATGGTGAGCAAATGGTCTGGAACTGCTCCATTTGCTGTGAATTATGTCCGATCTATTTTATACCGGGCCAATCACAAGTCTTGGGGGCGGGTGTTTTGCAATGCGTCATATGCACCGACTTCTTTTTGTCATGAGTCAACGTCAGTTCCAAGTCCGCAAATGTCTTTATGACTGTTGTCAGTTGTTTGATTCAAAAATGATTGAATTACAGATTACACCCTGTCTGTCTTTCTCAATAAGAAATCCGTCTGGAATCGCAGGGCTTGAATCCAAATATGAAGGCAGATATGATGCTTAAGAATACAAAAAGAAAGTTGCTGCATATGACGCATTGTGAAACACCTGCCCCCAAGACTTGTGATTGGCCTGGTATAAAATAGATTGACATAATTCACAGCAAATGGAGCAGCTCCAGACCATTTGCTCACTATTGAATACACTGAGAAAACAGGATGACTGGCCAGGCTAACCAAAAGCATCTACTGATCTAAATGTTTAATAACTTTTCAACCACTAATCCTATCAATACATAATTCAAGTAAAATGTAGTTTCTAAGCTATTCACTGACATCAGATGTAACTCATTTGGAGATTCAGAGGCTCTGTGGTGAACATGGAAACACATCATCTTCTGCAACATTGATTCACAAATGACGGTAGTTGCTATTTTGCTGAAAAGGTCACTTTTTCTTCAGTTTTTGATATAGTAATGTTTTGTTTTTACTGACTATGTATGAACATCTAGCCTACATAAGTAAATGATTGCAAAATACCTGCCTGTCACTGTAAAATGCTGAAAGTATTACTATTATTGTTTAGACAAAGATTCAGTTAAAAGCTGCCACAGACATGATCATTATAAAGCTTTGCTGTTATAAAGCAGATTCAATAGCATTATAAAGTTGATAATGTTCTTATAAAAGTGCTCATTGGTTAAAACATCTTGATTTGCGACACATATTTTGGATTGGATCAATAGAGTCTCCTAAAATCTGATTAATAATGTTCAAGAAATTAGACTTTACTTTTACTGCTGGAAACACTCTAATCTTTCTCTGTGGTATTCTAATTGCTGAATGTCTGGGTAATACCTCTAATTTATGACTGTTTTGTCTCTTTAATCACCAAGATGGGATCAGTAATTGGCTTTTTGGGGTGAGAATGATGAGTATTTTCCAAAAGCCTGGGGAAAGGAAGAGATGAACATTGTTACGATTTCTAGTAATTGTGCCAAAGAGCATTCTTTTGTTTTTGTGCATGTTCTGTTGTGGCTCTATGCTACAACTTGATTTTAAAGAAAAGAAAACAGAGCAAAAGGGAGAGAGGGACTGATCATTTGCAGCAGAGATTGATTGAAGCAGCTCAGAGTGGAGCGGTTCAACCAGTCTGGCTGCGAACAGCGTTGTCTGTTGAAAAATTCACAGCCAAGTTCAGCGAGAGGATTTACTTCTTTTTATCTGCTCATTTCTACTCACTCTGTCTTCACACAAGGATCTAAGTCAAGCTTTACAGATTCAAATGCACACAAACACCGCAATGTTTCACACCAAGCCTAGCAGAGTGCTGTGTTCCCTATGGGTGCTGATGGAGATGTCATGTAGATAAATGTCCCCATTTACGGCCCTTCGTCCTTCTTTCCAACTGGGACACGGGTGCATGGAGGGCACAGCGTGGGTGCCACCGAGAAGAAGTGGAATTGTGGCGGCGGGGGTGTTTTATGATGCCTCCGGTACCTCGGCTGAGCTCAATGCAGTCAGCAGAAGTGTTTGAGACAGAGCTTAAACACATTAGAGCAGGAAGACTGAAGAGAAGCCTGTAAGAAGTGTTTAATCTCAGTCAGGAGAAAGAGGCGGCGAAGTGGAGAAAGAGGAAAAGATAAGTGCAACTGCAGAGTGAGCTGGTGACAAAGCTACTATCAACACTCTACACAGTGTTTGCTGTGTCCTATTGCTCACATTTGTGTCAGTGTGCTTACATGGATCTAATTGTCAGCTTTCTGTCAGTGTAGACGGATGGGAGTAAATTCCACGGTGTAGCTGTGAAAAACATCCATGTAGGGTCTGTCGCTGCCGAATGACAAATTTATATTGTAATCAAACAACCTGCATCTGAACATCGTATGACTGCCAGTGCTGGGAAAGGTACGGTTAATAAGTTACAGATTACTAGTTACCTATTTATAATCATTAAGTAACCATTTATTTTCTCCATCAAAGTACCCTGCAGGGCTGGTTACTGTTAAATTCGTATAACTTCTCTTCAGTATAAATTGCATAAAGATCAGACTATTGTGATGTAAAGCACAGCTGCCAAAACAAATAACAAAAATAGATCATATTCTTTTACGATGACAAGGAGGGTGCATCAAAATCAGTTAAAATAAAAGTTTGGTGACCCCAAATATGCCAGATAAAAGCTAACAAAATATTAAATGTTATGTTATACATGTAGGCTAAGCTTTTTACTGAACATAATTTGGATGTTAGCTTTTTGTAAACACCAACATTTTGCAGAAATTTTACATTTTTTCTCAGTATTTGAAACAGATGTCAATTTATGTTAATAATTTGCAATTTATGCAATGTTGTGTGTAGTTAATTTCCATTCCAGTACTGATGGTATATAACCAGAACACTAAAAATGTTGCAATAAAAAAAGTTATAGCCTATACAATAAGATCCTTTTAAAGACATATAGGGACTTTGAGATGAGTTTGTATAATTTAGTTACATCTAGTGTTGAAGCTGGGGATTGCATTTAGTGCTGCCACTAATGACAAATTTTCTAACGACTAATCTTTCGACAAATTTTTCGATTAGTCAACTAATCTAAACAAAATAAATCAAATGTTTATTTTGTTGTGTGTCCATTTTATTTTGAATCCTGAGTGGGGTTGGGGTGGAGGCAGATCCGCGAACTGAAACTTTAGACACTTATAAGACAGGGGTTTCTCTCTCTCTCTCTCTCTCTCTCTCTCTCTGAGGTACAGTCACCAACGCTGGCATGGATTGCCCAGGTGCCACAGCATACCTGTGCCATCGCCGCATACTTGTGGCATGCCCAACCATGGCCTCCCACAACCAAACCCATTGAAAAAGTTCCATCACATGACCACGTGTACTGTGTTTATAATGTCTTATGTCTAATGTATGTGATGTATGTGCTTGCATTATCTCCACTGTAATTCTTTCGAAGGATTTGTGTTGGGCGCATGTGCACGCAGCGACCGGCAGTGAGCGAAAGCTTGCTGCAAAACAAATCTACCCACGGGTACAAATAAAGTCACCTTGAACCTTGAACCTTGAACCCTTGAAGCTGCAGTCATACACGTGGCTTGTCGTTGGCAGCGGTTGCACGGAGATTCTGTTCCTACTGCGTTTGAGATGGGGGGGGGGGGGACTAAAAATAAATAGGCAATCAATAGGAAAGCGACACGTTGACTAAAAAAAAGTGCAGTCGACTAATTTTCATGGTTGATTATGTCAAATAAGTTGACTAATCGCGGCAGCATTAAAGCTATACCTACCAATGTGGCATCTCTCACAGCACTTAGTAAAAGTTTGAACATGAACAACCCACCTCCCTCCAAAGCCCCGCCCCCTTCCCTCTGCCTGAGCTCTGAGGCTCCTCCTCCTCTCTCCTGATGCGCGATGGAAACAGAGGAGGAAGCAGAGGTGGAGGTCCGGTCCGTTTTGGCGTGTCCGCGGACCCACCCTCGGTAATGAGATGCATCATCCACCTGCAGCGGGCCCGCGGCTCCTGTTCCATCAGTAGACCTGGTCTGTGCAGTACTGGGTCAGTGTCTTCACTGCAGTGCCCACGGGATGGGCACGCGCACTGTGAACGTGCGGCCTCCGTGAATTTTCCATGGACATTTGAAGTTTCATAGTCCATACAATTATCATCCTACATCATCTTACACTGTGTGACACCATGTAATTGCACCTGTATGAGTCCCACCGTCATAAAAGCTGAGCTTTATGCAGACCTGTTCAGTCCAGTACAGCTGACTTCCGGACTTTTATCTCCATCCTTCATTCATCAGACTCCTGTTTGTTCTCCTCAGTTGTCGTTTCTGTTCATAAATCTGTTTAATCCCTTCCACGTGTGCATGTCAGCTCTATCCAAACACATCCTAGACAGTAGACTGTGGTCAGTAACAGGAGAAGCAGCGCCAGTGATGCGTCAGATTCAGAGGGACACATATGGGATGTGAGACGGAGATAATGGATCGGATGCTGGACGGCCGTAATGGATGATTGACAGGAGGCTCAGTCAGGTTCGGCCAATTATTTCATTCGGACCGACTAAAATGATTGGTCAGACTGTTATTAGAAATATATAAGAATTAAACATTTTTGAGTTTCAGTACCTGGTGGATTTCTTTTACATTTTAGTTTGACACATGCTTATTAGGAGCATTTTAAGATGACAAAAGAAAAGTGTAAAAATGCCACATCATACGGTATAGCTTTAATTGCATTACTCCCAGACCTATGGTAGCTGCAAAAAATTTAATCTTTTTAATCAAAGGGATATTAACTGTTCCACACTCAGATATAGAAGATGACAGTAATGCACGTTAATGCTCTGTCACTTGTCAGGAAAGAAAAACGATGCCTGTTTTGAGTTACTGTAGAAACACCTCTCTAATTACATCCTCCTAAATCCCTGTAAATCTTTCCCACTGACCTTTCAGTGATGGAATCTGCCTGCTAACCTTCCCTCTTGCACTAAAAGCTCATTTTTATTCACTTGGTTAAACTCAGGAGACATATGGACACAGACCTAAAGCTCAGCCTGACTTGTGTACCATGATAGGACTCGATTATTAATGACGGTTTCCCTCCTGGTTGAATGCAGATTTGGAATCCTCTTTACTGCACATATTCCAATTATACAGGTGGTTAAGTGTTTTTATTTTTTTTTATTTTTTTTTACTGTGTTTCTCTGTGTTTTACAGACATTTCTGGCAGTGGGCGTTTTTAGCAAAATCATTTTATTAAATGAAACTTTTATAATAGTTTCCTGGTGAGGTGTTAACTGCTTGGATATAAACCGTGTATTTTGTGACATTAATCTCTAACTAGAAACAGCTTAGCAGAAGAAGTTCAACTGCTTGAGCTCTCGCCCTGCACTGGAAGCAAGTAATATATCAGACATTATCTCTGTGATGGATAGTACGGATTGTGCTGAGCTTGAAATATATGGTGGTAGGAAAACGAAGGACGTTGGAGTGACAGAGCTGTGACTGAATGCCTTTCTGTAAGTGCTAAACCCTCTCTGTGTTGATAGACACAGACCGACTGAGGTCTATAGAGAGACCCAAGGGCCATGGCAACCTGTGTATGTCTTTTTTATCAGCCCTTTATTCGGTGGCTGGTTTCAGTCCAAAAGGTCCAAACTAATTGTCGTCAGAGCTGTCAGGACGAGGCCAGTAACTCTGAAGAGGTCAGTGTAAAAATACAACTCTGGAAAGTTGCTTCACTGAATGACATCAGATGATATTGTACTGTATTCTAGTAATTTTACTCATCCTTTTTTCTGTCTGAAGGGTCATTAATGTATAGTATAATTGTATCTTTACTAACAGGAACTATAGAGGGAATGTCTACCGGCAGATTCTCAAATAGCAGTGGTGCTCTGCTTTTGATAACTATGCTCCAGTGGTTTTGTGCACTTCAAGTGACTATCCGCCACTGTGAAGTGCCCTTACCAAGCATGAATCATTGTATCCTGGCTTACTGCCTGGCCAGACTACTTGCAGTGTAGGAGGCACTTCCAGATGCAATTTGCCAATTGCTGCTGAAGCATTAGTGACTAAGCTGAACAGCATTGTAGCCCACATCTTCCCACCCTCTCTTGCCAGGTATTGTGATTTTAATGGAAATTACCTAATCTACTCCCATCATATATTCTCTGAGTGATTGCAACATAAGCAAATCTGTCTCAAAATGTATACTTCCTTCAGTATAAGTGTCAGTAGGCTCTGATCATTCTACTTTTACAAGTGTGTTCTCCTACTCTTTACAGTACAGAAAAATACAGTGCATTATCTTCCAAGTCCTCTCTGCTGAATTACACATGACTGGCTTCAAGGCCCTCTGGCACTGCAAATGGCACTTTGATAAAGTGGTGCCAAGTATAGAGGTAGGACTCAAAAGCCAAACACTCTCTGGTTTTGCTGGAAGAGAAGGGAGCACTGAGGGACAATCAGTTGACTCAGGTTTTCACATTACTGCACAGGTGAATTATGGTTTTCCAGTGTGCAACAGAAAAAACACAGGTTTCTGTCATCAGTTGGCAGGCGTACTTTTAGAGATAAGGCACAGAGCTCAGATATTTCTGAGGGGCAAGAATTATTCAGATCCTTTGCTAAAGTAAAAAATAGTTTTACCACACTGTGGAACAAAAGTTCAATATTAAAGAGCAATATGTGAATATTATCAGTATTTCTGAAATAATGGAAAGTAAACGCTGTGCAGTAAAATAGTTTCTGTCAGTATTTTGCTATCAACCATATCACTACTGAATTAATGTGTATGTAGCATTTTATTGCTGTAGATATTTAAGGTAGACATTGGTTTAACTGCTTTAAGACCTACAGTTATATTTGTTGTAACTTCCAAATAGTTTTGTCTATTTATTTTTTCAGACATGATTTCAATTTATCATATTAACCGCTGCATTTTGCATTTTTCTGTGATAATCAGGTTATTTTCTATAATTCACTTTCTGATCATGTGGACATTCCTAAAACCTCAGAGTACATTCAAAGGTTATTATATCAAAACTATAAATGATTTTCAGCAAAATATGTCATTTACTGGACATTAAAACAAGTGTCTACAACCACCATCAGTTGTGAAATTACATGGGTTTTATTGGTGAATCAATGTTGCAGAAGATGAAGGTGTTTCTATGTTCTCTACGGAGCTTCTGAACGTCCAAATTAGACATATCTGATGCCTCTGAAAAACAGGGAAACTTCATTTAGCCTGGATTATTTAACTGTATTAATAGGGTTAGTGGGTCAGAGGTTATTAGGGTCAGGTCAAAGGAACACACACATCTATGAGAAAAATCTAAGTTTCTCTTATCATGTTCTGTATGCACTCATTTATTAGCTTATTACTGTGATGTATAATAAATGCTTGCATTAACATATTTAACCTGTTTTCAAGACCATTGGTCCTTACATCATAATAGGATCAAGAACTGAAACCGTGTCACTACGCCCATTGAAAGTGTGTTACTTTATATCTGTGTCAAGAAGTCCAAAAGTTTCCAATGTATTTTCCTAAATTTTGGCAGCAGTGTAGCTTAATATTTTATGTAACACATCATGGGTAAATTTAAGTGAATTTTTTGTGGGAACCGCACATTAAGTACTTCGGTGTAAACCTTGTCAAAATTAGTGACATTTTGATGAAACCATGTTACAGAGCACATTTTAAAATATTTTTGGTCAAAAATTAGATTTTTAGCCATCATCATACTTACTATGGTTAAGTACTGACAGATACCTGCTGAAATATGTAACGCACATTAATATAGGTTATATATGTACGAAATTATAGCCCATTGAACATCAAACATGTAACCGTGTCACTGCTTGACCTCACCCCATAAACATTTTAGATCGGTAGATGCTTTTGGTTGCTGGCTACTGTTAAGGACATGAGGGGTCAAAGATTTGTTTTAGAGCAACACATAGCATATTCATTCAATAATATCATAATTTTTTTTTTTTGCATCGAATATCACTGTCATGTGATAAACACAACTCAGAGAAACAGCCAAGTTTTCAGTTGTGTTAAAGTACATTCTTGTAGTAATCCAAGAAGGTTTATCTTAGATTTTGGAATTTATCTATCATCCCTTAACCCATAAAGAAACACTTCATCTGTCAATTTATTACAAATGTCCAGAGTCAGTACATTTTGGAGATTTTTGGAGTAGTTTTGGCTGTCCAAGAAAGGAAAGATTGTAATTTGAAAAACAAAGTAGGGACTAAAGCTGTGAGACAAATGTACCAGAGGAAAAAGTTTAATATTCACCTCTGAAATATAGTGGAAGAATATAGTAGCATAAAGTCTCAAGTATAGTAAAAGTACCTCATTATTACTTAAATATAATACAGGTGAAGGTCATGCATATGCTTTAAAGGAGTAATATTTTGCTTTTCTAAATGTAATTATGCATTTTAAAACATTTCCCTGTGGTCTACATACACTGTAAATGCCATGCTTGGGTTAGAGTTAGGGTTAAGGTTAGTGTTAGGATTCATTAATGTTGTAGAAATCCACTTGATTTTTGCCAGAATGAATATAAAGATAGCTTTGCAACACCTGGAGGGTTCAAATTACAACTTTTTGAACTGTTAGGGTCCAAATACACAGATAAATGTACCAAAGACTAATAAAAGTGGGTTTAGCAAAATATGACCCCCTTAAATTTTCTATAGAATGAATGCTACACAGTTAGGGTCTATGGCCTGACATGAATCATAATGATGAGTCATAAACCCTCTTCTATAAACATGTTTGCCATTTTATGAAACAATCAGCAAGACTCACATCTCTACCCTCCTGTCACAAAACAAAGTGAAGTCCAGAGGCAATGTTTAGCTTTTCTTTTGACACGAGTTCACATGTTTCTCTGCAAAAGTGCCATTTTTCTGGTGGCATTCATGGTTGAGGAGCGTTCACACTACCAGTTTGGGTGTTAAAATCTGTTTACTAGTCTCTCAGTCATGGGAATCACAAGCTGATCACCACAAAAATGTGAAAAAAGGGCCTAGAAAAGATTCCTCAGGCACGGTTCGCCCCTGGAAAAAATGTTCTCCAAGCATTATAAATAGCTGTCTCTCTTCTCTGGTGTTGCTTTCTTGGCAATATGTGGTGGATCTTTCGAAGACATACTGCGTTACCCTATAGACAATTCTGCAGGCAATAAAGTCAGGCTTTGACACAATCAGGCCACAGCAGATGGCCATAAAGCTTTTGTCCAGGGTACACCTGAGACTTCCTGAGGTTTATCATTCATAACCATTGGACTGCTGTAAAAAAGAGAGGGAAATAAACAGAGAAATGGCACTGAAGTGTTGCCTGGTTTGTAAAAGACAGCTGCAGTCAAGCAGAGTGGTCATTTTTAAAGTAAAATGTGAGCCAAAAAGAGGTCACATTGATGACCTGTCCATGTGTGAAGCAGATGGGAGCCACCCCTCCTATTCTTATTAGCATCATACATCATTGACATTATTCACTGTTACAGATTTGTACCATGAAACATTATTTTCACTCTCCTGATGTATAAAATGTAATCGCACTTGTTGAAAAGTGTGATCCTTCAGGTGGTATTTATGACACCGTGCTTTTAACCATTGTAAATCAGCTTTAACGCTAATGGCGACCCGCTCTCAGCAGTATTTTTTAACACTAGTGGAGGCAATTACCTTCGCTGTGATAAATCAAAAGCGCCCATCTTCCTGCTAACTCGCTGCTCTTTCAAAAAGAAAGATGAAGAAGGTTTGATCGTTATGATCACTCATGACCCAAGTCCTAACACACTTTGGACAAAATTTGGCACAAATTCTTTTGGGATGCAGCTAATAGCTCCAGTGAACAATGCCCTGGCAAGGAAGCAAGTTTTCCTTATGCTTCATCAGTCTTGTCAGCAAACCAGCAGTATTGTATATCTTTCTAAACATTCAGTCTCTGTGGCAGTGCAAGAATGATTGAAAGATGTGACAGATTATCCACAAGCAAATATGCCTGAGCCCTCTGTCTCATCTGGGCTGCCTTCATGACCTCCTCCCAGTCTGTAGCTGTGCTCCCTGGGACATCTGTACGTCAGCCAACCACTGATGAGCTGCATCAGACCTGGCCATCAGGCCGTCTGACTCATCATCACATTAATTCAGACTGGCAGCATCTGTCTGTTAGTCTGTGTGTCACATCAAGACACATCCAGAGGCGATACATGTCCCCTGGCCTGTTTAAGATGTACTTTTTAACATGCGTGTGCAGTAAAAACAGACATCCCTTAAAGCACACCCTCCCAATCATTACATGGTACTTCCATATTAATCAGCATCAATAATCACCACAGGATATAATCTGGCAACACTGTCGATTTGGAGAGTATTCAGATAATGAGTGAAGCCTGAAGAAAGGGGGTTCATTAGTGAAATTTCTTGATCTGTATCAACATTGACGTATATTATAGACTTCATAATTCTTCACTTCATTACTTTAGGATAATTAAACCAGTGTCATATCTTGGTAAATGCAGTGTACTTACTCTGTTAGCATTGTTTGCCAATAAGCTGATAATATTGTTTGATGCATAAATGAAAAAGATATCATCAATGACAGAACAAGACAGGAATTACAAATGTCATTTTCATACTTTGTTTTTTATTCTATTTTATTCACACCAACCTTTATCTTAACCTGAGCATTTTAGATTTTGGAGTTTAAAAGATGGGCTTGAATGCACCATGAAAGTGATAGATGATAGAAGATGATAGATTGTTCTATCCGTAGTAAGTAAAAATGTCCAAAGGCTATCATTGTTACCATCATACATTTCATGACCATCCTGTTTTAGATTGTTGTTTTGCCCAACTCTGCCATCACATATTGTTGTAGATCATTGAGTGGATTTCTCCAAACTTCCCATCCACCTTTATGTTTTGGTATTCCACATCGTCATGCGTCCGCGTGATGCTCTCCATTCATTTCCTCTGACACATCATGCAGTGGGAGCGACCTTGACATATTAGGACATTAAATGTGAATCAGCACCTGTCGCCACACTGAAATGCTTCCACACTTCTCTGTTTTCTCAAGCGCATCAAAGGAAAATACAATTTCACCCACAGTGTCTGTCTTTGTCACATCTACTCTTGCACAGACTTTCATGGCCACCTTTCTCTTCCTTTTCCTGTCTTTTGTTATTTCTATTTTCTGTTTTGCCTCATCATTTTTGTGATTTATATCTTTCCACTATTATTATTGCTGCTACATGGCTTCTATCAAATGGCTTGTGTCTGTATCAGCTTCTTTAATCCTTTGTGCATCAGTCTCAGATACTTTTGCAGTCATGTCTTTGTCTCATCCAGACAGATTAATATCAACAGGATGGGTGTGTTAACTGCCTTTTCAACCAATATATAATTTTTGTCAGAACCGCAAGGTACTTTTAGTGCAGCACATTAAATTTTAGTCACTTTTCGCCCATCCCTTTCTCCTCCCTGAGCTCTGCCATCTCCCCTCTCATCTGCTCCTCACTGTGTTTCAAAGTAATTATTCCTCATTAATCTACAATAGCTCCCTACCAGTCTATTAATCGAAAGGTCTGGGTAGCACACAGAAAAAAATGAGTTCTCGTATTAACTCGACATCATTACTCTTACCATATAAAGTGCTGGGGTGGCTGACTTTCTATGGTGACCTGCAACCTAAATTACCTTTATTAGTGGTGTTTCAATCTTCTATTGGCCCCTGATTTCTCATTCCACAGTGGTATTTTTCAATTGGTAACTGCACTGTTCTTGGCCTCAAGATGCTACTACTTAGAGCGTATTTGTCATATTTGCCAGTATTGTAATAAACTAGAAGGAATGTACACAATCCTTTAGTGCTGCAATAAAGAATTGCTTAAATCCATCCAAATTGAGTCTTAAGAGTTGGCAATGAATTCAGCAGTTGATTCACTGGGTCTTGAGCATGTTAGTGTTGAGGTATGCTAACCGGGTAACTGGAGCTGGTTGAAGACTATAGCTTGCTAGTCTCTAGCCATAACAAGTCGAAGTAGCGGGCTAGTGCTCGCTAACCTGGGGCACCAGAAAGTGGGGGTAAACATGACAAATTCATGGGCCCCATTCCCAGGGGGTGCAGTGGATAAAGGTTAGAAGTTGTGCAAGTTCTGTGTAAGCTCCGGAGTAAAAGAGAAGCATAGAAGCCGGTTTTTCAGAAGTTTTACTCTCAGTTTCGCGTGAAACTGTTATGGTTCTCATGCTGAGAACTTAAACTGAGAATAAACCCAAACCTCACAAATCTTCTGTCCATCCATGAAAATTGTCACATCAATCAACACTCATGTCCATGTTGTCACCAAGGTTTTACGTCAGCATTTTACACTGTCAGACTGAAGTAGTTTGAGTGATTTGACCAAACCGGCAGAATCTACATTAGTGCTTGATGAATATAAAGAAGAGCCTCCATGGTAACAGACATACTCTGGACTAATGAGGACAGAAAGAGAGGACGCAAGGTGTGAACAGTGTCCAGATGTTGAGATGTGTCCCTGGGCAGATGGCCTACTTCAACCCTAGCCGCTCATTACACTCCTGCTAATGAAGGGCTATGAATATGCAATAGAGAGAAAGCTTTAGGGACCACCGACTTATCCCCAATCAATTTAGTATACCATGTCAGGTACAGAACATGAATGGTGTGTTTAGATGCAGATTGTCAGATACACTATGTTTCAAGGATTAGTGTTAATCAGACTTTTGTGAAAATATTTTATTGAATAAGTGTCACCTTTTATTTATTTGCTAGTTTGGATCACTGTACTTTGTTACAAATAAAAGCTGACTGTAAAGCATTGTAAAACTGCCAGCATAGTGTTGCATGATCTCCCACACCTTCACATGATGAGGTCTTTAAAGAAGGCTCAGTCAACCCTGGCCAACCAGAGCCTTCCACTCCACAACCAGTTTATGCTGCTTCCATCTGGTCACAGATTGTCATAGCCAAAATGCAGGGCAAACAGACTGAATTATTTCTTTGTCTCTGCTTCAGTTGACTTTTTAGATGATTCAGTGGGAAGTTTGTTATTTGTTATTGTGGTGTAGGTGAATATAATTCTGTTGGCTGCACTCAGTTGCATCCCATGGGGAAAATAAAGATTTCTTGAGCTTGTGTGTAGTGTAGATGGTGGTTTTATGTTGAGGTTTTGACAGATTTAAACCGTAAAGAGGTAAGGAAAAACAATGAACTTAAGAATAAAAGAGGTTGTGTCTGGTGATAAACAATTACAAGACCAGTCCAGTCAACTCTACCAAGAATTTTACTCTTTTAGCTTTCTGTTTGTATTTCATGGATGGGTTAGTCTTTTATCAGAAGATGTGACACGGCAGTAGGCATGTATTAAAAGGAATATTTTTAATATTTGATGAACATGTGGCTGATACACAAACTGAACTACTGTACATCAGTTGAAATGTGGCTCAAATGTAATGCTAACCTTTCCAAAACCTGTTCTCTTGTTTGCAGAAACTCAACAGAAAGTAGTTTATTTGAGCTAAAATAGTTAACTTCGAAGCATATGGTCTTGTTTTTGTTGACAAGTTACAGCTTTGCACATCACCTCAAGGAACACTAGTGCATCTGTGGTTAAACTATAAGGCATGATGACAAATTCAGTGACGTAGCTATTGTGTTCAATAGTTGATGGGAAACAAAACACCTGCAATGAAAATCGGGGTCAAAGAACTGCCCAGACTAAACATGCTTGATAAGGTGAGGTGAACACTTTCTGTAAAACCTGCCAGTTTCAACAGACTAGATGGTGTATTGTTTCATCTCAGCAATGGAAATCACTTTTAACTGCCATCTTTAAGAAGCTTTTTGTAGCTGGATACAATTTGTAGTGTTTTAAAAACATGAATGAGGAGAATGATAGTGAGGTACTTGTCAGAGTTGTATTAAAGAAATGAAGTAAACATTAAAAAAAAACAATTCAAGAGACTCCTTTTCTGAGAGGTGACGTTGTTGTCACCTCATAAACATATAAGCTGAGGAAACACTAAATATTGGGGTCATTTCACCGTGAGGAGGACTGAGGGTGATACTGCATTTCTCATGCATAAAAACTGGGAAAAACATACGCTAAAAATTGAGTTACAAGGATGCCATCAACTAGCTGAAATTAAGCTGAGATGAGCCAGTTCACACCCCTGCAACATCCTTAAATAGTTTTGTCTTGTCATGAATTGTTTGTCTGAACTGGGTTCACCATAATTGTTCAGTAAATTACAAAAAGGTTGTTTTGGGCTTGTTGTGGAGTGATTTTTCCCTACCTCCAGCTGGCCTAAAAATTAGACCCTAGATAGGGGACCCCAAGATAGATACAAGAGGCAATGTCTACATTATTGGTATTATAAGTAATTTAGAACACAAACAATGAAAAGCAAACATGACTTCATAAAGTTAATAACTTGGAGGCTGCTGTGTGTAGCCTGCTCATACACTTTAAGAGTTGGAGGTTTTCACAAGCAATGCAATTTAAAGCAAATTTCAACTTTGTGAGGTGGCTTTGATATTTCACTGCGATGAACTGAAATCATAAGAAGGAAGGATATTAACACCTTGCTATGGAGAATGCTTTGCGGCAAATTGTAGCTGAAGGATTCATTTGACCATTGGGGGGACACATTATTGGAACTGTCAAACATTTTATTTCTCGTATTCTGGTGATTTCTTTTTTTAACCTCTTGGCTGTGCCTATTCTGTACTAGTTTATGGCGGTCTTTAATATTTTTATTGGCACATTCTGAGGTGGGTCAGATCACTTGCATTCCAACTGAAATCTACACCCTTACATGAAGCATACATGACTTAAAGGGGTCATATTTTGCTAAACCCACTTTTATTAGTCTTTGGTACATTTATTTGTGTATTTGCGGACCCTAATAGTTCAAAAAGTTTGAATTTGAACCCTTCAGGTGCTGCAAAGCTATCTTTATATTCATTTTGGCAAAAATTTAATGGATTTCTACAACCTGTTTTAATTCCTGCTTAATTTGTTGCATCTATAATGAGTTATGTCACAACATTTGTACATATAAGGTCAAGACCTCTGACAAACATTTCTCCAAGTATGACGTAATTGTTCCGCAGCAGCAGTTGTAGTCCATACTGAAAATATGTCCAAACTTTGAGCCGATTACCTAAAATGTTCAGTTGTTGGTTGTACTAACAAACTCAAGTGGCTAAATGGGACAGAAAGCACGGTCAACAACCTAGAGGGGGTGGGGTGTGAAGTGGCACATGTGCATCTAAAGGGCCAGCGCTCAAAACAATCTTTCTGGTGTCATTACTCAGAAATAGGGTTGAAGATGGACCTGTGGAGTTGAATTAATGAAGAATTCAGACCCAAGCAGAGCATTTACAGTTTATGTAGACCACAGGGAAACGTTTTAAAATGCATAATTCCATTTTTTTTTAAAAAAAAAAAAGCAAAATATCACTCCTTTAAAATGTTTTATTTGTCAGTATATTTTACATGCAGGCATGCAACAGAAACAGAAACTGACCCTTTGCATTTAATCCATCACTAGCTGAAATATGCTGTAACGCCACACACTACAGATTAGGAGCAGTGGGCTGCCATGTCAAGTGTCCAGGAAGCAAATGGGGTGTGAAGTGCCTTGCTCAAGGGTACATCAGCCAACAATTTCTTTTCCGGTGACCCTTTAGTCACAAGCTGATTCTCCAACCTTCAAGGCCACAGCTTCCCCACCCACTCTCATCATACCCCCTCCTCAGTGCTGCATGAGTAAGCAACTAACAGTCATCAGTGATATAGAACATATGAAGGGCATCATTATTCTCCATCCACGTCCTGTAGAGACAGATATATCTCAAGTCATTGTTATTGGCGAGACAATACACTTTAGAAACACATTTCTCAAGTCAGAAACTGTAGAAATAATCTCTGTAAGTGTAGTCTATACTATATTAGATATGACTGTATTTGTAGTTAATGTAAAAAGTTACTAACTAGCTGCACTGGTGCTAAAACTAATGTAAAACAATAGCAGTGCTGTTTAAAGAAAGAGTAGAATAAAATTAAGCCAAACACAAACAAAGCACAATCTGCTGATTACGATCATCCTATCTCATTAGACTTAATTTCGACTACTCAGTGTTTTTTTTTCCCACTCGCGCTCTAATGATCACGCCTCTCAGTGGCCCAGGTGTAGCGGGCCCTCACTACAAGTGGGGTTTTGAGATAAGCACTGAGCTCAGGCGGCTAACACAGCCATTAGCATTAGATCTGTCCAAGTCCTCCAAGTGATCCCAGGTTAAACATTGCACACAGGCCAGAGAGGAAGATGAAAACACTTGCCAGCTCACCGCAGAGAAATGGCTCACCCCTGCTATGCCACTCCATTTTCTACAGCTGTATCGGAGCACTCTGGGAAAGCTGATTGCTGAATTGCTTGGCAGGCCTTCGGGTGTGTATGCGTCTCACTGTGTGTGTCTGTCAGCAGTTGATGTCCCACTGTGCAAAAGAGTAAATCCTCTCGTCCTTAACCAGGTGGACGTGCTAGCTCATCATTCTCTTTCATCAAGACCTCTCCTTCCAGGCTCCCTCCTGTTGAACCCTGAGCCCACCGCTAAATACTGCAGCATCTCCTTTACTCTGTGCTTGGTGTTGTTTTTCAAGTCATTCAAAGAAAGGTGTTGAGAACTGCAGGCTGAAACAATCAAATGCAAATACAGTACATGTTACATTTGCCTTATTTAACCTTCATTTACACCTCGATTAAATTTGCTTTATTAATCCGACATATTTATTTGCTGCCTAAATCTGCCTTTCTTACACTGAAAATGTTTCCTGGATTAGTCTTTCCTCTGTGTGTTTATGACAGGATTTTGAAATATTAATTTTCCTAAAGCGGTCACCTTCCTTCAGTCCTGTGAAGATCAAACCAGCGCCGTTTCTCGAAGCCTGTCACAAACAATCACCTTGACTCAGCTCAGTGGGACTGACTGGAGCTCAACTGGAGAAACAATCAAGCAGCTCGCTATCAATCTCAAATGCACACAGCGGTCCATACCTGTTCTTAAAGCTGCCAGATTTGAGGATTGGCCAGTACTTCATTGCATGCCTGAGGCTGTTTTTGCAGTGTCACAGCAATGACAGGTTGTCCAGCCTTTTCTGATTTGTCACTGGGCTCTGGGTACCGATTGCAAAGAGGTAATATGTTGAACAGAGTACTGATATAATGCCTTAAGGGCAGTTAGAGAAAATAAGCAGGTCACCTTTTCCAGGACCTTTTTTTCCTACATTTAATCTGCTTTGGTCAATGCAAAAGTTTTGTTTTGTTTTTTGCTGCTGTTGTTTCAGTATGCAGAATAAAATGAGATTGGGGAAATAGATCTGAGGCAAGTTATGAAATCTGATGAACATCAGCGTTGTGTGTTTTCAGGAGCCATTTCAAGAATATGAACCCATTCTGCAAGTTGTTATTGCAGTGTTTTTCAACCTTGGGGTTGGGACCCCACGTGGGGTCACCTGGAATTCAAATGGGGTCGCCTGAAATTTCTAGTAATTGATAAAAAATAAATAAATAAATAAATAAATAAGGTGAGTTGAGAGAGACAATCATAATAGATAAAAGACATGACAAACTCTGAAGCTGAAACTGAAGCACTGTGGTACTGCTGTATCTTTCAAATGTTCATTGTGGTTGGTTTCAGATGCTGCAGCTCTTTCGTAATTCATAGTTTGAGTTATTGTTTGTTCAGTATTAATTTGCAGCCTTGTAAATCCAAGCTGGACTGACTGTACATATTCTGACCAAGGAAAATAAAATTCTACCATTGTGCAGTAATCTACACCTGGCTTTTCTGGCTCTGTCCATAATAATATACATCATATAGCTTAAATGTTGTCTAAAATTAACGTTCATTTGCACCATAGTATAGCAAACTATTACATGATCAAAAACAAATTAATTTTAGCAAAAAAAGAAGGTCTCCATTTTGAATGTCTGGGGACGCCAGAAATTTGTGATGTTAAAATGGGGTCATGAACCAAAAAAGGTTGGGAACCACTGTGTTAATGTAATGTCTTTTCTGATTGATACTTTCACAGGATAGTCTTTTTTTTCCCAAACTTTGCTGATTTGAATTCTGTCTTGTATCTTTTCAGATCGACCGACTATGGCACCACATACAGTAAACTCAACCTGATGCCGGGGACAACCATCGTGGTGACAAGCTTCTACATCTGTCCCACCAACAAGAAAAAGGTAGGAGATTGTGCCTGTTACCGTGGTCGATTTTGTGCTCTCTGAAATGATTTACATCTTTAAAAGTGCCAGCTGTGGAGGATACCCAAACTCTTTGCTCTTGTGTTTTGTTGAACGTGTGAGCTGGAGGCTTAAATGAATATTTACACAGACAGACTGGGGAGGATGTACAAGACGTCTAGTTGAAGATGATATGAGGCAATTATTCACTGCAAATGAAGACTAACTACTGGTTAAAATTAGATGAGACTCCAGCATGGAAGCAAATAATTCATATTTGTTTAAATGATAAAAACTGGCCTCTTTTGTTGATTGCAATGCTTTACTTTCATGAAAAACACATGCTTTACGATACTCAAAGTTTCTACATTTTTCCTGATGTTGAAAGGACTCACTTTCCTCAGTACTTAGCTAGTTCTGTACCATTTTTTGGTATTCCTCATACAGCCTTTGGCCACATGCAGCACTCCCACACACTCTACAGTTGCTCAGTCCTCAGGCAGTGTCTAAACTTGAGTGAATTTTAGAAAGCGGCAGATAAGAGTGGGATCCAAGAGGTACAGTAGGTGACTTAAGCTGAGATACGACTGGACTGCCAACTGTGGCGGCCTGTCTAATTGGCAGGCGTTATCGTCGGGGTCCAGAGTTCTTCGAATCGATGAACAGATAGCGGGAGATTAGATGTAGCCACTTTTCTCACTTTCTGCTCCAGCCTCCTCAAAATGTCTGTACGGGCAGGATCTACCATCTCATCATCTTCACCGACACGCACACAGACACACACACACGCATGCACACACGCACACATATACACGAACAGGAAAGTGGAGGGCCAAATGGCATTTAATTGCATGGGAATGGAGTCATTTTAATTTCCCTCAGGGAGAATAGGAGAGACAGACATTTAGAGAGTGGGAGAGAATGAGTGAGAGTGTTGTGACAGTCGGATGTCTGGTAATATGAGCTGGGGATCAAGCTGCTGCTTAAATACACCTCCAGGCCTGGCAGGAAGGGAGTGACGGAGGCTCACCACCGGGTGGAATCTGTGTGGTGTTGTCTATTTGTGTTGCTGCTGTTGTGTGAGTAGGTGTGTGTTGTTTTTGTGATGAAACGGGTAGGCGGTGGTGAACTGTAGCTAAGTACTTTTTACTCAAATATTTTACTCAAGTCCAAATTTGAGTTGCTTTTATGCTACTCTCTAGTGTCATGCAGCTTTATACCTCCACTCCACTAGGTTCCACACACTGCGATTTTCGGCTGTCTCAGTTGAAAGTTATCAATCATGAGAGAATTGTGGTGATATCTTTGGTCTTGGCCCTAAATCGGCAGTCTTATGTTGTATTGTGAGACAGGGTCAAATCTTGTGACCAAAGACAGCCTGCGATAAAATTCTGACCTTGTCAGAAATTTGGGGTGATCAGCTAACAGTGTGACAGCTGCTGCGACCTATGTCCCCTAACTGACCAATAAAAATGCAGTACGAAATGACATACTGATCAGCGTGACACTGAAAATGACAGACCATAACAGTTAATAACATTAAATGCTAGCAGATGATACCAAGAATTTACTTCAAGCTCTCTTTCCAAAATTGGCATTCCAAGTTGGCCTCTCTTTCCAAGCCACGGCCGCATCCATATCCCCCCCCCCCCCCCCCCCCCCCCCCCTCCTTTTTTTTGTCTTCATATAAATGTCACAAGGGCGAGTGGGCCGTTACTTATTCACATTTTTGTTTTTAATGGATGGATTGTGCACGCTGATGACGTTTTATTTTTGGACACTCATGTCAACTCACATAAGTCGTAGGCTGCGATTCAGCTTGCGTTTTTATTGTGCGATCTACAAACAGCAAACTTCATGTTGTACCCAAATTCATGTACAGTGTGGCTTGCTGTGAACTTATAAGATTGTTAAAATCGTGCAGTGTGTGGGAGCCTTAAGTCTCAGAGGCAAATATTATACTTTTTACCGTGCTACATTTCTCTGACAGCTTTAGTTACTTTTCAGATAAGTTTTTCATCTGCATCTGAAAACCATTTATCTGTACGTGTGTTGATTTTTAATATTAGTGTTAAACCAAGGGATTGAATTAAAAATTCTCCTCTGCCTTCAAGATTCAATGTTAAATATTTAGGGGGAACTAAATGAAGGTTTTTCGTATTATTCTGTCCCCTCATATGTTTAGCTGTACACAAAGTGACACATAGTCAAGTCTTAAAGACCTAAAGCTATTTTGTGTTGACTTTTTTTTTTCCATAAATATATTTATTGTCATTTTCAGTGTTGTATAAGAACAAGCAAAAAACACAACACATCAAAACAATCCCTACCATCCCCCACCCACTCAATAGCACCCACTCCCAGTGCAACAAAACATACTTGACAGACACAACTTAATTGACTGTACAGACAAGTCTTTTAAAAATTGCAAAAAAGGTGTTCAGATCTTATTAAAGTTTTTGATCTTTCCTTTAGCCAGGTACATCAGCTTCTCCATTGCCAGGTTAGAAGACATTTCTTTAATCCATTGGTTCACTGTGGGTCCGTGAATATCTTTCAGTTTCAAAGAAATAACTTGTTTGGCTTCTTATAAAATTTTTTTTACAAGTTTCCTTTTTCCTCTAATTACTTGAAACTGCTCAGGGAAGATGTGCAAAATACAATATTTTGGATCCACAGGAATAACACATTCTGTAAATCTATAAATTAAATTAACAGTCTCTTTCCAAAAATTCTGAAGTTTCTCACAGGCCCACATACATTGAAACAAAGTGCCTGTTTCCTCATTACATTTGGTACAAATGTCAGGAATGTTAGGATTAAAACAGTGTAGTTTTACAGGGGTGACATATGCTCTAAATAACCATTTGTACTATAATACTCTGAACCTGTGGTTAATTGTTTGTGTTTGAGCTATAAGACAGGCCCTCTCCCAATCCGCTACAGATATTTCTGTTTGAAGATCATTTTTCCAAGCTGATAAATGAGAAGGAGAATTATCCTTAGTACCTGTCAAAAGTGCATCATAAAATTTTGACAGAAGACCTTTGTTATGACAATGGTCCTTTGTGATACTTTCAATAGTGGATAGAGAAGGTTCTAATGTAGATTTAATTTGAGTAATTAGGTAATTCCTTATTTGTAAATTAAAAAAAAAAAGTTTCCTAGGCAAATTATATATATCCATTAATTGTTCAAAAGACATTAGAGAACCCTCCCTATATAGATCTTTTATTTTACATCATCCCTTTTCTTTCCAACATCTAAATCCCATGTCAGCTCTTCCGGGTTTAAAGTTATGATTCCCCCAGATTGGTGAAAAGCACGAAAGCCCATGAGAGTCGTTTAAAAAGTGGTGAGCTTGATGCCAAACAGATATAGCATTTCTGAGAAAAGGGTTTTGAGTATTTTTTTTTCTCCAACATTTTAGTATTTTGTGTTGAGTTATTATTATAACATTCCCCTCTGCATTTTGCATTTTTCAGTGAAGAGCAGGTATTTTCCTTTATGTAATTTACTTATCATGCAGACGCTCATAAAATCTCAGTCAATTCAAAGGTCATTATATCATAACAGACAAAACATTACTGAACATAAAAACCTGCATCTACATCCACTGCCATTTGTCAAACCACACTGACTTTTTTGGTGAGTCAATGCTGCAGAAAATGACATTTACACATTCACTACGGAGCCTCTAAACATCCAAAATAGACATATCTGATGCTGCTGAAAAGCTGAGAAATGACATGTTACTTGAATTAGTCTAGTGTATTTATAGGATTAGTGGTTTGGAAGTTATTGAACTGTTAAGATCAGTAGATGCTTTGAGTGCTGTTTAGGTCTTTAAACAGATGAGCTCCAAGACTCTGAAAGTGTTAATGACTCGGACACAGACGTCTGTGTCTTTTACAGTGGTTCTCACTTGTTTGTGAAATTGAAAAAACAAGAAAAAGAAAACTTTCACAGTACATAAAAACGTGTAAAAAAATAAATTATGTAATACTACACCCACTACAGATGGCAAAAAGAAATATCTAATAATATTTTCAAATAAACAATAAAACAACATCACATACAATCCCACTTATCTAATAAACTGAAACATAAAAACTGAACAAAGCTGTGTCAGGCAGATGTAAACAGCAAAAACTACGGGGTGCTGAATGGTTGGTGTAGTCTATAAGCTGATCAATGTGATTATAAACCACCAATGGAGAGCAAGTTCATAAATTGGCTGCAATTCACCAAGCAACCACCAGGAGGTTCTTCTGTAGAACCTCTCAAGTACAGTATGTAGAATTGTGCTGATTAGGGCATAAACCTGAAGGTAAGAACTGTTATGTGTAGGACATTGAGTCTATTTGTGATGATTCTATTACTGAACACAGAATTCAATACATTGCTTCTTGTTGTGCCATGTCAAACCTGAGTCATGATAACCTTGGCAACGCTAAAACAGGCCACAAACACCGGTTTCTAAGCTGCATCTAAGTTTTCTGTAAGTTTCTGCTGGAGGATAGTAAGCAGACAAATATGTCGACCTGATCCTGGCTGTAATGCCCCTTTTCCTGTGGCAGTATCAGCTTGACTCACCCTCAACTTTTTTTTTTTTTTTTGTTAGCATTTTCACTGCATGAGAACAGGAACCAACTGACAGCACTATTTCTAGTACCAGACTGCAGATTGATCAGTCCAGAATTTGTGTTGTGTCAGTACGAGTCAAGCCTGTGTGCAGTCTCCAAAACTATCAGAACAAATTTTCAAGTAGGCTCTGTCTTGATAAATTGACCACAGGCTTGAAGTCTTAACAATTATATTCTTAAAAACATCTTAATATGATGTTTTATTTTGGAGTCATGAATAATAGTGTTATGTTTCCTCTAGTGTTGTCTAGGGTGTAGCTGCAGTTGCACTGAAGATGATGTCATAAGTGTTTACAAAAGTGGAAATACTATACCTGCAGTGAAAATACATAGTGATGCTGCCAAAACCCAGATGAGTCCAGTCAAGTTCAGGTGAGTTGAGCAGATACCGTCAGTGGAAAAGTGACATAAAGCACTGATGTCTAAGAGTCCTCTGACAGGGGACTTTGTTTCCAGAGGTGTCAAAAGTATTCACATTCATTACTCAGGCAGACGTTTAGGTAGGGTTTAAAAATACTTCTGCAGAAGTTGAAATATCAACTCAAGCTTTTTACTCAAGTAAAAGTGCAAAAGTGCTGGTTTCAAAAGTAAGGCAAAAAAATTGCCGTTAGGACAAAAGCTTTGGCAGCACCACAGGAGCCTATACTGCACTACCCCACCTCCCCAAAAAACACTTTTCTAAAGGCCATCATGAGTATAATGTTATATTAAAATATTAATATTGAAACTGAAACTTGAAAAAATGTATTAAAGAACCATATATGTGTCCTACTGAGCATTAAAATGTTTTTTCATGGAGCGGATGATATGATAACTAGTGCTTATAAGTATTGGAATGGTGCAAAGTCAGGTGCAATGAATCGTGTACAAACCAATAGGGTGTCAGAATGGTATATGTTTGTACTTCTCATCCAACCACAATCAAATTCACTCTATCTGGATGGCGCCATTTGTCTGGATAGTTTTTTTATTTGAACAATAACAAGCCACAATGAAATAGGAGTAACGAGGCTATTTTTAAAATGTAAGGAGTAAAAGTAAAAAGTTGGCTGAAAAAAATTACTCCAGTAAAGTATAGATTACCAAAATTTCTACTTAAGCAAAGTATTTCTGTTTAAGTATTTGTACTTTGTTACTTGACACCCCCTGGTGGCCTCCATAGGGCACTGTGAGGTAAGGGTTATTCAGCTGGATCCAAAGTGCAACATCACAATCAAATGTCAGTACATTTCACAGGCTGAACCCTGATACCAACCAGCAGTATTGTAACATCCATAAAATGAGGATAATCATCTACAGCAGCACAACAAACAGTATGGATTAGTGCTACAATGAAAACATATACGACAGAAAAACACTGACAGGGACTATTTTACTGCACAATAACTTAACGGTTCAAGGTAACAGAATTATCCCTGAGGGGCAAGTTGATTCACAGCCAGCAGTAAATAAATAAACAAACAAACAGCAACTGACATACAACAAACAGCAAAGCAATTCAGACACAATTCCATATGAATGTATCATTTACAAGGCTGATAGTAGGATGAATAGTGAGCATCCGAACCTGTTTGTTGCATCGTAGTAGACTGTACTGATGGAAACAACAAAAAATTACACCTTAATGGATGGCTTGGATCAGGTCCTCGGTCCTAGATTTTACATAGTGCATTTTGCTGATAATACTTGCATTATGCATGCTATAGAAATCTAATCCGCCATACTTTATTTGACAATGATTCTTAATGCAGAACTTGAGGAGTATTTTCACAGTACACAGTAGATTTATTTAGATAAAGCTTCTCAATACTGTCACTGTGTGTAGGTGTAGGCAAGGATTTTATTTGTGCGTGTGGATGAGAAACATGATAATTCTGTCGGCATGTCTGAGTCGATCATCAAACACTTTGATCCCCCTAACTAAATATCAGTATGCAGCCATGTGTTTACTTCTTTCTGTTCAGGATCCAAATTATGAGCGGTCACGTCAGTGAAGTACACCAACACCTATCCAAACACACATACGTGCTGAAACTCTGATCAATACTGCTAATCACATCAGAAAACAGCAGACAACTGGGTCTGTAAGCTCTACGAGGGGATTACACACAGTGTGAAGGGATCACACGGAAAAAGGTGTGAGGGGCCTCGAGTAATCAATAGGACTTGAGGCAATTAGAGAGAGAGGTGAGTCTTCAGACAAAGACAATGTCACCATCTCTTTCTTTCTCTCTGGGTTTCATTGAGAGCTTCATTAAAGATCCACTCAGAACTCTTTGTAGGTGAGGCTTTTCGAGGAGCCTTGACACATTTCAGCCCCAGTAGTCGTAAATAAACTTTGAGACTTCAGGTCCAACAGACTCTCCCTCAGCAATTTACACTAACTGTTGTCTCTTGGGGGGGGGTGTCCATTGCAAGTCCATTTCCTTGTTGCTAAGTGCTCAGTATGAGGTCTGAAGTATATCCTTAAAGTAATTTTACACCCAAAGCCTCCATTCTAATCGTTTGGATCTCTCCCAGCCACCACAGACATAAACACAGAGGTCGTGTCTTTTGACTTTTTCATGAGACCAAATATTATCCTACTAGTTTTGCTGCCACAGTCAGTTTAAGTAATAAGCAAGTATGGGAGAAATGATCATTATTCAACAGGAAACATTTGAAGAGGCTGAAGGCTAATGCTTTTTGTAGCAAGCCTTAGCTTTTATCATCACTTATAGGTGCTGATAATTCTTAGTGAAAAGCAGTCGCATTCAGCAGAGTGGCATATATAAATACTGAATTTATCTAACAAGCCGTACGTACATGCTTTATATTATTACAGAATAAATGAGGTAAGAGACTCACTGGTATGTAATTGAATACCTTGTGTCACATCAATGACAAGAAGGATACACAGTTCATACCTGCAGCCTTAGTCTAATAATGTTTTGTTGGTTTATTTGTCAGGTTTATGCAAGAACTACTGTGCTAATGTACATTTTGATGAAACGCAAACAAAGCCATTAAATAGCGAATATGTGCATTTACCTCCTCCAAGACCTTACAGTATAGTTCAACCAGGCACAATGTCGCATTGTTCGTCAAGTCGAGTAAACAAATGAATAAATCCCAGATCGGATGTTTTTCTCTTCCTTAAATTAATATGACTTTGGCAATTATTTGTATTGTTTTAGATTTAGTTATGAATCTAGTATGGATTTGTTTATATAGTTTCTGTATAGGTCATTTTCTAAGCTAGTACAAAATATTCTTCGACTTCTTCTATTTCTTCTTCCCATTTCTGTGGACTCGTGCATCTTCAGTTCTAGAGTTTTTTTTTGTTTTTGTTTTTTTTTCCTTATTTTGGTTTCTGTATTTTTAACAAATTTTTAGTGGAATCTTGGTGACAGAAAAAAAACAAACAGCAAACACACTTTGGCTGAGGAGATACTAAACAAATCTTTATAGTAACTTTTAACAACTGTTAGAATTGAAGTAACAAATTAATCACACCTTCTCTCTGTTTCTCTAATGATTTTCAGGGAAGTAACACAGATTCAGTTTTTCTCCCCCTCTTTGTTCTTTTCTGAGCAATTTGATAGTAAAGGGTAAAAAAAAATTATGTAGCAGAAGATGATTAGAAAACTGGAGAAACATGTTTATGTACTTCAGAATGGCATTAGACTACAAATAAGAGCAAATTGAAGAAATTAAGTGGACTCCAGTGAGTGTGAGGATGTTTCTCCCTCCATTATCGGCTTAGCTAAGTCCTTGTTGAGCTGCGCTTATATTTCTAAAGACATTTCCCAAACACTTTTCCTTTTTTTTTTTTTTTTGCAAGAACCTCTTTCTGTGATTTGGCGTAACATCAGCACCTCAATTCTCCATGCTGCAGGACCTCACCTGCTATTAAAGCTCAGAGGTTTTTTTTTTTATGTTCTCATCTTTGGGGATGATTGGATTTCCTGTCTGACATTAGATGCAAGAGAAAAAGGTATTTTCTGCTTAACAGATACTGGTCTCTCAACATAACCTTGTATTAATTTGACAGCTCAGGAAAGGTTTTAAATGCTGCGCTGTTCTTTGAATTTGACATCATTAGATTCACTCAATTAAAAATTCCTTATGAGGTATTTGAGTGTATATTTAAATGTGAGCTGCTGCAGTTCAGTGGTCTAAAGTGATTCTAGAACATTAATTACACTTATATTTGCCACGTTTTTATGATGAAACCGTCATCACAGTTATTGACCACACCGTGTTTGTTATCACTCACCACTCAGGCATGGGCACATCTTCCCTTTATTGAGACATTAAACCAGATCTTAAAGGAGCATGGAAGAAACAGGAAATATGTGAACTTCAGATGGGATTTAAGCCACAGCCAGGAGGAACTGCAGAGTTAAAAAGTAAAATATCAGAATAGTCGGTTAATAAATGGGCTCAGCACTGACAGGAATGTGAAAATATTGCTTTAAGCTCAGAGATTCATCATGCGATTGAATCTGTCTGGAGGGTGGGAGACTTTAAACATTTCTTTATATATACAGAGCAGAGGGGTCAGAAGTAGAGATAGGAAGTTAACGCAGCAGCTTAAGGCTTCACTGGCTTTCGCTCAGTGCCCTTATGCAAATAGTGTGAATCTTTATCAACCTTTGAAGTTTTGGGAAAATAGCTAAGTTACAAAATCAGTAAGAGGCTTTCAGAATAGAACGCAGAATGATTAGTAAAGGTTTTTTTTTTTTTGTAATAGAAATTTCACATATACTCTCACAGTCCCAGGGGTTATGGTGTTAACAGCCTCATTAATTCTACCTCTGTGTACAGAGAAACCATACTGTCTAGATAACTGGTTCAAGACAAGACAGTCAGACTTGCTTACTTTCTACTGTATATAACATGTTTGCATTCTCAAAGTATAATTAAAGCCAGGCATACACATAAACAGTCATTGTGTAAGCTTTTAGGGGATTTAGGAAGACTCTAATTGCAGAAATCGCATATAATATGATTTCATCACTGGATAATCTGCTGAAAATATGAATCATAAGAACACTGTGTTTTTGTTGTGTTTAGATAGGACTGCGCCAAGTTGGACTTTTTTCCTCTTTTTCTTATTTTTTTTCCCATCTTCAGCACTTGTTATCCAGCGTTAATGTCCATCATTGTTGGACTGTTAGAGCTTGGACTAAAGTTATTATCCTCTCAACTAAAAAGCTCAGAACAGACCAACCAAACACAGACACTAATGAGAGTCTTTTGAGTTTTTAGGGGCCATAGTGGGAGATGGTGAGGTGAGGGGTATTTGGTTACAGTCCACCACTTCACCACTAGATGTTATACACCCTGATTCTTTAACAACTGAAGCATTTGAGACAGTGAGCCACTTTACATGGGCACCGATACTCTGATCTGATCATTGTCCGTTTTCTTTAGCTGTTAGATTATTTAAGTGATCATGTAAACAGGATGATCTGATACGTTTTATCAGATAACAGCAGTAATCTGATTATGAGAAATCAGGTAACACACCTGGATTTCTCGCCTATACTCCGATATTTTCCTGCATGTATACAGGTTCTTCTGATTTATTTTGTTCTTTTATGTCTGCGCATGTGTAAACACAATTAAAATTGTAGAGACTGGAAGTGATATAGTCAAATGTAAGCCGAAGACAATAACAGGAAGTTTAAGTGTACCATCACTATGTATGTACGTACTGTGAAAGAAATCCAATAATGGACTGGAGTGTCTAAACCACGGTTTATTGATTATCACATTTAAATATTTTAGATTTGATTATTACAATTATCTGATTACCTAGTTATCTGACTTTTATGATCATGTAAATAGGCTCAGTGTTTCTGCCAATTTAATCTTTACAACTAAAACATAAACAACTAGAAAAGCACTTGGAGAGCGCAGACCTCCGCCAAGGCAGATCAGCCCCCCCCCCCCCCCCCCCCCCATCACCACCAAAATGTAATCAGTTGTTCCTTGTGCCAGTATCAACATTTCCCGAAAATTTCATCCATATCTGTCCATAACTGATCTGCCTTGGCGGAGGTCTGCATTTTCTGGGTGCTTCTAGTTCTGAATGTGATCAGTCCCAGTCGGACTCAGGCTGTATTTACAGTCAGACAGCCGATCAGTGTATCCCCAGCTTCATACTTTTATCACCAGACCTATCTATACAGCAAAAACTATTCTAATGTACCTACCTCTAATGAACCTATATTCCCTGTGAAATGCTCCCGAATCAATGTACACATGATGCAAAGACTCAACGCCCTTTGTTGTGGCAAAGGAAACAAATTGAGAATAGATTTTAAAATGCTTTTAGTCACCCACATAGATGGAAAAGACAAAAGCACGACAAGAACAAAGTAAAAATGAACAAAGTGAAAATGGAGAATGCATAAACACAGACACAAGCATAAAGGTTTGAGAATAAGAGTAATAGACTGAAAGATACCTCTGATTTACTGTCAGCACTTCAGTGATTGGCAGTTCAAAGAGCTTCAAAGAGAAAGGCGAGGCATTCAGACGTGGCCACATTATGTTCACAAGATATTCCTGTGAGAGAACAGTTTGTAAATGCAGATACTGTAGATTAGTCTATTTATGGTCAGACGCGTAAATGGCTGTCAGATTGTCTTTGCACAATCTCCTCTCTGTTTCTTTTTGTAATTTCCTGATGGTGACTTGATAATTTCACTCTTAAATTGCAGTCTTTGTCCAGTGTTAATATGAAATTGATGACCCTAATTATTGTTAAAGCAGTAATAGAAGCCATTTGCTAACGGAAAATGCCCTTGACAAGTAAATGGCTATGACTAAGCCCAGAAGGGAGTTTATGTGTTGTGAGTCTTGTTTGTGAAGTTGTATTGTTGGCTTGTCTAAAGAAATATTGCACAGAAGAACTAAAAGATATTTTAGAGCAATGATACTAACCCAATGTACTTTGTTTTTAAACGAGAACTAACTACAATGCTAGTGCTACTTGCCAACTAGATTTATACTACACAACACACTTAACAAATCAGTATTTGGAATTCAGATACACAGCAGATGTTGATCTCTATTTACATTCCCAAAAATGGTAAACAAGTGGTGTGGGGCACCACAAACCCCGCCCCGCGCATGTATTGTAGTTTTTTTTGGCATCGGTCCAGCTGATGTCATCATGTCTGTGTGTGCTGATATCAGCATATCAATTGCCTCTATTTATGTGCCAAGTTTGAAGTAAATTGAAACAAAATTGATGTTTGTATAGACATTTGAAATTTCACCCATTATAAGTAAATCAAAAAAAAGAGGTAAAAAATTTATAAAAAAATTTAAACTTTGACCAACTTTTCTCAAAATGTAATGACATCTATTCTGGGTCACTAGCAATCTATAAACCCAGTTTGATATCAATTTGACCAATAGTTTTGCTGCTACAGACATTTGAAATGTTATCCATTGTAAGTAAATGGGACAAATAAGATTTTGAAAATTCATAAAAAAAATTGAACTTTGACCTACTTTCCTAAAATGTAATCAGATGTATTCTGGGTCAGTGGCAATCTGTAACCCCAATTTTGTATGAATTCCACCGATCGTTTTGTTGCTAGAGTGTTAACAAAGAAACAAACATGAAAACAAACCAAAAACAATACCCCTTGCCTCCCCTTCAGGAGGTGGGGTAAAATTTAAAAAAGGGTAAATTAGTCCTTTACCCATCTGACAAAGATGAGGGCTTCCATTGTTTAGAGGAGATATATGTATTATTTCTGCCTTCAAATATTAGAAAATGACCTAAATTATCATTAGAATGTTTAGAATGAAGAGCTCTGAAGTTCTGCCAAGGATTCCAATGTATTGTATTGTAGAAAATTGCACTGAATCCATTCCTATTGACAGAACTTTATGTGACCACTAGAGGGAGTAGTGAGACACTCTGCCAGTCTCCCATGGTGAGAAGAACTAACACCACAGGGCCGTTGATCAGATAATTAGAAAGTAACAAGATGGGATGAAAAAGGCACAAATACTTAAACCTCATCAGTTGATTTGATCTGAAACACAAAAACAGTAAAAGAAATAAACAAAAGAAATATAACAATGAAAATATGAGGGCTTAAGTTATGGGTTTGACGGCAATGAGGTTTTCACACTGATTTTGTCCACCCATACAGATATAATTCCAAGAGATATGGGGCTGTTTCCAACCAATACCGGCCAGATATGACTGTATGCCGTCCATGTATATTTTAAGCTCTCTTATATTTAGCCATAAGGGTTTGGTGTGTTTGCATGGCAACACACTTACTGTATGAGTTTGGTTTGAGAGGTGGCTCATATAAACCACTCTGTCACTTTCACTGTTGGACAATTTATTTAGGATGAGCTGTCACTAGTGTTTTTTTTTTAAACAAGCTCTTAAAACGTCCTCTTCCACTCGGAGGCCTTTCTTCATTCATGGTTCTCTCACCACTTCAGGGCCATTTCAGAGCTGCTGACACTTAAGATATGACAGTCCTGATATGGCCACCCTGAGTCCTTTCTGTGTGATTAATCTTAAATAATTCAGTGCGTTTACAGACATACTTTGGTGGAGTACTTTGCTCCCAGGCCTGAAGGGTTTTTAGTCAGTGTTATCCCATCTTCTCTCTGAGAGACTGACAGTGTGAAAACATTTGGAAGCTTAGCTAGTCTTGTGCATACACCTCCGAGTGGAGTTGAACTGTGGGGCAGCACCAAAAATAGTGCTTTGACCCCTATTGATTTCCTTTGTTTCTATCTTGTATTTTATGTAACTAAATCAAAGATGGTACAGTGTAGGCTTCACTGATGATATGAAATGCTTCACCCTCTGTCTCCTGAGCAGGCGTAGTCAGAAGGGTTGAGAACACTGTGAGGATAGATGAAAGTAGATCAAAAAGGTTTACGCTAATGCCATGTTTTTCATAAGTAAATAAAAGTATCCAGCCATAATAATCATTCATTTTATTTTGTTGTTTGTTTGATGAAATGTGTGTTGCCAAATCTCATGAGACTTTGTTGCTCAGAGGAAAAAAAGGTGTCAAACAAAATAAATTTTCTCCTGATCCCAGATCTGTGCATCTATAATATGGAATTTAATGCTAGAATGTTCTGAGTATGTGCGGCAGGTAAAAAAATGTGCCCAGTGTGTGATTTTTGGATGAATGAGTTGGTTGAAATCTGTAAATCATGCTAATGTCTCCCTTTGGAAAGAATAAGACAGAATCTGCTTTTAGGGGTGGGACCATGAAGACACCATGTGACACTAGAAACAGGAAACGAATGTCCAGTGACCGCTTTTGTTTTAAGCATCAACTAGGCTTGGCTAAATTAAACGTAAACTATGTAATATTTCTTACCTCATTGAAAGAGGAAAAACAGTTGAGATCAAGTAAGCACTACACAGAATGGAGAACGTGAGCAGCATTAAAGTGATGGAGAAATAACTTTAAAAAAAAAAACAACTGTAAATTAGGAAAAAAATATTATTTCCAGATGTTTTTTCTACAGGGCGTATGTCCCAAAACACATAAACAGGCCCACACCATCATAAAATGCAAACACTTCCGCCTCTCCATGTCCAACTGAGGGTAAGGGTAGAGGCTGTCTCTGTTTTGCTTTGCCCAAAGTTTGGTCTCTCAGGCAAAACTGCACTACACTGTGTATAGTGCAGTGAGAGAGAAGTGTAGAATGAACCAGAGTCATTATGGTTTTATATTGTTCCAGCCATATATGTTGCATAATGTTGTAGCTGGTGACACAAATATCATCAGGTTGATACTTGGAAATGTTCTAAACATCACAAAAAAGAGGTAAAACATAGAATATACAGGCAGAGGGCAGGGTAAACATGGAAATGGAACATGGAAAACAACATTTGAAACAGTGAGGGAGGGAAACAAATGCGTTTCGGGGCTTACAGCTCCAGTTAAACAGCAACAGCACATCCACATGTGAAGCAGCCATTTCCCTGGTGTTTTTTCTTCTTCTTTCGTCCCTCTATCCCTGCAGCCATGTCAGCTTTAGTGTAGAAAAGCAGTCCTTCCTTTATCCTCTGCCCAGACACTGATCTGAGACCTGCTCTCAAGCTGATAAGACCAGGGTGCATGGTGTAACTATGAACTAAGGACAGTCGAAGGCAAGGTTAGACCACAGAAGATTCTGCTAATACTTGCTGGAGGGTTATTGACTTAGTGTTCTGCTGCAGTGGTTCGGTCCACCCACACAAATGTATGGAAACTGTGTTCTACTTCTGAGTCGACATGCTTCATTTGAAGCTTTCAGCAAGCAGATGCTCAGGCCTGGTGCTCAGTCAGAGTGTCGAAACAAAAATGAGTCAGACAAAAAGAAATCCACATCAAGTTACAGAGAAAGGTTGGATATTGAATTTTATTTAGAAGCCATGTGTGTACTGAGGCCTGCACCCATGCCACAGATCATGAAGTTTCTGTTGGAAGAAATTTAGAAACAGCTGGAGACAGTCAAGAGACATGTAAGATGACAGATAGCAGGTTATTTTCTTTGTTACTACACAGCAGATACTGTGCACTATTCTCCTGCTCAGCTTATTAAAATGTCACGTGTCAGTGAAGAACAGAATATAAAAAGAATATTAGACAGGAGTTAATCTGAGCTCGATGAGTCAGAGTTACAATTGTAAGAGGGTAATGGGCACTTGAATAAATCCATCATCACTAATCTCAGAGTTGTTAGGAGAGAGAATTTTATACTGATCTTTTTTTCAATTGATTTTCGTTGACATGAGATTTCTTTCTTTCTTTCTTTCTTTCTTTCTTTCTTTCTTTCTGTTTCTTTGTTTGCTGTTCTGTAGAGAGTGAACAGTCATACTGATGATGGTAGCTGATGATGAATGGTGTTTGGAAATATTCTAGCCTATAGTGCAAATGATCTCACTGTTGGGCATTCCAGAACACGGAAAATGTTGGGTATTTTAGCCGCTGCCATCTACAATCTCACTTCAGTGTCACATTTTAAACTATGTAGTCATATACTTATGTCTGCCAGGTTGGTTGTTTCTAAATATTTGGGCAGAGTTTTGAACATTAATGACTACATATACTTGTCATCAAGAGTTACACATCAAATTTGGAAAACGTTGTGATTTGGGGTTGGATGAGGTGGGTCAACACTCTTGATGATCTCTGCTGGTACCCTTTGCACCAATATGGGATACATCCCATTCTGGTTCCACCTAATATTTAACCTTTCAGAGCATTTTAACTAAAAATACACTGTCAAGTGGGTTATTTATTGGATCCAAACAAAATGGAATCTTTTTGAGTGTAATTGATGATGTCAGTATACACTGTTTATCATAAAGTGGGAATCATTTCATTTTCAGACACATTCCTCTTTTTATTCCTATTTATACACATCAGTAATCACATTTGACCAGGAGCTATGATTACATGCTGAGTCCCGGTTACATTTTATCTATCAAGACTAAATCACACTGTCACAATTATTACCACAAGAGGTAATAATATTTTTTTCCAACTTTATGGGTAACTATATTCTGCAAGTTGCAAGGAGAGGATGATAAGATAACAATAACAAAAAAAATAAAAGAAACTGGTAACAAAAATAATGTGCATTATTGAGTAATTGTTGGGTTGGCCAATGCTGGTTTCACTCAGCAGATGGAAAAATGGTTTGATTTGCTTTACGGCACAAGGGTCCACAAACCTTGAACCCTGGTACTGGATTAAGAACCGATGAATTTTGTAGTTTATAAATTTGTAAAAACAAACACAATGTCACGTTGCCTTGAGATATTCTTTTAAATATCCAGAATAAATCTACACAACAAAGAGTTAACCCAGGGCACTTCATTTGCAGTAGTATTAGGACCGCAAATATTAAACACAGTGAAACCCTTTAACTGACATGTCCAGTTTCAGTTGGTATTTTGTGACTCATGATTCATTTAATTGTGACATGATTCATTATTCATACAGGTTTCATAGGATTGAAAAAAAGTTCGCAGATAGGGCCCGAACAGTGACGGCTGGTGGTCTTGAGACTACAGGAAGCAGAAGTAGCATTTTTCCAAATCACGAATGTATGATTTGTATGTGAATTCCACTCTCTTTTCCTTCTCTAAGAAATGAATAATTGCCCTATCATACCAAAACAGGCACTTTTCCAGACTCTTCAGTAATTTCCTTTCAATGAATACGTTCAGTGATTAGAAGAGTTTAGAAGAGTGAATGATGAAGATCTAGCCGTGGTGAGCGACACGTAAGAGGACTACCAGGCACAAAAAAAACCCATTCCCGTTTCATCCAATCACGAGTGAAAGCCACAAGTCTTGTCATTTCATTGGTCCTCGGGGGGTTTTCAAGACCTGACACGCTCTATTCATTCTTACTGACGCGATGAGTTGGGGAAATTACTTATTTTATGTATTTTGTCCAATGACTGACGAATTTTTTTCTAATTCTCCCATCTTCCACTTTCAATGGCTTTGATGCGAGAGGAGCCTCTGCTTCAATGTTGTACTTTACAAGAAATTACTTCAAAACGGCTAATAAATACAGATTAAACTAGAAAAGCACTTGGAGAGCGCAGACCCCACCAAGGCAGATCAGCCCCCCCCCGAATCAGCACCAAAATTTAAGAATTTGTTCCTTGTGCCAGTGTCAACATTTCCTGAAAATTTCATCAAAATTGTTCCATAACTTTTTGAGTTATCTTGCTAACAGACAAACAAACAAAACCCCACCCCACCCCCGGGTCCCGTCCCATCCCCTGATCACCACCAGAATGTAATTATTTGTTCCTTGTCCCAGTATCAACATTTCCAGAAAATTTCATCCAAATCCGTCCATAACTTTTTGACTTATCTTGCTAACAGACAAACCCCAATGAAAACATAACCTCCGCTGTTTGTTGGGGTAAAATTGTGGTATTCATGGGGGAAACAGCTTTCATGAGAATAAATCTCCTGACACTATCCACATTTTTTTTCCGCTTAAAGTTTAGGAAAAGCATTGTTTCCCTTGTAGTCTTAGAGCAGCCACATCTTGGGCCCAAACATTTCTTTTGTTGCCATATATGCCATATACCATTTGTTGCCATATTCATCCATTATATGCAACACCCCCTGATGCTGAGTATTTTGACATGACAGCACTCATCCCAGTTCCAAAGGAGTGAATCCCATGAAATAGGAAGGAACTCTACACCTGTCTTCTGCCCCACCATCCTGTTACAAGTTAATTCGACCACTGCTCACTGCCTTCCTCTCTGTATCTTTCTCTGACAAAGTATATTCCGCTGCTGCCACAGGTCTCCGCAGACCATTATAAATCATCTTGCCAAAGTCTATTCAGATTATAGCATAACATTAGCTCTGATCATCTTTGACCTAGCATTGATCGCTGCTATTGACCCATAAGCTCTGTCCAGCTGGGGTCTTATATTTGTCCTCTTGTGCCACGGAGGAGGCCCACAGGGATCAGCACCGCAACTCTCAGCCATTCACATGTCGGCCCTAAATGGATTGACCTGACCTGGATCTTCCGTTTGGATCAATAGGCAGCGAGCCAGAGCCATTGAATCACAACCGCTATCTGTTGGCTCACCCCGGAGGTGGTCTGGGCTCTGATCTGTCATGCAGCTTTTTTCAAGTTGTGTAAATGTCTCTGAATCCTAGAGGTGTTTGTGTCTGTAGTTTACTGGGGCTCAGTTAGTATTTGTATGTAGCTGAAACAGAAAGAACCAAAAAAAGAATGGCGAAGGCATCATAGAGGAACAGAGAAGCACTTAAAACCAGTAGTTTTCATGTGCCACCCAATGTGTCATGAAATTTCTGAATTAATTTGTCAACACAGATGATTTGTATCAGCATTAACTTGCCACGAAGAGGCAGACGCTGTCATAGAAACACGTCGCAGCTTTGACATAGCGCCTTAACTGGCCTAGTTGTTAAAAGCAGGTGTCTAAAAATAAACATGTCTGTCCCTAATCCCTTCACGATGTCCCATCCTGATTAAAGCGAGCCAAGTTTAGCTCCACCAGATTCAATTGCTGACTTCTCCCTGTAGGTGTGCATTTAGTGAACTGTCATACAAGCAACACATAACACACCAGGCAGTTTTTACAATAAACCCTGTGTTTGAAAACTCAGTACAATCACAGAGCATTTTGTTTTATCATTTCAACCAATGTCTGTGCCTTTATTCTGTCATCCATTTTTTATTTGGATGTACCATAGCACATTTACAATGCAAGAACCTACTCTTATAGAAAATGAGGAAACAAAAGCTATATTCATACCTCTCCATGCTGTTTCCAAGTGAACAAATACAGAATCTTTGCAGAAATGTGTTTGCGTTTGTGTATGGATTGTGGATATAATGTATCAGTCCTTTGCCTTTGCACATTTCCCAGAAGATGAAGAATAAACACACAAAAAGACAATTACTACACACCTTACGATGGTCCAGACAAACCTTTGAATGAATGAATTGTTCTTCTGCTTGTATGCTCCATCTTTCTTTTGGTTTAAAGGCTGCCTCTTGAAATTAGGGAAAGTTTGACAGAAGGTAGAAGGATTTACATGTATCTTTAAAACAGCAATGTGTGTTATCACTAGAGTTATCCAGTTTTCAAGTGCCCCATATTAAAGTCTGCTATTCATTGATAACACTTTCTTATGACTTACAGTAGAGTTTCCAATGCTGAAATGCTACACATAAGTCAAACTCAAGCCTTATATTTTGCATTTGGCTGAAAGTAAAATCCTTGTTCCTTTTTGTCTTTGTACATATATGGGTAAAAACTATTATGGTCGATGCTCTTGCAGTATTCTATAGATATGCTGCTATGTCGTCTTTGAATAATGAAAGGAAAACCTGAAAGTGTCAGATTGATTGGAAGTTAACTGTGTTATAAAGGACTGAGTTACTAGTACTCTTAATCATAAGATCCCTGCACACTGTACTTCTGTTACAGGAATATTTTGCCTTTATTTCAGAACAATGTCTGTGTAAACAAAATGGTGGGATCATTTGGTCCCACCTTTATCGCAGCTTTGTAATGCCTCTAGGGGTAGTAACAGAGCCGTGATGAAGGTGGGATCATGATTCCGAAACACTATGTAAAAGGAACACCTCTCGTTCTGCAACCAAGGTTTGACGCTTTGATGACGTGTTTCCTGTGCAACCCCTGTGCTGGGAGGATTTAGAAATGAGCGTGGGCCGTGTATAGTAAACAAACATATCAACGCGACTAGAAAGATGTCAAACTGGGGAGACGCAGAGATCCGCAAGCTCTTGTCACTTCAGGCGGAGGACTCTATCCATGATAATATTTGTGGTACGGTGAAAGACGGGCTCTGGACAGGATGGCAACATTGCTATGCTCGGATTATTTCCGATGTGCGAATTATACATCACACTATATGCTGTGTCACGGCCTCTTTGATTCTGGAACACAGGTCTGCTGTGTAAAAGTCCAGCCTGTCTCACCTCTGTTACTTCCTTGGCTTGGCTGTGGAAATCGGTCAATGGTGGAAAAACGGTGGGATCACCATCTCACCTTTTGTCCAGGACCTCTGTGTAAAAGTGTCTGTTGTCTGGTTACGATACTTATCCCAGTTTGATCATATCTGGAATATGTCCTATACATGCATGATAAATACTAGTATCCTAGCTACTCATTACTGTGGTGCCTGAGGTGTTTACAGCATAATGTGGCCATTTAATCTGACATTTCAGTGGCTATTGCCTAACTTTAATCTTGTGATTATAGAGAATGAGATCACTTTGTTTTATAGCAGACTTAACACTATTAAATGCCAACATTGTGTTGTGAATTTATCTAACGCTATTTAATTACTGCAGCAATGAGCGATGAGATCAACAGGTAAACATGTCCTCCAGCTGTTATTCTGTTACTGTACCCACCTAGGAGGAGGAGGAGGAGGAGGATGAAGATCTGCAGCTGTGAATGATAGGAGAAGGTCATCATGATGGAGTTCAGTGGCTTGTTTTACTGTTAATACACCAAACTGAAATCAAATCAGGGTGTTCTATTTACATGCACCAACACAAAGATGGGATATATTACAAACCCCATAATATCCAGGCTACTGATGTGCATGATAACACAGTCATTGTGATGCTGCTGAATCTGCACTGAAAACCCTGTTAGAACTTGTCATTGTTTCGTCCTCTATACTTTACTGCATATCATCAGACTACGTTATATAATCCGTGTCATAAAAGTTTGAACTTAGCAGATGGTGGCTACTTAAAAACTGGTTGAAACAGGCAGTTTGTCATCATTTTTCCTAACTCTGAGTGTCCCTTTTGCAGACATTCATTACATGCACTCAGGAGTCACTGTTCTGTTGATAAATATCCCACTTATATAGAAACTAAGGGTAAAAATGATGCTGGCATTAGTTTGAGGGTCTATGACAAGAGAGTACTGAACTTTAATGTGTATATGTAGTTGATTTTGTTCTTGCAGCTGTAAGATCAAGAAAAAACTGTTTATTTTTTCATTTTCTTTTTCTTTCTGCTTTCACATTTCCCTTTTCTAGTGTCCAGATATCTCTTTTCTCAATCTATATGATGGTAAAAACATCATTCTCTATTTTTCTTCTGTTTATTATATTTTTTTTTCTTTCTCGACTCTCTTGCCATTTAATTCTCCCTCATATACAGCACCTTCTTCTGTGCTAACACCATCTCAAATATTAACTAGACGTAGACTGATATATCCCCCGGCCAGTATATTGATTTTCTTCAATATCACCCTTTGGCCTTTTTTTGGGGGTGATTTTTCTTTCTTTGAAAGCCGATATTTGATCAGTAATAAGAATGTTATAAGTTATTTGATCAGGCACCTGTGTGGGCAGCACTTGTTCAGTAAATGTTAAGAGTACTATGTGTTTGAGTATTAATAATTTCATTTATATTGCTGCATAAAAATCTTAATTATCTGAGTGTTTCAATAGTATTTTACGGTCAGTGTGCTTAAAAAAAAAGGTCTGCCTTAAATATCGGCCTCAGAAAACCCCATATCGGTCAACCTCTAATATTAACACCAGAGCTGATACTTTTTGTATTGCTGTGGCCACCTCCTTTCTTCTCCCTCATTCTTCATTCTTTCCCATCTTTTTCATCCTCCTCCCTTCTTTTTCCTCTTCTTTGCTAACTGCTAGATGTGAGACCATGGGCCAGACCGTGAAGATTGATTGACCACATACACACATGCGTTTCATTTGTGGGGAGGAAGAGGGTGTGCATAGACAAATGAGGGCAAGGAGGAAGGAGAGATGGATGAATGATGCTGGAGGAGGGGGGTGGAGCTGAAATGAGTGTTATGACCCATGGAGTACTGGAGTGATAAATAAGTAAACAAGAAAAGAATGGCAGAAAAATAGACTTGTATCATCAACGAACAATATATGTTGCTGCTTTAAAACTGTGTCTGTACGTGTATTTCAGTCTTTGGTAACTATTCCAACTTATAGCCCTCCCTCAGGATTATTCTCTACACTTCGCTTCCAACTGTGCTTCATTGAGAACATGTAGAATAAATCATGAACTTCAAAGCAAAATGTAAGTGTTGCGGTAACGCGCAGCAGAACAGCTAATTTTAATCCCTTTTCCCCAGGCAGGTACATTATTCCTTAACTACATTAGTCACATTTTGATGGGATTTATACGTCGTAGAGCAAGACGGACATATGTTTGAAATATTTTTTTGATTCAAGCAGTTGGATTTCTGAGCTGCACTTGGACTGTGTTTTACATCGGATCAATTCGCTCACTGGAAATGAATCGTGATGTTGACTTTAGCGTTTTCCACTGATATGTCACGCTTGTCACATTTGATTCTTTTAGGTGCAGCTCTGGATTTTTCTGGAAGGCCTCAGTGTGCTTTCTTGAAGTTATGTTAGCTGGTTTAGTAAAGTTCTAATGTCCACATATATATTTCTCAGTGTCTGTATTAAGATCCAGTGTGGATATATTTGAAGTATGTACATCAGTAAAAACAAAAGTTTCAGGGAGAAAACAGCTTCCATAAACTGAAGCAGTAGCATGTAGTGTGACCTCCTTTGAACCTCTTTGTTCAGACAATATGAGATTTATTGCATTTATTTTCTGGTGTTTTATACCGGGTTTCATTCAACACATATCAGGTGTTAAGTATTTGTGCTGCTTCTTGTCATGGGGTCAGAGGTCACACTAAATAGATACTTTAACCTTTAGAACCCATTTAGTTCTTTTTTTTGTGGATCTTTTAAGGCTGTGCACATATTTCCTGTAATTTGTTGTTGCATCTGAAGAACAAAGAATGAGAAATAAATATATATGCTGTGCAGCTCTATATTTCGATCCTACAAAAACAACAAAACTAAAGTAAGCCTGAGACTTTTGCACAAGACTGTGTGTTGTAACAGTTTGGTGTACAACAGCTGTTATATGAATTACAAAACCTCTGCCTATTTAGAAGGTCCTTTGGTCCGCTTATTTGATTTGGATCTAATGCAGACTCCTTTTTTTTTTTTTTTGGTTCGGATTGCATTCTCGTTGCACTTTTTGCTAGTGGACCAAAATTTGTACACAGAAGCATGCATGTGATGAACTGCACTGGCATTGGACAGAAAAGTCGGGGGCGGGGTGAATCAGAGACGAGTGTTGATGAAAACAAACATGGAGGTCCTACATACAGTTATTGTTTTCAGAATACATATTCTATTTTTACAGACATAAATTTACGAAAATAATGTTAACTGTCAAGAACAGCTCATTCGGAGCCAGTTTGGTAATATGGACATCTGATCAAATGTCAGTAGTTGCTTTTCCATTGACCCTTATATTGTGCAAATATGACTTGTGCATACAAATTTACCTCATGGAAAAATGACAATTTTGCCAAAAGTCTCATTTTTCGATTAAAGGTTTTTGCGCTGGCAAAAGGGGATTTTTCGGGCGTAGCGCAAATGGTATATCATGCAAAACTGCAATGGAAAGACCTTTTTTCGCAGCTAGAGTCAGGTGAATTAAAAAACTGGATGTTGACGGATGTTACAACAAGCGAAGAAGAAGAAAAATGTTGCGGTATGTGTGGACACACCAGGAAACCCAATCATTTTTTAATTTAGTACGAGATAGAGGGGTAATATATAATAATATTGAATATATCTGTAAATCAACACTATATTTACGTTGGTCGCCATGTTTATGGATGACTTCTCATGTCATCTCGTGATAATAAATAAACAAATCATCGCATTTGTGATTTAATGGAAAAACTGACATTACGTACTTCTGTGTTTTCAATATTTAGTAAATATCGGTAAAGTTTTGCGCAGATGTCCAATGGAAAAGCGACATTCAATGAGACATTCAATCTCCTCATTGCTCCACGTCTGTCCACAGCTCATGGCTGCTGCTATGTTAACATAGTTGAGCTCACAGCTCAACTACGTTACACGCCAGCTCCACTAGGGGAAAGAGCGCATAAAGGAGGTAACAAAACCAGGTGGAAAAATGGCCGTTTGTGTGAAGAGCAATTTTATTGCAGCTCTCGGGAAGAGTATTTACAAGAAAACAGTACAAATGACAAAACTAAAGGAGGGCCGAACAGATACTGCCAACAAAAAAAGGTAAAAGTTAACCTGCCTAGGGCTAGTGGAGGAGCCCAAAAGAAAACTCAACAACAAAGAACCACTTCTAACTAACCACATACAACACAGGGGGGAGGCAGTACCTGGTGGCTAAACTAAACAAAACAAGCAAAATGCTTAAATAGACAAAAACAGGCTACTTCTACACTAGAAGGCCACTCCTATCAAAGTTACACTTAATGTTTTAAAATTCAAACAAATGAGCCAAAAGGGCAAGCAAAAGGTGCTAATTAAGTGAATATCACAGCAGCTGGTGAATACACTGCAGGTGTTGGAACAAGACAAAGTTACTAAGTTAAATGGACCAAACAAATTAGGTCTGAGTACACCCTCTGACTTGATTGCTTCAAAAACTGTTGCAAAATCAAAAACACTGATGGCTCGATTATCTTTGTTACATTAAAATGAACCTTTATTGTCAAGCCTTGTTATAGTTAAATGTATGCAACATAAGTGTACATCCGAGTACGTGTTGATGTACATTTGTATGTGTACATCCCTTACTTTGGAGCATTTGTTTTGTCTTTGTTGGGTGTAAATTTTAATCATGTTTGTTCATTCATTGCCCAGTTCTATTCTTACTCTTTTATTTAATTTTTTTTATGTGTGTGCAGCACTTTTGACTACAGTACTGTGCAGAAGTCATAGTCCATCTGTAGCTGTGTTGCAGGGTCATAAATAGCTGATATATTTATTCACACTTTCTGTATTAAGTAGCATGAAAATGCAGGAAATATGCATGCAAATATGTACCCAACATACAACAACTCAAAGCTAAATGATTTCCACAGGCTAAAGTCAATATTTCCACAGTGTGACCTCTGTTCCCATGACAACATTAACAAAAAAATAGTGTAAAATAACAGAAGATTAGCAGTAAATGTCATATCATGTGTAAAAAAACAGATTAAGACAAGGTAAGTACAAAGGGTGGTCACAGTAAATACTTGACTCTTGTTCTGTAGAAGATGGGTTTTCAATTTTTTTTTTTAAATTATTACATTTACACATTTCTTGTATTTTCCACTTTTATCTTGATACAGAAACTGACAGATGCATGTCTCTGATCATTATAACTTACTAAAAATGTTCCACTCTTTAAAAAAACTCCAGAATTAAAGTGGGTTTGGTACTGTGGGTGACTCTTACGATGTCATTGTTGATATAAAAACATGAATTGTTACAGCTTTAAATGTAGTGAAATTGAACGCAGATGATTTTCCTCAATTGCTAGATGAATGAATTAATTTACTAGTATCTGGCGGAAATTTCAAATTATACACGTCCCCTGAAATCCTGCTCCATCTTGTCAAGTACTGATGCAAAGTCAGAAATGCCCATCAATTAATCGTTAATCGATCGATAACTAATGATTAATGAATTAATCGATAATTTGCATACCTATTTGAAACCTGAGGTGCATGCACTGGCATGTATTCACAACGGTTTTGCTGTGTTTTATTCATATTTTATGAAGAGGTTTGAAGAGAACAGGACAGAAATACTGTAAACCTGTTAAAAATTAGATCATTGTGTGATGGACAGATCATGGATTGTTTTACTGAATGGCATGAATAAAAAAAATGAAAAAAAAAAGAAAAAAAAAAAAAAACAGAAATGAATATACAGTATGTAAATATTGTGTGCTTAGTAAATATATATAATGTAATGCTCCTCTCTCCTTTGCACACTTCCAGTGAAGTTTGATACAGGGTGGGGAAGCAAAATTTACAATGAACATTTAGTTGTTTTTTCTCAGCAGGCACTACGTCAGTTGTTTTGAAACCAAACATATATTGATGTCATAATCATACCTAACACTATTATCCATACCTTTTCAGAAACTTTTGCCCATATGAGTAATCAGGAAAGCAAACGTCAAAGAGTGTGTGATTTGCTGAATGCACTCGTCACACCAAAGGAGATTTCAAAAATAGTTGGAGTGTCCATAAAGACTGTTTATAATGGAAAGAAGAGAATGACTATGAGCAAAACTATTACGAGAAAGTCTGGAAGACACTATTAAAGAAGAATGGGAGAAGTTGTCACCCGAATATTTGAGGAACACTTGCGCAAGTTTCAGGAAGCGTGTGAAGGCAGTTATTGAGAAAGAAGGAGGACACATAGAATAAAAACATTTTCTATCATGTAAGTTTTCTTGTGGCAAATAAATTCTCATGACTTTCAATAAACTAATTGGTCATACACTGTCTTTCAATCCCTTTCAATCAAAATATTGTAAATTTTGCTTCCCCACCCTGTATGTAATATGAAGTCATTAATTAGCCTCATTTATCTCACATTTGAGACATTTGGTGGAAATAGAATAACAGACAACATTTATGCTCTAAAGGACAGTATTACAAAGTTTCATTTTAGACGTTTTCTACACTTGCCTATTATATTAGACTTGTATTCCACTACTTTTGTGAAGCTAAGACTTTGCTAAACCTATCTATCTCGAACTGAAACGCTTTGTCCACATGAGTGAAAGTGTGTTTTCACAAGAGATTTCAAAGTTTTCACAAATTTGACTTCAAACTTTCAGCTAAACAACTTTTTTGGCAGAGTTATCTCTTTATACAACGCTCTAGGACACAAACGTCAATATCAGTATACATAAAGCTGAGATTGTCCTGAACTTTTTTGATATAAAACATTTGGGTATTGTGTACCAAGTACCTTACAAATGTGAATTTAAGAAAGAATGTAGAAATCAGGAAAATACCCCTGGAGCTCTGAGGGTTAAAAATATAGAAGGAAACACACACTCTTATATTGACTTTCACATAAGTCAGCAACAAACTATACAGTCGGTCTCTGAACCTGGTATATTTGAACAGTACATTTCCAAACAAATTCTCTTTTTTGTCCCAGGTGCTCTGCTCTTTCTCAATCACACACCGTCTCTTCCACTCAGGTGAACTAGCTCATTCAGAATCTGTCTTTTTCTGCAGCCTTTGCCGTCCTCCAGCGTCTCTTTCTCAATTTTTCACTTATCTTTCCCCAATTCCATGGTGGGAGAGGTGGGGAGAAAGAAACCCAGGGAGAAAGAGAAAGAGGGAGAAGCAGGGAGAAGTGATGAAAGCCAAGATCTAAAACTGGAAAATTGATCTTTTTCTTTGGGACTCCTTTTCTTTTTTGACTGTGAGCGCCACTGAATATAAATTGATAAATTTGCTCAGCTGTAGTTGGCTATGACACCCAAGGCAAGCCAGGAATAAGATACGACTCCTCAGCATAGATGCTTCAGCAGAAACAGTGGCAGAGCTGAACATGTGGGATTAGATCTAGTTTCATGTGACAGTTACACAGACTGTAAAGAAGTGATTATTACTGGGTTTGTAGATGTGGCCTCACAGTTCATTTCTCATTCAAGAGCAGATTAGGGCTGCACAATATTGGAATAAAACTGACATTGCGATTTTTTTTAACTCTGCGATATATATTGCGATATGAAAAAATACTCAGGGTGATATAATAGCTGTGTGGTGCCGACGTAAATGGTCAAACAAATTAGCTGTGTTTCCTCTCGTTGTGATGACACAGAACACGCGTTTCAATATTATTCTTCTTGTAGCTGAAATAATTCCAGATAACTGACGTTACTTTTCTTTCTGGCATCAAGTCTTCGTTTTCTGTGATATTCTCTTGTTTGTTGCATGTGCAGGGGCGTGGTCTGATTTGGCAAACTGATTAAAAACAATTGTGATTGGTGGATTGCTGCACGCAGTGTGTGTCAGGTACCCTTGAAATTAGATGAGAACATGTTGAGTTCATTTGCCTCAAGGGGTGTGTCAAGAATCTGGCGATACGATACAAATCACAATACTAGGTAGGGCTGGGTATCATGGCCAATTTCCATAATCGATTTGATTTTGATTCATAAAGTTCTGAATTGATTAATCATGATTTGATTTAATTCGATTCAATATCGATTTGATTCAGTATTAATTGATTGATTCAGATTAATTTAGTGATACCAAAGTATAATTTTGAGTTGTAACCTAATTATTTGAGTACCGCAGTCATGCAACACATCAATACTGGGATCAATATCAATATTAGAAAGGAGATAAATATGACATTTCAGCAGGAAGTAGCTGAATCTGCTCTGAAATAATGAACAGGACACAAACATTGCCATGTTTTTACCGTGGATCAGAACGGACTTCGTCATATTTATTCTGTTTTATGGCTGGAGGCTTGTACACGTTGGGGGGTGTGTGTGTGTGTGTGTGTAGGGTAACGGTCGGACATTGTCGCTTTACTCTTCCTCTAACTCCATACTCAGCCATAGGTGATAGTATGGATCCAAGTTATTATTCCAAGAACAACCGGCTTCCACGACTCGCCGGACGGCCACTTCCTTCACACTGTGGGTTCGAGTTTGAGGCCGGAGGACCTCCAGCGGAGGGGGTTTCCCCTCTGCATCTTTTCCGTGTCTTTTTCGAGAGTGACACCAAGTCTTCCCCAGGGGTTCACAAGACGGAGCCGCCTGTGGTTCTGCGTACTCCTGGTCCTTCTCTGAAAAATCGATCTCTTCCACTATTAATCAATTACGCAAAATTAAAATGAGATTGATCTAAGATCGATTAAATCGATTTTTTTACCCAGCCCTAATACTAGGATCACGATACGATATACCACGATATGTCATGATACTGTTAAAAAGGCAATTTTTTATTGGTTTTGTTTCTTTTTTAAAAAGATTATCTCCTGGAAGAATTGAATTACACCAGAAATATGGTCAAATACTAAACACATTTTTATTTGATCAGAACAGGATCTAATGTTATGTCACAAAATATTCCTGTGTTAAAACTTAAATTATGTTTTACAGACAATACAGTTTAAGATCCTGCTCAAATGTTTATATTTTATTAGTTCATAACTAATGTCACAACATCAAATATAAAGAAAAAAGAAAAAGAAAAAACAAAAATGAATTTGTAATATCTGCATTTGAGTAAATACCTAAAAATACTGATACAGTACTTTTTAATATCGATACAGTATTGTGAAATGAAATATCGCAATATATTGCAGAACTGATATTTTCTAACACCCCTATTTGCCTCCTATGTTGCAGAACCTGCGATGTGACTATTGCGCACACGTACATTGGGATGACGATACTCAAATGATGTATTGTGCAGCTAGATGCTAGAGCAGATGCTGAATTAGCAACATGACCTTATGGCTGTGGATTTCCTCCAGAGATCACCTGCTCATGTTAACATATTAGTTTCTTTCTTCATTTATTCTAAAATGGGGAAATAAAACACCCCACTTCACATCTATAAGTGTGTTTTTACTTTGAAAAGACCAATCAAACGCACATTCGAGAGGATGTTCAAAGCCAAGCTGTGCTCTCATCCATCCCAACTGGTTTCACACCAGATATCAAAGCGATGATAGATGAAAATGTTTCACGAATGGCACAAAACATGATCAGTCAGTCAGTTGCCAAGTCAAGTTGTCAATCCATTTTTAGACAAATAGCTGCCTGAGAATCTGCTTGACTGTCTTGCCAAGTGTCTAAAAGCTGTTATTTCACTTGAACATGTCAGACTCATGAAATCAGGTTTTGACAACGTTACTGCGAGACACCACGGCAGCTCCTTTTCTGCACTGCTGTACATTTACTGGGATTTCCCAGCCTGTTTCCTTATATCCATTCTGATCTGCATAAAAAAAAAAAACCACATCTGCACGCATGCATCACTTTGTCTCCACAATCTCAGCCTTGAAAATTGCCAATTTTCCCCATCGCACAGACCCACACTGATACTTCATATTCCCTTCAGCTTTGTCAATTTGTCCCTCGGTGGCTGCAGCTAAAGCACTCTCCGAGGGTCGGGGAGGGTGCGGGGAATGACAAAGTGCATTATGCTTCGATTATGGCAGCCAATATAGAAGACCGGCATTATTTGCCTGTTCTTGTCGCTGTTACTTAGCTGGGGCAAATGCAAGTGACATATAGAAACAAATAGGAGGAAAAGAAGTTACTGTGACTGATATTTTCTCCAACTACCAAATCTATGGTTCAAGGACACTTGAAGGAAATTACAATACATTCATGCGTTGATTCTTTGTAAGGCATTTCATTTGTTGGATTATTTTATCTTGCATGTTTTGAATCATTATATCAAAGGAGTGATATTTAGCTTTTTTTAAATGGAGTTATGCATTTTAAAACATTTCCCTGTGGTCTACGTAAACTGTAAATCTTGGGTCTGAATTCTTCATAAATTCAACTCCACAGGTCCATCTTCAACCCTATTTCTGAGTAATGACATCAGAAAGGTCGTTGTGAGCACTGGTCCTTTAAATGCAAATGGCCCACTGCATGCCCCACCCCCTCCAGGTTGTTGAATGCGCTGCTCTGTCCCATTCAACCAACAACTGAATATTTTAGGTAATCGGCTCAAAGTTTGGACATATTTTCAGTATGGACTACAACTACTGCTGCTGATAAACAATTATGTCGTACTCGGAGAAATGTGCATCTGAAGTGTTGACCTTATATGTGCAAATGTCGTGACCTAACTAGTTATAGATGTAACAAATTAAGAAGGAATTAAAACAGGTTGTAGAAATCCACTGGATTTTTGCTGTAATGAATATAAAGATAGCTTTGCAGCACCTGGAGGGTTCAAATTCAAGCTTTTTGAACTGTTAGGGTCCAAATTCACAAATAAATGTACCAAAGACTAATAAAAGTGGGTTTAGCAAAATATGACCTCTTTAAAAAAACAAATTATACATATCAAGTTTTTACTTACTTAAAAAACAGTCCATTTGCAACAATTTCACTGTGAATGTTGAGTCAGCATAATGATAAAAAAAAAAATTATTATTTTTCTTTTTTTATGCTGAAAGGGCTCCTGATGTTGGTCTTCTTTGTATGTGAGTAGATGCAGGAGTTCATAGACAGTACTGATAAACACTCAGCTCCACTGTGCTGTAGTTAAGAGAGGTGCTTTGAACAATTTATGAGCATTTTCTTGTTTTGACTTTTGTAGCAGGACATAAAAGTGTGATGAGACGTGAAAAAAGACCTAACACAAAGAGCAATGGACCAGGAATTGATCTGAGGACACTGTGGTTCTTTGTTGCCACCAACAACCACTGAACCATCATACCTTGCTTTTGATAAAATGATTTAAGATTATGGGAAGTGTGTCTAGTTTGTGTGTAGTTGAAGCTGGGAGGCCATCAGCTTTACATACTCAGCATTTTTACCCTGCCCCCCAAAGGGGAGGCAAGGGGTATTGATTTTGGTTCAGTTTGTTTGTTTGTTAACACTCTAGCACCAAAACTATTGGTTGAATTCATACCTAAATGGATTTATAGATTGGCAGTGACTCAGAATAGATCTGCTTACATTTTGGGAGCAGTAGGTCAAAGTTCAAATTTTTCTTGAATTTTTAAAATCTTTTTTTTCTCCCATTTACTTATTATTGGTTAAATTTCAAATGTCTATAAAAACATCAATTTTGTTTCAATATACTTCAAACTTGGCACATATATAGAGGTATATATACTGACATCACCACACGTATAGACATGATGACATCAGCTGGATCGATGCCAAAAAAAGCTACAGTACGTGTGAGGGGCGGGGTTTGTTGTGCCTGGTGCCACTTGTTTACCATTTTTTGTGAATGAAAATAGATATTGATATCTGCTGTGTATCTGAATTCCAAATACCAAATTGTTGTTAAGCATGTTGTGTAGTAGAGATCTCATTGGTGGGAACACTGTCTCAAATGCTTCAGTTGTTTAAAGATTCAGGATGATGACATCAGCTGGATCGATGCCAAAATAAGATACAATGCATGCGAGGGGCGGGGTTTGTTGTGCCTGGCACCACCTGTCTGTTATGGTCATGGTTTGAGTTGGTCTTAAATGTTTATACCAAATTTAGGACAGATTTATGTAGAGTGTATTAATCCTATGTGACATTAACAAATAGGAGATTAATCTTCAATTGGTGTTTCAGCAAGAACAGGGTGTATTTTTTAGGTTTTACATCAGTCATTCATGGAGAGAAAAAATCTATGTGTGAATGAGAAAAATTCAAACTGAATCAAAAAATGACTCATCTTTCTTTCACTCGTCCTTGACTGCAATTTATTTTTTAACCAATGTTCGATCCCATGAGTCACAACCACAAGGATCAGGACTTTGGTTTTCTATGTCCAGGCAACAAAAGGAACAATATTTCTGCTTTGGTACACAAAGGAGCGAAGAAGAACTTGTGTTTTCCTCTAATGTCACTGGTGATTGTGGAAACACTAAAACAATATGGGGAAAAAAAAAGGTTCATTAATCATGTCCTACTCAGAAACACATGGGAGTATCTTATGATCCCTGCAATTATTACACCAAACACTAACAAACACACATCTGCGGCGGTGCTGACAAAATAGTGCATCCTTTCTCACAGGCGCACACACACACACATGCATAACAGCGATGTCTGGAGAATGTTATCTTCTCTGGCTCAGACTACCACTGACTCTGTGTATGTGTGTGTGTGTGTGTGTGTGTCGTCTAGACAAAGCTGTCTCCCCCCAAAGCCTACAGCAGACAGCCTGAGCAGCCTCATAACAGCTGTATCCACATCCAAACGCTGCAACATTTGGTGCCGTCTTGCCAGCAAAATCAGTCGGCCACATGAGAACCATCTTGATATTCAAACCATTTGTCCATTCCTTGATTTGATAAGTAAAAATGTAGCAGCTGGAGGAGCATAAACATTCGTTGTCATGCTTTGGCGCCAGGGAAAATACAAAAAAAAAAAAAAAGAATAAGAAAAAAGGAAATAGATTGGATGTATTGAGGTGTAAATTAATTTAAGAAAATAGTTTTCAGTTGCTTTGAGCTCTTTAGGATTTGTAGGTTAGCAGCAACATGGTTTAGAGCTTTTAATACGGTGAGACAGACTTGTGTTGTAAAATAATGCAGTGTGGTTCATTAAGGACAGATAATATGAATGGATTTGTATTTGCATTAACGCCTTCAGGCCAAACTCCTTATTGCCTTCCTTTATCTTCCATGTTTTCCTCCTCTCCTGGCTCTTTTTTCTTATTTCTCTCCTGGTATTCCTTCTGTATTTGTCTATCATCTACTGTCTTTTCCTATCACTTCCTCTCCTTGTGTTTGTGTGTGTTTGTGTGTGTGTTTGTAAGCTCTCCACATAGCCCTTGTTAGCTCCTAGTTTATTATTTTATCACTTTTCTGTATGCATGTGTGGTTTGTGGGAGTCTGGCTGTGTGTCCTTTTCAGACTGATGTGCTTGGAATAATCTGTTCACAAGACGACACAGCAAAACTAGATATAATTGGGGCCACATATCCACACGCACACACACGTATACACATATAGACAAGTGTTTACAACAGGGGAATTTAAATTTTTAATGCGGGCATAATCTGCATTCACTGTTTTCCTCTAAAGCAGGTGTCAGAACTCCGCTAACTTTGTTTCTCGTGTCTTCGGAGTGTATGTTGGTTCCCGCTCTTCATCACACGTCATTGTTGCTCCTGCAGACAGATGACCTTGACTGTGAACATTAAATCAAGCTAAATAACTTTACTGTGCACGGAGCCGTAAACTCACACCTTTAGACTGAAGTGGTCGCCATGGTGATGGAAACAGCACAAAAAAAGCGCTGCATCTTTTATTCCAACTCAGGCTTGCTTATTTATTTATTTATTTACTTACTTACTTACTTACTTACTTACTTACTTACTTACTTACTTACTTACTGCAGCCGAGAAATGCAGCAACAAACATTTGTCTTGTGCTGAGGTAGGCTGAGGCCAAATCAATGTATTGACTGTTAGCATATTAGGCCAATATCTGCTTTTTATTAAAAATAAACCGTCCTCTCAGTGTTATGTACTTCCCCCTTGACCGCAACTAATCAATAGTCTTGTTCTTTTCCTTCTTTTCTGTTGACGTTGTAAGTTTTACAAGGTTGGTTGGATAGGTTGACTCTATTTATACAAATAAAGGTAGAAGCTACTGATGATTTTAACCTTCAGAGGCCGACAGCAAACATTTACTAGTTTAGTTCTTCTAAAGAATTTTTATTGCATGAGTTGGCATCAGGTATGAAACATCATCTGATTCAAGAGGACTTCACTTTTATTTGGTGCATTTAATGTCACAGTTTTACATTTGCTTTATCTGAGAATCTGTGCATTTATGAGCAAAAAACTAACAAACTGTGGAAGTGTGATTTTTTTAATGTTCAATATATAGGACACATTTTTTCTTATTTAAAGAGTTAAATGTAGATGTTATAGACTTCCATATGAATTAATGTCCACATCTAACATTTCCTATGCAAGTTACAGCCTTTTATTGGCTCAAGAAAGAGTTTCTATAAAATTAGCTACTTTAACCACAGACAGTGGTGTCGTTTTTTTAGGGTTACACACTGAATGTCAGGTTGTGAAGAAAACATGCCCATATGTGTCCTGGTAAGATCTGATGTTAAACCCACAAATGTAATAACTCCCACAAACGTAATAAAAATTTGCAGCTTTAACGTAATTCATTCATTCATTCATAACCTTTATTTAAACTCAGAGGTATATTGAGGAAGCAACCTCATTTACAATATTGCTGAGACAAAACAAAACATTTCAAACATACAGCGGAAATATCAGAAATACCAAAAAGTAAAAGTAACCGAGACGAATTAAAAACAGAGAAGTCTACTTAAAAACGGGAGCAGCTGGAGGCAAAATAAGATGGAATTATGGGTTCAATTCACCAAATATTTAATAATAATCCAACAAATGTAATAACAGTTGCCTACCAGAAACACAATAGCTCATTTTCCCACAGTGGGCTCCTACCCTCTCCATTGTTATCATAATCATATCCAGACATTTTATTTGCATGGTTCAAACATAGGCTTCTATTATATTTAATGAGAATAAATAATATCCAGTTCAGACTCAAGCTTTTATAATTAAACCTTTACAACATCTGTTTTGTTCCTCCACTTGTATTTGTAATTAAACACCTATTAATCTGGAGTTAGTACCATGTGGTGGAAATGCAACATTTGATCATTCTAAAAAGGCACGTATCCAGAGGAATAGAAAAGAATAAATGGGAAGAAAAAGAAAGATGAATGAATATTTATGTATGCATTATTTAAATATATGTGATGTACTAATTTATTACATTTATGGGAAGTTATTACAATTTTGGAAACTGAAGATTTTTACCATCCCACAAACTTAATAAATCTCCACAAAAGTAATGAATATTATGTTTGTGGGAGATGAAGTATTACGGTTGTGGGATTATTATGTTAAAAGCAGCAGATTTTTATTACATTTGCAGTTTATTACATTTGTGGGGTGAACACCTGATGTTTAAAATTGCCATGCTTGATTGTGTTGGTGTTACTGCGCAAAAATCTCATAATTCTCTTTTACCATATTGGAATTGAAACAGTCTTAGATCATATGGTAAAGCGTAAAACAATAAAATCTCAGCCCTGATCTCGGCTCAGGTGTTTTCAGGCAGGTATGGGGGTTAATGTGTGCGACTGCTGTTCAGATTCCCTCAAACATGACTACCGTCGTTTACTTTGTAGCTCAATGGTAAAAAAGTGTCGTCTCACATTTGACATTCGCTTTGAGGCTTAAAACCGATATCTTCAGGAAATGTTGGAAACAATGGATTGAGTTTGTTAATCCATATGAAAGAGACTTAAAGTAAAAGAGGCATTAGTTTTATTGTAATCCTCTTGGCTCACTGCCACACACTGATGGGAGTTAAAGACTTAAGGATGTAGTCTTCTGTATTTCTGTTTAAGTTTAGACCTTTTATTCTTATATTTACTAACTTACACCTGTTTCTCCTCATGTTCGTGTCTACTGTCCTCCCACAGATCAATAACGCTAGATAGATTTCACACAGATTTTGGATATTTTGATCATTTGTTGTTCATTTTCACATTGAAAACACCCAATAACCAGGTAAAAAAAAAAGTAATTTTCCTCCTTTTTCCCTAAGCAAATTTGCATTTCTTTCCCACACTTTGGTCTTAAATCACATTCACAATGATCTGAGAGTAGCATTAGCATTCATTTAACCTGTTATTGTATTAGAATATTTCACATAAGTTTAAAGGTGGAGTTTTTGTCCTTAATGAAAGTTGAAGAAATTGGTTATTGCACTTACATTAACATTTTTCTTTGAAAAACAGCTAATGTGGGCTTGGATTTTTGGCCCTTGTTTTTTTTGTACCAGGTAAGAATGACCCTCATTAAGTTGTTAAAAGTAACTAAGTAACTTTTACTTAAAGTATATTTTAAAAGAACAACTTTTACTTTCACTTAAGTAGATTTTTAGATGGGTACTTCAGTATAATTTAATAAAAGTAAAAGTATAATATTTTTGTACCTTTCCACCTCTGAAAAACCATTAGGTGTTGAACCTTGCTTTGCAGAGAGGCTTTACCGATACTTTAAAAGTGTGATGGATTTGACAGTAAACCCTTCTTTTGTTCTCAGATATCAACAGGACAGCAGACACATCGTTGCTTTGTGTCTCATGTATAAACTGTAGTGTTTTTCTCCGGCGGTGTCACCCACGGTGCACAGGTGCAGGTGAACAGAATGAAAAGCGAAACTAGCAATAACAGTTGTAAACCACCTGGATGTGAGAGCAGCTGAACTTTTGAATCTAATTCAGGCCAACACACAGGTCAGCGTTTGAGCCGGACAGCTCGACAGCTTGCAGACGCCGCCTGAAGCCAGTCATCCATTATGTTCGCACTCAGCCCACCGGTAACCACCATCACATACAGCGGTTTGACATTTCTCAAACGGACTTCACGCCTGGCTGTGACACCAAACTGTCACTTCGGGTTAGACTTCTGCTAAGTCTTCCCATCACTTCCAGGCCTTTAAAGTCAGAACTACAGGGTGAGGCGGTGAGGAGATGAGGCAGACAGATGAAGGGGAGGAGGAAGGAAATAGAGGGATGTGGAGGTATGATGTGCAGCCACCTCCCATGGTAGACTGTGAAATGAGGAGGAGGTACAGAGCAGTGAGGAGGCGACCTGTCAGAATGACTGAAGAGAGAGATTGATACAGATGGCAGGTCGAGGGAGGAAGGAGCAGAAAACAGCAGCGATAGTGTCTTTGAAAGGACGACACATGAAGGAGAGTGTAGAAGCTCACATATTTCCTTCTGAGGGTTGTCGTGGGTGTGAAAATCAAGGAGTGAGAAAAACAGCAGGTAAAGTCAAAGTCACTGAGATACTTTGGAGCTGTCAGAACTGAAGATCTGCACCGTCTTTATTAGGCAACACTCACACTGGACACATTTCGCTCTGATTTGGGACGTTTTCCATCATTTCTTGTTCATTTTCACATTGAGAGTGTCAAATAACCAGGTAAAAAAAAAGACAATTTCCTCCTTTTTCTCCAAGCAAATTTGCATTTCTTTCCCACACTTTGGTCTTACCCGTAAAGACCCAAATATCCACCAATGACCAAAACCATCTACTAATCTAAAATGTTTAATAACTTTATTTTATTTATTTATTTGCACATCATAAAACAGCAAGAGAAAAATTAAAAAACAACAACAACATTCAAACAAGTAACATCATTGTGCAGGAGAGGATAGAAGCCAAAAAAGGCTTATGTGAATTAGGGCTGGGTATCATAGCCAATTTCCTTAATTGATTCGATTTTGATTCATGTGGTTCTGAATCGATTAATTGCGATTTGATTTGATTTGATTCGATTCAGTATTAATTGATTCAGATTCATTTAGTGATACCAAAGTACAATTTTGAGTTGTAACTTGATTATTTGACTACTGCAGCCATGTAACACAGAATCAATATTGATATTAGATAGGAAATAAATTACTTTTCAGCAGTAAATAGTTGAATCTGCTCTTAAATATTGAACAGGACAGAAACATTGCCATGTTGCTACAGTGGCTCAGAACGGACTTCTTCATCATCTTTATTCTGTTTTGTGGCTGGTGCCTTAAAGCTATACCGTATAATGTGGCATTTTTACACTTTTCTTTTGTCATTTTAAAATGCTCCTAATAAGCATGTGTCAAACTAAAATGTAAAAGAAATCCACCATGTATTGAAACTCAAAAATGTTTAATTCTCATATATTGCTCATATTTCTGATGATATTCTGACCAATCATTTTATTCGGTCTAAATGAAATAATTGGCCAAACCTGGCTGAGCCTCCTGTCAATCATCCATTACAGCTGTCCAGCGTCCGATCCATTATCGCTCTCCGGATCCGATATGGGTACCTCTGAATCTGATTTGTGATTTTCGCTTTACTATTCATCTAACTCCACACTCAGCCACAGGTGATTGAAGTTAATATTTCTAGAACGACTGGCTTCCACGACCTCCACCGGCCAGTTCCTCCGCACTGCAGGTTCGAGTTTGAGGCCGGGAGGACCTCCCGCTGTGGGGTTTTCACCACCCTTCCTCCGCGTTCGTCCCACACCAGAACTGTTGCAAGCACGACCAAGAGCCGGCTGCGCTTCCGCGTCGGTGGTTTCCAGGTCATTTACTTGCGGTCCTGCTCTGAAAAATCGATCTCATCCACCATTAATCGATTACGCAAAATTAAAAAGAAATCGAACCAAAATTGTTTAAATCGATTTTTTTACCCAGCCCTAACGTGAATACCTCCCTGGAAATAAACAATACACAGGAAAAAAATAATTAAAAATACAATATAACGGAAATAATAAACTAAAGTAAAAACAATAAAAATACAAATCAAATTCCAAATCATCAAATACAAATCAAATGATATACAGCCTTACATTTTTTCATGAATTAGAGTCCTTTTCAGATGCTTTTTAAATAATGATAAAGAAGATGTTGATTGAAGTTCAGGTTGTAGATTATTCCAAAGATGTGGTCCACGATATTTTAGAGAATACTGATCGACAAAAGTTTGGCAGTACGGAACTTTAAAACCACTTATCCTATCAATATGTTGAAATGATCCGTGTAAAAGGCAGTTAGTTGGTCATCTTTTCATGCACTACAAAAAAGTGGTGTCTAAAAACAAGATAAAAACACTAAACACTAAAGACATGTCAGTGTGGTACAGAAGTTTGACAACTAGCAATTGGGTGATGCGGTGGCATAGTGGTTAGCACTTCAACCTCACAGCTAGAGGGCTCTGGGTTTGATTCTTAATCGTACCAGAGCCTTTTTGTGTTTAGTTCAGCTGTTCTCTCCACACCACACACTTTCCCTCTGGTTTCCACTACCATTAAAATCAGGTGCATGTAATTAATTTTCATGTAATTAATTCTCCTGTCAGTGCCCCTGACCAAGGCACTGATGAAGATCGAGAGTTTGCCCTGCCCTCAGTGGCACCTCACTGCTGTGCTAGGTTCTGTGTGTATGTGTGTGTGTGTGTATTACAGTGAGTGAAATACTAAAATGCAGCCTGAATCAATAAAGCAAGTTCAACTTAAACCTCCAATATTGTTCTGGAATAGGGATAAAAGTTTCCAGGGTTGTTCGATTGGTTCTTAGGCCATGCTGAGTGCAGGATGCTGCAACATTACATTTGCTAAATAGAATCAGGAGAAAAGCTGTTTTGCTGGAACATGCACGAGGGAAGTCAAAGTCACAAGTACATTATTGTCCTTGTCATAGAACAACAAAACATCTCTAGAAATGTAGCTAAAACTTAACCTTAAAATAACTAGCAATAAGCAATTAATAATCTGTAATAATAAGTAAGTAAATAAATAGTAATGCGTATGAAATAAATTCTGAATTCTTATTAACCCATAAAGACCCAGAGCTAATTTTGCAGCAGTTCCCAAATTAATTTTCCCTCAATTTTTAACTTTTCTGAGGTGATTTATCACATTTTTTTGGTAATGTTTTGCTCTGTATTCTGCATTTTTAAGTAAAAAATTGGTGTTTTCCTTTATTTGATTCACTGATCATGTAGATGTTCATAAAAGCTCAGATTAAAGTTGGGGGTTATTACATCAGAAACAGAGAAAACTGAAGAAAAAGCAACTTTTTCAGCTAAATCTGTCATTAACTGAACATAAAACAAGTGTGTCTATCCACTGTCATTGATCGAACTCCATGGCTTTTACTGGTGAATCAATGTTGTAGAAGATGACGGTGTTTCCACCTTCACTATGGAGCCTCTGAACATCCAAATGGGTCATATCTGACGACCATGAAAAGATGACAAACTGTATTTTACACCAATTATTTACATAGTTTGATAAGATTAATGGATCAGCAGGTATTAAACTTGTTATATTAGTAAGTGATATTGGTCACCAGTTGACGTTTGGGTCTTTATGGGTTAAAGAAATTAATACATAAAAAGATGTGTGCCTTTGACCTGCGTGTTTTAGCTCTTCCTCCACCCTTATCTAAACCTCTTATCTATGATTTCATGCCTAAACCTATGAGTATGTTGCACCTTCTCTTCTGGTGGGTGAACTCTGATCACTAGTTAATTGTTTTGTTAGCATTTTAAAGTTTTATTACAGCATGGTCAATACTATATTTACGTCAATACATCTTTGTAAAGTGGTCATTCGTTTCATAATCTGATCATCTTTAATAAAAAACAAAAAAAATTACTAGCCTGAACTTCAGACTTTTTAAAAATCTTCAAAAGCAGTGTTTTTTTCAGGTCAGCTTTGGTCTTTATCAACTCATAAGATAAGACAAGACAAGACAAGACACGATAAGATAAGATAAGATAAGATAACCCTTTATGATGATGAGAGAAAAAATGTGAATAGTATTTACAATAAGTTTGCACCTTGCTGAGGGCCATATACTCTCTAATAATTGCACATAAATCTAAAACTGAACCAAAATGCTATATAGTTCAGGTGTACATTTCACAGCTGTCACTCAGTTGTTGCATGGCTGTCTTTACTGGAACTTTTTCCAAACTGAACAGGGAAAAGTTTCCAACTCGCATCTTGTACCTTGAAAAGGTAACGAGAGGCAGCTCCAGCCTTGCAGGGAATACTAATGGCTTCCCTCAAATCATCTGTATGACAGTCCTAGCCCTGTATCTCCAAATTCTTCCCGCTATGATTTCAAAAGGAAGATTCAATTGTACATTTTTTCTTTTTTTACTTAAATTGCCTCTGATACCTGAGCTGTCATGAGCATCACTAAAATTCAACACATGATCTTTCTTGCTGATTAAAAATAAATAAGAACGTAGCAAGGGGATGTTTTGTATAATCTATCCACATTTTCAATTTATTTTTTTAAGAATGTTTTCAAAATATGAAGAGGGAGCCAAGAGAAATTTCAGTACCAGAATTAGTATCTGTACTTTTAATTACCTCATAGAAAACTGACCAGCGGCAAAAATTATTGAGCATCCTCACATGTGAAGAGAAATGAGGAAAATCTCCCCAAGGAAATATAAGAACTGTGTTTATGACTTGAATCCTTTAAACAGCAGTACAATTGTATTAGTGTCATGTTTTATACATTCATATTTACCAGACAGAGTGGGTGTGTGCATGTGTCTGGGACTGGACACATGTGGCGAAGGCGGATCTGCTGAATGGGGGAATAAATAAAAAGGCAAGTGGAGCTGCTGTGGGACGGTGTGAAAAATGGTCCAATTTGTCGCTGAGCTGAAATCAATGGGACAAGCCGAGGTGCTGGGCTTGGCCGCCGCATCCACGCCTCTCCCACAGCTGCTGCTTGTCGTCTTTTCTTCACCCTCTCTCTGTCTCTCTTTCCATCTTCCTCCGGCTCATTCTGCGGGATCCACGCTGATCCAGCAAGGCCCCGCTCGATTGATGTAAGACTTTTTCTCCCTCTGATTGATCTGATTCCAGCTTTGTCATTGGTCTTGTTTTGTCGCCTTCACGCTGTACTGGTTTATATCATTTGTGCCAAATAAAAAACGCTTTTCTTTATGTACCATAAAATAGTGAAGAACACAACAAAACATACTGTATATCCCTGTTATGTCTGATATAGTGTTTGTAATTTATGTTTGGTTCTGCTGCTGACATCACTGGATGTAGCTAACAGGATGTCAAGGACTGTCATGTGACCAGGGGATAGGAGGTGAGGTTATAAAAAGTCATGAGCCTCTTTGACTCCTCAATCCTCAATGGAGGGCGACCTTTGATCTGGTTGCACCGTCTTGAAGGATGTCTCAATTTGAGGTGCATCCTGGGACACTGCTGTGCAGACGTCTGTTCAGCAGTTGAACCTGTGATGTGTAAAAGAGGCATGACACACATCTGAGCAATCCTTAAGAAATGATAGTTTACTTCAGTCTGACGTAGGGGTGGGAAGTGATAGGATTTTATTAATATCACTGGCATCGTCAATTCTTCTTACCAATCCAATTATCAATTCTTCTATTGATTCCTGAGATGTTCTTTGTGTGGGAAAAAAGTAGTTCAGCAGGTCACAGTGGAGTTTGTTTGACCAGCAATGTTAACACTCATATGCAGGCGGTTGAACACATGACATTCCTGGAATTTAAGATTAACTGTAGATTAACTGTAGAGGAAATTTAATTGAAAGTTGCCACAACAATAGTTCTAGACCTTTAAGGGTAACGTTGCTAAAACTGGCCCAAAAGGGCATGGTAAATCACAAAGGAGATAACATTTGCAAAATAATTAACTCATTTATTTACAGAAGAATCCAACTTCAGCTAAACTTACACAGAAAAGATGAGGTGTGGATGTTGGTGAAATCAGTAGCATCTGTGAGCGACATGACAGATTGTTTGATGCCGGATTTTAAGCAAATCCAACAATATCAGCATAGTTTAGTAGCATACTTTAGTACCCTTCATTGTGACATTAATAAATGTGGATTAGGAAGCAGTCGCCTTCAGAGTCTTGATGTCTTCAACACGTTTATATGGCTGTTGAGTACCGAGGGAAGCATAATTCCTCATCCTTTTAGATTTCATTAGATAGCACCATTTCAAACTAATGAAACATTATTAGTCGACATCAGAGCATCAAGTGCTTCTACTACCTTTATATGCTGATTTTATAAAATTACACTGAAAGAAAGAATAGAACTCCCCTAACAATGGTAGATGACGCAGACTTCAGTCATCTCAGTTAGCAATAATTTGTCAAGTATTCTGAATAGCACAAATTGAATACATCAAACAGAATAAAAAAATCCAGCAACAGATTTTTTTTTTACTGATGTAGGAGGAGATCTGTACCGATTGAAGGAAAAATAAGGCGTAAGGAGAAGAAGGAAGAAGTTGACAGGAAAAGAATATGATAGCTTTAGCAACTCTTCTGGCTCGATGACTCACCTGTGTCAATGAAAGGAGAAACTGCCTCCAAACATTAAACTATGGATCAATATGTGATTTAACATATGAAGTGTGTTCAGTGTTCTGCATGAGTTGATGCTATTACTCATAATTGTCCTAGTGACTCTTACTGTAAGTTGTCCAATCTCCTTCATGTTTACTGTTTTAGACACAACTCGGACAAGTTCTTTGGCCGTCGACCTTGGCCGTCAAATCCACAGTGTTGACCAACATTTTTCAGGTCTTCTGGGGTTAGTACATGGTCATGGGGGCTGATAGGAGAAGCTAATATAGATGAGGTGAGGGGAAAGAGATAGTGATACAACGGCGATATAGGGACAGGGCAGTCCTTGTCAAAACAGGTGGTTAAGGGTTCATTACAACAGTGCTGGTCTTGTTTGAGTATATGTATAAAAAGTAGGACCAATGTCTCTGTATCTCAGCGGCATGTTCTATCAATCAATAACAAGTTGAATTTGTGAGGGAGCCAGTTTCTGCTGCTATGTTAGAGTCCTTTGGTCCTGATGCAGGAGATCAATCTCCCAATAGAAGTGGGTGGTACTTTCACTGGAGGAGAACTCAACACATTAAATGAAAGTCCATATATAACTTCTATCAGTGCTCAATAGTAACTATGTTGATATCTGTAACCATTACCATTTTATAAGCCACTAAAATATGATAAAGGCACATTTTTAAGGAACACCCTGAAGAAGGCACGTTATTAACTCCAGCCCCTATGAACTAATCTTCAGGCCGTCATGAAATAAAGGCTTTTTAAAATTGTCTAACCAAGTGAGTGCTGAATCCCAGCAGCTTCTTGTGAGATAGTTTTGTCTTTTTTAGAAATAAAAAATTTGTCAAAAACTCAAAAATCTAAATTTCTCCAAATAGAGAAGAAACTTTGTAGGCATTGTCCCAAGGAAGCTACATATACAATTTTAAATGAATCCAACCAGTAGTTTTGTTAGAGAAGATGTTTGAAGAAATTGCTAATGAAGATGACGAAGATACTTATTGGCCGGTGAGTTAAAAATGGATGATAAAGACGTTTCACACTCATATTGCATTTAGTTTATGTAATATTAATATCAAAAATCCCCATACCCCCCTAGACTCTTAGTTATCAGCAATTCACTTTTATATGTTCTCCTTACTGATGCACACTCTATAGCACATTTTCCAATCTGTTTACTTATTTATTCACATGCTCTTTATGTGTCCTTCACACCCTTTTCACCATTCAGCTTATTTCAATGAGAACATGTTACTGGTAGACCGATAACGCAAATCCACATATGCAGTCGATTTGCTCAACAGATGAAGTTCATGACCTTCTACCACGGACAGTCCCTGATTTTCATATCAGTCATACTCGCAAAAACAACTCCCTCTCATCCATGTTTCCATCCATGAGGAAAATCACATAAATCTGATCCTTATACTTTCAGTTTGACACAGTGACATCTAAAAGTCACATATTGTCATGACTTAGTATATGTTGTTTCCTATTGCAACCACTGTCATAATGTAAATTTATAATGCACTATACGCAAAAGTTAACTACACAAACAGCATTACTGTTAACCTTCCACTGCCCCAGTTGACTGTGGAATTCACACACACTGTTAACATGTTCATGAGTGTCTCAGTGGGGTAGACCTTCATCTTTTAGATCATGGAGGTTATTCTGAAATAGAATACAATGTTCTAAAAATAAGGAATCTGCAAAGAGGGCCGACAGAGTCAACATCTGAAACCTTAATATATTAAATTGCTTCATGATGACATATATTGCAATGGGCTCATAAAAAAGTTACAAATATTGGGCCAAAATGATTTCTTTTGGTCCTTCAAAAGTAAAGAATACAATAATCTGAATTTTAGGCCTTAATATGTGATCTTGACTGGTCTCAGGTGTATCATGAAGTTAATATTACTTTTATAGATGTATATCAAGTCAGTCTTTTATATGTGTTTAAGTAAAAATATGTAATAATCACATTAACATGCAACTATAAAGTGTCACAAATGGCCATTATTATAAACACAGCATGGCCAGAATTTATCAGAGCACATCTAATTTTACAAAAAATGTGGGGCATGTGGCAAAACATCGGAGTGGTCAGCTGACCTGTTATGTGAGATAAAGCCAAGTTATATCAGAATTTATTTTCCCTTATGCACATTTACTCTTAATACTATAGTAATAATAATAAAACTCTTTTTAAAGAAAGGCAAAACCAACTCAATCAAATGAAAGTCTGTTTAATTTAAGTGTAAGTCTTTCTTCCTCACAGAAAGTAAGTAGTTGTAGATATCTAAAATGCTTAAATATACTTGAAGACAGTTAAATGTTGAGCCCATTATAGTTGTCTTTTTACACTTCCATGTATGAAATGTTGTTTGGTTCTTCTTAGAACTGCTCCCACTCACTACACAGTAAATGCATTGTCTGTATGCCATGTGGAATTTTCAATCTTGTTGCAAAGCAGTGAGGCTGAACAGTTAGCCAGAGCCAAAAGACAATTAACCAGTGTCAGCAGAGTGACAGAACTCCTCATGCATAGGGTGCATCTGTGGAAAAGGCCATTTGCATTGCTCTCTATCATCTGTGTTGTTTGTGTTGTTTTTTCCCCCCTCTGAATATCTTATTTTGTTAGTGACTGATTTCACATTTTCATTTAAAAGGCTAATCTTATACAATATAAAATGTACCATACCACAGAAGCAACCACCGCGACCACCCAACACCGCTAATGAGGTCCCATGATGCTCGGCTAGCCATTTCTTACAAAATGTAGGCTTAAGGTGAGAGCTGAATGGCTGCTGAAAAAAACATGTGTTTGACCTTTTCCACCCTTCTTGGTGGCTAGTTCTGACCTGTGAGGTGGTGGAAATCAAGTCATGTCCTTACAGCGGCCATTAGTGAAGAAACCCATCGTAGACGGGTAACTATTGTACTGTCAAAGGGATGTAATGAGGGAAAGTGGATATAGCCGTGAATCTAATGGTTTTAATTAACCAAATGGGACTTCTGGAGGAAATTTCTAAAGTCAGCTGAAGTTTTACATCTCTGCATTTCACTTTTAACACCTTCAAAGGTGTCTTTTATCACTCAAAGCTTTTGATAGAGTTGTTAATTTTGTTTGTTTGCAGCGGTTGTATGGTTTTATGATACAGGCTCACAAAAATGCACGCCTGGATTTAAAGTCCATTGGCTTTATTGGCCCCATCTGTGTTCTAATCCAAAATGACCGGTCGTGGCAGTCTGTTCTTTCCAACTGTAGAACAAATAAGGGTCTGTGATTCATGTGTTTGGGGAGTTGTGCTAAACTCCAGGCTCCGAAAGGCTTCGTGTGAGATCTGCAAACCAGACGGAGAGCACCGCATTTCCTCTTCCAGAATTGAGAGATGATGAACAGCCCGATGAAAGGAGAATAAACACCGTGGCAGGGGTGGGAAGGTGAGGCGGACAAGAGTGATTGGAGGTAGAAAATGAAAGTTTAAGAGACCGAGTTGAAACAGACGGAAAGTGCAGAAAGGAAAAAAAATAAAAGAGCAGTGGCTGGAACAGCGCGGCGGGCGGAGAAGTGGCGATGACAAGCAGCCTCATTACTCTCATTTAAATGTCAGCGGCTGAACCCCAGCTCATTTGTTTTGTGGCCGTTTAAAATTCCGTCCCATGGGCTCTGATCTCTTCGCCTCTGCCGCTTTAATTGAATCAGATGATAAACAGCACAAGAGTGTTAATTTGCAAGTGTGAGTGTGTGTGGGTGGTTGGCAGAGGAAGATAAAGATGATATACTGTATCTGCCTGGGAGTTCGTTAGTGTGTGACTGAGTGTGAGTCTTACTGCACAGCGACCGGGGCTGCATGTACGTCTAAAGGCCATTGCTGGATGTCGCCCGCTGTAACTTACAGATGGGGCTTCCAGGCTGACGCATGGATATCCAGTCTTGATTTGAAGGCCAGTGGTTTTAAAGCATCATAATCAGTATTTGAATAATAATTGCAATATCAATGCAATTATCACCGACTGCCTTGTTTTCCCCATCTGCATTGTGAATCTGTGTCTCGTCTCTTTGAGAGCTGGTCTTTCCCTGGAATAATGGTAAACAGGATGTTTTAGCTATCTGCTTATTATGACCATGGATGTGTTATTAAAACTGGATTCCAGACCCTGAAATAGCAGCCGCTGCAAACATGGACCAGTGTTCCCACCTACAACCACTCAGGCTTTCTAGGATTTTTGAAACCTGATAATGAACATTTTGTGTTTAGATTTATCCTCTCACCACAGGAGGAGGAGGAGGAGGTTGTGACTCAATACAAAAAAGAATAAAATCTTCTTCGTGGTTGACCTTGAAATGGTTAGCGTTGATCTTAAAATGGTCAGTTTTATTCTGAATTGTGGTTACTTTCTTCTGCATCCAGCCTTAATTGTCAGCAGGTGCAGGTTTAAGGAAGGTTGAGAAGCAATTCTAATGTTATCTTAGCCCATTGATATTCATTTTAGCTTAAGTTAAAAGCACTAAAATTGAAATAAGGTCAAAATTGTTTCTCAATGTTTTATCACTTTTAATTAACCCTTTATAGGGCACTCATTGAAATACTTTGAAATTCGAAAGTTCAACCATAGCGTCTTAGTCTCCCTCCTTTTGCTGTAAAACATCCGAACAGCACTTGCTAAAAAGTAAACACATATAATAAAACGACTGTTATAAGGTCATAAACTGACAAAAATCACTTATTTTCACTATTTACAGCTTCAAAATGTCTATAAAATCTCTCTGAATTAATCTATAGTGGTTATAAAAACCAACATGCTTCTTGTCCTCACTGAGGCATGGGATTGGCCCCATACTTAATGTTTGCAGAAATGACCAGAAATAGTCACTTGCCCGATAACGGGTTAAATTCTAATTAAATTTTACTCAAATTCAAGTTACCAAAATGACTTAAGTAACTTTTGAAGGGGTCATATTTTGCTAAACCCACTTTTATTAGTCATTGGTACTTTTATTTGTGTATTTGGACGCTAATAGTTCATAAAGTTTGAATTTGAACCCTCCAGGTGCTGCAAAGCTATCTTTATATTCATTTTGGCAAAAATTAGGTGGAATTCTACTATCTGTTTTAATTCCTTTGTAATTTGTTGCTTCTATAACTATTTATGTCACAATATTTGCACATATAAGGTCAACACTTCTGACAAACATATCTCATAGTACAGAGAAATGGGACAGAGCAGCACGGTCAACAACCTGGAGGGGGTGGGGTGTGAAGTGGCTCATTTGCATTTAAAGGGCCAGCGCTCAAAATGACCTTTCTGGTATCATTACTCAGAGGTAGTGTTGAAGATGGACCGGTGAAGTTGAATTAATGAAGAATTCAGACCCAAGCACAGCATTTACAGTTTATGTAGACCACAGGGAAATGTTTTATAACGCGTAATACCATTCAAAAAAAGCAAAATATCACTCCTTTAAGTTATTTCACTGATATTTAATATGCATGCGTTTATCAAATTATTGTATTTATTCTTGCATTTATTGTGGCTCCAACAAAAGGAGTCATTTCCAACCTTTTTGGTCGTTGTAGGGGTACTGTCAGCAGTTTCACAGATGTCTCTTATATCATTGTTGTCTACAGGGAAAATGTTTTATGGGCCACAGGGGAGTTCTTTCATTGCAGAGCAGCCACCAGTGGAGTTGTCATCCAGTTTGAGCTGCAGTCCCTGACCCAACTCTTTGAAGAAATCCTTGATTTTGACTTACAGATATGCACTGTTGTTTAGTGACATCGAGCAGATGAGATAAGATGGAGCAAGACCAGTGTCATCTTATTGAGACTTATTCATAAATGGACCTGTGGAATAATAATTAATGCAACTACAAAGTGTGGACCTAATCACAGTGTTAATCATAACATAATATTAGTGTTATAACCCTTTTCATAGTCTTTTCCTAAACCTAACCAGGTTGTTTTAACGTCTTAAATTAACCGTCATTGACATACAGTCTACAAATCCTACAGATGTGGTCATTCAGGTCGGTCGATTTGTTGCATTTTTCAGATAGAACAAGCGTCAGCTTCCGTAGTGTCAGACTAGCAGAGGATTTAGCGAATAATATAATGGATTTTTTGTGTGTGGGCAAAACCAGAACAACAAGGAGATTATATAAACCCTACTGTTGCTATTTTTGTGCTGGATTTGTCAGCAGGCGACGCTACCAACATTAATTTAAACAAGGAACAATTATGGAGACTGTTTTGTCAGTAACAGCAGTTAGACGGTAACATACACTTAAAATATCTTTGCGGCATACATCACTTAGGAGGGGAGAGACTTGACTGCTTAAGGTTAATGTATATGTGAAATAGTCTGTACTGGTGGAATTAAGAGGGTTTTTCACTTTATGAAGAAGATAGGCTACATGCTACTAATGCCATCAAGGCTCCTTAATGTGTTTTGTTAATTTAGGACAACAATAGTGTTAAATTGTGTTTTGGATGCATCAAGTAGACACAATTTCAATCATAATATTTGTAGGATGGATTTGTTAATCTGTTAACAACTATAGAAAATGGCTGTACTCATAAAAGGTTTATAATTGGCTGTGTAGCATCATGCTGCTTTAATCTGTCATGGGTAAATCTGAATCTCACACTGGGACTGTGGTTTAGTTTTCAGTGCTACACTGTTAGTTTTCCTTTTGATTATTTTTATGGACAAATCAAATAGGATTCAGCTCAGTCCTCCTCCAGCTCATCCCTAGCTGTAGTCCTGCTTTCCCTCTGAAAGGCGGAATCATTTCTTTCCATGTCCTTACCATTCAGCCTGCAACTGCTGCCAATGAGTCAAATCACCATATAAAAGATATTCTCTGATTCGCTTTGCCTATCATGATCTCCTGCTATGCTAACCCAGGTGGCGTGAACAAAACACCAGGCAATTTGTGTGAGGTGTGATCTCTTTCAAACCCTGTTTGTTGATCCTCATTTGATTCTGTATCGCTTCGTCAGTCTCCCAACCCATCGGCATGTTTTATTGATGCTATGAATAAATAAGCAAATTAATAATGAAACAAAAGTATGCTTTTTTTAATGCATCACTGCACCACGGTGGGGTCTGCGTGAGAGAGTGTGTGTGTGCTGGCAGGGTAATGAGCTCAGGGATACGCTGCGTGAACAAGGATAGAACGGTGACAGCATATTGAATGGAGACGAATGTGCGCTATGAGGATGACTGGCAGTGCTAACAACTGAACCAAGTTAGACAGGCCTGTGATCCTCTCCACCTCACAGCTCAAACACAGACTGCTGCCTGACAGCCACACAGATCAATAATTCAGCACAATCAGCTCATACACATTCCAAATTCCCTTTAATTGCCTCACATTCTTGATTTCAGATTTACTTAAAAGGCTGGATGAACAGAGCTAAACAATTCCCCACTTGTGGCAGACAGAGTTGTCTGAGTAATCTTTGCTTTCTTTAGTCGAGATCTAAACACTGAATGTTGCTTTGATATTGCATTAGTGCTTTTGAGGCACCGCATCAATTTTATACCATACAACTGGTGCTTTAGCAAAATTCCAATGAACTTTATGATCATAGAGACTAGTTTGCTGATGAACTGATTTAACTGAGGTAGTTTACAAAACAGGGAAAGTGATGCAGTGCATGCACACACCTTTTTCAGTAACAGGAAACGAAAGGGCTCCTATGGGTGCATGAAGTAAAGTTTAAGCACCAGTTTTGTTGTTCTCTGAAGGGAAATAGATGGCTGAAAATGCGCTACTTTGTTTTTCAGCAAGTTGTTAAATGACTAACTGATCTGAAAGAGACCTTTAATATTACATCCAGTCATTTTATCCACTCTTTTCTTTGCACAGTATGTCTGTTCTGTTGCCAGGGTTCGCTCAATCACAACAATCATAAGTGACAATTTTTGATGCTGATGTGAGGTAGCATGGGATTGTGGAGGTTGTTTTCTGTGTACAAAAAGAACTTAATGTGACTCATGCAGATATTATGCACACAGATGAGGCAATGCATTCACATTTTAGTCACATTACATTTAGTGTCATATGTTCATTTCATTTTAATGGAACTGCTGGATTAGCAAACAATAATGTTAGTAATAATATAATGCCACTGACATGACTAAATGAGCCACAGTGGGGAAAATAATGGTCTTCTCTCAGATGGAACTTTGTTGGAAATATTAAAGGGGTTATAAGTAGCATTGAGACTCTAGTCTCTTAACAACAGGCAAAGTCTCGTACCAGATCACACTGAGGACTATGAAAACCACCAATGAATTGACCCTATGTATTCACAGACTGTATCACTCACTGAATAAAGTCTAAAGATTGTTGTTTGCAGACATCTGTATTATTCTATCATCAGCTCAACTGCTTAGTTTGACAGTAGGTCAAAATAACACCATGTCTTATAATCTTCATATGCTGCATCCGCTGATAGTTTACATTATAGCTCTGTTAGCTTAGCTCTGTTTTTAGATAGAAAACAGCCACAGTAAAACCACAAATCACATCTGTTTTCTGTACAGTTTCTGCTGTCAGTAGCTGAACTAAAGATCTGTTTGGAATTCAACAAACAAGGTCAGAACTGTCACCATTTAATCTGAAATGTGGATCAACAAACAACAAACCTAGCACAGATAATAACGTAACTGAATACCTCATAATCATACTCACCCGTGTAGAAGAAACACTGATTTCTTTATCAAACTCCATTCGTTTCATTTACAGTTGTGTCAACAGTGCTTCTAGTTTTTATCACATTGTCATTTTCTTTGACTGCAAAAGTTGTTTCTTAGCAGTTCTCATCTCATCTAGTCACTTCTGATGCTTTGGTCAAAGGCCCTGTGGTGTTAGTTTTTGTTACCATGGGAGATAAGCAGAATGGCTCACTACTCCCTCTGGTGGTCACAGAAATCCCCCAGATCATTGAACAAATTCAGTTCATATCTCTAGAATCCAATACTTTGGCAACTTTGGTAGAACTTCAGAGCTCTTTATTCTCGACACTTTAATGGTAATTTTGTAATATTTCAAGGTTGCACATTTAAGTTATCATATATATGAGACAGACTTAGCTCTTGTGGAAATGTTAGATATTACAGCTTTTAATAAACCATTACCATTTGGTCACAAAGACTCAAGTGTAAAAGCAAAACTGTCTGATTTGGCTTCGTTTGGAGGTTCATCTATCTTATATACTGAGTAAAATATTTAAAAACATAAAGTAACACAAAGGTGGGCCAACTCTGGTCTTGGTTTAAGGTCGCTGTGCATCTTTGCAGAGTGAGGAGGACAGGAAGTACTGAGTATAAAGGAGAGGAAGTTAAGCACTGCTTCCCTGAGGTTTTTGCTGCATAATAAATAACCTGCCGTCCAGACTCAGGTCCCTGCTGGGATGCACCCTGATGGCCTACGCAGTGCTGTAACAATTCCCAGCAGCACAAAGCTCTGCAGTGTAAAGTTCCCCTTTGATATCCTTCCAAGAATATGTTTCTTTGGCTGGAAAAACAAATTCACAGTATCTTTTTGCTGTGTTTATTTCTCCATGATGGGACCATGCATCTCACTTAAACATGTGACAGCAGATTCATACAAATGACACGATCTTCTCCTTCTGCAGAATATCACAGAGGTCAATACTCATCGAGGCAGAATCAAATCTATTGGCATTTTATTAGCGACGCAGAATGATACTCTGGGTGTTTTTCAAGCTGGAAGCACTGATAGCTCTTAGGACTCATTTCATGGTTGGTAAGCCTTTGCGAACAACAGACAGTATTCATGTTTGCTGTCACTTAATTACTGCTATTGTTGTCTGATCACTAAAGGCAGTAAAGTGCAAAAACCCAACAGCTCAGCATGTAATCGGAGTTTAACAGTACAAGAGTGACTACAACAGATTTCAGACTCCCGTTGTTCAATTAGGACCCCAGTGAACACAGATAAAGTGTCTACATGTGTAAACACTTCACTACCAGTGTTTTTCCCTCCTGATCAATCACTGGGCTGTGATTAATTTGATTTATCACCGAGGCCTAGTTTCTGCAGTAAATCTGTAAATCTGCTGAGCCACTGTTCTCTCAGAAGTGTGTTAACAGGCCTCACATTACAATGAAGCACTGTATTCTACTGTAGTTTGACAAAGGAGTGAAAAGGAAAAGAAGAGGTTTTTAGCTCAATCTTTGAGACCTTTGCACACCAGAATAAGTGAAAAAAAGCAAAATACCCACCTGCAAATATTTCAAATCAAGATGACACACAGATGGAAATGCGAATTTGTGACAGTTGTAAAGCTTGTTCAATAAAAAGGTAATAGATTAATAAAAGTTCATTTTTCAGAAAACGTGATGGAATTAACACTATGTAGTGTCTACTATGAATATTAACCCATTATCGGGCAAGGGACTGTTTTTGGTCATTTCCACATGCATTACAAGACAGTGACAGCAACAGTTATAATGACAACAGTGAGGCAATAATCTCAGGTCCAATGTGGTCTACAGGGTCTGCAGGTCCACCTCTGGACTGGACAGCACAGATACAGGAGTGACAAATGAAATACAAAATGTAACAACATGAAACACTTCATAAAAACCCCTATTCTTCATCTGCACAATTCATAACAATGTGATATCATGAATCTCAGTAAATATACCTGCCACTTTCAATTGGCATGCTATCTGTACGCATTATAAACTTTCTGTGTGTCTGTTCATGCCATTATTAGCCCCCTGTCCAACCTGAATTGATGTGTCAAATACCACGTACTGGGGGTTAAGGTTATGTGAACTGGAGATCTTGACATAAACTGACATGTGATTGCTAGTTAATGTAAGCCAATGGAGGCCAAATAGTGTTGAATAACATGCAAAAGGTTGAAAGGTTAGATATAGAGAAGAATTCATTTAGGAACACAAAAGTATCACTGGGTCTTTATGGGTTAATAGAGATCACAGTAATGCTAATATATTTGATGTTTACTGGAACTTGACTAACAGAAGCTTTCTTAGCAACTGATAACTGGTAACTGGCCTTAACAGTGATGGTGATGTCTTGTACATGCATGCCTCCTCCCACAACTTTCAGTCACTCAACACTGTGTATCATGGAGCTCTGAGGTTCATCAGCAATTTTAATTCTCTCACTCATCATTGTTTGCTTTATGCTCGTGTTGGATGGTCTTCTTTGTCGGCTCGCAGACTTAGTCGCTGGCGTATTTTAATTTATAAGTCTATTCTAGGTCTGCTCCTATTCTACCTTCTGACCTACATCAGTCAGAGGACCACAGATACTTATAATCTTCATTCTCAGGATCTTTTATTTTTGTCTGTTCCTAAAGTTAGAACTGAACCTTCAGGTTTGCGGCTCCATTTGCTTGGAACGAACTACAAAAAGACCTGAAACTTAAAGATCTGGTTTCGCTGGACACTTTCAAGAGGATGTTGTATGACTTAGAGACGGAGACATCTGGCTGCAGATGTTTTGTCTGATGCACTTTATCTTCACCTTGTGGGCACTTTTTTGTAAGTTGACTTTGGAAGGTTTGACTTGAGTTTGTGTTTTTTTTGATATATAGAAAACTTGTTTCTGTATTTATGTATGAAAGCTTGTGTCTGTTTGAAACTATTTAATGTACTGCTGCCCGTCTCAGCCAGGACACTCTTGAAAAAGAGATTTTTAATCTCAATGAGGTTTTCCTGGTTAAATAAAGGTAAAGAAAAGTAACAGTGACCACAGAAATGTCAGTGTCACTAGTGCTGCTCATATGAGACTTTACCATGTCTCTACTTGTTTTAGAATATCTATTCCCATGCTGCAAAGGGCGATGTCTCCTTTCACTCAAATTTAACAGATGCAGCAACTTTCTGCACCGCAAACTACCTCATTGATTAATGTTGTGCAATATATGAAGCCAGAACAAGCGCTTTCTAAACCATGACAGCATTCATCATTAGATTCTGCTGTGATATGTCCTACACAATGCAGAACATGTTTTGTAGCAGGGGTGCTCTGAATCACACACGTATTACAGATTATCCATCCTCTGCTCTTTGATGTGTGTAATACAGTCTGTCCCTCAGTTCATCCCACATGCCCGGCTCGATGTTAATTGATGCGAGCTTCTCTACCACTCACTGCTATGGGGTTTCCCCTGTTTGGGAAAAAGCAGCAGGGGGTCGATTTAATGATGTCGATTTATGTGTGTCCGTACGCTGCAGAAGGACAAGCGTGGTCGTAACAGCTTATTCTATCATCTTTTTGCCCCCCTGAGGCTCAGTTTGCCCTGCGTATCCCTGCAGAGCGTTCGTACATGTTGGTGGGGATGATTCGCCGACCTGGAGTTAAACTCACTTTGCCATTAATGAGCTCACATTACACAAAATGTACTTGACTCTTGAATGAGCTTGACCTATGAACCTGTGAAGTCCCTCTGGGGTTCTCACTTTATAATTTAATATTCTTCAGTGAAGGCTGACTTTCAGTCAGCCAAAATGAAAAAATAAAGTTATCATGAAGCCGCTGTTGAAAGACCTCTGTGCTCCCTGTATTTTTAAGGATGGCCTTTTCCATACACAGAAATACATTCAATTAACTTAATGCAGTCCCTTCCATTCCCCTAAATAAATGAGACCATTATTTTCAGCCTCATGCTGATGCCACCATTCTTTGGCATTACAGAATATGAAAATATGTTAGGGGTACTGCCATGTTTTCTAAGTGACTCAACAAAACCCTGAATGTGATTTTAATGTGGCTAACTAGGCCATACTTCAGGAGGTGGAGTTGTGCTGGGAGTTGCCATACCTGATTGTCATTAAAAAGTAAATAAAGCTCTGTCCACAATAGCGCTGTTTGGCAAAATGTAATGTACATATGGGTGTCTTGTCCACAAATAAATGGCATTTTTGGTTACCTAGTTCATTTAAATCACCCATGAGTGTGAATGTGATGAACTGATGACACATTATGGGATAGGCTGAGATAGGCTCCAGCATCCTGTGACCCTCCAGAGGATTAAACAGTCTAGGAAATGAATGAATGAAAACTGTTAAGTTCATTAATTCTCATTGCAGCTCTACCTCTTGACAGACTGAAGTGAATCCAATATACAGTTGATAGTGTCCATAGTTTAAAGTCCACCAGAAACAATACTTAATATGAGTGTTGGTACTGGTTTGTAGTTGTTTATGTGTTCTAAGGTGTTCAGGATTATTTGCTAAATCAAAGGCCACAAAGACAAATTTTTGGTGATGTTTTTCTAAATGGGGAAAAAAGCCCGTTTAGATTGATATGTTAAATCCCCCAAAGTGTTAAATCTGCCTCTGACCATCATTAAAGGCTTTAATTCTGTGCAGTTGCTCTGTGAAGAATACATTTTTAAGTCAGTGTTCAGTTATAGAACAGCAAGCAATGGCAAGACTGAGGGTTGGTAAGCTAGTTTTTAACCTGTCGACTACAGGCGCTTTCACATCTCCAAATCAGAATCAAGGCGGAGACCAAGGATCATGTTTTTTGTTTTGTTGTTTTCACTTTTGCTGTTTAGTGAGTGCACTAAAGAACTCTGCTGACATACCTACACTACTGTCACTGTCTGCATCCCCCTGTACTTTGAGTGGTTGAAGATCAGTTTTTAATGAGGGTACATGTTGTCATTTTGATTCTTGTTGAGTGGAAAATAATTAATAACCAGAGAGCATTGCACACTTTTACTGCTGTTACAGTCTCTTCACCTTCAGGTAACATTGCTTTCCTCATCTTCCGTTCAACCATTTGTTCTCTTACGTGTGCTGTTCAGTGGCTGAGGATTGGCTGTGACTTCCTGTGCTTGGTCATAAAGTCTGAATCATATACAGTGTTTTCATGTTGTAATTGAACTGAATCATGGTTCAGTTTGATAGCTCTCACACTGGCAGTTGGATTAAACTAAAAGGTCCAAATGTTCAGACCAAATGATGTAGGGGTATAACCCTCTTAAAGCCTATCCATTGGCCAATGTTGAGCCTTTAGAGTTTATATTTCATGACATAAAAATATGGGGCTCCTTTTGCTTTGGATATAAGGAGACAACAATAGTAATTCATGAAAGACCTCTAGAACATTCATAAATAAACCAAATAATCTGTTAAATTAGCCAAATTCAGTCTTCCAGAGATTATATAGTTGCTTCCCAGCTACAAACATTGTTGTAAACCATTGTTTTTGAACAATCAGTAAAAATTCACATTTTGGCCCGGAACTGCCCTGTGCAAAATTCCACAGGTAAATGTGTGGTGTCTAAAAGTGCATTTGCCTCTGCTAGAAGGGACTGCAAATGTGAAGAGCAGCTCATCTTTGCAAACAGCAGCAGGTTCTGTGTGAAGATGCTGCGATCACATATTTGGTAAGAAACAGGTGTCCTAGATTTAAGAAAAGGCTAAATTATAACCATGTTTGACAGTATCTAGAGACCAGCTGTTTTCAGACTTTCCTAAACTAAAACATGTGTATGCATCTGCAGAGGCAGCATTCATGCCTGTTCTTGTTTTGCATAATTGCATAATGTTGGAAACTTGCTGCAGTTTCACTGCATTTCACAGTGGTTCATTGGTACTTTAACATATTGACAGGCAGGTAGGGATTATTTTTCATTCATTCATTCATTCATTTTATATTTTTGCGTAATTAAATACTCCACTTAAGTCTATGACAAACATTCTGACATTCCAGAAAAGTTATTTTATTTCACCATTTTGTGTTAGAATCAGTACAAAACTGATATTCCTTTTTACAGTTTTGCTTTATATGTTGCTTTATATCTTTTTTTCCCCTTTTTTTTATAATAATGAATAGTAATACATTACACTTATATAGTGCTTTTTTTGGACACTCAAAGACGCTTCACAAACAAACAAAACAAAGAGAACAGAGAAAAGAAAGAGGCTCAAGAAAATGCAAGTTTGAACAGGTGAGTTTTCAGTAGTGATTTGAAGTTTTGTATTGAGTCTGAGTTCCTGATGTTTTGTGGGAGTGAGTTCCATAGGGTGGGGGTGGCTGCAGCAAAGGCTCGGCCCCCTATAAAGTGCAAATTAAAGTAGCTTGCCTTGACCAAGCTATACTTCTCCATAGGGCAGTTGCGCTGTAGTTCAACATCTTCAATAATCTAAGTCCACCTCAGCTGACAGCTTTACCTTTGTGCGCTACTAGGTGTTCTTATAGCCATCCATCCATCCATCCATCCATCCATCCATCCATCCATCCAAACAACCAAACAACCAGGGTCAGGGTCACGGGGGCAGCAGCCTAAACAGACAAGCCCAGAGGCCCTTCCCCTTGGCCACCTCCTGTAGCTCCTCTGGGGGTCTACCATGGGGTCTCCTCTCTCGGAAGTGTACTGTAACACCTCACTAGGGAACCATCAGTGGGGAGACAGTTCACCTCAGTTGACTCCTCTCGATGTGGTAGTGCAGTGGTTCTACTCTGATGTTCTAAATCTTGTTTTTTCCTCGTAGCCCTGGTTTGGGAGTTCTTCTAGCTTCTTCTTGACACATCAGCCAGGCAGAGCTTTATTGTCATATGGTGTCTGACAGCCATTTTGTAATTGGTCAGAATTTGAAGTGGGCATGGTTAATGCAGAAAAGCGGAGGACTTCCCAGGAGTTTCTCGCAAAGTATAACATGTCCTGACCAAAAGTAATATTGTTCTGTTGTTCTTGCCACCTTGAGAAAATGAACAATTTTACCTGTTTGTCTGCAGTATGTCATAAACTTAAGGGAGAGTCCAACCACGCTACAGAGCAAAGTCATTGTCACTGCTTGTTTCCACAATGAGCTTTTCTTTTGGTCAATACCCACAGCTTTTAACCATGGATGAGAGTAGGAACATAGATGGATCTGTTTATATTCATCTACATGCATCATTCAGTGCCTGTTGCTAGTTGTTGTCACTCATCTATACAAGTGTGTCCCCTTTACTTTTCTTCGAGGTCATCCAGAGTTAGTGTCTGAGCCGTATAATGGAAGAGAAGTGTGAAAGAATGAAGTGAAAGACAGAGCGAGTGAAGGAGAGACAGGAGAAACTTAGTGGAGGCTAATGAGGTTTCATTAACTGTAGCTAATTGGTGCTTTAACCTCTGGCTGCGGCTGTCATGGTGCTTCTCTTTGCCAGCAGGGAGACTCATGGGAATCAGGGCAGAGCAGACGTTCTGTCCTCCGACGTTCATTTTCACCTTCCCTGCTTTTCTGACAAGTTAAAAAACAGGATTTCTTTTCTGTCCTGACCGCTGACAGGCGCCAGTCAAACCGACTTCATTTCACCCAGTCAATGTCAAAACTTGGGAAAGGTGAACAGAGGTGAACCGGAGAAGGAAAACTGTTCAATGGGAAGAAAAGGAGGTGAAAAGGGCCCCAGAGAGAGAAAGGACAGGGGTTACAGGAGTGTGTTAGGTGAAGAAGAGCGTGGTTGGAGTTTGCATGATAATGACAGCCAGCCTTTTTTCCTCCCAGGCGAGGCAAACACTTAATCAAATGTGAGTGAAGATCCTGGCTTCAAATTGATTCTTGGTCCCTTTTGCAGCCTGGCGGGCCAATGAGCACAGCTGAAAGGGGTGATAGATGGTTTGAGAGGCCAATAAATGAGCTGCCAAGCCATAGAAATATCAGGGATAAAGGCTTTTTCTAAGTCAAATGCCTTATCTACCCCTACTGTGGACTGTGGGTAAATAAAGGACATGCAAACTATTAACCAAATTATTCATTTCAATTTAGTTTTCTGCATTTTTATGGAATTTTCACTTAGTATGGTTATTCATTTAAAACACCTGGAGTGGAATATTAATATTAAAAGATTTAAGTTACGAGTCAATTTTCTGCTATTTTTCATCCACTTTTATCCCATACTTTCTAATCAGAAAATTAAATGCATTAAAAACTTTGATGCAGCACAAACAAAGCCCCAAAAGTTTAATTGCATGCAACTAAACTCATATAAATATATGCATCCTTGCTGCTGTTTATTACTGTTTTCTCCAAAAATGTGCTTCATCCTCCATTTTTTCAATTCTTTTTGCATGTATCCCTGAATGAGTGAATGAATCAGCAGCTTTATGTGTGCATAAACGGCTTTCGCTGCTGGTTGGGGCTCAGAATTCCACTAACTCAACACAAATGCAATTCTGTTGCTTGCTCTGCCATTCATTTGAAAATCCATTTTGTTGAGAGACTGCATTTGCTTAATTTAATTCACAGTATTTAGACAGTAATGATGTCTGACTGTCTGCACTGTTGTAAACATCATTGGCAAACAATGCATGATTACAAAGCTTTGCTTTCCCATTATGAATATGTAAATGTTAGGAATGTGCATGTGGGTATAAATTAGTTTCTACTGTTTGTAATGATGATGGCTGAAACTGTATGACTAATGAGAATGAGACTACTTACATTGCAACAGTGCTGCTTCATATAGGATGTACCATGCTATGTAACTGTCACAACAATTTGTTTTTGCTCAACCAAACATTGGGTGACTCAGTTTTAGATTGTAAAATTTTTATTTCAAAACTGCATTTACATTTCTAATTAGTGTGTTAGAATAGTTGTCATACACTAATCCATATTTTATGTAAGACTTTTACGAGGAAGTGTTTGTACAGCAGCGAAAACCAATTTTCCAAAGGAAAAATTGTGAATTATTTGACTTACATGTAAAAACTGATTAGTACTTAAATTGAAAGTGACAATAAACAGTAGTGGTCAACCTAAAATTACCTATAGGTGTGACTTTGAGAGTGATTGGTTGTTTGTCTCTATATGTCAGTCCTGTGATGAACTGGTGACTCATCCAGGGTGTGCCCCGCCCTCACCCATAAGTAGCTGGGATAGGCTCCAGCACCCCCATGACCCTAGTGAGGATAAAGCAGGTTCAGAAGATGAATGAATGAATGAATAAACTGTAGTGATATGTGGCCAACTAGCTACATTGTAGCCCATAAAGTTGGAATAATTTTGTTTTTCGACACATTCTTCTTTTTATTCCTTTTTATACACACCTTTAAGAACAATAAATTAGACTGTCACCATCATTTCATGTGAGGATGTAAAAACAGTTTATTTCTTTAGGGACAACAGTGTATTTTTAAGTATTTCGAAAGCACAGAAAGCTGCTATTTTTGATCCTGTATTGTTTCCAAAGTTTAAGTAGTGTAAATATATGTAGAACTGGCATGCAAGATAAACTTTATATCAACATTTGGGCACTTGGAAAAAGCAGAGGGAATCAACATTAAACATAAATCAAGCTGAAGATCCAAATGACAGAGGAAGAACGGTATCAAATGTCTGAGACACAGTCTACATCTACTGATTCTGTAATATAGAGGCAATTCTGCAGGCAAACTTTAACCTGCATTTTAATAACACCTACACATAAAAAGTAGACAACTCACTACACAGTTGCAGTGGCGGAGGCTGAGTGTAATGGTGGAGGAACGGTGGAGGTATTTTCTGAAACTGTTCAAAAATAAGACTGGTAATGTGTCTATTGAAAAAATTTTGGGATCTGAAATTCCAAATACCTGCTGAGTGATGTTTTTTCGGAACATTGTCAGTGTTGCAATGAAAGACGACCTTTGTTTGACTAAGGTTTTGCTAAAAGGAAGTAAGAATGCTGTCACTGGGAACCAGTTTGTGAACACTCAAAAAATCAAATCAGTGGCTGAAGGTTGTTGAGGAGAAGTTGACTTTTATGCTGAGGATTAACTCACAAAGACCCAGTGCTACTTCTGCGTCAGTTCCCAAATGAATTTTTCTCTCTATTTAACCTTTCATAAGAGATTTATCTCCATTTATCAAGATATTATCCTCTGCATTTTGCATTTTTCACTGTAAATCATTTCTTTTTCTCTATTTTATTTCCTATATTTAGTTTAGGTGTTTGTGAAAACTCAGAATAAATTCAAAGATCGTTACGTCTAAACAAAGAAAACTAAAGAAAAGCTGACTTTTTCAGTAAAATCTATCAGTAACTGAACATAAACCAAGTGTGTCCATCCACTGTCTTTGATCCAACTCCATGGGTTTTACTAGTGAATCAATGTTGTAGAAGATGACGGTGTTTCCAAGGTAACTATGGAGCCTCTGAACGTCCAAATGGGTCATATCTGATGACCATGAAAAGATGACAAGCTGTATTTTACACCAATTATTTACATGTATTGACAGAATTAATTGAGCAATAGTTATTAAATATTTTTGGTCAGTAGATGCTTTTGGTTGCTGGTGAACGTTTGGGTCTTTATGGGTTAAGGAGGACACTTTGAATAAAAACTGTGGAAAACTAAGACTGTTTAATTGTAACTACATACTCCAAGTAGTGTCCTATATGTAGTGCATGAATCCTAGACAACAGGTTATGCCATATGTTTTGTTGCTGTATTTGTCTGTTGAAGATTTTTTTTGCTTTTGTAACTTTCCAGCACAAAAGATTCAATCTAAAACACACAAAAGATGCTGTTGCATTCTGACGTCCAAGTAAAGGTCCTTCCATTCAAGCCAATTCAAGGGCCTCTATTATGTTGCATATTCTACATGCAGACAGAGCCAGTAATTTAATAAAGTGGAATATGAAAGCTTAAATAAGTGTAGATGCATGAAGAATGTGCTGTTGCAGCATCTGAAGCTCAGAAGAAAGGAGCAGACACTTTATTGTATAGTGTGACACAAAGACAAAGTAAAGCGAGATGCAGTGATACATAACAGAGCAGTAAAAGACAGATAAAGAGGGGATTTGCCCTTTATACCCATTAATATGACTATGAATAAATTACCCACGCTGCTCTATCTGTCCTCTTAATTAATTTCTTTGTTGGATCTTTGAGTCGGTGTCTGTGTCTGTCCTGAGTCTGAGTCTTAATGTGCATTTTATAGTATGTGTGTGTGTGCATGTGTGTGTTTTCTCTAGTGGAAAAGGTCACTGCCTCCCAATTAAACCCAATCTCCAGACACACAGCCGTCCGCCACAAGCCTCAGAAAAGCTTCCAAACCAAAATATAACCTCTCACTTCGAGTCGAATCGGGAGCTGTGTCAACCCTGCTGCTTTTCTTTGTTCTTGAGAATCCATGCCATTTCTTAATAATCTGAATAGAAAAGCCTAAATGCAGAAAAATGAGAATGACGTTATATCCGAACCCGTTCCAAATCCACAGATGATGTATGAGAGGATATCAAAGGCTTTTGAGGCCAAATAAGCAGAATTTTTACACCCCTTGCATGCAGGGAAAAAAAAGCATCAGTTAGTCACCCTGATTATTTTACAGCTACAACAGCCCAATTACGAGAATGACATTATGGCATTTTGCCTTCTAGGAAACCACAGATCATGTTTTGATCCAAAAATCCACATTTCTCCACTACAAATCAACATTACTGTGTTTTAACTGCTCATGCTTCATTTCAATTTGAGAAACTAGATTCATTTGTTATTATTTCTAAATTTTTATGGTGTTTTAGGCAATGACAGCACTGCACTTTGGGGACTGTTTTGGTTTAATGTCATTTGAAAATGATTTTTTTTAAAAGGAGTGATATTTTGCTTTTTTAAATGGAATTACGCATTTTAAAACATTTTCCTGTGGTCTACATAAACTGTAAATGCTATGCTTGGGTCTGAATTCTACATTAATTCAACTCCACAGGTCCATCTTCAAGTCTAGTTGGGTAACCACACCAGGAAGGTCGTTTTGAGCGCTGGCCCCTTAAATGCAAATAAATCCACTTTACACCCCACCCCCTCCAGGCTGTGCTGCTCTGTCCCATTCAACCAACAACTGAACATTTTAGGTAATTGGCTTGAAATTTTGACATATTTTCAGTATGGACTATAACTGCTGCTGCTGACAAACAATTATGGTGTACTCAGAGAAATGTTCGTTGGAAGTACACTACCAGTCAAAAGTTTGAACTTACCTTCTCATTTAAATGACATTAGATGGACTGCAGATAGCAAACAAGTGCTCAGCATCACTGGGAACTGCTTCAAGAGTTTTGGAAAACATTTTAGGTGACTACCTCATGAAGCGCACTGAGAAAATGACAAGAATGTGCAAAGCAGTAATAGAAGCAAAATGTGGCTATTTTGAAGAATCTAAAATATAAAACATGCTTTGAGTTTAACTACATAATTCCATGTGTTCATTCATATGTTTGATGCCTTCAGTGAAAGTCTACAATGTAAATAGTCATGAAAATAAAGAAAAACCAGGTGAGTCCAAACTTTTGTCTGGTAATGGATGTGCAAATGTCGTGACGTAACTAGTTATAGACGTAACAAATTAAGCAGGAATTAAAACGGGTTGTGGAAAATCCACTCGATTTTTGCCAAAATGAACATAAAGATAGCTTTTTAAATGAACTTTTTAAACTATTAGGGTCCCCAAATAAATGTACCAAAGACTAATAAAAATGGGTTTAGCAAAATATGCCCCCGTTAATGGACAAACTACAAACAAGTGCAAATTGAGGTTGTACTACTGAAGTTGGGGGAGAAAAAAAAACATATGACACAGCTCTAGAGGGATGCTAAAGCTCCACATCTGGCTCAGTAGTGGTGGGTTTCAGACCTCTGCCTGATACCGTATCAATATCTGTAATATCTGTAAAGCTTCAGTGCTCTTGCTGTGCATCTCATCTGGTCTCAGTTTTGACTTGGTTTCCACTCCTTGGACACAAACTCTGTAAGTTACTGCATATTCTCTTTCAGTCGCCATCTAATGCCTACTTTTTTCACTTTTCTCAAACTCTAGAATTTCCACCCATATTCAATCTGTGTTTCCCACCATTTGCATGTGAGTGATAGCAGATAGCGTAATAGATAAGCATTTCAGCTTAAACTAAAGCCAAAAAAAAGCTCAATGATTATATATCCTTGTTTTATTAGTGGGAGGTTATAGATTGCCTGTTCTTTTGACTTTGGATCTCTATTCTAATTAGCTCATTTGTCTCTATTGTAAATGTGTCTTTTTATTGTTGGTGCCAGTGACGGCTAGCTTTTGATCAATTGCACAGGGAGGTTCTGCCAGGGACATGCCAATGCAACTGGAATTAGCACTGCTAGCCAATATTACCTTTATGTGACAGTCATGAATTACCATAATGTTTCTTTTGTTGTATAGAATGAAAAATCTGGCAGGTCATCCTAGTCATCCCCATTGAAGACATCAGTCCTCATTAAAGCTATGGAAACAACATCTCTTTCATCCATGGCCTTCACTTTGTTAACCTCATTTCACTCCAAAACTCCCCAAACATGAGTCATGAGCCAGCAGCTGCTTCTGAATAATTGACTGTGGCTTTTAGATGAGCTAGGTCAGGATCAAGACAAAGTTCATGACCTAAATCCCCTTGTGCTACACCAAGATACTGGATAGAAGAGGTTTTTATTTGTGTTGTTGGAGACTATGCCCTTCACAAAGTCTTGAACTATCTTGAGCTTATTTTGATAGGGTCATTGAGTAATGGTTGAAGCAATCCTGGTAAATGTGAGTTGTGATTTTGAACCCTTGTTGGGATAATACAGGAGCATAAATAAACTATGCAACTGCCTTTTTTTAACAGGCGCTCATGTACTCTGGAGAACATCACTAAACCATTAACCTCAATAAAATAGCGGTTGAGTGCGTCTTGAGTTGAGTGAGTCTTCGCTTGTATGGAGTGACTGCTGGATGGTTTGTAACGGATGAATGTGGGTTAAGTGGAGTCAAAAGCTACACGTACGTTAAGATAAAACATTAAGACTATTATGCATCATGGACTAGGAACTGAACTTATATGCAGACAAAGACAGCCAGACAGGAATGGGTTGAATGAGTTTATTATGAACAGGGCTGATGGACAGGCGGGTAGGTAGGCTGGAAAAAACAGGGTCTAGGAGAGGTGGAGGTCAGGCAGACATGGGCAAGAATGGAAAACAGAGCCGTCGGCCAAAGGCTGGGGCGCAGGACTGGTTAAAGGCTGCAGATGAGGCTGGCAGAAGGGCCAGTGTAGAGGTAGCAGAGAATGGGTTTAGGAACAGGTGGGCAACAGCAGGGACGGCCACTCTAGAACAGAAACATCGACATCAATCAACGGAAGCCATAATCCTTCGCTCAGGTTGAGTCATGCTCACAATGCCTGTGATGTAGAGTGAAATCATGTATAATTTGACACATTAGCGTCACAATTCTGAAAGTTATGAGAATTACAGCCTCTTGATCATCACCAATGACCTTCTGGACGTACAGTGATAGAAAAAAAGTTTGTGGACACCTCATGCATTTGTGATATATTGCATTAAGAATCACTTTTTAGTATTGTGACGTTCTCCAAACTCAACTCCCTTCTGCTCTGCTCTGCTCTGTCGTGGTCAAAAATGGATGTTTCAGCCAGATAATGAAACACTTCCAGGGCATGGCATGTTGAAACTGTCCACAATGTAGTTTTGTTGTTTTTACTCTTTACCAATATATTGAAAAAAAAAAAAAAAAAAATTAGTTGTTTGTGTCTGTCTGATGCAGCCACACCTTTTGAAACACGAGATTTTTCTGCAAACATTTCATGATAATATTTGAGATTGTGTAAAATTTTAAGGGTGTCCGAAAACTTTTTTCTGCTACTGTGCATGGTAGTGTGTTTTCCTGCAAAAGCCTTGGTCTTGTCTGTATTTTGTATTTTCCTATGTTCAGGCTGTTTCTTGGAGTTTTACATTGTGTGTGCTTCCAGCCAATCGATAACAGCATGCACGGGCAGGATAACATGAAAAGGAAGCGGCTCCAGTTGATTCTGCTGTTTTCTCTTACTGCGCTACTCATAGTGTGGGTCAGTTCTGTCTGATAGACACAACTCTGAACGAAGTACACACCTCTGTTGTCTTGGAGGACGACTGTCTACTGTCGACTGACTATTATCTCCGCCAAGGAACAGTGGAGGTTATGTTTTCATTGGGGTTTGTCTGTTTGTTTGTTTATTTGTTTGTCTGTCTCAAAAAGTTATGGATGGATTTGGGTGAAGTTTTCAGGAAATGTTGACACTGGCACAAGGAACAAAAAATGATACAATTTTGGTGATCGGGGGGTGGGACACTGATCTGCCTTGGTGGAGGTCTGCCCTCTCTGATTGCTTTTCTAGTTTTAGACTATAAACACTGTGAGAAAAAAATACAAAATAGCATCATATTTACTTTTTAAAGCTTTTTGGTCTCCTGCTTACCCTTCACTGCCATTCAATCTATTGCACGTTCAACCACCATGAGCGAGAATTATTTTGGATGTTACGTTTAAATTGTCTTAGAGATTTAGCTTGTAATATTTAGTGGCATCTAATGGTGACGAGATGGTTCAGATTCCAAACAACTGAATATACTTCTCACCCTCTCCTACGATATCACATAAAAGGTCCTCTCATGGCCCCTCGTTGGCTTGTACATTCTGGGCACTGTTGTTAAGGGAGTAATAACTCTGGTCTACACTCAGAAATAGAAGGCAATAACAACATTGGGTATCACTTGCTATAAAACAGAAAAAAGAAGGTATAAGTGGTGACAAAAACACAACAAATTGTATTTCGAGGTGACTGTACATTAATGAAGACATAATTCTAACTCTTATATTCAATTTCTGCTATTAGAACCCCCTTAAGTATACCAAATCTTGCACACTGACTGTTTGAAAGTCTTAGATGATAACACAAACTATGTCAGATCTCAGAGAGCAGTGACCAGTGATGCAGGAGTAAAATAAAACCGTTTGTCTGGCTAAAGCCGACTGCAGGCCTGATCCTTCATGAGAGGCTGATTTCCATGCTCTAATAAATGAAATCCTCATTATGATTATTGATATTTAAAAGAAAAATCAGCATCTTTGTTTCCTGTTCACCGTCTGTGATCATAGAAGATCCAGGTTGGTTCAACAGCAAATGTAGCACAGTGACTTCTTGCTTCTTGTCTGCCTGTAGATCATTGGTTGTGGGAAGCCTGGAGGTTTTTTCCCTGACAGACAAAAGAATACTGGCAGCTCCTGTTCAACATGCAGGCAATGAGGCAAACCTACTTGAAAGGCAAGCAGTGCACTCCAACAGTGTGCACACGTATTGCACTGTGTGTGTGTGTGTGTTTGGGCGCAAGAGAAAGAAATTTGACCCGTGAACACACATCTCCCTGTGCAGATGTAAATCTGACAGGCGAGGTGTGTATTCAGCCACGCAACAGCTGCCAAGTAGCGTGATAAGCTCTCACCCGTGTGTAGCTATGGGACAGAAAGAGCTTTAGTCAATGCATAACTGGCGCGCAAGTATGTTTATGCATATGTGCAAACTGAAAAGAAGAAGGAAGACAGAAAATGATGGAGGGAGGATGGGAGGCAAAATGATGTATGGAGGTTGGAATTATTCCCCAGCGGTGCTGACATCTGCAGGTGCATCACATATTTAGTGGGATTCTGATAGAGCGAACGGGCTGCAAACACCACGATAGAGCAAACGGCAGATGCACGGATGTGTTTAAACGTGGTTGAGGCACTGATGTCAGACAGTTGTATACGTATGTAGAATACAAGGTGCACAGGTGGCATCTTAAAACACTCTCAACCATCGTATATATCTGTTTTTATTCATATTAATACTCTGTTTGTATTAAGTTACATAAGATTATTACAGCAATAACAAGTATTCTTCTAGGGGTCCAAGCAACATATTAAAATATCAGTGACAACAACCTACAATGGATGGATGGAGGGACAGATGAGTGGAAGAATAATACAGGGCTGTTCAAAAAGAATGAACCAATTTCAATATTTTAATAAGGAAAAGCAATAGAAAACTCCAGTCAAGTCACCTGTATTCTACTCACAATCAACTTTTATTTCCTGTCTTACAAGTGTTCAATGTGGCCACCACCTGCAGCACGGACAAACATCAATGCGATAAGAGAATTCCTCCCAGACACGTATCAGCTTATCACAATTCACTGAGTTAATCGCTGTTGTTATTCAATGTTTAAGATCATCAAGGTTAGTGGGTAGTGGTGGAACATAAACACAATCTTTTACGTATCCCCTCAAGAAAAAAATCACACACGGTGAGGTCTAGGGATCTTGCAGGCCAAGCATAAAGAACAAGGTCTTGGGCCCCCTTCCGACCAATCCATCGCTGGGGCACTTTTTCATTTTAAAAAGCTCAAACTTAGAAAACTCCTCTTTCAAATGGTCACTGACTCATTCCATGACGATGCTTGAGAACTGAAGCAATGCATCATGAAATCGGTTCATTCTTTTTGAATAACCCTGGAGATAAACTAGGGCTGCACGATTAATCGATTTTAAATCGAAATCGGATTTTTTAATTAGGACGATTTTTAAAAAAGGGAAATCGTAAAATCGATTTCATCTCTCTCGTGCCTGGGGGCCGCGCGCTTGCGGGCTCCCGTAGGCTCCTCCTCCTATCAGTGACAGCGGTCTGTCACAGAAGTCCGTCTAATGACCGGACTTTAAATGTGTTCATGAGCCCACAGTACTTATAGCAATGTAAGCTGTGGCTTCACGCACGGATCCCAGAACTGAAATATAACTGCATGCGGATCACTCATCTTCCGTTGTCCCGGATCCGTACCGTACTGTCTTCTTCCGATCCGGGTCTGGGTCTCGGGGTCATCAGCCTCAGCAGAGGAGCCCAGACAGCCCTGTGCCCACACACATCCACCAGCTCCAGGGATAGAATCCCTCCAGCGTGTCCTGGGTTGGTCTGTTCCACGCACAGATCCCCCAGTTTAACTAGAACCGCATGTGGATCACTCATATTAACGTGGTCCACGCACGCACGACTGGTGCCTGTCACTGACTTACGTTGGTATCCCTTCTGTGGGCCCAGATACCCAGAAAAAATAAAAATAAAAAAATTAATTAATTAATTAATTTATTTATTTATGTATTTTTAATAATTAATTTAGTTATCTTACTTGCTAAATTTCTCATTCACAAGTGTAAGTTCTGTAACACAAAACCAAATATTATGTATTTTTTGAAATATGTTGAACTTTATTTAAAGCTGTTAGATAAATCTGGAAACAAAGGCAGGTATAAAAAAGGTATAAAAAACATACGTATTTGCTCTGATTTGGACATTGTATTATATAGTGTATTCCCCCTGGCAAACTTATGTTATTTTCTTGTTGTATACATTGTTTGTATACTCTGCTTCATTCAATAAAGATTTAATTAAGAAAAAATAAACTTCTGTGGGTTCATCACGTGATATCATCACAGATTTGAGGTCAGAGCAGTGCCTTGCATTGTGGGCGGCTCACGAAAACAACATGCTGACTTCTGTTGTCTTTTCTAGTTTTACCCAAAAATCAAAATCAAAATCGAAAATCGAGTTTTTAGAGGAAAAAATCGGGATTTTTTTTTTTTTTGCCAAAATCATGCAGCCCTAAGATAAACTGACACCAGAGTGGATTATCTAGTTGATATACAATTTGGTATCACATCAAAACAACCCTAACAATGCCAACCTCATTACAATACATAACTGATTCTCAGTACAGTAATACTAGTTTACAATATATACTTAATAAAATCTCTCTGCTCTCACTACTTAGTTAAATTTGGTGGTCGGTTGTGTCTATACCGTACAGTTTTCTTTTAAGCATTCTTTTTTTATGGATATGGTTATATGATCCAGTACTGTGTCTTAGTCCATGCAGGTTTGTTGTTTTTGCAAGGTTGAAATAAACATATATATATTTATTTCTCTTTCTGTTTTCTTCAGATACAAGAAAATTCAGCAAATATGTGCACATCCTTAAATCACATATTGTCTGAACAAAAGGATTAAAGACGTGTTAAGAGCAAAGGAAGGTCACACCACATAGTTTGGTTTATAGAAGCTGTTTTTTCCCTTAAACTTGAGTTTTTACTGCTGCTACATACTTCACATATAGATCATCAGATTGTCTTAATACAGAGGCTGAGAAATACATTCAGTAGGTGTGGTCAGGGTGTGATTTGTTGGGGGGGATGGATGGTTTTTACATCCCTTTTTCTGCTCAATGAATTTCATCCTTGGGGGAGATAACCAACCAACTGAATTAACAGGGAGGTTGTGACAGTTTTCTTACACCTATATCCTACATTACTGGCACCTGAACCAAACTGTCCGTAGTCTCAGAATTCATGAACGTCCCCATGCACTGGGGCACTGTAAAGGGGGGGGGGGGGGGTTAAACGTGACCTAATGGGGCAGAACTTTTGCCCTGTTCCATATATTCGTATCAACATTACCTCTATATCTGTTTTAGTCTTCCTTCATAACCAAATATCTATCAAACCATCTATCTTATATCCCTATACATTTATCTACAGCACTGCCCTGCTGTTTGTGGGTTGATAAGTTGTTTGTGTAAACTGGTCGGTGTCTCCTCCCCCACTTATCTTTCCCCAGAGATGATTGACAGCTGGACTTTCTGGCTCTAATTGGTGTTGGCAGTAATGCTCAGAGATGATTGGCAGAGGTGTTGCTAGCGGTGACAGGCTCATCAAATCGCAGTGGTTGAAAAGCATTACAGGGTTATTATAGCAGTCAGAACCATGTGACCTCAGCTTGTATTGCTTATATGTTTTCCTCTTTGTTTTACAGTATTAAGTTGTCCAACACCTGTAACTTGTGTCAGGTTGATGGATTTGAGCGTTTGCACTGAAGGGCGTCTGTTGAATCTTCCATGTTTATCCAACCAAATCGTTTACTTGGAGGCTGTGTAATAATTTTTTGTGGGTCTGTCAGTACAGGCAGCTACTGTTAATATGAAAATATTTATTACTGCACATATAAAAGAGTCCCAGTTTAAACCAATTGGCCACTGTTTGTGTTTAATAATCCATTTGTTAACACTTAAAGTACTGTTAACCACAAAAAGCTCAGTGATATCAGTAGGTTTAATAGCATTTTCAGCTCTTATGGCTAATTTAAATCACATAATGAAGCATCACAAACAGGAGTGCAGCCACTGGCATTTGTATTCATCAAACTAATTAAGTGAACTTAAGTAATTACTGGTAATTCATGTTTACGCCTTGCATTAGCCTAATACCATTGCAGTGACTATCCAGGGGAGCCAGTGATAAGACATGAGCTCCCCTGGCAAAAAACATATTGACAATATGCTATTTTTTTTTTCTTTATCCTCATCTTAATGGATTGGACATAAAGTAGGGCTATTATTGATATATGACTAACACATTAGTCTGACTGAATGAAACCTGAAAGAAATGCTTTATAAATGTATCTGGCCAGATTTTCTGCAGCAGAAATTACAGGAATGAAAACACAGTAGATAATTTCATGTTCATTTCTAAATAACATCTTCTGGTCAGAAATGGCACAATAGCAAGATGATTTTTCTCGTCAATTTTACGATTATTAACTGTTATTACTGAATTAAACAGTGTGTCTCTTCACACATCTGTGGTGATGAAAGATGAGTAGCAGCAGCTGCTTTTCATTGTATAAATGTTGTCATTTCTGACCCTGGAAACCTGAGCTGAACCAAAAACCCATGGTATAGTTAGTTAATATTCATTAGTTATGTTTTTTTATGGAGATTGTGTAACCGAGGCATTCACTGCATATTATTAAGAGTCTATAGTGTTCATGCATGTGTATCTGGTGGGTGCTGACCCTTGTTTTTGTTATTAACTCTTCGTTGTTTGTGGATGATGAGAAATGAGATATGGATAACGTCTGCCTCGCCGAGAAGAGGATTTATTCTGTATAAAGCACATGAAAATCGGTACAGCAGCTTCATGGGGTGGGAGCTACTGCATTTACCACATAGAACCAAGGAAATGCATAAGGGTGCTTTTACGAAACTGGTCCCTAAAAACAGGACAGAGGGGCTGATAATTCAAACAAGATGTAGACTAATGTTATGAAGCAAATTTGAAAGCGTAATATTAACTGAGATAAAAGAGAAACAATTTTTCAGATGTAACACATTTTTATTTGATGTACACATACAAAAATATGTATGTAACATGGTAAAAAGGACACAAAAATTACATGCTACTATGTTTTTTAAATATCTTTTTAGTCTCTCATTGGTACATTTTGGGAATTGAACTAATTACGCAAGGCAGAGTGTTTCGCAAAAATGACCGCTGTTGCAAAATCACTCATGATTTATTTGTGTTTAAAAGGGCAGGTTCTGCGTGTAATGTGAGTGAACACGATGGGTAACATGCAAAACCTGGAATGAGATGGCCAATTCATGAAAAACCCATGTCTGGATTAGAAAAACCACTAGGATCGTCAAAGTTAACATCGTCTTTATTTATAGCGGTATATAAGACCATTTCAAGTCATGTTTTCCAGATCAAATGCACTGACACCTTGGTAGCCTTTCCTGTCCCAATTTTAGTCCTATTTTTGGTCCCAATATTTGATTAAAAATTCATTAATTTTGGGATGGCTCAGAGCAAGGGTATACATTTTTTTGCATTTATCTGAGGTCATTATTCGGTACATCCTGGGGGGAAATGTGTCTAAATTTCTCTTTTATAATTGGGTCTAAAAAGCTGGTAAAGTGCAGGGTACCAAAATAAACCCATTTTCATGGGAAGACCCATAAATAAATAAAGTGATAAAACAAGTAAACCTGTTCAATAACACAAAACACATCTCCCACAGACTGTGCAGTTTCAATCACAATGTCCAATTTAAGAAATATCTTCCAATCCATCCACATCAATATTTAGTATTTCAATAAAACATTTATGCACAGACTCACATACCTGTGGAAAAAAAAGCACACATGAAAATCAGTACAACTTCTCATTACCACTTGCCCACAAGCACGTCTTTGAAACTTATTACATTGAAACAGAGGAAAAGAGACATTTTTAGCAAAATATATCAGTAACTGAATGTAAAAACAGGTGTCTACAACCACTGTCATTTATCAAACTACATGTGTTTTATATGTGAATCAGTGTTTTGAACAGTGTTTCCACATTCACTACAGAGCGGTAGACCATAGAGGGGGTCACATCTGAAAAGCTGAGAAACAGCATTTTACATGCATTATTGAAACGTATTTATAGGATTAATGGTTCAGAAGTTAATGTATATTTTAGATTAGTAGATGCTTTTGGTCATCGGGGGTTGGTTTGGTCTTTGAGGGTTAAATTGCTAAACATATGTATGTCAATGATGTGTAATTCAAAGGTGATCAAAAAATAACTTACAACCATTGACTGTAATACAATTTTTATGAGTTTTTATGAACATTTATGTAGTAAGTAATTTAAATATAGAAAAATACTTGGTTTTTTTTGAGACTATTATGATAAATGGTGATAAATTGCCTAGGAAAGGTTAAATGTAGAGATGTAGAAATGTAGAGATACAAATATGTAAATATAAAGACTACACAACTGGAAAGTCGCTGAGGTGACGTCATCGTTACTTTCTCCAGACTCTGAAGATGTCTCTGCAACTTCAACATTACCAGACATTTTAAATGATGTTTCATCTCGCTCTTGAAGACTAAGGTAAAATATGCCAAGGTAGTGGTCGTTTAGGTGTTAGTTACATGTATCATGAGGAGAAATGACGTACATGGTTTTACATTACATAAACTAGGCCTACATGTTTCTTCACTGCCACTGTCTTGTCTCATAAATTGCGACTTTCTTGTTTTCTAAAATTACCTTCTAAATTAACAAACATATCTGTTAGTGGTGACAGAATCTAAACAGGATTTTAAAAACTATTTGTCTCTCACCATTAACAGTCGTCCATATATGCATTTTCCAAATTCCCATGGGGCACACCACACAAGTACTCACGCAAGTAAGCGTAACCTCATGGAAGAACTACCACACTGTTGTCTGCTTTATGACTGGAGCTTCATCAGCTTTTCTCTTTTAAAAATTCAACGCAATCAATAGCACAAGTAGGGATGGGAATCGAGAACTGGTTCTTTTTGAAAACTGGTTCCCAGTAGCTCAATTCCTTGGAATCGTTTGCCTGCCTGCTTAATGATTCTGCTTATCGATTCTGCCTTCGTTGCGCATGCATGATGACATCACACTCACACTGCATTGTTTTGGTCAGAACATAGCCAACATAGTGTTGAGGCAGAAACACTCCAAAAAGATGACACCAGGGCCAATTGTAACACTTGCAAAGCTTCCATTTCTTCAAAAGGGTGAAATTTCTCCAATATGCTCAAACATTTGTCCAAACAGCATGTGATTAATTTACAGGAATGTCACATATTTGATATGCTCCTCAGCGACGCTTGTGAATCTAGCGGCAGAGCGAACACCAGGCCATCATCTGGGCCCGGTTCCAGTGCGGTCAACAAACGTCCTGCCCCCTCAAATAAAGTTTCCAAAGGTAGGGAAACGGAAATGAGGTGCACAGTAACAGGAGACATAGAGGAAGTAGTAAAGCATTTTAAGTTTAAATGTCACTGTATGGTACTCCCCCCCAAACCGGGCCCAACGTCATCTGTTATTATTATTTGTCGATACTGTATTTGTTATATTTTCTGTGCAGAGATGGAAATATAAAAGACAGTTAATGCAAACACACCCATTTGTACTCTTTTATTCCCTCACCCAATGAGAATTGATAAGAGAATCAATAAGGAATCGGATCGATAAGCAAAATCGATAATGGAATTGGAATCGTTAAATTCTTATCGATTCTCATCCATTAGTACAAGACAAGTGCACTTGCTTTTAGCTATTTGCTTCTTGCCACCATACATTTTTTTAAATATTACTCTCTGGATGGATATGACATCTGTTCTGTTTTTCTTTATGTTTAGATTGTTTTGAACCTGCCTCTTACGCTACCTCTCGTCCCGGTCATCCATGTTCAGAATCCTAATGAACCTTCATCTGAGACAGAACCACTTTTGTCCTTCACATGAAAACCAGTCAAAGTGATGCAGGCCTATAAACAAGCAAATAGATTTTTTTTTTTTTTTTTACTTCTCCATCCTTAGTTGATACCACATTTCCAGTGTGCATGGATGTCGCTTCACTCATCTGGCATCTGACACATTAGCCTTTATTGCTCTGTAATTGTGATTATAGTCATCATAACACCCTCCACCTCATTTGCACATTCTGACTCATACGATGAAACACTCTTTTCAAGGTGTTTTATTAGTGGCCAAGAAAATATGATCTCATCACCAACTGCTGAAGCTTTCCTGTACCTCTGCCGCTCATTTAATGTCTGTCTTTCTCCTCAAAGCTACTCAAAGCAAGGTGAATGGGATTTGGGCAGTATTTTCATAAAAAATGTCCTTTTACTGAGCCTTTAAGTCGTGTAATGGGTGATTGAAGTAAGGGGAAGAACAAGCTCAAAGACTCTGTTTAGATGTTTGTTGGTCAATGAGGAAGGACATTTCAGCGAAGTGTGGCTAATGGTTTAATAGTTAAATCTATGCAATGCCTGGATTTATTGTCTCTTTTTTTTGACCTTTTTTAATTTTAATCATTGGGATGTGATCGCACAGGCAGCTCTGCTCCCATGATGTCTTTCTTTATGAACAAAGTCTATATTCAGCACATCAGTTTGTCTTATTGTCATGTCACAAAGAAGCCACATCAGCTTCTAGTTGACGGCAGACTTCGGCTTTGTTGGTTGTTTTTAAACCTGCAACGCTCCTTGTTTCACTGTGGGTGCCAGACAGCAGAGAAAGAGGAATGAATAGGAGAGTCTAGGCAGGCGATAATAGTGTTTGTTTGATCAATTTCACATTTCTCTCCCCCAGAGCTTACTGTTGTTGTTGTTTGTCACTATCTTTCAGCAATGAGAGAGATACATTTCCCTTCAATGCAACCTGTGCCAGCACAGGCCAGACATTTTTTAGAGTTATTGAGAGAACAGTGGTGTCTATTTACTGTTCTGATAGCCCGGCTCCATTTAAGGGATGTGGGAACAATATCCCACATCTGCTCTCAGGTTCAAAGAGGCATGAACATATTCATATTAATCTGTCATTGTAGACTAGTATTAATGCCAAAGTCACATATCTACGCTTGCACAGTTTTCAGGGTTTATTCTACATTTGTGGAGGGCGTATGTGGCATGATAGCTTTTTTATTGTTGCATTTTCACACCAGTATTATAAAGATATATAGACAAAAGCACAAAAGGCCAGGCCAGTCTAGTATCTTTTATGTCCACAGGGGTAAAGATCCCAGCTTTGGTGCTGTGCAAAAAGATTGTAATCTAACCACACATGTTTTTTAACAAAGTTTCAGAAATAATAACCAAACATTTGAACATACTAACATATCATAAGACCAGACTAGACTAGATGCAGACATTAATACAAATTCCTTGAATAATACAGTAGAAGTTTGGGGTTCTGGGTCCTCTGATTTCCACTGGAATCAAAACAGGAAATATAGGGTATTTCTCCTGTTACTGTCCAGGATCACAGAGCTGATAAAGTTCTGGAGTAGAGTTAGGTGAGCGCCTTCACTGGCAGCTAACTGTTCTTAAAGCGTTAATTGCTTATTGCTAATGCTAGTTGATGTGTTTCTATTAGGAGTGGTAAAATGCAGACTGGATTTTCCTACATAGGTAATAAAGTGAGTAAACCTTTAGCCATCTGGTTTTCTCAGTGTATTCAATACTGAGAAAACAGTCTGGAAGTGCTCCATTCGCTGTGACTTATGCCCGATCTATTTCATACCGAACCAATCACAAGTCTTGGGGGTGGGGGTTTCACAATGCGACATACGTACTGACTTCTTTTTGTCGTGAGTCAAAGTCAGTTCCAGTCCGCAAATCTCTTTACAGCTGTTTTCGGTTGCTTGATTCAAAAATAAGGATTGAATTACAGATTACACCTTGTATTCTTAAGTTTTTCTGACAAAAGCCTTATCTGTGATTGGTTTACTCGGCGCCTGTTAGTCGCGTCTTCATATTTGGATGCAAGCCCCGCGATTCCAGATGGATTTCTTATTGAGAAAGACGGATGGTTGGCTAGGCTAATATTCAGTACAGTCATAAAAAGCAGAATTCCAGCACACAGTTGCTAGAGGCAAGAGAATTGCTAACAGTTAACGGGTCTAACACCTTAACAGAATAACTTTTGCTGGTAACGCAATTCAGTATCGATGTTAAAGGGTCATGTGGAAGGAGAGCAGTGAGTCACAGAAGGATATGTAGTGAATGATAAGACCCAATTAGGCCGTGAATGTAGGCGTTTGCATCAGAAGTCTCCATTTTTGTCTAACACCTCTGGTATTTCCAAACTAAACTAGTGTCTCCATTGTTTCCATTTTTGAAATGTCAATACTTTGGACTAATGTGGATATTAGATGTAAACAGAGCAAAAATTCTGCATTTTAAAACATACTCTAATTCTTGTCATGGTTGTGAAAATGACTGGTCTGTTGTAGGGGTATAACAGTTCAGTTGTTTGTACTGAACCATTTCGGGGCCTTCAGTACAATACAGAGGTGTACTGAATTAATACATGTAGCCTGTGTGAAGAACACAAACATTCGCCTTAAGTTTCCACACAAAAACATTGAAGTGAACGCACACAGTATGAGCAGGGTGGCCGCAAGTGGAACCCATGTGCAAAATTTGATATACGAGACAGACGTCTAAGCAGTCCACACACCATACACATGCTGAATGTGAACCAGTATGGCAGCTCAGAGCAGTGTCACAGGTACAAAGCCAGAGTTGGAAGACCATTCGTGTTCTGTAAGGTCTCCGATTTGGGAGCATTTCGGATACCCTGTCAGTTATGTCAATGGAGAGACAAGTCGACAAAACAAGAGTGGTGTGCTGGCATTGTTTCGTGAAGATCGGTTATATTTAAAGTTTTTTTTTTTTTTTCAGTTTTCTCTTTGTTTTAGTGTAAAACAAAGTTAAATTACATGAAGATGTTGACATTTATAAACTATTCTTTCACAAAAAATGTGAAAAACCTGAACAAATATGAACACCCTGAAATGTTTTAATATTTAAAGTTTTTTTTAAATGAAATTGGTTTCCTTTACTGTACCAAAAATGTATTGAAAGTGTATTGAACCAAAGACCCCTGTACCAAAAACACACTGAAGCGAAATTTTTCTGTACTGTTACACCCCTAGTCTTTTGGTGTCTTGGCATTTCTTATTGTCTTGATCTTTTTGTCTTAATCTTGAGCTTCTCAATCTTGCCGTCCTTCTGGGCACCTGCTTTGTGACACATGTAAAACCCCCAAAATGTTATATTTCACAAAATATGGATAAAAGAAAAAAAATGGTGTTGTCCAAGCTTGTATCAGTGCCATTCTCATTCACTCAACTATTTCCTAACATAGCTAACATAAAGGAGGTGGTTGGTCAAACTCCTACACAGGTTCCCTTCATTTAACCTTAGAGCTTCATATGACCTTCGTGATCAATTTTTCATCAGATCTGTAAAACCTGAGTCATTGCCTAAGTATCACATAACAGTTAGTCTGTCCGCTCAGGTGTTTTGTGAACTGCAGCAGTTGGCTGTTTCTCTAAACTTGTAATCCACTCTTTGGCATAAAAGTCAGACAAAATTGAGACTGAAAAACTTTGGGTTGTTATAATAAAGCACTTCATTCCATAAATTACTGTCTAAATGCTAAACTGAAAGGCTAAATGGAAAAGCACAACAGGAAGCACTGTGGTGATTGATGGGCTGAGATGTAAGTAAGACCGGATACAGCGAATATAGCAATTAGATAAAAATGAGAGAAAGAAGCAAACTACTGTGTACTGAATTATTAGCCATTAGTGCTAGCAGAGGATGCCCATTAATCTGCTAAAGTCAGCTCAGCTGTATGCGAGATAGAGCCATGGCTCGTTAAATCAACATGTCTTCATTAGCTTGGATTTCATAGGGTCTACTGGAGGCATTAGAGCTGGGATTTATGAAATTTATAGCCATTGTCCTGACTCAGAAATGGGTACTTTTGGCCATTGTCTGTTAATGTTTCCCCAAGAAAACATCTGAGATAGTTTTCTGGGTTTGCTTTATCAAAATAACTGTCAGACCTTTGAGACGGTTACCATTTTTATTGGTGCACACACCCTTAAGCTAAAACTAAACTATCACACATAAACTTTTACACTTTTTTGTAGAATAAAGTGACACATTTAAAGGGGGTTGTAGATAAATTTAAAGTTTTTTTTAAGAGATGAGCAGAGTTAGCGTGTGATCCTTTGATTAGGGTTGATGGTGCTGAGTCAGGCTGACTTTGCAAATCCACCGAGTCCCCTGTCAGTCCATAGCTTTTGTTTTCTCTGCTTCAGATTAAGGTGGTGTCTACACTTGAAATATTTATTCATCGGATAAAACTGGCTGTCCTCTTTTCAGCTGAGAGGAGGAGTTCTCATAAAGTTCAAAGCTGCTGTGAGAACGAGAGAAAAAAAAATCTAAATGGCTTTGTACCTTGTACTACTGCATATATTTTAGCATGACAATTATTATATGAGAACAGTTTTGTATACTTATGCATTTAGACTGCACCTTAGGTTTTTCATTTGAGTTGTATTTTTAGTCTGGATGCCCAAAAAGCATAAGCATTTTATGTGAGTTGTCTGTTTATTTATTTGTAATGGATTATAGAAAATAATATAACATATAACATTATGCAGCTCAAAATCAAGAGTAGTCTTTCAAAACAAGCTTTAGTGTTGTTCGAGAAAGCGGCAACTGGTGTTATACAAGTGGAACTGTATTATGGAGGTCATATCTGAATGTACAAACATCACATATTAAGGTAAAGCTGAATAAAATTGCATTGAAAATGAATACACAAATGTATAAAAATGAGTAGAGAATCTAAGCAGGTGTACATTATGAGTGGATGTGGAATCTTCTTCCACTCTTCTGGGTCTGAGTTGCCGGGCTAACAGCCTAAGCAGAAAAGCTCAGACTTCCCTTTCCTATCCACCTCCACTAGTCCCTCCAGGGGGTCACCGAGGGGTTCCCAAGACATCTGAGAGATGTAATCCCTCCAGTGTGTCCTGGGTCTGCCCGGGGGGTCTCCTCTCAGTTGGACATACTTGAAACACCTCACCGGGGAGGCATCCAGGAAGCAACTTGAACAGATGCTCAAGGAATCTTTTTTTCCAATGCTTGTATCCACAGTCTTGTTCCTTTGGTCACTATCCACAACTCGTCACCATAGATGAGGGTAGGAACGTAAGTAGATTGGTGAATTGAGAGCTTTGTGTTTTTGGTTCAGCTCCATTTTCCACAGCAGACCTACACACTGTCTGACCACCAGACCTTTATAGGGGAGCCTCTCCTCCAGGCCCTGGTTTCCCTTTCCTGGATGAGGTCTTGGACATTCTTTTCATAAGGGTCCCTTAACAGTCTGATCAGGTTCATACTGTCTACCGAAGTTAGATAAATTGATCGATTAATAAGTAAATAAAGATTCCTTGTTTCTTTTTTGTCGAACAGATTAAAAAAACAGTACAATTTTTTTACCTTTACATGTTTCAGCCTTTTCAGAAGGGTCATGTGATGAACTGTACCTTTTGTCTGGCAAACCTGGATAAAACAGCTAAGACACATCACAGGAACATCATGTGACCCTTCTGAGGCATGCTACAGGTGCAGCCGAAACATGTAAAGGTAAATAAATATATACTTTTTTTTAATCTGTCTGACAAAAAAGAATCAAAGATTCTTTATACTGTTGAATCCCTCCTAGTCCGGCCCCTCCCTTAGGACCATTTAACCTTGGGAGACCCTACCTGGAGCGATATGCACCTGATGATATAGCTCCTAGTACCACCAGGGCATGCAAATCCCTCCACCATGATAAGGAGGGATGTGTTTTTTAGCTGAATACAGTATGTAGTCCTATGAGTGAGAGTAGTAATGATGCTTACCCAGTACAGCTGCATTCCTTGTATTGATAAAACAACAGAAGCATAACAAAAATAGAGGATTGATCGTTTGTGCTGCCTATTTCTGGAGCAGTTGTGTTGTTTTGAGGGGTTTGTGATTCTAGAAACCAGAGAAAAAACACAAACACCAAGATAGGATAGTAAGCCAATAATAATGCTGTGCTGTGTGGTACAGGTTAACTACGATCCACAAAGACTGAGAAAAACACACAGCGCACACTATAACATTCTAAAACCAGCCACTGACAATTTGGCGAGCTGAGTCACCACCTACGCCATCAACTGATGAGTCAAGCTGAGGCGGGTCAATTCATACTGCTGCAAACTTTACATGCAACATTCTAAAATGGTTTTGTTTTGATGTTTTGCCATAAACGGTCTGAGGTGAGAAGAAAGGAAAAGAAATGTACAGAAATAAAAAAAAAAAAAAGACTGAGTGGGAATAGACTTCAGAAAGTTGATGAAGTTTGCCAAATAATATGCCCCGTACAGAGTTAAATGTGGAAAGCAAACCTTCACAGGAGGATTCAGAAACACACTGTCTAAATAATGGAAACAAAAATTGAGCAGATATAAAAGGCAGCTTGTCTCCACATGGAAGGAGTAATGTGGGCAGCATGTTAGCACAGCAGCATTATGAGTACGAGTCTACATTTGAGGAGTCATACTGGGCTTAGGGTTACCTGTGTTTTGGAAGTACTGACAACCCAACACAATCACTGTAGCCACCCACAGAAAACCAAGAAATACACCTAAATAAGTCTAAAAATATTCTACGCATGTATCGTGACTGACACACAGCTGGTGTAGACAGGTGGATTGATTAAAACAGTTATGTGACACGACTGAATAAGCATGACCAAGCATAAAGCTAACCTGAGAGTTTAACCCTTTAACAACCACAGTCTCTCCGGCGCTGCATTTTGCACTTTACAGCACTCAAATTACTGTAACTCCTGAACTTTTTGTGCAATCCACAAAATTCAAATGGTATCGAAAGGCTGAGATCTGGAGCTGTCCGACACTATATAACACTTTATGGCAGCAATGTGGGGACTGTATTACAAGTAGAAAGGATCTGTTTCAGAGACTTCCACACAGGATAAGAAATGCCTGGAAATAACAAAAAATATGAAGCCATAATATGGATACTGAATGTTTGAGGCCGAAAAGAGTGTTTGGACAGGTCTAAAATAGATGAAAGTTTATTTTTTCAGTCTCAAAATGTTTTTTTTATGGACATTTAGAGTTGTTTCTGATAATAAATATGCTAAAAGCCCAATTAAAACTCATGGTTTTAAACATCTATTATTTATAATAATTAATGGCCAGATATTGAAAGTTAAGTTCTTCCTGAAAACAAAGGTGCTAAAAAATTGTCAGAAAAGACATTTTCTGACACTTTCATTGCAAAGAAAACATGAAGACACTCTGGCAGCCTGTTATGATAGTCTTAAAAGGGTTAAGTAGATGACAAGAAGAGAACTGAGTCACTCATTTTGGGATATTATCAGATATTATACAGCAGTTACTTGCTCCCTTTAATGACTTGACTGGAGAGTCTAGTCAGCTTCAAAGGTCACCACAGACATTAGATCAATCATCTTTTGTGTGGATTCAGAAAGATTAGCTTGATGAGTAAATTCACACTTATTTGCCCATTTTTGGCCAGTTGAAACAGTAAAAGACATACATTTTCACTTTATTCCTGGCCTCTATCTTATCACCTACTGCAACGGATGCAAAATAATTCACATTATACCTTCATCTACATTTGAAGACATGCAATTACTGTACGACAAACACTTTACGTTCACTATTTATGAGCAGGAATGCTTTGCAGTGCTTGAGCATACCTCATATGTGGGCAATTTATTGGCCCTCATGCCTGGCAGGCCAGAGATTAATGAGCTGTTTGTTGCGTACACACATTCTCCACGCCTGTATACTCGCCGACCACATGTTTCCAAGCAATGTTATTGGGTTTTCTCACTTAGTAAAAAAGTAGAAAGCATTTCACCGCAGTGTTCAGGTGAGATATTGTACCTTCACCTTCTCAATTTTCCGCTTCTGCAGCTTCAGGAGAATGTGTTCATACTGTAGGTGCCTTTCATCTCCTGGGTCGGGATGGTTATGCCTGTTAATATTGGCGCTCGAGACAGGGATAACAAGTAAAGTAAAAGTCTTGGAAGGGTTGATGTCAGTGTAAGAGAAAGAATAGAAAGTGAAAAGAGACAAAGTACATGTTTAATCATGCTGACGTCTGAAGGACTTGAATCAGCCCCAGTGATTGGTGACCTTTTCATTGTAATTTTCCGCAAATCTGTATTTTTTAGATGGCATTTTGAGCTCCTATATAAAGATAATGCGCACACTCCTGAGGTATATGCTGTTTCTCCAAAATAACATTGCTGTGTGGCAAATAGAAAGTGTCAAGAGAGCTCAAGTGTTCTTTTTCTTTTTATTTGAGGCTTTTGAGGGCAAGTGGTGGCTGTGTTCTGTTTAAAATTTCAGGAGTGACAAGGCTGTTGGAGAAGTTATAGGAAGAGAGGAAATGGAGTGATGTAGGGTCAGTGCTGCTGATGGTGAACTTACACTGAACTCTAACTGGAGGAATTACAATAGTGCAAAGTTGGCGTATCACTTTCTGCAACAGCATTATGTCGGACCATTGGTTTGGTGTCTGAACAGCTTCTGCCTTCAGTTAAGTGCAGCAAGTAATGACCGTATTTATCTGTATTTTAGCAAATGTCTGATTAAAACAGGCACATGTGTGACTACGTACCTATTTTGTGCAAATAGTAGTGCTGATCATTAAGCATGGTAGTGCACTTGTTGGCACTCTTACCTCAGAACATGAAGCATCTGGGGCTGATTCCCATTTAGTGGTCTTTCTATGCGTTTTCGTGTTCTTTCTACATGGTGCAGGCTTCCTGTAGGTCCTCCAGTTTATGCTAGGTGCATTCTCCTGTCAGTGCCCTCAACTGTAGTACTGGCATAGATCTGCAGTTGATTCTTAGCCGCCTTTACTTTATATCAGGGGTGTCCAATCCTGGTCCTCAAGGGCCGGTATCCTGCATGTTTTAGATGTATCCCTCTTCCAACACACCTGATTCAAATGGTAAGCCTATCATCAAGCTCTGCAGAAGCCTGATAATGACTGTCAGGTGTGCTGGAAGAGGGATACATCTGAAACATGCAGGATACTGGCCCTCGAGGACCAGGATTGGACACCCCTGCCTTATATGTACTAGGACAGAGTAAAGCAAAAGCAGAAGTTCCCTATGGAGACAATAAGAGTAATTTTTTTAAGAAATCACAAAAGTCTATCCCTGCTGTTTGTGTTGCTACAGCCAAGTTTTTCTCAAGAGGTTGGATGTCATTACTTTTAGGATTTGCCAGCTGAAAGCACAGTCACTGCTGTCCCCAGGAAACTATTAAAAATGAAAACAGCACCTTTCTGTAGCAATGGGTTTTCTGTAACAGAGATCTAATAAAGTAACTATAAAAGGGTACATTAGTTCAGTGTTAGCATTAGGTAGAACGAAGGCTTAGCTCCTTAGCTTTTCTTGTAAAAATTGCACTTTGTTCTTTCATTTAAAGTACACAGACCACCTTCAACACACCACTGGAATAGTGAGACTACCTCTTTGTAGTGATAGTTTGTCCAGTCAGTGGATTATAAACATGCCTTATATGTCAACGTGTGTTTGGAAGGTTCAGTATGTCAGGTTAAGTCATGCTTTTGTGCTTCTGCAATGTTTCTGTTTGAGTCTGTGCTATGAACTGGTTGTTGGTTGACATTAGGTAACTCCATTTCTAAGCCGATGACTGTCGCAGTTGTCTACATCCATAATAGCCTTTTCATTATTGTCTCCATAGAGGACGGGGGCAGATTTTTCCATGAGAATCCTTCCACTCACTCCTGAATTCATCAACACTATTATGAGCTTTGAAGTGAAGTTGACTAACAGTACATTTTCCGAGAACAATACAGGTTCGCACACAAATAAGCACACGAGTATGTGCAAATCTTCCATATCGAGCTTGTAAAACTGGCTTCTTGAGCATTAACCCATGAAGACCCAGAGGTACTTTTGTGGCAATTCCAAAATAGTTTTTTCTCTGTTTAACTTTTCTTAAGTAATTTATCACCATTTACTATAATATCATGCTCTGTGTTTTGCTTTTTTTTTTTTGATCAAGGTCTTTTTTTATTGTCAGTTTTCAAATGTATAACAAGAAACATACAACTTGAGAATGAAACTATTGTATCCAGTTCCTTTCCATCTGCCCCCCACCCCCAAGTACTGGACCTTCGTTAAGTTTATATACAGCCGGAAATAATACACTTATGTATAAAAGTATATAAACCCCCTTCAAATATATATACAAACACTTACATATATATGTACACATATACACATGTGCATATTTGTAAGTTCACATACACATGAATAAATAAGGGGAAAGAAAATTGAAAATAAATGAATTAGAAAATACATAAGTAAAAAGGTACACAGATATTGCAGTTACATAGATATGTTGGCAGCTACCATACCTTCTACAAAGCTGATAAATGGCTGCCAAGTGTCATAGAACTTTCTGGTGGAGCCCCTAATGGTATATCTAATTTTTTCTAAGTGAATATGATGCATAACCTCTCTGATCTATCGTCCGTATGTTGGTGGGAGAGGTGTTTTGCATTTTTAAGTGAATATATATATTATGTATTTTCCTGTATTTAATTTAGTTGGCATTTAGATATTCTTTGAAGCTCAAGTTAAAGGGTACATTCGTTATATCAAAAACAGAGAAAACTGGAGAAAATGTGACTTTTTCAGGAAAATATATCATTAACTGAACAAAAACCAGTTGTCTCCATCCACTCTCCAGTCATTAATCCAACTCCATGGGATTTACTGGAGAATCAATGTTGTAGAAGATGATAGATGAAGATGATGATAATGTTTCCACGGTAACTACACAGCCTATGAACATCCAAATGAGTTATATCTAATGACCATGAAAAGATGACAAACTGAATTTTACACCAATTATTTACATGTATTGATAGAATTAGTGGATCAACAGGTATTAAACAGTTTAGATCAGTAGATGGTTTTGGTCACCAGTGGATATTTGGGTCTTTATGCGTTAAATTGGATTTCTTCTTCAATGTCACCTATAGTTGGAATATGGGGATGATACGTTGATTGATGTGCAGCCTAAAGTTAACTTCCTCTTTACTCTTTGTACAATGAAAACTGCACTACTCAATCACCACAAACTGTTAAACATCTCAAACCTGTGAAAACTTTCGCTCACTCTTCCTCATAAAAGTACCATGCATATTCTCCATGATGGCATTCCTGAGTATCTGAGCTTCTCCTGACATCCGAGCAATGACACTGCCAGAAACAGTATACAAACAGCCTAGGGTTCATGTTTGTGGGGATGACACATAGCAGCAGTGGAAAAGAATATTCATAAAGAACAGGAGGGTATTTGACACAATGATGACAATGCGATGATGAATGCTAACATTTCCCTGTATATTCAATTCTTCTCTCATATATTGAAGCTGTAAATATGAATGTGGACGTGCTCTTTGCTTTAAGCGTGAGGTTTTTCTTTCTCTTTGACAGTTTTATCAGTTACTTGAAAAAGGTTACAGCTACGTTAAAGGAGGGAGGTGTATTCATCTGCATGTTTGACTTGGAGAGAGGACGTCAAAAACTTTAAATAAATGTAGTTTAATGTACTCTGGATTGAATTCACTGCGAGTAAAAACTTCAAAGATCCAAATTTCTCTTCCACATTTACTGATTACCTCCGCCAAGGAGGTTATGTTTTTGCCAGGGTTTGTTTGTTTGTTTGTTTGTTTGTTTGTTTGTTTGTCTGTCTGTTTGTTTGTCTGTCCGTTAGTGTGCAACATAACTCAAAAAGTTAAGGACAGATTTGGATGAAATTTTCAGGGTTTGTTGGAAATGGGATAAGGAAGAAATGATTAAATTTTGGTGGTGATCGGGGGTGGGGGGGCCCACGGGGGGGGGGGGGGGGGGGGGCACTGATCGTTGGTGTGCAACATAACTCAAAAAGTTCTGGACAGATTTGGATGAAATTTTCAGGGTTTGTTGGAAATGGGATAAGGAAGAAATGATTAAATTTTGGTGGTGATCGGGGGTGGGGGGCCCACGGGGGGGGCCACTGATCAGCCTTGGCGGAGGTCTGCGCTCTCCGAGTGCTTCCAGTTAGTTTTGTCACGAGCTTAGTCATTTTGCATCAGGACTTTGCATTGTTGACATTTTTTCCCCCCAGTACATTATAATAATTCTTATTCTACCCAAAGAGAAGCTGCCAAAAAAAAAAAAAATCCACGCTTGCCTTTTTTTTATTGAAAAATATCACCCTGTTGTCAGCTCTTCCTCTCCCACATCTCTTTGACACACACCTCTTTAGGAATTTATCCCTTCAATCCTGCCTTGTCACATCCCCTTCTCTGTGGCAAAGAAGCTGTCATGAAAAACAGTAGGATTTAACTGAAACGGCACAATGCAGAGAGACAGACACTGATTCACAGAGAGACATACATCTCAGTCACTCATTCACTTTACATCTCATCTCATGAGCGAATGGCACTTACTGTGATGAATAGCAGTGATTCTCTCTGAGACTCATGGTGGCTTCAAATAGTCAGACCGGTGCATTTGAAGGATCACAAAAACCTATAAGGGAATCCTCACTCATGTCTTGGGCTTCTGCACTCATCAGTTAAGCTATTAGCCTAAATACACAGTGAAATCATCGGCCCTGTCAGGTACGACTGCTTGTGAAGGACATGTGGTATAATAAAGCAGGCGTGATGGACTGGGATTGCTGCTTCATCGACCTTCCACAAATGGGAGTAATGGCTAATGACTGAGGCGGGCGACTCGAAATGCAAGGCTCATTGCTTTCAAGTGAGGCCCTTTAGCATCTGTGTTTCCGCCTGCTAAATATTATTCAGTCCGATTGGGGTGACAGGTGCAGTGTTAAACTCTATGGGCGGCTGACATATTGGTGATTTCATCTCATAGGGGAATTTCATTTACAGTTTGACTTTCAACTAATGATTTTTTTCTCTTTTTTCTGTGTTTTTTTTTTTTTACATGTCTGCCCTCTCCTTGGCCTTCTTCAACTTTCAGGTAAGAGCTCAAGTAAAATGTTTTATTTGGTGTGGAGCTTCTGGATCTACTAACAAATGAGGATTTCATGGACATAAAGAGGAAGTGTGAAGACATAAACAGAATTTGGCTCGTCCTAGAATGTACTGTGACATATTTAGCTTATTGCATTTCAAAACCATACTTGGCAACACCTGAACTAGAATCCTAAATTCAGTCAGATGTGTCTACACTCCCTGCATCGTAATCTGTTCATGCAGTTACGAAATATTTTAGTCCGAAATGTGTTTTATTAGGTTACAGTGACATTTGACACTTTAAGCTTGAATCCAAGTGAATGTCAATGCCAAATTTGAGGCCATTCCCTCAAGTTGCGCTTGAATTATAATAAAAATGGACAAATGTGAGGTCACAGCAGTGTTGGCCATGGACCTTTGGCCCCAAAATCCCTTCAGCTGATGGTTTTGTCAAGGTGAACATTTGGACATTTAATACCAAATGTTAAACCTTTCTGTTTAGCTGATTACACGATACAGCACTTGAAACGTAATGGGGACCAATGGGAATGTACTTTTTTCAGCAGAAAAGCAGCAGTGACAGTAGATGATATGATGAAAAAGCTGGTTCTGTTTTCCTGGTCCTGGTGACAAGGATTTGGTGGGTGAATGAAATGGAACAGGATACTGGGGTTTGATGTCTTTCTCGTTATCAAATTGCAGTTTTCATTTGCAGGTGGGTTAAATTTAGGGGCCAAAATTAATCATCTGATTTGGGAAAAGCTTGTGTTTTGGATTAAAATAGATGATTTTATGATCCCATATAGGATATAGAGACCCTTGTAGCAAAGGAAACCAATTGTTTCAACTGTAAATAACCACGTTACTTAGATTAGCAATTCTTCTTTGCGACAAAAGTTGATAAGGGTAACTGTTTTACCTTGCTGACCTGTTTCGACTACATTTGTAGTCTTCCGTGTAGATCATGCAAGAAAACGTACAATAGGATAAACAAGAAGAACATTCAGCACCAGGAAAAAGGAGCACCAGACAGAATGTAAAAAAGAGACAGCAGGACAACTCACAAGAACACTAAAAGAAAAAGCTGATCAAGAAAACAAAAAATCAGCCATGACAGACCACTGCAAGAGGAACAACCATATTATGGACTGGGACAAGGGAAAATGTTAACATTGGAGATCAACAAGCACAAAGGTGGATAATAGAGATCAGGAAGAGGGCAAACGAGTCCATGAACCAGGACGAGGGGGCTGACAACCTCACACACCACTCTGAGGAAGACTACAGATGGAGTCGAAACATGTCAGCAAGATAAAACACTCACCCTTACTAACTTTGTCGCAAAGACTAATCTAGGCTAAGCTAATATAAGAAAACAAGATGAACATAATCAATCAACCATATTACTTGCTGCACCAGAGGATGTATACTGAATGGTTACCTGTGGACACCTGGAAGGAAGTAGCATCTGTCTTTATCTTGTTGCATTGCATTATATAAACTGGTAGGTTTATATACCAGTTAATACAGGTTTAGTACGAGTTACATGTGGCTTTTTTTTTTTTTTTTGCATTTTCCAATGGAAAAGTATCTGTGACAAACTTGGAAGTGTTTCACTTTAAGAAGTGACAAAAATACCCCAAAGACACCTTTAGTATGTAGAAGTTAAGAAAAGACAAGTTCCACTTAAATGTTAAAAGACTTTCACCTGCATCCAATCCCATTACAGTCAAAGCAAACACCCCACAGCTGTGAAGTTTAATCCTGAGTCCTTTCAAATGTGCAGCCACAGTCTGGTTTCTGGGTTATTTATTTAACTAGACCCATGTTTTGCCGCACGGCCACAAAATCAGGGAGAAGCCCTTGGTGTTGTATACTGAATATTTATAACATCTAGAAGGTGGCAAGAAAGGAATTAATGGCCAGAGTTGTTGTTTCGATTCCCTTCCACCAGCCTCCAGCATTTTCTCTGTTGGTTATGGGAGGAAACACATCCTCTCAGCGTCTCGGTAAGAATGATAAATTTAATCATCGTACGGAGGCAGTAATCACTGACTCCAGAACCGTGTGCTTTCATCATTCCTAATTGGCTAATAAATTACCTCCACTGATGAAAAATGGCGTGTGTGGGTAAACTTGTGATCAGATACATTTTGTCTTATAAAGTGGCTCTAGTTGTGAGTGTAGGTGCGAGAAGAGAAAGGTGCTTTTTTGAAAATGCATAAGATGGAAGGTTATTTTAGCGGGGGCTTTTTACTATTGATTGATAAATGCAACAGCGTGAGGGTTATGAGATTTATAAGATGTGAAGATAAACCACTGTGTGTTTTAATTTAGGCGACAATTAAAGTGACATATCAGTGACGCTCCACTGTACCACATTAGTCTAATCCCCCATGGAGACTGTTGTAATGTTTATTTAGACACCAGGCTCCCTGCTGGGAAGAGGGATTTGTTAGATGGCACTTCCTGATCGCTGCGTGTTTGAGAAAATGCTAATGCACACTACAGGATTTCAAATAATGCTAGGTTTGTTTAACTGGAATAAATATATGTATGCTATATGTCTGTAGGCATAATTATTTCCCTTTTGAGGATGTCAGCAAAAATGCATGTATTTGCTCCCAGAAATGCTTTCTCAAATGTCTTCATAATGCAGGGTCATACAGTTGACTCACATCACTGAAGACTTATTTTTAATGGGTCTGTTTTCCAGGGTCAGTTATTAATTATTTTAAGTGACACAGGTGAATTGCATTTGGCTACAAGTTCAAGTATGAGGAAAACAGGAAAAAAATTGTAATCAGAGTACGACTGACATCCATGTCCGTCAGAGTTTCCACAGAAGACTTAACTAAATATAAATCTTTAAACCGTCATGCTCAGTATGTCGTTTTTTAGATGCTTTTAATGTTGCACACTGATTGATTTCCTCCATTTTACTTATTATTTTTTTTGCCACTTATGGGTACGGAACCAAATATGGTAACTTTATTGACCTTGATTTTCTACGTAATAATATAAATTTTTGAAAAATTTCGCCAAAGTAATAAAGTCTTGTTATGTCCTCCAATAATACACTAAAGTTGAAATTTTGAATTTCAGAGTATTTCTATGAGTGAACTATAAATGGTTAAAATGAAACACATCCTTTCTATTCCTGTTGCCGTTTGTCCATCTAATTTCTATTCTGCCTTTAATTATTAGGCAACTTCTAGCTACCTTTTGGGAAATATATGAAACTTTTCAAGACATTACAGACAACTAACACACTGTCGCTTTTCCATTGACCCTCAAATTGCACAAATATAACTTGTGCATAAAAATTTACCAAATGGAAAAACGATTTTTTGATTAAAAGTTTTTGTGTTGGCAAGAGGTGGTTTTTTTGAGCGTAGCACAAATGGTATATCATGCAAAACTGCAATGGAAGTACCTTTTTCCGCAACTAGAGTCATGTGAATTAAACAAAATCAGATGTTGATTGACATTATAATAAGCGAAGAAGAAGAGTTTTAATAGAAACATGTCGCGGTGTGTGTGGACACCAAATCATTTTTTAATTTAGTACGAGATAGAGGGATAATATATAATAATAATGAATATATCTGTAAATCAACACAATATTTATGTTAGTCGCCATGTTTATGGAATGATTTCTCTTGTCATCTTGCGATAATAAATAAACAAATCATCACATTTGGGATTTAATGGAAACACAGACAGCATGCACTTCTGTTTTTTTGACATTTAGTAAATATCAGTAAAGTTTTGCGCAGATGTCTAATGGAAAAGGGACTAGTGTTAACTTCAAGCCTTACATGAATAGAAGGACAGTCATTCTCTTCATCACTTTGTACCCATTTCATTTTTCAGAAAACATGCACTGTGCAGAAACCTATAGAAGGAAATTTCACATAATAGCATAATAGGGTATAGGTTCTTAAAGGTCTAATGATGGACGGATGTCATCACAGAAAGCCAATAACATTCATTATTTGGTTTTTACTAGTGCATAACCACACAAAAAGAATTGTGCTGTTGTTTTTGTGGCATGTTTCTACCAAACAGACATCTTCTTTTTGTCGTTTTATATCCAGCATTAAGGTGGATTACTGTCACTCCCTGTTTTAACTAAACCCTCAACCAATAAAGTGAGTTTGTGCCTGCATTTGGTGCTGAATGTGGCAGGATGTTTCAGACTTACACTCTACTTCCCATGACATGAACACCGCCATGTCAACCAAAATGTGTCAGAAAGAACCATATTTGCACTCAGATGTATTGTTACTTGTATTTACAACGCTGCACGCTAAAACAAACACATGCTGGTAGCTGTGGGTGTGCGTTTCTGCGGCTCTTACTGAAAAACCCATAAATGTTAAGGAAGAGAAGCAGCTCATGCAGGTGACTGTGGGAGCAGAGCCGTGAGCACAAGGCTGAGCTTTTTCCGTTTCCTTCCCCTCAATTATATACCCAGCAGGTGATGGAACGCTTAGCCGGTAATCCGTCAGACCTTCCTCTTTGCATCCAACTGTCATGCAGCTCATCCATCCGTTCCTGCTCACTTTTCTCTTTAATTTTACTCCCTGCTATGATGAACACCAAGACACATTAATGTTATCACTCCCCCATGTGGAATTATTGCTAACTTTGAGTCAGTTAAGTCGAACAGGTACACAAGTGTTTAGGTGTTACAGAGGGGTGACTTTTGGTACCATTAATGTTAACCCATAAGGACCCAGTGGGACTTTAGTGTCACTTCCCAAATGAATTTTTTTCTCTATTTAATCTTTCCTAAGTGATTTATCACCATATATTATACTATTCTCCTCTGAATTTTGCTTTTTTGCCAGTAAAATCACCTATTTTCCAATATTTAATTCTCTGATCATCAATGTTATGGTAGTTATTTGAGAAAAAAAATATTGGTTACTACTTTGAATTTTAATGAGATTTCTTTACTAGTTACTTCATTTGAAAAGTAACTAAACTACTTGTTACTTTACTTTTCAGTTTTGTAATTGATAGATGCTGAAATTGACCATGTATACATAACAAACACAATGACCCTTCAGTCATTCTATTTTCAATTTTGAGTCAGAACTTAACGTTTCAACATAGGCTTTGTTCAGACAGCAGGTCTTAATGCACAGTTTTTGGTGAAATCTGATTTTTTTTTGTGTGTGCTCGTTCATATTACATATTAAATGCGACTTCTATCAGTTTTGAGTATGAACTGAATGCGACCCCGAAGTGACCCGCATGCCCAAAAGAGGTCCTGATGTAATACATGACCACGCAGGCACGCACTGTGTTTATGGAAGTAACACTCTTGGGATGCAGAATTGTGATGTTTATTGCATTTCAATGACGTAAAAGTTAGAATGCGACCTGGAAATTCAGACTGAAGTCGCATTGCAAAATATCAGATGCGTATCGGATTTAGGACTACATATGAAAGTGGCCTGGGTCGGATTAGAAAAAATCAGATTTGTGCTGTTCAAACCGTCTTTAACAGATCAGACACAGGTCACATATGGGCAAAATAATCTAATTTGGGCCAGATTTGCCTGCAGTCTGAACGTAGCCATAGTGTATGTTGTGTAAAGTTTTTTTTAATACTAAGTCGTATAAGAACAGCAAATAAAATAAATAATATATACAATTATTTAAAAAAAGGCCATGTCTCAATGATCTAAGCAGAACCTGGGATGAAAGAGGCCAAGAATTTTTTAATTTTTTTTTTCAAGTATCATTTTGCGTTACCTGTACCACCCCAAGACATGAAGGAAGCTCAGCTTGTTTTGGAGGGGGAGTTGGATTCTCACTCCCTTGCCCATCAACTGCACTGAGAGCTGCTGTTGAGGCTGCAGTTGACAAGCGCTTGTCACCCAAGCATAGAGTACATTTAACCAATATCTTCTTGTCCTTTCTTGAAATAAACTGGAAATAATGGGAAAATCGCCACTTCTCGAAGCAGCCTTCCTCTTGCTCCATTTTCTCTGTCGACTCATGATGCGTGTGGAACAGTACATGCCGTATGCAACAGATCAGGGAACATTCATATAGGAAACAGTCAATGGAACTTAGCTTAAGTAAAAGTATCATGTTCCCACAGTCCAGTAATGCAATTTAGTTATTGGTATGATTGGTGTAGTGTGTTACCTTACTTTGTTACCCCAAAAAATTATGAAATAACAGTAATCCATTACTTTTTAATCCATTACCCCAACACTGCTGATCATGTAGATGTTCATAAAAGCTCTGATTAAAGTCAAAGGTCAGTCAAAAACTGTAGAAAAAGTTGCTTTTTCAGTAAAATCTATCATTGCCTGAACATAAACCAAGTGTCTCCAATGTCTGTATTGATCCAACTCCACGGGTTTTACTGGTGAATCAATGTTGTAGAAGATGATGGTGTTTCCACATTCACTACGGAGCCTCTGAACATCCAAATGGGTCATATCTGATGACCATGAAAAGATGGCAAACTGTATTTCACACCAATTATTTACATGTATTGATAGGATGAGTGGATGAACAGTTTAGATTACTAAATGCTTTTAGTTGACGGTGGATGTTTGGGTCTTTATGGGTTAAAGTTACTCTCACTGTAGTAACAAACTTGCTGGGAAGATGATGCAAACATCAAAGATAATTGTAAAGGCTGATGATCATTAATTGTAGTCCACTATATACAGCTCTTCTACGGTTCCCGCGGAGTCTTAAAAAGTCCTAAAAGTCTTGAATTTACAAATCTATATTTAATACCATGAAAAAGTCTTTAAAAGGTATTACATTTCTATGGTAGGCCTTAAGTTATGTTACCATGAACTTGTTCATTGTATTGTGTTTAAATGTGTCTGTTAAATGTCCAAGCTGCAAAGAAAGTAACGTTAGTCTACTCAGTTCCACCCGTTTCAACCAGACAATTTATATTGAAATTAGGAACCAATTATCGCTAACTTCGCAGCCCCTGGTGAGAAATGACTCAGAACGGTGGGAATCAAGGCGTACATTTTTGTAAATTCTTGGAGTCATGAATTTTTGCCAGTATTGCCGTGAAATAGGCTGTGAAATGGGCATTAACTTCTGTTCTAAGTAGTCTGAAAAAGACTTAAAGTTAACTTGTAGAAACCTGTAGGAACTCTGTCTTTTGATGGAAATGTGAAATGAAGCTAAATACTGAGCTAAATTTATGGTAAATATTGTCAGAATTAGCAACAATTGTTAATTACATTAATTAATGAAGACAGTGTAATCCTTAAAGACCTAATGGCAATTTCCTAATGAATTTCCTCTACATATACCACTATTTACTATAATATTCTCTGCATTTTGTATTTTCCCATGACAATCAGGTATTTTCCTATATTTGATTCACTGACCATGTAGATGTTCAAGAAAACTTACGTTAGTGGCTATTACCTCAGAACACTATTACGTCAGAACACTGATGAAAAAGATGCATTCATTCATGCGCTGCTTAGTCCTCCAGAGGGTTACTGGGATGCTATCCCGGCTTGAAAAAGTGTCTTTTTCAGCAGAATATATCTTTAACTGAAACATAAAAATAACTATACACAACCACTGCCATTTGTCAGACTACATGGATTTTAATGGGGAATAAAAGTTGCAGAAAATGAGTGTTTCCACATTCACTAAACATCCAAAAAGACATATGTGATGCTGCTGAAAAGCTGAGAGAGTGCATTTGACCTGAATTTATTCAATGTATTGATAGGGTTAGTGGTTGAAAAGTTTTTCCACATTTCAAATAGGTGGATGCTTTCGATTTCTAGTGATTGTTTAAGTCTTTTAGGGTTAAACAGCAAAATAAATTATCTCTTACAAACAAGAAAGTAATTATGACTAAATGAGAAATTCATATATGTTTTTTTTTTAAATAAAGTATATTATAACTGCTAAGATATTCAAAATGTTGTAAGTTGTTATAAAACACATCCATGACTATTAGGCTTAACCCATGAAGACCCAAACATCCACTGGCGACCAAAATCATCTACTGATCTAAACTGTTTAACACCTGTTGATCCACTAATCCAATCAATCCATGTAAATAATTGGTGTAAAATCCAGTTTGTCGTCTTTTCATGGTCACCAGATATTTGGACCCATTTGGACATTCAGAGGCTCTGTAGTTTCCATGGAAACACCATCATCTTCTACAACATTGATTCACCAGTAAAACCCATGGAGTTGACTCAATGACAGTTGACGGAGACACTTGGTTTATGTTCAATAATGATACATTTTACTGAAAATGCCACTTTTTCTTCAGTTTTCCTTGTTTTTGATATAATACCTTTAACTTTAATCTGAGCTTTTATGAACATCTATATGATCAGTAAATTAAATATAGGAAAACATTTGATTTTTACTGAAAATATGCAAAATACGGAGGATATTTTATAATAAATGGCGTTAAATCACTTAGGAAATGTTAAATATGGAGAAAAAATCATTTGGGAACTGCCGCAAAAGTAGCACTGGGTCTTTATGGGTTAAATATGTGGTACTTGTTCTTTCTCTTTCTTTAAATAGATTAATATGGCTCCTGTATTCTTGGTCTTCTGGATGCTCACCCTCTTCAGCATAAACACTGTGATGCAACAGATATGAGTAATAGTGCATTGATTGGGACTTTGTATTTTCAGTCGAATGAAGAAGCACATCCTCCATCCTCCTTCAGTGCTCCCTGTCTTTTATGAAACCCTGTAAATATTACTATATCCATTACTGACCTTCTACTTGTACCTGGAGCGTCCTCTGCTCTTTGCGTCTTTGTGTCGGGTGTTTCTTGAAGCCCCTGCAGGATTCACTCAGGACTCAGCCCGGGTTCCAAAAGGACCCGTTTTGATTCTGAGCCCATATTTCGCTCTGACATGGAAGGATCAGATTAGTCGAGGACAAAGCTCACATCAGCGCCTCCCTTGCTCTTTGGTCTGTCCTTTATCTGACACCTCTTTGTCTTCCCACATCACAACCAGAGCAGAACAGGAAGGTGAGTCACCATCGCTGTCCTTGAGCACTCTGTTACACTCCAGGAGAGATAAGAAGGAAGGACTGTTGTTGAAGTGGCCACCATCTCACTCTAACTCATTAGCTGTTGCATAAATACATCACTCTGGGTTTCTTTTAACAGCCAAAGGAAGCCTATTGTGGGACATTCTTTGTGTATACTTTCTATGCCTGGTTTGGGTTGAAGCAACACTGTGGCAATTTGTCACAGTGAAATAGCAGGTGGAGTCAGTAGAAAAGAGTCCTTTCACAGAGCCTGTCAGGTTCCTGTTGTACTAAGTGTTTGGCAGGAATAATACATTTGAAAATAGCAGGAAGCTAACAGGCTTAGCATGACAGAAGACTAAGCTCCAAAACATGGAGCACAGCTGGATGGCTTTATGAAACATTGGATGGCATTTTTAAAGCTTGTTACCATGCTGACCGCTGAGAGACATTACCAAAAACAGTACTGCTTGTTTGGTTAGCACGCCGAAAAAAAAAAAAAAAGAAAGAAAGAAAGAAAAATCAATAGTCAAAGGACTTTTTTGTACAAACAATGACTTTGCCTTTAGTTTTACAATAGAATAGAACTGTATAATGAGAAACAATTTAACAGCGTCTTCCTCAGCAGTTGCAATAATAAAAAATTAAGAATAAAGTTAGAGCCTATTTATTGTGAAGCAAAAATGAAAGCGATATCTCATTCAAGGACTATAAAAGCCTATTAAGAAGACTTTTAACTTGAAAATCTGCTTGAATTGATGTACTTTGATCATTTCTACACAGTCATATTAGCCCAAAGGTCTCTCACCTACTGAGTAAAAAAATCAGTTAAATATGTAGTGTGTGTATATATCCTTTATTTAACCTGGTAAAAAAAAAAAAAAAAGCCTCATTGAGATTGCAAATCTCTTTTTCAAGAGTGACCTGGCCAAGAACAGCAGCTTAGCACACAGTTTCTGACCAGACAAGACATAATCAACACATAATACAAAAACTTACAAAATCATTTGTTCAAGTTTAAAAACAGTTACACTGACCAAGCTCATTGATTTCATGCTCCTTAAAAATAGCTTTAAATTCACCTATAGTAACAAGTTCAGATAGATTTAGGTTGTTTTGCAGAGCATTCCATGCAGAAGGGGGCAGCATATTGAAATGCAGTCTTACCCAACTCTATTCTGGCTCTAGGAACCAGATCGGTTACACAACAAATTTGATGAAATGTGAAATACACTAAAAACATGTCCACTTAAAACCCGATCCATAAGTAAAACCACTGTAACAGAATTTGTCATTTTGCCTCTATACACCACCAAATTGCAAATCAAGTCGAGAGTTGAGTCCAAATGTTCACTTTTAATTTAGTAGGTGTTGACTGTACTTCTCAATTCAAGACAGGCCTTCATTTGGCTGAAAACAAAAACAAAAAATAACCTAAACCTATCAGACAGATGATGGATTAAATTGGTGCATTCTTGAAAAGAAAGAATCTCCTGGTGAGTTCAGCAACTACAAAAGGAAGAACATAAAAGACAATTAAAGTAGATGATGGTAGAATAATAACCCTTTACAACATCACCTGAGGTGGTCAGCATGTTTTTATCAAAGCGTACGATCAACAGACGCCGACATGAATGTAAATGCAGAGGGTTAAGAACAAGACGAAGACCACTGGTTACACTCAATAACATGAATTACAGATTAGACAGAAAACATAAAAAAAAAAAGCTTGTCTAGTTCTGGAGAAAGAGACTGGACGAACCAAAAAACAGACCCACAACCCGTTGAATTAGAGCTCCAGGTCCACATCACATCTGATTGGTTCATATCATATCCACTGGTTCTGTCATATCCACTGTTCAGAGACAAAATGACAGAATTGCCACTTTCCTGATCCTCATTGAGCTGACTGTATGTCATTTTCAAAGTGTATTTCTTTCATTCATTTTCAATGTGTGAACAGATTTAACAAATAAAAGCAGAAAATTGATGGACAACTAATCTATCAACAGTGAGAATTGCTTTTAACTGTAAACACAACCAATTTCAAAACAATTTCACCCTGTATTCGATTTGGGAGGTAAGAGCTCTGCAGTAAAACATGTCATGAGTATCCAGCGTAACTGTTTACAAAGTCTAATTTCAAGAAAATATCATTCGTCTCCATTTCTAATTACGTCTGGCATTAGCATGTGTGTATATCTGTGCTTTAATGGATCAAAACCAGCGAACATTTAATCCCTTCCTCCTCTGGCCTTGTTTGCACTCTCTTAAAACCCTCCTTAGCGCTGCTGTTTAGCCTTTGATCAATGTTTGTTTTTTTCCATCCAATACCAACCGGTCCCCCCGGCCATGACCTGTTACCACGGTAATCAATAGCCTGCGAATTTTGCACCAGTGTTGAAGATGCACCAGTGAATTAGGGCAATCATAGTGAAGGAGGAGCAGAGAAGAATGTAAAAAGAAGTGCAGCTCTGGAACAAATGTAAGAAGGCTGAGTCACTGCCTAACAAAGCAGACATCATTATATCCGCCATTTAATCATAAAAACCCAGTAGGATCATTTTAAATTCCTGTGTCTCAGCTCATCTGTTTTATGGCTGAGAATCCTGTTTTATGAGCTTTTACAAAAATTATGAAAGCTTCAATTCTTCCAACATTAATCACAAATTAAATAGCCTTCGATTGATCATTAATTTATTATATTATATTATATTATATTATATTATATTATATTATATTATATTATATTATATTACATTACATTACTTTATATATTTATTAGTATGTGAGCCGTGGGGATTCATGGGTTGTAGATGTTGTAGGTTTTATGCTGGGGAAAGCAGACTTTGGGAAAAGATGTTAGTCTATATTTTATAAGTAGGGACAAAAATTGTTTAGTAAATCATTCTTTAAAATGTAAATGACAGTTAATATACAGTATTAATACCCAGATGCACCTGCAGAAGGAAATTGTGAGGTTCACATGAAGCACACGGACGTGGGTGGGGGGTGAATAGTCTGTAAGACGGGTGTGTGTGTGTGTGTGTGGGGTGGGGGGTTGGTGGGAGTTCTCCATAAGTACTGGGACGTACCTTACCTATCTCTCTCTATTTACACACATCAGTCTCTCTCTCTTTCTCTCTCGTCACTCAGCACACGCAGGCTGTGGCTGCAGGCGCCAATGTTAATACCAATATGTCGGGACTGCAGTAGTAAATGCATCGTTCCTGTCTTTAACTTTATTTCCCGTCATGCAGCGTGGTACTGCGCTTCCGTGATTGTAAGGCTGTTGTATTGCAAAATGAATAATGTCTCTGAAAATATTGATACTATCAACTTGCTGATATATTTAATGTGAAGATGGGACTATTTTTCAACTGTAGGTACCAAATTGGCCACTTAAAAATGTCTCAATTTGTTAGAATCGTAAATGCGACGTTCCTTGTTTTTAACCCTTAGGGGTCCGCGATCATGACCCCGTGACTGAATCACATGACATTTTCAACACATTGTAATGTCGGAATATTTCCTACCACATCTTTGTCATTGTTTGTGGTTTTCCGAAACGGAAAAAACTGGCTGAGTCTGCAGATTCTAATCCACAGACTGGATTAGCATTGCAGGTAAGGGTGAGAATGACCCCCACCTGAACCGGGTGGATGGGGGAGGAGGCGAGAAAACCAGAGAAAATGCCTACGTAAAGATATGCTTTCATGTCAAATATTTGAGTATAGTTTTAATTTATTACAATTTTAATTTTATATACCTGATATTTGGATCCAATTTTCCCTTTTAAAGTCTTTGAAAAGGTTCATTAAGCATGTTTGTGTTATTTATGCAATAAATTATATACATTTTTCAAATCAGATTTTATATTTTTTGTGTGTTTTTTGGCCTTTTATGTTGATGTAGTTGGTTAAAGTGAAAAAATAATAGGCAGATGAAGTTGTGCTGAAAAAAAAAAGATACCAAACATGGGTATAATAGATATTTCTTCATATAGAATATAAAGAATAAATCAAAAGTACTCAAAAACGGCCAAAATAGGCTCAGACCCTAACGGTTAAATTAATTTCCCATCACACAGCATGGTACTGCGCTTCCATGATTCTAAAATGAGTAATATCTCTGAAAATGTTGGTCCTGTCAACTTGCTGAGATATTTAATGTAGAGACGGGACAGGGAGAGAGGGACGCTTGGTGACCTTCCAGTATTGTGATAAAGATAGTTAGTTACATAATTAGCGCGGTGCAGGTCAGCAAAAGTAGGACCAATCTATGATGAAAAGATTCTATCATGTTACATTATGGTAGTATGAGGTATTTTTGGATTTTTTTGGACTAATATGCAACACATTTCATCACACAACCTGCAAAAATAGGCAGAGGAAGCTGTGGTTAGAGTTCAAGCATCAGTGGTGGATCCTCATAATTTGACATGAGGTTACAAGAGGTCTTTGCAGGGTGGATAGGATGATGGTACATTGGAATCCCCATATATGTGAACTGATTCAACAGAAGGTCCGCAGTACTTTGATACCATGCCCTCTATTAACCCTCTACCCATTTGTTCTAAATGCACAGCAGGAGTGTTCAAATCAAACAAAAGTAAAAACTAAAGCCTCCCAGCGTGGTGGGGTTTTAATGCTTTCGTAACAATTACAATTCCAAGTGTAGTTTTTAAGAACACAATAGTTACAGATGCAACTGGGGGGGAGTGCTCTACAGTCGCCCAACCCCCTTGAGATTCACCCGTTCAGTGTATGCACGCGGTGTAGCTACATGGAGTGAAATCATAACTAAAGGAAAACGGGTAACATGTTAAAAATAAAACCAGATAACATCATAGACAGTCACACTCATATTCAATGCAAATTATTTTAATCCAGGAATCAGACATTTTATCATAGGAATCTCAGTTTTGTAGATTACATTCATTCATTTTCAGGAATGCAAACAGTGCTTTGTTTGAGATCACTGGTGCAGAGATAAAATGCACACCTTTAGGTCTGTAGCGGCTCCAAACATGATGCATTGCTCGATTTAAAAGGATTTGAGATTAAAGCAAACATCAGCTGAGAATAAGATGAGCATGTTTATATATTTTTGAGGCAAATTTGAAGTAAATTACATGGTGCGTGCGATGACGATATGCAAATTGTAATTGTCAGTCTGCCTGCTGTGAGGAGTACAATCACATTCGACATGCGTGTAGATGACTCACCGGCTCGCAAACACACACACACGTACACACACGGTTTGTATTTTAAGTAATTCAGTCAGAGCCAAGAAAGCGTGAGAGGTAATGGACGAGCTCATACTCCTCGTCTTCCGCTTATCCGGGTCCAGGTTGCAGCAGAGGAGCCCAGACAGCCCTCTCCCCAGCCACTTCCACCAGCTCTTCTGGGGGAACTCTGAGGCGTTCCCAGGCCAGCCGAGAGATATAATCCCTCCAGCATGTCCTGGGTCGGCCCCGAGGTCTCCTTCCTGTTGGAGACATCCAGGAGGCATCCTCACTAGATGCCGAATCACCTCAACTGGCTCCTCTGGATGTGGAGGAACAGCAGCTCTATTCTGAGTCCCTCCCAGATGTCCGAGCTCCTCACCCTATCTCTAAGGTTGAGCCCGGCCACCCTGCGGAGGAAATTCATTTTGGCCACTTGTACTCGCGACCTCGTTCTTTCGGTCATTACCCAGAGCTCATGACCATAGGTGAGGGTCAGAACGTAGATCAACCAGTAAATCAAAATCTTCACCTTTTGGCTTTGCTCCCTCTTTACCACTACGGACCGGTTAAACATCTGCATCACTGCAGACTCCGCCCCGATCCACCTGTCAATCTCCCACACCAGTGATGGATGAGCTAATAATACTAGATACTGTAAAAGAGTAAACTTCAATATTACCTTAAAAATTGTTGTCATTCAACAAACAGACCTCTAAAAGCTGAATCAGCTACTCACCTGTTGGTCAACGCCCAGCAACAGCAAACTTAAGAGCCTTCTGTAAACCCTAAAATCTCCCTAAAACAGAGCCATAAATTCCAAAAGAACCACTTTTATTATTCAATTAGGAAGATTTTATTAGTGGTATTACACTTAAATATATTCCACTATTGCCTTCACTGTTGTTGCCCTTAGGGTGCAGATGAGACAAGTTATTGTTTACTATTATATACTATATATATATATATAATACTATATATTGGCAGTGAAATGCACTGCAGTGATGGTGAGATGTCTCATAATGTACAGACCTCAAGGCAAAACCTGTCATTTTCCTTTAGAACAGACCAAATGAACCACATACACATAAAAGGGATCGCTGTGCCTCTGCCTCTACACGCTATGTAGCAAAGCAGCAAAAGGTTTCCATGTGTGTATTAGGTTTGTTTAGATTCACACAGCCCAACAGCAAGAAAATCAAGGCTTGTAAACAAGTGTCACACGGAATCACAAGCATCTTACTCATATATTGAATAAACATATACGTCACTTCCCATGCAGAAAAGGGCGTCCAGACTAACTGGATTCCAGTCCAGTGTGTGCACTTGAACTGTTAACAGTTGTTGTTGATGTCAGTTTGTTGGAACCATGTTTGAACAGTAGATAAATCATGGAAAGTTGAGTAATTTCAGCTTCTGCTTCTCTCATCATCTTTATTTATTCATGTCAGAGCAGTTGTATGCTACATTCCCCATGTGTGAGGCTGCTGTGACGGTGCTGTCACCCTCCACTGTTGTGTAAAAGAAAAATATTCATGAATATTTGTGGTATATGTGCATGTATGCCTGGAAGCAATTGATGTCTCCTATCAAACGACTGTATCATGATGAGCTACAATGAGCTCCACTGGGCTCTAATTGCATCCAACTTTATGTAAGTTACATCTTCCTCATAATTCCTCAGAATTTGGACGCTCTTTATTGACAATGGAAACACCTAAAGACACTAAAAATATTATGTTTTTATCTACAATTGAAGATTTGTTCTAATATTTCCAGTATGTTATGACGCAGTAGCTAAATGATAAATAATTCTGAAGGACATACTGAGAAATTTGTGTGATAGTAATTATGAAATAGCACCACAGAAAGAAGTATGAGAGATAATTCTTTAATTTATTCAGTATTCTTGCATGGAATGGGCTGACCCAAACAGTTTCAACAAGTTCCTGAATCCTGACCCACTTTGGCAGTTGCTGGGTTTATGGAAGTGTTGCACATCTCCAGATCCACAACATCAAGTCAGTCTATAACCTATGATAGCCTGAGTGGTGTGTTAGGAGGGAGACACAGGATGTTACCATACCCTCAGACCATCAGACTTAGCACATCACTGTAAGACAGGAGGCAGGTGGATACTAGGGACGCTCTCTAAGTTCTTCATTGGTTGAATCACTGGGTGTTGTTGAAACTCCAGAGGGCTTTGGTGTCGATGCTATCAATCCTGGCTGACAGGATGTCATGTAGCATCCAGATCCTGGATCTGTAGAGGACTGACACCACTGAGGTATTGTAAACATGGAGCCTGGTCTGTTTGGATCCGTCAGTGTCACCACAGGGATCTCCAGAGGGACTGCATAACTTGTAAAGCCTGAGCTTGTTGTTATTCGTCGATCTCTGGTTTTCAGACAGCCATCTCAGAGATTGTTGAGCCTCAAAGATAATTGAGGTTAGTAACAAATTTTATGCTGGAGTTTGATGCAGTTTCAGCTGAACTTTTTGATCTTTTCTTCAAGCAGAACAGTGACCTTATCAATATAATGTTAGAAAACAAAAGCACTACTTTGTTATTTCAAGACACTCACTCAAGTAAACTGGCTTAGCACACAACTGCAAACAAAGAAAACATGTCTAAAACTATTCGTACTAGTGTTTCTTCAACTACCACAACATACAATCAACCAAATATACTTCTAATTATAGTTCAACCTGTATGCTAGGTAAGCTAACGTTAGTGTGTTACTTAAGATAAAACAAATGAGTTTTTGTTGATCAAATAACACTATACTGCTAAGGTAGGTCTTGTAGTTGTTGTGTAATCTGGAATTTCATTACTGTTACTACATTGGCTAGTATCATTTCCACTGGAATATCTGTCTGACAGTGTTTCAGATGCTCAAGGTTCATTTACTGTCATTCATTCGATGTAGCACATGAAAGGATATGTGTAGTCTAGTCCCAGTAATAAGATAAGAATAGAATAATAATTAAAAAAACAATCCATCCATCTTCTGAACCTGCTGTATCCTCACTGGGGTCGTGGGGGGTGCTGGAGCCTATCCCAGCTACTTATGGGCGAAGGTGGGGTACACCCTGGACATGTTGCTAGTTCATCACAGGACCGGCATATAGAGACCAACAGTCAAATATACAGAGTAAAAATATCTAAAAAACAAAACTAAACAAAACAGACACATACATAAGTAAAACACACCTAAAACACTGCTGTAGAATGCGAAGAGAAATGTCAGGTGCAAATGTCTCACAGGCATAGCAACAGGCCTAAAAGAATAGGTGGGTTTTCATCTAAATTCAGCAAAAGAAAATGCAAATGTGTGCACAATTTAAAATTGTATGAAATCACCAGACACATCCTGTAAAAGCATAAATCCGAGGGCATCGTTCTGTTACTGTGGTTTCTGAATGTTCATTTGTTGTATCCCATAAAGGAAATCATACTTATATATCCATGTATTATTGACACTCATTGTCTTCCATACATGAGGCTCATCTCATTCCCTTTATTCCCTCATGAACCTCATATTTCTTTATTCATGAAGAGGTAAAAAAGCAGCTCACTCTAATTCAGCTCTTCAGTTGCTTCTCCCCCCTCCTCTTCCTCGCCGTCCATCCCAGCATTCACATAAACGCTCGCACGTCCCCCACCGTCTGCGTGCCTTTGGATTTTTCATCAGCTGGGGATGCGTTCCTCCCCGTCTCCCCCACGGCGTGTTCATTATTCAAAACAGCAGCCCTCAAATATAACCCACGGAGATTCGCCTCGCAGATGCCCCCGCTGCCCCTTAAAGCTCCTCACCGTTTCCCTCCCACATCCTGACTGTGGTCGAAATCTTTAATCACCCGACTATCATTTTTTTCCCAACAAAAGGCTAACGGGGCCGTGAGGAGGGGGTGGTGGCGTGGATCCAAAACATGAGTGGGATGATAGGGAGAGGGGGCTGACATTAGGGAGCTCGTGACAATCACAGATGGGAGGAGTCCACCGTCATCTTGAAGCATAATTTGGGAAGATCTCCACAGGGCGCCTGCTTTGATAACTATCATTTCTCTTGTGTGTGAGTCTGTGTGTGCATACTGTATGAGTATGCATGTGATTCTCCTCAGCTGGAAACACTTGTTAGTCCGTGTATGGGTTCATGCATGTATATTTGTCCTCTGAGTTTCTGATATCCGTCAAACTTTTACTTATCGTGTGTTTTGTGTTTGTTGGCTGTCTTGCTTTACTCCGCAGCACAACCCCCCTACTGTTTGCTGTTTATTTATAACCAGGCAGCATCAGTAACAGCAGGTTCTGAGCCCACAGTGGGTGTTTCGGGGCCGACTATCATGTCAGCGATAGGCCCGGCTTAATGATAAGCCTGCATTTTCTTGACTATGGGATCAGTGCAGATGTGGATTGAAATTCCTATTTTCAGACTGTAATCTTTGGGTTGAAGGAGAGTGAAGGAGAGCAAGAGGAGGATGTGGTGGATAAAAAGAAATGAGCAGTGTTGTGCAAGTTACTTCCAAGTTGTAATACATTACAGATTACTATTTACTGTTATTTAAAAGTAATTCCATACCTTATACTATTACTGTCTAAGAATTATGATGCATTACATGACTGTTGTATTACTTTTGAGTTACATACACACTCTCATCATAAAAGGCGTGTGCGCAGTAGAACCCAACTCCCCAGTGTCAAATAATAACACCCCCCCCCATACAAGAGATAGGTAAGTTTGCGCCCTGAAGTAACGCTACAGTCTATGATATACAAATCCCAGCAGGAATGTTTGCTTATTTTTCAACATTTTGCATGTTCAAACGGGGCACGGCGCCGAGGACGCTGGTAGATAAATCCACAGTTGATAAAAAATTGTAACTAGTCATAGAAACGTTAGCTTACCTTGTCATTGCTGATCACAGGGATCATGCTAACTCATCTTAAAGCAGGGTTAGGGTTAGTAATGAGCATACATCCATGTGGACAATGTACTGTCTTCTGCCATCTTCACCTACTGGCTGAACACCAACAGGAAATAGAACTTTCCTGACACATTTTTGATTCCTTAAGGTCTCGCGGTCTTGCTGTTTTTTAAAAAAATATATATTACTGAAAACTGATTAGTAATGCCTTACACAGCAAAAAAATAATCTATTACTGTAATGCATTACTTTTGAAATGCATTACTCCCAACACTGGTAATGAGACAGTTTTTGGCTTTTCAGAGGAGCAAAAAACATAAGAAATTAGCTATCTTTAACCACAAAGACTAAGGTGAAACCAACTGCAATTTCAGACAGTGTAACTTTGCAATATGAAAGTGACTTTACGCTGCATTAAATACATTCTAGAGGCTTCAATTTAATAAAAAACATTGTCAGCTTTGTGTTGAAAATATGCAATTAAAGCCACATATAAATCACTGACCTTCTTGTGGATGCTGTGGACAGTTACAGATTAATATCAAGAAGATTTACTGGGGTCAGTCAAGGGAAATCCTGAGCTGATCCTGATCTAAATCGGTGATGAATTTACAACAACAAACAGATTTGAGCTGCCTACTTAATTTGACATTTGCTCTATATAGTCATGTACACCACACTTACTGCTAGGGGTTAAATGTACTTAAACAGATGTCCATGCTTTTGTAACTGGAGTCATGTCCAAACAGTACAGATGCCAGCTGGTGTAACACTCCTGAATTTAAGTACAATACCTGTATTTTCTTAAGTGTTGTGATACACGTTGGACACTTGGCATCGGGGGGGGATAATCCAATAGTAATCCTGTTAAGTCTGTCATGCACCATGCTTACCAGCCAGTGTGAGCAGATTTATGACAATCAGTGTATTCAATCACTTTGAGTATAAAGCAGTGTCGTTTGGAGTTTTGGTTTCCCCCTGCTATGAATTATAAACCCTGTCAGCTCAAGATGAATCAAACTTCCATATGTGTCTGATCTAGGAGGATTTAGTTTAAAGAGCTTTTTTGATTGATTTATTTCAGCAGGCTATAATATAGTGTGTGCTTTTATAACAATAGTGAAGATTAAATTAAGGCAAAACAATTATAGTAAAGCTAAAAAAAACCCCAAACAACTAAACAAATAGCTCAGATCCTTTCATTTTGTAATTACATTAATACGTTCTTTAACCCTTAAACTGATGCAGTGAGTCGCTTGTCATTCCTTGAACAACCATCAGTTTGTAGAGCATATAGATTGGACTGTGTTTCCATGATAATAGGTCATGTGGTCTGATGAGTCCAGATTGACCCTGTTATAGATTGAAGAGTGGTGGATGAAGTGATTACCCATCATGCATTGTGTCTACAGTACAAGCACATGGGGCCAATGTTATGATCTGGGGTCGGTTGAATTACAGGTTCAAGTTCTGCAACATTATGTGTCCAAAACAATAATGGGAAAAAACTTTATTAGATGTGCTTATCAAAACAACACAACAGAGAATCAAGCTACAGGTGTGTACAGTAGACCACACTTTTACTTTCCTTTTGTTATACAGTAACATAAACCTTTTTTCAGACTGTATAACAGGCCGTGTAGGTGTCTTTGTGTTTTCTTTGGAATTAAAGTGTCAAAAAATGTCTTTTTTTGCCAATTCTTTTGCATCTTTGTTTCCAGGAACAGCTTAACTTTCAATATCTGGCCATTAATTATCATTATTATAAATAATAAATGCTTTAAACAGTGTGTTTTAGTAAAAAAAAAAAAAAAAAAGAAAAAAATAGACTTCAAGATTTTAGCATTTATTATCAGAAACAACTGTAAAAGTCCATAACAAAACTTTGTGAGTTTGCAGAAATAAACTTTCAACTATTTTACATCTGCTCAAACATGCTTTTAGGTCCTGAACATTCAATATCCATATTATGGCTTCATATTTTGTGTTATTTCCAGGTGTTTTTTAGCCTGTGTGATAGTTTCTGAAACAGTTCCTTTATAGAGTCCCACACTGCTGCTGTAATGTGTTATATAGTGTTGGAAAGCTTGGGATCTCAGCTTTCAGATGCCATTTTAATATTGTGGATAGCATAAACGGTTCAGGAGTTACAGTAATTTGAATGTCTTAAAGTGCAAACGTAGCAAAGAAGAAATTTCTGTTGTTAAAGGGTTAAATCTAAATATGTTTAACTTAGCCTTTATATGTTCTACATGTTGTGGTCATATCCTCCTGAGGCCCAGCAAAGCATTTTTGTCCTCTGAAGGGGACAACAGTTTCACAGCTTTACTTAGAGAAAAAAAATCCTGTCCACGGCAAAGGACATTCTATAATTAAAAAAATAAATAAAAATTATATCTGAAAAAGTGTTGCATTATGCTTTTTCCAATCAAGACAATTATTTAATATAAAAAAGCCAAAACGTTTACTTTCCTGGGTCTCAGGAGGATTTAAAAGAAATGGAACATGCCTTGACACTAAAATACCATAAAACATCCTCAGTTCATTACAGATGTTCTCCCTCTACACTGATTTCTTTAATGGATGACCCTATCCCTGTTATCGTTTATTCAAACCTTTTGATGAATGCGCTCATTTGCCGCCTGCAGGGAGTTAATTGAAAAGGTTTGCATCACACTCATATTTATTGTCTATAAATAAAAGGCCACAGTCAGCAGAGGGTTTACTTTGGTTAACAGTAAAACAGAAAACGAAGAAGAATTGATCTTGTCTTAGTCTAATGAGCCCACCAGCAAGAGTCAACCTGATTAATTAACAGGATTTGTATTGTTTAACTATAAAAAGTATTATCGAATTATAGTATTAAGTATTATTACATAAAGTATTATCAGTAGTGCATGAATCCACCATGAATGTCCTGTCAGTACTCCTTGGTGCTTTATACTGTTTGCCTTCTCGGTAGTTTTTCGCATACTATCACATCCTGTTTTAACCTTCTATTGAACTTTGATTCATGAGTGGCTTTAACACCTTTTAACTCTGGATTTGAAAGGTGATTTACTTATAAATCTCCAACCTGTTTTTCTTTTGTTTTATACAGACATGATACAATTGTTAATGTTCTTTATTGAACAGTAGCTGAATTTAGACAGATTGGCCTGAGTTTAACACGCTGCTTAACCCTTAAAGTCAGAACCATTTTTTCTTGTTTCCAGATTGTTTTCTTTCTTTCTTTCTTTCTTTCTTTAAAAAAAAAAAAAAAAAAATGTGTGTGTGTATATATATATATATATATATATATATATATATATATATATATATATATATATATATATGTTTATTGACCTTTGTTTGAACCTATGTTGAACACATACAAATCACAAATTCAGTAAATGTACACAGTAGATCCCCTCATTCTCCCCTTGCCCCCCCCAGCCCATGATCCCAGATCCTCTAAAGGAAAAGAGAACACAAAATACAAAGTAAATAGTAAATAGGTAAATAAATACATAAAATAAAATTTCAAAATAAATAAATTTAAAAAGCAAAAAAGGGAAATGAAATAACTAAACACAGCATTGCTTGAAGTTGCCAGTCTTCATCTAAACATATAGAAATATACAAATATACCCTACTAGTCCTGGTTTATTTAAGTCAGAAAAGGCATCCAAACCTTGTTAAAATTGTCCTTATGTCCTTATGAATTTGATCTTCTCCAACTTCAGGTGAAACATATCGACCCTGATCCACATGACATGGGGTTTTAATTATGAGTTCTCTACAAATACCATGACAAACCATCTTTATTTATAAAGCACTTTCAAAACTTTACAGTTGGCCAAAGTGCCGTGCAGGAATCATAAAAGAAGGAAAAAACAAAAACAAAACAGAAAAAACAAGTGGTCCCAGGCACAACAAACCCTGCCCCTTGCATGTATTGTAACTTATTTTAGTAATACCAAATGAGAATGAAAGAGACAATGAATGGAGCTTAGAGCAAAAATCAAAGTATAAAAAGTGCTCAAATGACTGTGCATTCTCATTGAATCAGTCACATACACACATCAGCTACATAATTCATCTATACACCCAGCCCAGTGTTCATTACCTCATATTGCTATTTCATATCTGTGTAAAAAAACAAAACAAAAAAACAAGTGGTCCCAGGCACAACAAACCCGCCCCTCGCACGTATTGTAGCTTATTTTGGCATGGATCCAGCTGATGTCATCATGTCTATGTGTGTGGTGATGTCAGCCTATTAATTGCCCCTATATATGTGCCAAGTTTTAAGTAAATTGAAATAAAATGGACTCTATGCACAGCCCCACTACTTCCTGAACTTCAGGTGGATCCTTGATTTCCTGTCTTTGATTATTGGATTCACTGATTAATCCAGGTGTGTCTGCTACTTCCTGTTGTGACTACTGATTAATTAGACACACCTGAATTAGTCAGTGTATCCAATAATCAGAGACGGGAAATAAAGGACCCACCTGAAGTTCAGAAAGTAGTGGGGCTGTGCATAGAGTCCATTGATGTTTTTATAGACATTTGAAATTTCCCCCCTTATTATAAAGTAAATGGGAGAAAAAAAAACAATAAAAAATTCATAAAAAATGTGAACTGTGACCTACTTTTCTCAAAATGTAACCACATTTATTCTGGGTCATTGGCAATCTCTAAACTCAATTTGGTATAAATTCAAGCAGTAGTTTTGCTGCTACAGACATTTGAAATTTCATCCATTATAAGTAAATGGGAAAATAAATAGATTAGAAAAATTCATAAAAAATTTGAACTTAGACCTACTGTTCCCAAAATATAGTGAGGTCCATTCTGGGTCACTGGCAATCTATAAACCTAATTTGGTATGAGTTTGACCAATAATTTTGCTGTTAGAGTGTTAAAGAAAGAAACAAACCAAGCCAAAAACAATACCCCTTGCCTCTCCTTCAGGGATGGGATACTAAAAAAATAAAACAGTGATAACACAAGATGTAAAGTGGACTAAGTACAACAAAATACTCCCATTATAAAGATAAATTCAAATCTGGTCAAAACAACATAGGAAATCTTAAAAAAAAAAAAAAAAAAAAAAATCCTTACGTTATTTATCCCCATTGATTATACTATTACTTTTTGCATTTCAGATTTTCCGGTGAAAATCTGACATTTTACTATATTTAATGCACATGTAGATGTTCATAAAAGCTCAGAGTAAATGTAGAACTTATGTCAGAGCAGAGAAAACTGAAGAAAAAGTGACTTTTCCAGCAAAACATATCATTACATGAATGTCAAAATTTACCTAAAACCACCATCATATATCAAACTACATTGATTTTACTGGTGAATCAACATTGCAGAAGATGTCAGTGTTTCCACGTTCACTATGGAGCCTCTGAACGTCCAAATGGGTCCTATCTGATGACCATGAAAAGATGACAAACCCCATTTTACACCAATTATTAACGTGTTGATAGGATTAATGTTTCGATAGTTATAAGTAATTTTAGATCAGTCGATGCTTCTGGTGGTCGGCTGCTGTTTAGGTCTTTGAGGGTTCATATGATCTTAGAGGGACGCTTCAAACCGTCCTATAATTCAGCTAAATGCAAGAGTGTGCACCATTTATAAAGGATGTCCTACAAAATCCAGTGGTTTTCCTCTTGACCCCTGTTGTTATTCCACTGAGTTTCATGACAATCTATTCATTGTGGTTTTGCCGTATCCTAATTATCAATGAACAAAACAACCAAAACATCACCTCTATAGCAGAGATCAGGAAGCCAATTACAAATGAATGATAGCATGTTAGATGTTATTATTGAGGTCAAACTTGTATTTTCAGGCTACATTTCACTGTCATGAGAAAGTAGTGGGAGAAGTACACTAAGATAGGAAGGAAATGAATCAGGAGAGCGCTCTAGTCGCCTTATTGGAAATCATTTGTCTGCTAATTACACTACTTAATGAAGGCCATCCTGTCTGATGTTGTATGTTGGTGTTATGTGTGCACTCACAAATACCTGTATATATAACCCATCATGCTCTCTGCTCCACACTCATAATTCCCAACACCTCTGTGATTCTCATCTGATTTCATTGTTGTGGCTGTCGGGGAGTTTATCACCCGCTACGCACTCGCTTAAAGTCGCCATGACTCACTCTGTAATGAAAACTGACCCAGACACAGATCTGCTGTCATGGTTGCATATTGTACGTCTGTCTGTCTGCCTGTCTATCGACCCATCATGCCCCTCTCCTCGTCTGCCCACTCTCTAATAAAGCATTACGCACTCGTCAGATTTCTCCCCGATCATGACGACACCCCCTTGTTTCTTCTCAAGCCTTTTCTCATCTCACTGCTGTCGCTGCTCCAATAAGCCTCGAGGCCCAGCAGCATGAGACGGAGGGGGGAGGGTCTGTTGGAGGTCACGCCTGACTTTATTAAAACACGGGTGTCTATTAATCTGCCGTCCAAATCACACTGAGAGAGAGATGTGATGAAATATAATGGAGAAAGAAGAGGGCAAGGAGGAGAGGAGATAGTAGCTACTGATGGAAAGAGAGTGACAGGCAGAACCAAATGAGAATGAAAGAGACAATGAATGGAGCTTAGAGCAAAAATCAAAGTAGAAAAAGTGCTCGAATGACTGTGCATTCTTATCGAATCAGTCACATACACACATAAGCTACATAACTCATCTATATGACCAACCTAGTGTGCATTACCTCATATTGCTACTTCATAATCTGTGCAAAAATACAAAACAAAAAACAAGTGGTCCCAGACACAACAAATCCTGTCCCTCACACGTATTGTAGCTTATTTTGGCATGGATCCAGCTGATGTCATCATGTCTATGTGTGTGGTGATGTGAGCATATCAATTGCCTCTATATATGTGCCAAGTTTGAAGTAAATTGAAACTAAATTGATTTTTTTATAGACATTTGAAATTTTGCCCATTATAAGTAAATGGGCGAAGAAATAAGATTTTAAAAATTCATACAAAATTTGAACTTTGACCTACTTTTCCCAAAATGTAACGACATCTGTTCTGGGTCACTGGCAATCTATAAATCCAATGTGGTATGAATTCAACCAATAGTTTTGCTGCTGCAGACATTTGAAATTTCACCCATTATAAGTAAATGGTAGAAAAAAATGATTTTAAAAAATTTATAAAAAATTTGAACTTTTATGTACTTTTCCCAAAATGTAATCAGATCTATTCTGGGTCAGTGGCAATCTATAAAGCCTATTTGGTGTGAATTCAACCAATAGTTTTGCTGCTAAAGTGTTAACAAAGAAACAAACAAACAAACCGAACCAAAAGTAATACTCCTTGCCTCCCCTTTGGGGGATGGGGTAAAAATGTCTAACATTAACTTCCTCCAGTTGGTTTCTTTTCTTAGCTAAAGTATGTTTCTTGATTACAAACAATTATTTGGTTGAATTAGTCTGATATCAGCTTAAGAATCTAAAACCTCTGACATTTTTCCCTCCTGTTGTGCAAATATATCATAGATTTAACATGTATTCAGTCTCCAAATCATTATTATTATGCCCACAATACAATTTGTTAGCACTATCATAGTGCAGTGCATAGTATATTAGGTGCAGTGTCACTGATGTCTGCTAGATGATGGAAGCTTGTAATTACTTTTCAGACTAGATGTTGGATTTTGCTTATTTTGTATTTAATGGGTAAAAGCCATAATTTGGGTGGAAAACAGTCAATAAATGATCGGTAATGAAATGGGCAGTAAATAGATGATACAAATGGATCATGTGAGAGTTCATTGCAAGGTACAGTCCTTGTTAGACGTACGTGTGAGTGAGTGGATTGACAGGGGAAAGCAGATGGTGACTGCTGTGAGTCTGTCTCTGTTGGCGGTTTTGTAACCTAGTGGTTTTTGTGTGGATGGGAGTGATCTCTGTTAATGCTGTGTTGGTGGAAAGGCACCTAAATGCTTTTTCACTGTCCTCACTATCCCGCTGTGTTTAGTTAGTCATCCATCTCATGTGCTGTCAAAAAATGGGAAATGGGTGCAGTAGGTCAGTGTGCCTTCATCCATTCAGGAACATGTCAAATGATGTCAGCACAATTCAACTAAATACAACTGATTTGCAGGTTATGTCTATGAATGACATTAAAACTCGGTGTTACTGTTATCTAATGTAATTTCATATCCAAACATTACACCCATGTAGAGATTTCACATGGGTTTTCAGTGAGCTAACCTTTTCTATTGACACCAATCTGATGTCTTTTTTTGTTTTTTTTAGAGTTAAGACTTAGTTAACTGCAGTCTGCACCATTCATTACCAACCATCAGTCATGGGTGGGATATATTGGGAAACAACTGAATATTTAGTCCTTGAAATTAATGTATTGGAAGTAGCAAAATTGGCACTGATCTGAGCAACTTTGATAAAGGCCAAATTCTGACCGCCAAATGACTGCATCAGGGCATTTCCCAAAACTGCAGGTCTTGCTGGGTTGTCAAGGTCTGCAGTGGTTGGTACCCTTCCAGTGGGGGTCTAGGACAAGGACAAGGACAACATCTCAGCCCTGTTTCTGTGACAGATACACAGCATACCATCTGAGGTCTAGTGGAGTCAGAGCTGTTTTGGCACCAAAAGAGTGACCTATACAATCTGAACCAGGTGGTAAGAATGTGATGTTCCTGGAGATGCTTGACTGGGTTGAGTTTAGAGCCTGACCGATATGGGATTTTTGGGGCTGATACCAATATTAGGGGGCTAAAAAGAGCTGAGTGAATCAAGGTTGTTGAAGACAACAGTGTTTCCATGTTCACTATGGAGACTCTGAACGTCCAAATGGGTCAAATCTGATGACCATGAAGACAATAAACTGCATTTCACACCAGTTATTTACATGTATAGGATGTATAACATACATGTATGATAGGATTAGTGGATCAACAGGTATTAAACATTTTACATCAGTAGATGTTTTTTGTCGCTAGTGGCTGTTTGGGTCTTTATGGGTTAATGAAAGATGTTGGACTGGCGGTTGGAGTGGAGGTTCATTAGAAAAGGTAGCTCCGCTCAGCGTCTTTGGCCTCCTTAAATCAGTGACAGACGGTTAGTGTCAAGCTGTCGACTGCCATTTTGAAGCAGGGCAGGAAGGCCAATCTGCCATAATGACTGTTTGATGATGAGTCTATTTAATTATCATTAGGCTGATCACACATCCACAGTCCCTTTATGGATCCCAGTGAGGTAATACGGCAGATTTTCCTGAGAAAGGGTGGGAAGGGAGGAGAAGAGAAAAGAGGAAAATATGGGGAAAAAAAGGAAGTAGAGGACAAGACGAGGATGAGCAGAGAGGAGATATGGAAGCTGTTAATCCCTAAAATGGCTCATGTTAATCGCCAAACAACAAAAATGGCAGTACACCAATACAAAATGACAATAACTGACAATAACTATTAGTAGCTGTTAATTAAAAAGTTGTCTCCTTTTTGTGTGTCAACACTATAACAAGAGTGCCTCATGTTAAATATAGTCAGTTACCAGCTTTGCTGCCAGCAATATCAGTAATCCTCTGTAACTCTGCCATTGGAAAATGAAAGCGCGGGTAGAAATCATAAACATCATAATACACATATTGAAAGAAAATGGGTTACTGGCTTAAAACAGCTGGGATATTTCAATCCTCGTCATCCTCCAAGTTATCTCCCACCTTTTTAAATGATGTGCTGTGCTTACTGCTTTTATACAGAAGACTTTCCACCTACTAAAGGTAGGTGTAAGACTTGAGTTATACCTTAACTACAGCTGTGAAACCAGGGGTGTTACACTGTGGAATTCTGTAGCTGTTTTTCACCTGAAATAGCTGTGATTATTTTGTCATGAAGAAGAGTGAGAAATAACTTGGATCATCGTGAGCCTTTCGTCACTTTAAGAAATATATGGGAAGAAGAAGTAGAAGCAGATCATCAGTCACACGAGTTAACTGTCCACTACATCAGAACTGATATGAAGAACTAGGCATATCAGTCCAGCTTTAAAAAGACCTACACAGATGTCGACCAAAAGCATCCACCGCTCTAAAAATGTTTTATAACTTTAAAATCACTGATCTTATATTCAGGGCAGTAGTAAATGTGGAAAAACAGTCATCTTCTGACACATTAAATCACCAGTAATGCACATGTAGTTTAGCAAATGACAGAGGTTCTAGATGTTTGCTTTTACATTCAGTTAATGCTATAGTTTGCAAAAAAGTCACTTTTCCCTCAGTTTTCTCTGTTTTGATGTAATAAACTTTGAATTTACTCTGAGCACCAACGAAAAAAAGTACATTAAATATAGGAAAGCACCCAATTTTCACAGAAAAATGCAAAATGTAGAGGATAATATTGTAATAAATGGTGATAAATCAATTGGGAAAAGTTCAATTTAAAACAATTCATTTGGAAGTTGCCACAAGAATAGTTCTTGGCCTGATCACAATCAAGGTGTACAAGTATATTTGCATCAGTCATTAATCAGTATATCAAAAAGATACCCCCAAAACCATTCCCAAAATGTTTCTTTGGCCATCTTATTACTAGAATTTGAAGAACATCTGATAAAAACTGATAAAATGGCAACCCAATGAGCGTGAAAACATGTGCACAGTTTTATTGTTATAAAAGAGCACAATTATTGTACATAATGTTTTGTAACACAATAAATAATTACTACTCAACTCCTGTGTCTTTTTTATTACAAAATACACACATCACATTGCTTTTCATTTATTGATCATTTTTGTTGAACAGCTGTTTGATTATCAATTCTTATTTTCAACATTAAGACAATCAACCATTTTGTTCTGAAAACCCTTCTTTTACAGCCCTTTAATTGTAATAATAGAATGGGAACCTGTTATTTCAGTATTATTATGACTAAATATGCACAACTAGACAGATTTTGGTCTGCTCCCTGGCTGCAGAAAATTTGGTAACAATGGGGCAAACGGATGTTTACGTCGAACCGCATGTTTTCAATGGCGCGTTGTTCACCAAAATTCATGTAGTGTCCGTACACCAATATACTTCCATCAATGATATCGCATATATGCTTTATAGATATATTGTTCTAACTTGTTCCCAAATGTTTATTTCCTCCTGTACCAGGAAGACTTAGTTACAGATCTAACAGAGATGCGACCATGAGGTAAGCCAGATTTCCATTCCAATCTTATAGAGCCCGCACACCAAGTAGTGTCCTTACACCATATTCAAAATATGTGGGTCTAATTTTATTGTTTCTGTCAATATATGGAATTTTTCAGCACACATGCTTTGGACACGACATCTATGCAATAAACAATGCATGATTATCCTGAGTGCTGAAACATTTGTATATCTTTCTAGGCCTTAAATATGGAGGCTATTTGGCTGTAGTGTCCGTACACCCAATAATTTCTGATTTGACAGGGGCAAGCCTGCAAAATTTTTAGTAGACACCATAATACAAAAATATTTTGGACTTAAAAAGAGAAATATCAGACAAATTAAATGGCCGGTCTGATTTTTTAATAGAGCATTATTGTTTTTTATCTATATGTGCACCCTTCCTGTTACCTTGATTGTGATCAGGCCATTCTAGGTCTTGAAGGGTTAAAGGAAAATTGGATGAGGAATGGAACATTATGTGATATGTGTTTGTATGATGCTCCAAAATGTCAATAAAGATATCGAGAAAAACAGCTACTATTATGGAAAAAGAGAGACGGGCAAAGAGCATGAGAAAGAGAAGAAATATGGTGAAGGAAAAAAGATGAAAGGAGAGGTCGGAGACAAAAAGAGGAGGAGAGGTGAAGATGGCAGACAGGAGAGGGAATAGGAGGAAAAGAAATAGAAACGAGATGGGAGAAGAGAATAAAGGATGACAGACAAAGAAACGAGTGAAAAGTGCTAGAGGAGAAACGACTGAGTGCATAATGGAGGAAAAACAAAAGCAGAAAGTCATTCAGGAATGTACATTAAAAAAAACAAAACATGTGGGCTGATAAAAACAAGCTGATGACAAAGGAGAGGAGAAGACGTTAAAAGGGGGATTTGAGAGGAAAATGAGTCTGATTGGAACAATTAGACTGATTAAATGAGTGGCACTCGGTTAGTGTGCACCCTCATCCCTCACCTAATTTACTGTGCTCTGCCCTGCTTTATGACATGCCTGGGAGGGTAAACAAAGGAGACTCCTCTACCGCCACCAACACAACGACTCGCACTGCCATAGTTAAAAGATACACAACAACACACAATCCCACAGTTAAAACATTGGCCTCATATGTAGAAGAAAGACCAAACACTTAACCTCTGAGTCTTCTGGGTATGTGACCTATCGTGGCCTGAAGCTAAAGAGTGATGATGTTTCAGAAAGAAGAGGGGGCGTCTAACATCTGGTGCACATGCTAATTCACCGTCTACCTAGAAGTAGCACTGGTAGAGAAATATTCTCTTTGAGGGCAAGTGTCCATGTTCATAAATAGCACCGAACCATCAAGGCCAGAGGAGTAACATACTGTACGCAGATTGTCTTTTAGGAAAGGTTGTAGCTTTGAGCAATTTCCAACCTCTTTATTGGATCTGACATGAAAAGAGGCAGAGCTTTCCTTGTGAAAACACATCCGAGGCACTCGCTCTTATGAACTGTCGGTTGCCGTGAGGTTCGCGTTGACTTTGAAATAAATTCAAGAAAATGGGATTGGTTTTTGAGTGACTTCAGGTAACTGGAAAAGGATCAACAAAACAAGCCCTCCAAGACACACTAATGCAAATCTGTGTGAACAGGTGCAGGTGGAAGACACAAATTGGAGAGCTGGCAGCCTGTCGCGAACATTTCCTGCTGCCTTTTTCTATTATACTCCGGCTTTACCAAGACATTACAAGCAGTTCACGCCACATAAGTGCTTACAAGGATTGTATATTCTGTATGTGAAGCTAAAGCTGAGTGTGAATGCGGAACAATCATCCATTAATACGTTGAATCTAATTAGATGAGAAGTCAGTGCAAAGACGATGTGTCTCACAGAGCATAGTTTATGTAATCTCTTCAGTATTAGCAGCATTGCAAAAAGATTTAGCAGGCAGTATTTATTTAGTGTAATTTGGCAAATAAGAACCTTTCAGCATATTGTAATTCAAGATGTATGAGAAGAAAGTCAAGCTCCTCTTTGCTCCATCCAAAAACCAGGGTTCCCACAGGGTCTTAAAAAGCATTAAAAGAGTCTTGAATTTACAAATTTGCATTTAATACCTTAAAAAGCTACAAGCTACAAAGAAAGTAATGTCGGTCTTCTCAGTTCCACCTGTTCCAACCTGACAATTTATATTGAAATTAGGAACCAATTATCATTAACTTTGCAGCCCCCGGTGAGAAATGACTTGGAATGGTGGGAATCAAGGTGTTGGAGTAAATACATACATTTTCCTAAATTCTACGATTCACAAATTTTTGCCAGTATGTCCATGAAATAGGCTGTGAAATGGGCATTAAATTATGTTCTAAGTAGTCTTAAAAAGTCTTAAATTTAACTTGTAGAAACCCTTAGGAACCCTGTCAAACTCTACAAAATCTAGCACATGATGGACAATGTGAGTGAATCGTGGTCTTTTCAGGAAGTGGGATATGAAATTGAATGATGATCAAAAATGGTCAAGACCACCATATGTGTTTGCTGCTCACATACATTATTTTGGCTTCAGTTTTCTATGGCAGTACGAAATATCGTTGTCATCTGTGTTTATGTTTAATTTATGCTTAGGATATAGAAGAAGGTGTCTTGTTGATTTCTGCTTTCCAGGAGGTTTAATTAACTTACAGCCGTAGTCAGACTGAAATGAAACAAAACAGCGCAGGTGTTGGCGAGACATGAGTATATTCCAGGAACCTACCCATAATATTAAATACTTTTATAATGTGTCACAGCAACCCTAAACAAAATGCTAAAGTTAATGTGGGAAACGTACAACTTCCCTAGACTTAAACTGGAGTTAAATCAGAGCCAATTAGCTGTAACTTGGACCTATAAGCACTACTCTGAGTCCTCGTATAGAGCTGATGCATTCAGGTGGATGCATCACCGTGGGTTTCCCTCCCATACACGAGCCAGGGTTTTGTGCCCACTCATTGCCATTGATTCTCGGTAATCCACTAACAACTGTTTACTGTAGCGGAGTGCTGGAGGCTTTACACTGTGTCAGCCCACGCCTGGATATGCCTGCACACAGGACCATCTATCTTTCCTTTAATACAGGAAGTCAGCTAGAGCTGCAGTTTTTTTTGTTTACAGACTATTGAAAAGCTGAACCCAGAGAAATATTGTGCACACTCTATAATAGTTTATATTGTAAGGCTTGCAGACCTGTGGGTGTTTAAAAGCAGTGACTTTGTTTCCAAGTGTGTTTGTGCAGTCCAGTGTCACACTTTGACAACTTGTCCCCATTCCCTTTCCCTATGAGAACATTGTGGGAAACAGTTCGACTTGCTCTATCTTTATGTTGCCAACAGGCAGGAAAAAAGCAAGTTCCGTAATGGCCATGGACTCATAACAACAAATGTAATATTAACTGCATTTTTACTGCTGAAGATCCCTCACAGCTATACACATCAGCTCAAAAAACAATATAATTTCAAATGTCCAGAGCAAATCTTGTTGCAGGAGGTGTGTTTGAAGAAATGTAAGTTCATCTGAAGTACAAAAACATAACAGAATGCAGAACCCAAAGGTAGGATTTTACAAAGTCCAATTTAGATAAAATGCATGATATCCAATGTGATAAATCCGAAGAGATAAGTCTGCTTATTAGGGTCAATGAAAAAGTCCACCCTGCTCAGAGATTAGTGGCCACCAGCTTAAAAAATAAGTGTTTTCCAAGGCTGCCTCATTTGTCTTGTGTGTTAACCAGCCTCTATCCCCTGAGACTCTGCTCATATACAGTTAATTTACTGCTTGGATTATGTTCAATGTCAGTGCTTTTTGCAGACATGTAACTACACACTAGTGAAAGGTCCATGAACAGTAGAAAGCTCAGCACTTTCATACTGGAGACCAGGCTCCTCATCTTGGGGATACAGTCATTCGTCCTTAGCCTTTAAACAACCCATGAGAGTATTTCACAAAGCAGCAAAACAAATTGGTATGGTTTAGGGAAAGATTGTGGTTGCGGTTAAAATAAGTTCTTTGTTGAGGTTAGATGATGTTTGTTGTCATGGTTACTATAACATACACAGTTGTAGTTATAAAGCAGTGATTGTGGATAGATCGAACCAGTCAAGTGCCAGCATCTTAAAGGTGGAGTAAGCAATTTTACTCCAATGCATGGTTTGTTGAATTCAGTCAATATATCCTTGTGATACATTAGCTGTTCATTCTGTGTGTACAGAAAAAAAAAAAAGTCTGCTGTCGGGGCACACCTTTAAAGTAGGACAAAAAACATCAATGCAAGTCAGCAGCAGAGACTCTGGCCATTTTCAGACTGGGTATCCAAGTCCATATCCAAGTACAGGGGACGGCAAAGCCCACCTAATTTTATCAATGTGAATGCAAACGTTCCATGCACGAGTACCATACCCGGGTACAGCTGAGAAGGTAGTCCTGGGTACGCACTGTGTGGATTCCAGTATGGAAGGTTACAGTGTGAGAGCAATCTGTACCCGAGACCAGAAGTGACCTAATCACCACAAGACCATAGACAGTGTGAAAGTACCCTACTCCTCAACTGTTGTTGTCTCTTGAAAAAGCCTCGGATCCTTGCAGCACAGGCTCACCTTATCGACCGAACCACTCGGTGATGTGAAGGTTGCTCTCCTTCTCGTACCTTCAAACAGGCTAACACACAGAAAAGTTTTGCATATAAACAGCATTGCAAATAAACAAAACAGTCACTCGGTTGATGATGTAAGGGTTTGTCAATTCTGCATTTGTTGGATAGCTACAGAATTCCTTCCACACTGCCACTTAATGTTTCGGCCTCGTAACACTCACTTGTTCTTGGGCACGGTCCGCGGTATGTGCTTGTGAACGCAACATCTGCGGGAAAGGTATGATCATATCCAGGTACAGCACAGATTTGTATACCCAGTCTGAAAACAGCCTATGAGATGCCAGAGCTTCTGAAAGATGAGAAATGTGTGTTTGTTTAGCTTGAGTTCAGGTTGTCAATAAGATTTCACCGGAAACACATACCTCACAAGTATGGATGAACTGTATTCTGGTCTATTGAGTTTATTTTCTTTTGTATAAATTGGATTTTCAAGAAAGAATTTGTCTTTTACTCTGAGGAAAAAAGAAAGAAAAAATGTTTTTCTGCAGCTGCAACAAGTGTTTTAGTAACTAGAGAAAAATGCATTACTAAGAATTGAACCACAAGTAAATTACTATCAGCTTTTTTACAACTCCCCAAGGTTTTTTTTTTTTTTATCTGTAAGGGCAGATTATCTAGTGAAGCACAACCTAAAAGATTCAGCATTCCATAAAAAATATCTAGACACTGGGAGTTCTGGTTTAGTGTGTGGGTGTAAGTGTTAGTGCTCTGTTCCAGGAAGGGAGAAAAAGAGATGTGTCTGGGTTTCATGTGAGGTTTGTGTGATGTGTGGAAGCTGCCATGTCTTTGAATCTGTTACCCATGATTCCCACTTGACCATGGAAGAGGTACCTTTGAGAAAATATCTCTATAAAATCCAGATCAGAGGTCTGCAAACCAGGCTCTCCAGAGTGTGGGAACAGTCTGCAGACAATTCAATGGAGTGTCCAAGTTTAGCCAAAAATAAATAGAATTATGTTGGAAGAAATCTTTGATCTACAACCCTATGTCTTTTGGTTGTTTATGACGTTCACACTAACATGGAGTTTCTTCTAAACAGAATTTTTCTTCCGGTTTTATCAAAAAATGCTGTCCACATGACCTTCATCTTAGTTAGAGTTGTGCTCATAAGTTTACATACCCTAGCAGAATTTGTGATTCTTTGGCCATTTTTCAGAGAATATGAGTGATAATACAAAAACTTTTCTTTCCCTCGTGGCTAGTGTTTGGGTGAAGCCATTTATTATCAAACCAATGTGTTTGCTCTTTTTAAATTGTACTGACAACAGAAACTGTCCAAATGACCCTGATCTAAAGTTCACATACCCTAGTTTGTAATCCTCTGTATTGGCCCCTTTAACACCAATGACAGCTTGAAGTCTTTGTGGTAGTTGTGGATGAGACACTTTATTTTCTCAGATGGTAAAGCTGCCCATTCTTCTTGGGAAAACACGTACAGTTCTTCTAAGATTTTGGGGCATTAATAAGCCATTTGTTAGCTTTTTCAAATATAGGTCTGTAGTCTGGTTGAATCAGACTCAGTCTTTCAGAATCAATTTTTGCCCATGGTTTGATTGGTTTATGTTTAGGGCTGCATGATATTGGCAAAACTTGTGATTAGGGATGTAACGATTACAGGTATAATGATAAACCACGGTAACATTTCCGACGGTTAGTATTACCGTTTAAATTGTAATTATCATGATAACCGTGTTTGATTACTGCACTTAGAAAAGTCACAGTACTGCACATTTCCTGGATCATTGTGCTACTTATTTACATTTAGTTTTATTAATTTTCTTGCCAATTTTGGTTAGTTTTTATTCATTTTATCTCATTTTTTGTTCATTTTTCATTGATTTTGCTGCTTATGTTTGCATTTTTGTCCAATTTGTTCCTTATTTTGTTCATTTGTTGCTTATATTAAACATTTTTATGAAGTTTGTTTGCATCTATCTATCTGTCTATCTATCTGCCTGTCTGCCTCTGTCTGTCTGTCTGTCTGTCTGTCTGTCTGTCTGTCTGTCTGTCTGTCTATCTATCTATCTATCTATCTATCTATCTATCTATCTATCTATCTATCTATCTATCTATCTATCTATCTATCTATCTACCTACCTACCTACCTACCTACCTACCTACCTACCTACCTACCTATGAAAAAGAAACTACAACAACTCAAACTTGATATGGAAAATGGTCAAACAATGTCCATAAGGTGCCATCTTTAATGCACATTTGTATGTTTGATGTTTACATGTTAATCTTTGAATGTTTCTGCAGCAGAAAGTACATTGTGCCTATTATTATTATTATTATTTTTTTATATTTTCAAAATACAACTTGGTTACATTATTTCAGTGTGTGTAAAAGTATAAATACCGTGATAATAATGATAACCGTGATAATTTTGGTCACAGTAACCGTGATATGAAATTTTCATATCGTTACATCCCTACTTGTGATATGGGTGTACAGCATTGCGATAACACTAATATGACTAATATTTCTCGTTCACCTAAAGAAATACCAATTTCATCCAAGAAAAATGTTATTTAACTATGCTAAAATGAGCCAATCGTTTGTACGCTGACTCAGTTATTTACAATTTAAGACAAAATACTACAACAATCAGTTACACAATTCTGTCCAAGAACCTGGTGATGCTGCTACCACAGACCTTCAGACACAAATATAGTCAAATATTTTGTCATTTTATTCATATATAACAATGTGTAAATGACATGGATGTATTTCGTAATAGCAAAAGTACCGCCATGTGAGAGCTTTGACAAAACACTATTCCATTGCTTCGTTTGGTAAATACTGTATATAAAAATAAAATCTTCAAATATAAGTTGTGCAATGAAAATATTCACATCTTTTCAACATTAGTAACATGTAAACTTGCATTCAACCAGCAGCAGTAGCATTACTTCAGTTTTTTTTGTCAGAAAAACTAGTATGTTAGAGTGGTAGAGAAAACCACTCTGGTACCCCATGGTGTGTAAAACAGAAAGTTAATGAAAAAAAGAAAGAAAATAAATTATTGCAGGTCTTTGTGATATGAATATTGCACACTCCGTTATCGTGATAATGTTTTTTTGATATATTGCGCAGCCCTTTTCATGTTGATAAAATAACTGCACTCTGATGGAAATAGAAGCATTTGATGATAAATATTCAGGTTTGTACTGGTTCAGGTATTTCTGTGAGCTTTGCAAACAGCAGTGCGAATGAATGAAAGTCAACGTATCTACTTGTCAACCAGACAAGGTGCTTCTGACAACTTTTATTCAGATTGTTATTCCATGATGAAGTTCTAAAAAACACAGATACTACTTGCACAGCCTTCCTCAGCCTGGTACGTGTATGAACACTACATGTTTTTGGAGATCTGAATAAACGGTTTCAGACTTCTTCTCAGAGGTGAACCTTGGATCTTAGTTTTGTTTTAGAATGTTTTGTGTTTCACTTCTTTTAGCCAAGGATTGTTTTCATTGTAGTTGTTGGAGAATGAATCAATGTCTGGCTTCTGGTAGCAACAATGTACAGTACTTGACCTCTAAAACCTTGTCTAGAACCTTCTTGTTTTTACTTTGTCATCCCTCTGAACATTTAATAAAAGAACTTATATTGTTCAGACCTAAAAGCTGATTTTTCATCGTATTAACAGAACTACTTTTTGGCCATGTCGGACTGAAAAGCACGTCTCTTTCCACAGATTTTGTACTGCTTTGACCCCATCAATGGGAGAACAGTGTATTCTCATGATTTTCAGCGGCGCATTTAGTTTAATTTAGATTTTTGGGTGGTGAAAAGAACTCATCCCATGAGGAGAATGCAGTGTTCTTGTTCAGAGCAAACGAAATACAAGTTTAAAGACCTCAATTCACCTCTATCTCCTAGGTGTACACTATGTTTGAAACACATTAACCCCAGTCCTAGAAGCAATAAGCATTGGTGTCAGTGTTCAGTTTCAGTAATTGCTGCATTAAATGAGCCTCAAATGTGTAAAGGCCAACTCCTTTAATTCTCTGTGCAACTGCATTATTTTTCTAAGGTCTAAAATCATGTGAATGTCCACTTTCTGCCCTGTATTTGAGTGCAGTGGTTTGTTAAGCAGTTGCAGATGCTTTTGATTTCGACCCATTGATTGTTCACATACTTTTCTGACTTTGCCCTTTGAGGACAATGCATGTTGTTCTGTGCTTTTTGTTTAGGAACCATGAACTGCGTTGTTCATTAAACTAAATTACACCCTGGACTTTGTGGTGGAAATGTAAATTAGTCCCTGTTCAGCCATTACCTAGCTTTGCGCTTTGATGTCATTGTGAGCCCAAGACACAAACAGATTACTAATAGTGGAGCTGGAGAAACATACAGAGACAGACAGATATACTCCTTCCCACTGGGAAACTTGTGGGGAAATAAAATTAGTGTTGCAAAGACAGTTTCCACCCTTTACTCGCAGTGGGGGTCTCGTCTGTTCCCTGCGATGTCTCTCCTGCCGCATGAAGCAGCACACTACCAGCGCTACCTCATTATTCCATCTGTCAAAGAGGAGGAGAAACAGAGAAATAGAGAGAGAAATAGAGGCGGTATTATCAAACTCAAGGATGAAGGGTCAATAAAAACAGATGGCGTTGAAAAGCCACTTTGAAAAGCCTGCTATGAAGCACTGAACAAACAATGCGTGATTCCATTTCAGAGAGCACAGGGGTCAGTTTTTACCTCTCATCCCTTCCTTGTTGCTGTCTTCATGTTTCCCAGTGTTTTTTTTTTCCACTCCTGTCCACTCAGAATCACACTCACCTTCTGTGACCCATGTTGACAAAGCAGATACATGACTACAACTGTCAAATGATAGCAATCTCTTGCCTGCAAATCAGCTTATTGAAACCATGGAAACTTTTTTCTTGTTCTGTACTTTTGTGCTGCGGTACAAATCGTTATCATGGCTGTTTGTTTAGCCAGGCATAAAGCTTTAACAATGCACTATAAACTGGACCCAAAACAAATATTCATCATCCACTGTCTGTCTGCAGAGTCGTGACATTACAATTTAAAACAGGCCTGTTTTGTATGCGCCTTAGTGCAGCGGAATACTGTGTTACCTGACTAAGTTTTAAGCATTCAATCTCTTCGTTAGACCCATGTTTGGTTTATTTATGTGTTCTAGCTTCACCTCGTATCACTGTTGTCTGCATTATATAGGTTATCAGTCGAGCATGATACCAGGCAGATATCTGACAAACATGAATATCAGCAAAGCTGCTCTCCAGCAGCAGCAGTTTGTAGGAACTGCAGCAGCATGCCAGGAAGCCCACACGTAGTTAATCAGGGTGCTTTTGGCAGAGGAGGTACACCAGAGATGCTACTGCAGCTTTGGAGCCTGAGTCCAATGAAAAGAAATATAATGGCAACATAATAAGATTATATTACTAAAGAAGGAACAATGAAGCATGTGGTGGCACCAAGGGGCAAGCACCTCAGCTCCAAAACAAAGCCAATGTGGAAATATGTTAAAACTGTAATACCACTGGTGGCCATTGGGAGGTGGCTCCAAAAAGCCCTGACTCCGCTGCTACTGCCGCCACAATAATACTAGCAAATTAGACTAATGGTATTATTATTATATATTTTTGTGTTGTTGTTGTTATTATCATTATCATTATTACAATAATTATTATTTTCCCCCTTGCCCTTTCTCACTTTGATTCATACTCCCCTCTTCCCCTTTTCCCTATCGCCCATAATCAGTCTATATTGTTTAGTTGCTCTTTACATTTATTATCTTTTTCATTGTACTATGATGTTGTCATTGTTGTTATTTGTCATTACTCTGCTATTATCGTTGTTTTTGGTTTGTTTATTTGCTTGATTTTCCTTTTGTTTATGTGTTGTTGTTGTTTTTCTGTCCACAATGTCTTGTTAACTATCACTAATGAAGAAAAACAAAAAAAACAAAAAAACAAAATTCCGGACTCCCATAGACTTACATTGGATGTTCTATTGCTCATTAGAAGAGATGTGGTTATCCATTCTACATTTTTTCCTTCATTAATCAGATCTCAGGGTGAATAGAAGTATGAGGCTGAGTCAGACTTTGGGAGGTTCAGCTCCACTGTAGTTGTGGTTAATAGTTTCCACCAAAACGACTATAAAATGACCTGAGTCAGTCAGCTAGAGTTAAACCTTAGCTCATCTATGACCCCTTGGGCTCCTGTACTCCCACCTTTTGTCCAAGTATGGTCACTACTAGCTCCAAAAGCCAAAATGGCCAAATTGCAGTTTACTGGCTTCAAAATGGCAGACATCACTGTTCCTGCGTCCACTAATTATACAGTCTACATGTGGCACTGCATTAATAGCACATGCAAATATACATTTGATGCACAATCACTATATAAGAGAATAACTATAACTGAAAGGTTCAGCTCAGAGCTTTCTACCACATCTTATGATCATCATTATAGACTTGAAATGGAACTTTACTGTGTAATATTCACCCAATCTCTGCTGGTGTATCTGAATGACAGGACCCCTGAGGAAAAATAGTAAGATACAGATTAAATCTCTTAAAAAGCATGCAAAGTTTGATGAGCTGCTGTCAGCTGCCTACCACATAAATCCAAATGTAGAGATTTTAGATTATTCTATCAATACGTTTCTGCGTCCTATAAAAGACTACAATGAATCTGTGACTTCTTAGATTAAGCAATATATTTTAAACCTGCTATATTAGTTGGAAAGTACATCACTACAGAACTGTAAGTGGATTTTTATTTAGCTTATTTACATAAGTAATGGATTTTTAGAAATGCATGGCTCTCACTAATAATACATATGATTTTATAGAATATGTTGCATAGTGATGAGTGAATAATATTAAAATTAGTTGTGATTTTCCATCCACTGTTTGGTGTGTCTATACCATACAGTGTGCCTCTATTGGCCATTTCATTTCCCTTTTATATTGCAGACACACTACAGGTAGGGCTGGATGAAATGGAAAAAAATCATATCTTGAGCATTTTTTTCATATCAGACGATATCAATATGTATCACGATATAAAACAAATCACTATTTTTGTCAAGCTTAAATTTTCCGTTACTCGTAAGTTAGTTGTGAAGACATCAGAAGGTTATTTTTAATTTAAATATGATGTATTTTCTGTCAGAGGTTGAACATGACAGATGTGCTGAAGAACATTATACAACTGTTTCAGATAAATAAAACAGGTACATGTATTTAAAACTAAACTAAAAGTCTTACCAGCAGGCAAAAGCTTTCAAGTTTTAAAAGAGAAGACAAACAAAACAGACTATCTTCACCAAACACTGCCGGGGATATATACGTGGGGGTGCATTCTTTAACTGCTGTAACAACCGTAACTGGCATAAACCAAAAGTGAAACTTAACATGCTTTGAACGTCCTACTTTCTGCTTCTATGCCTCTTTCCTACACCGGAACTGAAACATTTCTGCACCCTACTTTTCAGTAACCTGGTCACCCGAGTTCTCAGTCATATTTTCTCCTGAGGGAACACTCATTACCTCCCGCTGCAGCCCAAACATTAGTGTGTGTGCTGCGGCTGCTCTTATGCCTGTGCTGTGTGCGTCAGCCTAACTCAGTGGTTCTCAATCTTTTTCTGTCGGGCCCCCTTTGGAGCATGAAAAATCTCCAAGCCCCCTCAACCCCAACAACATTGTACCTGTGGTGCAATTATTACTATTATTGAAAGAAACATCAATAGCACAAGAATACTTTTTACTTTTCCTTGAATAATTTGTTGTGCAAATTAAAAATAACGAAGATTTTTGATTGAACAATACAAATTAACTCAACAAGACTGCTCCCTGAGACATTATTTTTCAAAATAAAAATAGGAAATGTGTAATTATCTTACAACTATGACAATAACGTAAATTTTTTTTAGAACAAACACATTTTGGTAACAAAGATGAACATTTTAACAATATCAGTGGCTGCAATGAGCCCATTTACATTGCACATCTCAGAACATCAAAGTGCAAACTGTACAAACTGTGCAAAAACCGAAACATTACACATTTTTCTTTTCCAGTTCAATCCATGTCCATTCTCCAAACCTAAACTCTTGGTCTAGTCCAGTGACAGATCACCATGGCAGTAGATTTGTTTGTTGTACGTCCCTAAAATGAGTCCAGGGTGCTCCAACGCTAAAACATTAGTTCCACCTGATACATGTTTGAACCTGAAGAAAAAATAAACACCTAGGAATAATCCCATGCCCCCCCGGCAAGCCTTCGCGCCACCCCGGGGGGGCCCACCCCACTTTTTGAGAAACACTGGCCTAACTTAACGTGGCTCTAGCGTGACTGGTTCGGTGTGGCACTACTTGATTTTGATTGGCTGTTCTTACATCTGTCAAAACATGGACAAATGAATTCTATCAAAAGTGTATCGCGCGTGTCTCATATTTCTATCAAGGGAAAGTTATTTCACAATATATATCATTATCATTTTATCGCCCAGCCCTAACTACAGGAATAACTTAAGATAGAACAACATTTTTCTAAAGTGTATAACTGTTTTTACATTGTAATTTTCAACTCTTTGAAGCCAGTAATGATTATGATACTGGTTACACATGTCCTTCATATAGAGAATACACTCCTCTTGACTACTTAAGCATGCAGTAAATGTGTTTGATGGTTGTGTTAGTTCAGTAGAGGCCACTGTATTACTTCCCATTAGGTTTGAAAGCTCATTAGAAAGTCTCACTGGTGTGTCTCACCTCTAGATCCCTTCTCCTATATATGCCTCTTCATCCTCTCCTCCTCTTTTTAATAACTGCCATACTGCAGGGTTCCAGTAATTCATCTGAGCTTTGGCCCAAGCCAATGCTAAACAAACGCCCAGACTAAATACCACTTCGCTGATTCCCACTTGTTCTGCACTCCTCTTTGTCTGGCTGTGTCATGCTCAGACCAGGAGCTGGATATGATCTGATGAGACAACATGGAGTCTTAAAGCGTGAACACTATGAGGTCAGTTTTGTGCCTGGGTGCAGATGAAGGTTTTTGCAAATGCATTTTTTAAGTCTTAGTTTCTCTTTGTGTGTTCTTCTCTGATAGGTCCCATAGGAGTAGACAGACAACCAGCAGCAGGAGAGCAAACCACAAACAAACCACAAATTATGACGTTTTCTGTTTTCCTGCCTCCTTTTTGTTGCTGCTGGTTAGTATAACAGTTGGCATGGTAGCAGAGGTCTGTCAGTTAAAGCTACTAGTCTAGTTTTAGTAGTTTCCATGGCAGTATGATCTCAGTTCTAAGTTAGGTTGGGGGTAAATCGCTGACCAGTATTAAATAAAATGAAAAAAAAAAAAAAAAAAAAGTCCAGCCACTGCACCTTGTTATGGATCTGCTCCAAAATGTAATGGAATTTTCACACAGAATGCAGCAACAGCACCACTGCGTTCTGAAACCCATTATTTCTAGTGGCTTGCCCTGCACAACAACGGGGTATCACTGCACCAAGGAAAGTGTACTGTTAAGTAAGTTTATATAAACTTTCCAGTCAGGCATGGTTAGAAGAATGGAGGAAGAGCTGATATGTATAAAACTCAAAAAAACTTCCATTGATTGATTTTTATTGATCACTTTTCTGTCTTTGACACTTTGGTGACTTACTTTTCATAGACAATAAGGGTAATAAATGCAGCACAGGTTTGTTATGTTTGCCCCCTCCATTGCTATGAAATTTTCTACTATGAAGCAAAGAGACATAATTTTCAAGGAGAACATTTTATTACAGAGAATTTAGTGAAGTAGTCCAGCTCGAAGTCTTGAAAACCCTGCATCTTTTGACCATTGGTGAGTGCATTGCCTGTTGCATTGTGTGTGAATTTGACATACTTGTCCACAAAATTGGATGAAAATCCGTCCAGTGGTTTTTGCATTATACTACTGATGGGCACAGCTAAATCAAATTGTTAAAAGGCTGTGGTTTGGGTTTAAATAAGTGTTTTGTAATATTATGGTTACAGTAATAAATACATGGTTCTAGTTATGGACCAATGTAAAAGTTCATTAGTTCTAATCTTTGTCGAGCTAAATCTATAGTTACATTGAGTTTTGGATACTCATAGTTTTACCCAATATCACCTCAGAAGAAGCCCAGAGGAGTTCAGCTCTATCCTTCAAGGATGGACAGACCATGCAAGAAGTGACATTTGGATAAACAATGAATACAGAGGGCTGTCAGACCTTAGGTGTCTGCCAAGCTTGACAGTGCCATAGAAGTCATTTGCACACACATTTGCATATATTTTATAGCTCCCCCTGATTATCAGCTTGGTGTGGTGTGTATACCATGAAGCCAACCACTTAAATGAGCTGTTTCGCTCTCTCTCTCTCTGTCTCTCTTTTTTTTCACTTCCTTCAACTAAAGGTACATTAAGGAGAGCCTTGCCAAATGTCTGTGCTCTTTTCAACACTCGTGTGATTCATCAAATATAGGATTCAAAACCTAAGCTAAGTGTTAATGTAGGCAGTGAAATGTAGCCAGAAACCCGGACAGCTTGCCTTTTCCTTGACTATATAACATCTGTCAGTGGGAACAGGTTTTAACACTCAGTCCTTTAGACATGGTTGGTCACATTGGTCTTTCTAGTTTGTTTGAAGCCTTCTAAGCTCTTATAGTCAATAGTCACACTAGCCACTCTGAGGCTTAAATAAGACAGTTTGGTGCTTTAAGTCAGATGCCAATGTAAACTGGGCAACATACTCAGTCCATGAGGAGTAAACGGTGATTTCTTCATGGCATCACAGCTCTTTCCTTTTGTTGAACAAACCCTTGGCCACAAAACCAAACAATGGAAGAAATCTCAAGAAGTGCCTCCAAGGAGGGATCAGTCTTTCAGGACAGACAAACAGACAGGTGTCATTAATACATTTCATGCAGGCTATCGTGTTTTTCGCTGGATACTCCCCTGCACATTACGTTCCAAGAAAAAAGGGAGTAGATATTGGCAAGGGTTTCTGGAAAATACTACAATTTCGAAGAATGAACCAAAGATGACTCAGAGACAGATAGCAACAGAGAAGGTCTTTTACTTATGTTAAAAGCAATGAATTCCCGCTGGAAAATCTTGATTCCTGGCAGCACGGAAGCTTAGATTTTGATCTAAACAGCAGTGTTTGACATGTTCCAGCCTGGGAGGCTCGTGTGGCCGACATTTCGTCATGGCTCAGTTGGGCACAGTAGCTCTAAGATATGTTTTCATGGCAGAGACTGACTGTTGGAATCAAGTCAAGAGAGAAAAGAGTGCAGCAGAAGTAATAACCGTATTAGTCATCTGCTGCTTGTACAGTACTGTAATAAAGAGCTCTATTTTTAAGACACATCATTGGGATGGAGCAGTGGACTATCCTCTTATTATGGTTTTACACTCATAGGTCACGTTAAATCTCTTCATAGGTGCCAGCTTGTGGGAATCATCTCATCGTTTTTTATTAAACCGATGGTTTTCTAAATACTTGGTCTCTTCTCTTTCTCTGCGGGGATTTCACTTTAGCGCTGTGAAATCTTCAGCCCCTGTTATTCTTTCATCTCAACCTCTTCCTGTTTCTTTTTGGTCTCTCATCCTTACCCACCCATCTTCTACTGTGCCTGTTAATAGGCACCATTTGTGGTCAGAAATGAAATATCTTCCCTTCCCTGTCACCACCCGTCCGGATCTCTGTGTAATTAGAGGGCCTGTGGAAAGCAGTGGTTGGTAAATTGCATTGTGTAAATGCATTAGGTAAAGACCAAAATACCGTCTGTGCATTGTTGACTCGGACTGATGTCATTCCAGCTCTAATTATGGCACCGAAATGGGAGCAAGGTAAAAGTCTTTCAATTTGCTCCAGATTAGAGACATAATACAGATAATGTCAGTCAAGATTTTCCTATAATAAAAGTAAAATTTCCTTGGTACTGGAGAAGCACTCTGACTCATTTGATCTTATTAAACAAGGTAAAGCTGAGACTGTGCCCAAATGAAGCCAGCTTGGCTATTTTACATCAAAGATTCTGAGGGATATGGGATGGCTAAAAGCATTTTTGCACTGTAATGACTTTTACTAGACCATGAAGTGCTGCATTATTTTACTGCACAGTGTGTAGCACCCAGAGTCTGGTTAATATGGGTTATTTTAATACCAAATACTACCACAAGGTGTTTTGCAATGATATACCAGAGGCCAGAGTTCATTCTCTCTAAGACTGCAGTGCTGTGTTACACATTTGCTGATGCTCTCTCTTTCTATTGTAATGAGTTGGTGTAAATAATGCTTTTATACTCAACTGTTCACAGATATAGAGCTGTGGAGATGTGGCACAGTCAAAGAAACTGTCAGTGTGTTGTTGTTGTTGTCCACTAGTGGAGCTAAGCTGCCCAGAGTTTCAAATGAAATTCCTGCCTGCCATTAAGCTTCACAACCAACATCCACAAGTGTCATGAGGTGACAGGGTAGATGACCATCAGAATTCATTTTATTTGTATGTTTCCACCTACAAGAAATTTAAAATCCAATTAAATTTTTTCAAAGTGTTTGGGGGTGCATTGGATATTGTGTGTACAAACATGATATTGGTAAGTATTTTGCAGGTGTTCAACAGCATTTTTCTTGTGAAAAATCTTGCAAAGTTCCGGTCCAATGGCTGTAATGCTATTTAAAATGAGTGGTGGGGATTCGCTGATCCTGATGTGACTTTGGTTCTAAGGTGTTTTCTTTTTAACTGCTGAAAAAAGCTCAGTTTAAATCAATGCACAAATTCAAGCTGCACTGATGCATACACCACTGACATGCTGCACCTGCTCACACTATCCACACCCTCCAATTGAAGGGTCTATTTAAACTCCAAAAATTACCCAGCTCTCCCCAGGACACAGCAGTGCCACTGAATTGCATTGCTTTTGCCAGCCTTTTAAGTCCACCCCCACATACCAGCATCCACCTGTAGGGCTCATCATGATAGGGATTTTTTTCTGCAATCAGGTGCAGAAACATACTGACGACTGACACACCCTTAGAAAACTATATGGATGTATTACACAGGAAATGTTTATCATGCACTGTAACAAATTTTACCGTTAAATAACAGTAAAATACTGGCAGCTAGAGTTGCCAGCATGTTACTGTTATTCTACAGTATCTCTACTGTAATCTACAACTACAGTTTCTTGCTGTAAAAAGTATTACGGTACTGGGCTGCATTTAATGTACCTTTTACAGTAAAATACTGTTAGCCACAGTTGCTGCATTTTACAGTAACTACCATATTCCAAGACACAATATATTACTGTAAAACATATTTAATGTAATATTTACAGTATAACACAGCGAAAAGCTAGGATTTTAACATTTCAAATTACATTTTAAAATACAAAATCATGAACATTGCTAGAAAAAGCTCAAACAAGAGGTAACATTATAACATATCACCACGTAAATTGACACGCTGTTTAATTTAACGGTGTCCACTTCGCAGCTAGCTAGTATGCTTCAGCTTAAATTAGCTGCATGTTTGCTACATATGGCTAACACCCCCAAATATGAACAGTATTATCACGCGTGTTATACTGTGCAAGTTGTATCCAGTTTATGGAGGCAATTTAATGTTTAATGAACCCAAAATGCCACAGTTACATTGATAAAATCACAATTTCCTTGATAAATGAACAACTGGAGCAGAATGGAGTTATGGCAGTGTTGGTAGAGAAGCATCAGGTGACCTCCGTTCCCAGCCTGTATGGGGTTAAGTCCAGGTGAAAATAATCATCCTCAGTTATTTTCTCATTTTATTTTATCCTACTGCTTCGAAAAAGAACCACTTACCTTTTACGCAGCAAGTCTATAGTTAACATTCGTTTGATTGAATCTTTTCAAAATGAGCTGGTGGGACTTGATACTAGATGATTTTGTTCAACCCAGTTCTGGGTGGACAGCAGTGGAGGAACTGAAGAAAATACTGTAGAATACTGTACAATTTTGCAGTAGCTTACTGTTTTAAATTTGCACCTTAAAGACCTCATTATTTACAGCATTATACTGTATTTATAAAAAACAGCATGATACTGTACAAAATTTACTGTTTTTTTACAGTAAGTTGTTACAGTGTGAGAACAGATCGCTCATTTCAGGTGATTGAAGATTCTAGTTCTGAATGCACTTTCCATTGTACAAAGTTACATAGGACTAACAGTTATGGACAGAGTATGTCTCACCATAATTGGTCATATAGTGTAAACACACCTGTAACCTAGTTGTGTGCCAAACCATAAGGATAACATAGTTTAGTAGTAGATAGTTTAGGTAAAATATGTCTATGAACTGTGGGCTTTTCTGCAGATCCAAGTGGAGGATGGAGTATAAGCCAAAGTGTGCAGACAGCAGCACACCATGACCTGCAGCCTGACCTCAGAACTAAGAGATGGACAACAACTTATGTTAGAATTTCTCTAACATCAGTTCCCAACAGCTACATGGAAAAATATGTGCTTGGAGTGATGGTTCAAGGGCCCAGACACTAAACTCTGAATGTATTCTGCAGCTGAAACGAAAGTCCAAATGTGAGCTGTCGGACTGAACCATCCTTTAGTGTCTACACTTACTTATCATCAGAGACACCAACAGTTCAGCACAGTACAGGGGCCTCTGGTGATTCAGGGATGACACTATAACAACTCTATTTAACTTAACTCCACAACACTGGAACAGACTTGAGTAGAGTGCAGCTGCAGTCATAGCACATCGTCAGACAGGGAGCTTGTACAACAGTGTAAACATCTGCTGCTGCCATTGGTTAATGTCACTTTATCTGCTGAAAAAGGCGAATATCGTTTAATATACCAATGTTCAGTCAGTAGATTGGAACATCTGTACCATAGACTCAAGCAAGAAACTAAAGTGTACATTAGTGCTGCAACAACAAATCAATTAAATCGATTCAAATCGATTCTAAAGAGTTGGCAATGAATTTGGCAGTCAATTTGTTGGGCCTTGAACACGTTAGTATTGGCGCATGGTTGTATGCTGTGCAGTGTAACAGAGGAAAACACAGAGCAGCATGGCTGAGGCTTCGGATGCCAGGCAGTCCCATTTGGTTGAAATGTAGTGCGCCATTTATGTAACAAAACTTGAATATGGAGAAAAAAATGACCAAAATCCCATGGCACACTACGTTTCAGGCAAATGGGGCTGCTGCGGCCACCGGGAAAATAATGTAAAGCAAGCTTAAGATAGCCAATGTGTCGCGATTACTTTAGCCCGCTTGCTAGTTAGACACTATTGTCGTAGTTTT